>NC_083354.1:125534385-126734385 GCF_030254825.1 Meriones unguiculatus
GGTGATGTCCAGGCCATCGAGAGACCCTGTCTCATGGGAACAAGGTGGAAGGCGCTTGAAGAACAACATCTGAAGTCTTTCTCTGACCTCCACATGCATTTGCCCTGCAAGTGAACACATGAACGCACATGAACACACACACAGCGAGTCTAATTATAGAGTCGAGGTGTACATATGGCACAGGAAACAATGTATCAGACAATCTAAAAAATTTATGTTTGCTCAACCGTCAGGATGCTTTACACCTGTAAGCATGTGAACATAGTGGGTACCTTCCAAAGTAAGAGAGGGAAAACCAGTGGCTGAGGGGAAAAAACAGCCCATGGAGGGGGATAAAGAGTAGTTTTCTGTTCCTTGCGGGTTGGAGGCTCCTCCGTTATTTGGATCCATCCAGGCTTCCATGGTCACCTTGGGTCCTCTCTTTTCTTTTATGGGAGCACGAGGCTAAGGTCATAAAGGCTTGTTTGGCTCCTCCCAGTGTAGCTTGGGGGACTCCCTTGAGGGATCAATGAATTGAACTTGCTTGAGGTCCTTGGCCCAGGAAGGAGAATGTCCTGGAAACACGGTTATGGATGGGCTCCTCGCTCTTACGTCACATGACAAAGAAAGTCCCTGTGTGCAGACTCTTGTGGCTGTATTTTGGGATTCATTCAAGTTTTTAGAAGTATTGACGGACCTCAGCAATTACAGTCTATTGTGTTAGTCCCTTTTGGAAAATTCCATTTTAACATAGGAATGTGCTTCTGTTACTGTGGTTTCCATATCATAGATTTTGAAAGTAAGAAAAAGGCAAGATTTGTCATTTGTGCATGCCCTGGTACCTGCTCAGCAGACAGTCATTCCCCTTAATTAGCTGGAGAAACATCTCTTTCTGGCCCATCTGGTCTCTCCGCCACTGCTTGTCCCTGTCTTGCCTGCCCTGCCTCACCCCATCAAGCACACATTCTGAGATCCTGAGGGTTGGAGGTCATGAGTCATTATCTTTGTGAATTTTCCCTGGACTCCCTGGAAGGATCTATAATACAACCGCTGCCTGGTAAACACTGAGTGAAGCTGGAGGATCCCAAGACCTCAGAGAAGCTCCATTCTTTGTTTGCCCTTTTGGGCGCTGCAGATAGCTTCTCTTCACTTGAATGCAAAGTTGTCATTGGTCAGTCATTTGCTATACTTAGTTTGAATCGGAAGTGTTCCCAAAGGTTAAAGTTGGAAATGGGTCTACAGCCTGTGGCACTATTGGGAGGAGGCAGAACCGACCTTTAGGAAGTTGGGCCTGATGGAAAGGAATTAAATGTGTGCCCTTGAAGGAGATATTGGGAACTTTGTTTCCTCCTCCCATTTCAACAGTTCCTGGTCACTATAAGGTGAGGAGCTTTGTTCTTTGTTCCACCATGTACTTCCCACCATAAACACCTGAACATCAAAGCCAATGGACAACAGACACCTCAGACAAGCTGAAATAAACCTCTCCTCCTTTTAAGCTGATTTCCTCAGTTATTTTGTTACATCAATGGAAAACTGGTTAAAACACCATAAAACCCAAAACCTGTCATGCTTGCCAAAGACAACAAGAGAAGGAATTTTAACTCATTTGTGTTTTAACGTCAGCATCTTTTCCTTATCCCAAATTAGACCCGATTGGACAAGAACAAAAAGAATGAGCCCAAAATAACTTTCACCTCTACTTTAACAATTCAACGCCCCTAACAAAATTTCTCCACGTTTTAGAAGCTTCTAGCTGTTCCAGAGTTTGAAGGGAATATTAATTGCTACATTTTGGCCAAGACAAGGTCATCTGACAGAGCTAGGGATGAAACCATTTAGGTATGAGTTTTCTGGAACTCTGCCCTGAATGGTTTTCTTTTTGACATATGTTCATTTCCTCAAAAACCACTTAATATTAGTAGCATTCGCAGGATTTCCCCCTTCATTAAATAATATTTAGAACAGAAAGGAAGCATGGCGAAATCCTCAGGGTCAGAAAAGGACAGAGGAAAGAAACTGAGGAAGTGTATTGTAGCTGGAGTAATGTCTGCTGTCAATGGTGGCCTTCCCCAAAAGCTGTCTCAGTGGGCAGGGTGTTTGCCCCCAGTCGGCTAAGAAAGGTCTCCGGATTTCCACAGTGTAGCCCAAAAATGACCATTATTACTTTCTTATCCATGAGAAACAATGGCAACAGCTTTTGCCATAGTCTTGCCTGTCCATTTTCTTTATAGCCCTACCCTATATCATCTTTGTGTGTAATTTTGGATATACCCAGACTCTAGGTCAAGGATTCTTCTAAATAATAATTTATTCAATAATTTTTAGGTGTGTCCAACGATAATCTAAAAATAACCAGTCCATATTTATTGTGATGTTTGCTCATTTCGGGCCATTCTTATCTCTGGTATTTTACCACAATCAGGGAAAGCCTAGTTCTAAGACCAGTCACTAAACATCAACATGAAAACCCCTGTCTGTGAGGTCCGGCCGTGGGACCGCAGAGGTTGCTGGGAAAGGCTCCTCAACAGCTGGGAACAGTCAGTCGAGTGCAACCAAATTCATAAAGCATGTTAAAAGTCTCGGTGCCCTGGAAAAAGCTCCGAAATGTTCCAATCATTAAATTAGTTGCCCTAAATCACTTTCAGACGAACAAATTCGGGACAAACATTACCAACTTTTTAAACGGAGTCATATGTTCCAGGAGCAAAATGGAAAACAGAAAAAAGGATGAACAATCCGTTCTTCCCCACCTGCTTCTGACGGTGCTGTCAGACTGAGTAGCAGCAAGACCCTCAGCAGCCGTCTTCGGTGTGTCTTCCTTTGTGTGTGTGTGTGTGTGGGGTTACAGTCTGGACATTTACAAACCTCAGAGCATCGATTCAAAGGAGTCCAGTCTTTAAGATGGTTGTGCTGTCTGAAAGAATTGATTTCAGGCTCTCTAATACATGTTAGACGATCAGTCAATGTTCATCTAATTGGTAAGTGACTGCATGAAACATAACTTCCGGTGAAGGGGATGAAGGGAGGATATACTTCGAAAACTCGCCCTAACTGTGTCTCTGCACACAGCTGGCAACAGTGACTGGAGCGAAAGAAAGGCTGACAGCTGTCACTGACAATGTTGGGCTCTGCATCGGTAGACAGGGTTCCTTCCTTTAGCGTGGGAAGTCCATCAGGGTCGATGCGGAGGAGCACGTGATGCGCTTGCATCATCTAACAGCAACAAGGGGTGGCTCCGCAGACTTAAAGGGGGCCCCGGAAGACATCACTGCCCAAACAGCTGGTGAGACGGATGTCTCCGCAGAAGGAGTTTACACTTCGGTCTCTTAACCCGTGACTTCAGGGTCTGGTAGGAAAATTCCTATCTAGAGCTGGCTACGGTGGTACAGCTGTAAGCTCAATACTTGTAAGAGGCACTCTACGAGATCAGGAGTTCGAGGCCAACTGCATAGCTCTGTTCAAGGCTAGTGTCGACTACAGGAAACCTACTGTCACAAACAGAAACAAAAATAAAGAAAACTCTAGTAAATTCCAGTCTAGTTTGTAGTTTGATTAAAGAGACGAAACAGGTTGCAGGTTAATACCCACATAGTTTTCAAATGTGATGCCCCCCCTTCAGTGTGTCTCATGTATCCTTTTTTCCTTTATCTACCTCTTTTTAAAATTGAGAGTTTCACCCATGAACAGGTGATTTCATCAGAGCCACTCCCCCCTTCCCTCCAGTTTCTCCCCTCAGCACTTTCCCCTCACGTCATATATATCCGTCTCCACCCCCACTGAGCTGACTCAATGCCATCTGTGCCAGACATCAATTCTGGTCGCTTCTCCCTCTGTTATGGGTGGGACTCCTCATGAGCCCCTCCCCCTTCATGCTGAGATTGTGACCCTGTTGTGGTTTTCTTCTTCTTCTTCTTCCTCCTCCTCTTTTTCTTCTTCAAATTTTATTTCTTTAAGCACTTTACAGCATGATCCCAGCCCCCACTCCCCTCTCCTTCCAGTCCCACCCCTAGGCCTCCTCCCCGCTTCTTCTCAGAGAAGGGGAGGTCCCCATGGGTACCAACCGTCCTGGCACATTAAATGGCAGCAGGACTGAGTGCACCCTCTCCCACTGAGGCCAGACAAGGCAGCCCAGCTAAGGGAAGGGATCCAAGGGCAGGCGACAGAGTCAGAGACAGCCCTACTCCCATTGTTAGGGGACCCACATGATGACCAGGCTGCACATCTGCTATGTATGTGTAGAGGGTCTAGTTCAGCCCATGCATGCTCTTTGGTTGGTGGTTCACTCTCTGTGAGCCCCCATGGGCCCAAGTTAGTTGACTCTGCAGGTCTTCTTGTGGTGTCCTTGACCCTTCTGGCTCCCTCAGTCCTTTCTCCCCTTCTTCCACAAGCTCTCTTCCAGAGCTCTCCACAAGAGATCCACAGCCAAACAATAGGTTGAGCTTGTGGTTTTGTTTCCTAAAAAATGGTATTCGCTTTAATTTCTCTTTCTCTTTGAAGAAGACACCCTCAAAAGAACACTCTGAGACTGGCTCAGCAGCCACAGCAGTGGAGTCACTTTGACTCAGGAAACTTCTTAACAGGAATCTTTTGTTGCCTGCATTTTGAGGCTTCCCGTCACTGTGATGAGGGTAGAGCTGAGAGTGTTATTTATGCTAGGTGAGTTCTGCACCCCTGAGCCACATCCCCAGCCAGATTTCCAAAGCTAATATTATAAACTCACCCAAGCCCAAATGACACAGCAGAACACTACAATGAAGAGCTAGACAGATTAATGATGAAACTGAAATGTAAAGGCAGACAGGGCGGGGAGCAAGTACAGAAAAATAAAGAGATAGTCCTGGCATCAGAAACCATACTGACCAGAAGACAACAGAAAAAAAAAAAAAACTTACTGCTGAGATAAAACCTATAATTTAGAATTGTATATTCAGCAAAAACAAACAAACAAATAAGAGAAAACAACCAACTTTCATAAATGAAGATAAAATAAAGCTGTTTCAGGAAACAGAAGATAAGAAATTTATTACCAACAACATCTCTTCTAAAAATTGTTAAGGTAACATTTGGGAAGCAAAAGGGGGAAAAAAACCTGATAGAGTTTGAATCTGCATGGATGTGATTGTTAATCTCGCGTGTCACCTTGACTACATTAGGCAGTCCCTAAATCTCTGGTCAGAACATTATTCTGATTGGGTCTCTGGGGTTGTTTATGGAAAGGACCACCATTTCAACCTGTTGTTGACTTAGACCGGGTGCCCTTACCAGTGTGGTTCGGCATCATTTAACCAGGGCACGAATGAAATAGAAAGGCAGAGAGAGGGCTCACTTGTTCCCTCTGCCCGAGCGGGGCAGTCAACCTTCTCATGCCCTTAGACAATCTTTCTTGGGCAACTGACTTCAACTAGGATTTATGCCGGCATCTCCCTTGGGTTTCTAAGCTTCTAGGCTAGAAGGACACACCAGCTTTCCAGGACAAGTGGCTTGCAGATGGCAAGTCACAGACCTTGCCAGCCTCCATAACCAGGAGAGCCATTCCTCATAACAAATGTCTTCCTATGGAATACATGCGTCCTATTTGTAACGTCACGGTCTGGTGCTTAGTATTTGATTGTTAATTAATTTGCTCCCCAAGGTCTCCTTGCAGTCTTTTATGAGCAGACACTCAAGTACCCCAAGATGTTTATAACCTTGCCTAAAAACTTATTCCTGTTTGAACAATAAAGATCTGACAAGCCAGGGAAGGGCAAATAGGTGTGGCTAAGATTCTCAGTCTTTGAGGCCAGGAGAGAATCTTGTGAAGGAGACAGTACAGAACTAGACAGAGGGAAGAAGTCCTAGGCCGTGGGTTAGCATGGGAGAGGCTCGTGGCATGGGTGCAAGAAGCCACCCAGATGAAGAGTGAGCAATGGAATTACGGACGGGAGGGAGCCTGGCACGGGGCTGGGAGGTAAAGGTAGATGGGACGGTTAGCATCTGCCCAGTCCCAGGTGGTATGAGGCTGTTCTAAAAAGCACCAGGTGTCTGTGTCCTTTGCTGCTTATGGTAGCGGGTCAGATGTAATACCGCCGTAATAATGACATTATTAGCCCACTACCTTTTATCTTTAGCAACACCCATTGGTGCTGATTCTCTGAGCATTTTAACAGGATGAAATATGCGGGGTACAGCAGATATGTGCATAAACTTCAGAGACTTCCAGCTTTCACCTTGAAGCAGAATCGGCTATTTGAAACAAAATTATGTATTTTGGATTCATGATGTGTAACAACAAAATGTATAAGAAAGTAACACAAGGGTACACCAAGTGATGAAGTATATTGGTAAGGGATCTTAGGCTGAAAGTGCTACAGTATTATGTGAAGGATGCTCTAAGTTGGTAGAGCACGTTCAATGCCTCATGACTCGGGAGTCCCCGCTGTGTCATAAGACAAGACATTGTTCAGGTCTGTGGAGACATGGGTGTATACAAACCCACCGCACTGCTGACTTTTAAAGAGCATAGTTATATACAGCACACAGTACCGACACTACCACTGAAGTTCCTGGTTAGGGATGCACGGTACCTTATCATAAGGATGTGTTTCACAGTGCTGTGAAACAGTGTGCCGCGTTACACAGCCACCGCGACTGCGCACCTTACGTTTACTGCATTTCTTCAGTATGTAAAGGAGCTACATGAAATGGCCCTTTAGAAAAAGGAGGGAAAGGGGCAAAAGTATAAATGGAGAAAGCAGAAGACGTAGCCGAATGGTAGCTGTAAACTCAACTACATTGATAATTTTTAAAAATGCTCTAAGAAGTACACTTAAAATATTACCCCAAAACAAGGTCTCTGCATATTGCTGAACAGAATGGTACTGCAAGCACTTGTAATCATTGCAAATGTTTAGGAACTAAGTGTCAGAGTGCCCATTTTCATCAAACGTGGGTGGACGTTATGTGACAGAGCGGCCACAGGACAATATTAGCAGGTGGCTCCATGCTTTCCAGTTCAGACAAAAAATAACCAACAATGAACAGACAAAGTGTACATTCACCTCAGCAGTCTATGAAACATTCTCCAGAACAGGCCATACTTTAGGCTGTAAATTATAAGTCAAAATAAATATTGTGAAAGCCTAACATCACTTTTTATCAGTTCTTAATAAAACAAAATGCACACTCAGTGGCTAGTGACATGGCGTTGGGGAGCCTTAAAATCCCAGAATGAAAAGAAAACGTGAAGACAACATGGGATCTGTAGGGCACAGGGAAGGCATTTCAAGGAAGTTTTGCTCTGAGTGTCTACATAAAAAAAAAAAAAAAAAAAAAATCAGAATTTACATAATCCAACCCCAAGGTTTTAGATGAACAGGAGCACGGCAAACCCAAAGCCAACAGAGGGAAATAGACGATAAAGGTTCAGACTAAAATTAGTGAACCAGAAACCATAAGAAGGCTACAGTGGATCAGTGGAACAAAGCCCCAGAAGACTGGCAAACTTTAATTCAAATAAGCCAAAAGGCAGAGAAGAGCCAAATGATAATGTCAGACATGAACAGGTGACATCGCCCATGTATCACAGAACCCAGGGGCTCTCCAGGCTCTGTTCTGAGTATCTAATGAGATTGGAGGAATAACAAAAAGTCTCCCAACAAAAAAAGTCCGGTACTACATGGACTCATTGCTGAATCTTACTAGAACCTCGAGGAGCAAACAAATACACGCTGGCTACAAGGAACTACTTTAGCATGTATAAAATTGGTTTTAAAAGTTCCTCAAGAATGGAGCGCCGGGGAGATGGTAGTAGTCAGACAGTATGAGCTGCTGAATCTGTGAAACAAAAATTCCATTTCTTTACACACTCACTGTGTTCAGGGTTCATTTACTTGGAACCACATATAATTATGATAGGAGACAACATTGCATTTATATACCCCACTGACAAAAAGAAAAAAAGAATCAGACAAGGCAAAAAAAGGGAGAAATGTATCTATTTGTCCCTTCCCTTGACGGATGGTAACACGCCTGCCATCCCGCAGCCTGGACAAACTTGGGTTTCGATTTCATAAAATAACAATAGTAACAGTGGAAAACACTCTCTGGTAAAGATGGAGCCGAGAGACCAGGCAGCACGCAGAGACTCCAGGCTTTCCTTTGGCAGCAGCTGGAAGCCTTATTCTACAGCAGGGTCCTTCAGTGTAGGTTGTGAGTCTCCATCCAGCATGATGGAACTTCATTCAGTATCTGGTTTAGCATGGCCAATGATTGGCAGGCTGGCCGTTTCAGAGCAACACGCAGTGAGGTGGAGGCAAATTTTTCAGATGAGCAGGAGGCCTCAACCAGGCACACTGTTTTTCCACAGGAACCTTTATTTGAAGGAATCTCTGTCTGTGACTCATTTGCAAATCCCATGACCCGAGCTGCATTTCACACGATAAACCACCCAGACACTGAGAAGGAACTCTCCAGTTAGCAGATATTTGTGGTCAAGGTTTAGAGGTTTTGCCCATAAATGGCTTCTGCTCTACTCCTTTAGAAAGAAACAAATGCTCACAAAATCAGGACAGCTACCACCCAGGACAACCCATGGCCACCCAGTGAATGGCAAGTCAAAGGAGCAGGACCGCGTCACCCACCGCTTGCCGTAGGGAAGGGTGGCAAGGGCTTGCCACCCACACATCCTGGAGCCCCACTTTGCTTGATGCCTGGAAAGACAGTCCCTGGCATCACATAGCCCGAGCACTTCCCAGCCTGCTGAGTTAACACTAGTGAAGACATTTAAACATGGCAGCTCCTAGTGTGCAAAATAAACAAAATGGTCCCTTGCCAATACTGAGGCCATAGTAAGCATCCATGGAGAGCTCACTGAACATGGAACACCATTTTAAGCGCTTTCAGTGCATCAGCCTCACTTACCCTTCACAGCTCTATGGCACAGCGCCACCACCATTGTTCACTCTTAAAAAAGAAACTGCAGAAAGTGTGAGGAAGGCAAAACAGTCCATATACGCTAGACACTGGGGTCTACTGTGAAGAACTAAAGACAAACTGAGGAGGGGGACAAGAGCCTTGTTCTCCCACTGGTGGTGTGATGCACCTCGAAGGATGTCCCCCTCAACAGAACTTTCCCAACCCTTGCTAAAACATTCCACAGCGCTCTAAGCCTGCTGTTTTTGCTTCACAACCAGAGAGGTATTAGCTATCTTTCTCCATTGCAGATAAGCCCGCTCTATTAATATGGTCTCTTAGGACATTTTTTTCCATTACCCTAGATGCGCTTAATGCTAATCCCACCCCTGATTTCCTCTTTCGTCAGGCTGGACTTCATGCATCTGTACTTGTATTGCCTCCAACCTTGTTTAAAGTTTTCCACCACATTCTCATTTCTTCTAAGATGTTTCCTGCAGTCAAAGAAATTTATTCCTCAGATGAACATCTATGGAAATAATTTTAAAAGGTTTTTTCCTTTCTTTTTGACAACTGTCCAACACAGATTTTTGTATTGCTGCTGTTAGGAAAAAAAAAATGGATGGTCTCATGATTTGCATAGTCTTCAGAGACATCTCTCTTCTCTCTCTCAGAAGCCTCCTTCCTCCAAACCAGGTTACCTCTCCCTGATCCTTCCTCCTCCCTTCATTCCGCTCTTCCTGTCTCATCTTCACTTCACTGGCTCCTGTATCCCTTATTCCCGTATGTCACAACTGCACCCTGCTCAGCTCCTGATTCCTCTACCCTTCATCCCGCATCACTTCCATCAGTGGCCCAGCCTCTCCAGTGTTGTTACCTGCAGTTTCAGCTCCATCCCTGCCTCAGTCCCATTGACTGCAAGAATCCCCTCTCTTGGGTGACCTGTGACCCAATTGTTGGGTAACCCTAATTTTGCTCTTATTATCTAAGTAGCGTCTGGTGCTGTGAACTCTCCTCTTGATGTCTTATATTATTCTCCCTGGACAAGGTGACTCCTTCAAGCCATCCTGGATGTCCCCAACAAGACCTACAATTGCTTGTGTCTGTATCATACTTGTCTTTTATAGTACTGCGATGGTCCTAGCTGATCCTAGCTTTGCCTTTATCTCCCACCCTCACATAAGCACACAACCTGGAACAAATACAGGGCTCAACTCATGTGACGTCAGCATTCCCTTCAGTCAATGACATCTCCTTCATGGCCACAGCAGGCACACTAGGTCTGGGAGTCCTTGAGACACGTCCTGAGGCAACAGAGCAGAAGAAGGCGGGGCTTCCGAAAGTCCACCCCTCAGCTCGGCGACCAGCTCATCCAGGAGGGTGGAAAGCTGGCTGATGTATCTGAGTGTCCTGCAGCCAGTCTGGTTCTGGAAAGAATGCTTAGTTTTCTCATTTCTTAATCTTTTAAAATATTTTTAATTAATTAAAATATAATTACATCATGTTTCCCTCTACCTCTCTTCCCTATCACCCCTTCCATATACCCCTTCCTAGCTTCCTCTCAAATGGCCTCTTATTCTTCAGTTAATGTTGGTGTGTGTGTGTGTGTGTGCGCGCGCGTGTGAATGCAACCTGCTAATTCTAGTTCATATTGCTTAAACATGTATGTTTTGGGGGGTGTTCACTTAGTTCTGAATAACCATCTAAGGGGAATCATCCCCTGGAAAGACTAATTTTTTTCTTTCAGCAGTCTTGGACTGCCTGTAGCTCTCATCTAGGTGTGAGCCCTGTGAAATTTTCTCCATCCACATTGGCATGCCGGCTGGTGTTGCCATTGTTCAGGTCTTGTTTAAGCAGCCGTGTTGTTGATGTTTCATGGATGCAGCTTTCGTGTCATATCTAGAAGACTACAAACCAACAGCAGACTCCCTGATTATCCAGCTCTTACAATCTTTCCTCTGAGATATCCCTGAACTTTAGCTGGCTCTGCTCTGCTGTCTAGCTCTATGTGGAAGTTCTTCCAAGCACCAAAGATAAAGGAAACTTTCTTAGACAACTTTCAGGGGCAACTTCCTCTCATCTCATTGTCGAAATGAGAGGCGCATGTGCCTGCTCTCAAGCCAGAGAAGGAGGTGGCTTACTCTGTATAAATCAGGCCCAGCATCAGAACAGGGATGCATTTAGTTTGCCCAAGACCACACTGAGAAGGAAACTGAGATACAGTTATACAAGCATGAACCCATTTTCCTATGAGGCTCTCTCCATATTCTGAGTTCTAACATAACAAACAACAACCTAACTCGGTACACCAACTAAATCTGAGCTAAGAGCATATTTAGTAACACATAGCCAAATGGCAAGACTGTTCCCAAATAAGGAATCACTTAGCTGAGGCCAGGCTGGCGACTCTGAAGCCTTGCCCCCATGCCCTGCCTATACAGGCACTCTGCCTGCCACGAGGGCAGAACTCTGGGTCTCCTTTGTTTTGAGGCATTCTTTGCTCAAAGGAACCATCTGAAATTGCCTCAAGTTTTTCCCCTTTCCAGAAGAATGAGCAAAATGGAGTTTAACTGGGCAACTAAGACTTCCTCTGGCCAATGTCACCAGAACTTATAAAGTTTAGCTGCTGGCTTTAGGTTCCAAAAGTCACCCACGTTAAGAGAAAAGGATACACCCTCCCCAAAAAAAACACCAATTTCTCAAAACTTTGTACATTGGGGTCAGAATTAGGGAGAGAGGAAGTCTCAATTTGTTTCTGTTTATCCCTTACTAGTGTAACAATTTATAGAAAAGATGGAACAAAAGCCAGGGAATACAATATGTAGATTTAGCAGTCTGTGAGTGCTGGTCATAAGAACTAGTAGAAAAACTTTCTCTAGTGCCAGGGCTCTTGGAGAAACCATTTCCCATCCTAGCTTGGTACCCTGTTTCCCAGAATTCCATCAGGCTGATGAAGGAGGTGCTGGGGTTAGGGGCGGTCATAGAGGAAATAAGACAGTGAGCGCCCAATAAACAGCACTTAGTTATAGCATTGGTCTCTTTCCCTTTCTCTTACTACTTCTCTGTCCTGGCTCCAGTTCCCATAAGACCCAGGCAGGTGACTACGGGGCTATTCCAAAGAGCAACAGCTTCCAGTGACCACAGGTCTCAAAGTAGCCAGGCGTGCCCCAGCTACCTTATTCGGGAGACGGTGACAGGCTATCAGCGTCTCACTCTGCTTTCTTCTCCACGCCCACCAGACCCTCCCTGCTTAGCTGTGAGCACGTGAGACCACCTGACACAGCCCCACTATCCTTTTCAACGGAGTCAGTCCAAACATCGCTGTGAGAACAACAGGGCTGATGTTGTCAGACATTAATCTGATATGGTTTTTATTGGCTTTTGTTCCTTGAATCGTAAGTCCGGGTGTCAGGGTCAGGCTCATTATTCAAGAGGAGGAGAAGGGAGAGGGTGGGTGCTCTAAAAATAGCAGAGACGTTGTTTTCACAGTTCATTCTTGGATATTGGTTTCCACATTAGAACATTCCAAAGAATAGACACTATTTTTTTTTCCTTCGCAAGACCATCTGGCTCGGAAGCTCATGCTTTAGGTGACACAATCTTAATGTTTTCCAGGCTAGGGCAGGGGGTGTCAAGAAGAGCATCATAAACAACTTCTTGAGGACATCAAGAACAACTCTCATGGGAGGGATGGACACCCCCATACACACACCACAGTCTATTTTAAGAGTGGCAAAATAAGATAGTATTAAAAGGCCTATCCACACTTCCAAACCCTAAATGAAATCAGGAAAGGCAGTTGGTTGGTTGGAAAACAAAGGAATCTATGCCAGATACTTGAGATAAAGCAATATTTAACGATCTGAAACTTCCACTCTCCATAGACCAAGAGTTAAACTAACTCTTTAACCATTTTAAAATTCACAGACTTGGAGAATTAAAATGTTTATTTTCTATTAAAAATGAGAGTGAGGAAAAATTAGCAGCCAGGGCTATGGCATGCATCAAACACCATGTTAGACATTGTATTCAAAATAGTCAAGCCCTGTAATACTCACATAAAGCAGACAGTCATTCCGTATCCAAGAGAATTCTATGCATGTCACCCAATGGTTTACACAGTTTTAAGTTCAAAAAATTTAAAAGTTGGGCCAATGAGAATGCTCACCAGGTAAGGACGTTAGCTGCCCAGGCTGAGGACCTGAGTTCAATCCCCAAGACCTACACAGAGGAAGGAGAGAACCACCTCCTGCAAGTTAGGCTTGGACCTCCGCACTCCAGCCTGTGGCACTCAGCCCCCATAGATGCAATCGTTTTAAAACTTAAATATCCATTTCTGCGGCCTTCAATTACCGTCTGGAAGGCAAAGGCTATCCCTGTGCCACATGGGGCCTCAGAAGGTCATTCCCGGTGCCATGCAGAAGAGTCTCCCTGTTTGACCCAGGACACAGGTGCTCAGCTCATCTACAGCAAGCCTGGGGTCTAGCAGAAAGCTCAGAGTGGGGGTTCCACTGAAGCAGAGAGAGACAAAAGGTCAAACACACGCTTTCAGTCACGTTCCAGAGCGCAGGGGCTGCCGGCTCCAGACTGACAAGGAACAGGCTCCCTTGCATGCATCTTGCTGACATTTCCCAGCAATTGCTTCCTGTCCGAGTTCTCTGAAATACAGGCTGTCTTTCTCAAATGCTTCTCAGAGCCCCCAGAGCTCCTGGTTGGTTACAGGAAGTAGTCCTTCTGGTTCAGAAATAGTCTTCACACATCAAAATACCCATTAGTTGCTGACACTTGATTTGTGAAGCAATCTCGGAAACTTCTACCACAAAGACGTTTTTCCTGACACTGTCTCTGACTACCTTTTTTTTTTCCTTTTTGAAAAAAAAAAAAATGCTTATTTCACAAAAATTAAAAACAAACGAAGAGAAAACACTTCCAGTAGGAAGCAGCACTTGGGGGAAGAGTGGGAGAAACCAAGAGCCTAGTTTCTTCAAGGGAAGGAAACGCGTGATGACTTGTCACCCAGAAGGGTGTGGGAAAAGTTGTGTGATGACCTGGTGATCTCTTTGCTAGTCTATGGAACCAGCTTTCCAGAATCTTCCAAAATCCTGAGCATGCTTTAGACCCTCATCCTGAGCTTAAGCTTTCAGTGAGCAGAACCATCCTTGGGAAGGAGGGCCAAGCGCTTTGCATTCTCCACCAGTAGAACTCATCCTTAGCACAAATCCTCCCTTCTTAGGCCATGAGCTCTCGTCGGCAGCCAGTCAAGCTCACTCTTGTTGCAGAGTGTCTATGGAGCCAGGCCGAAAGCTTTGTTGTGGTAACTGACACACGGAAACCCTTTCCCAATGTCTTAGTGTGTTTAAACGTGTAAGAAAAAAGAAAAACAAAACCTTGGCATTTTGATCTAGTCTGACTGATCGAGTCCGGCTGTAACGAGTTTTCCTTCTCAGCTCTTCTCAGTTCTGTTCCCTGCCAGTGCTGATTCCAACAGGGACCCGAGAACCTCCAACCCTGCCTGCACAAATTCATGCCTGCGCCCCCCCCGGAGATTTTATTTTGTGACCTTTTTAGTTGACGATATTTGGGTGAGGGTTGTCTCACGCCTGCAGCGCGTCATTACTTTCTACACGACAACACTGACCCACTACCTGGGCATGGCTATTCTGACACATGAGTAAAGGCTTCGGCAGCATCATATATTCCATATAAACCCTTGCAGCAAAGCAGACACTGAAACAAATGATCTGAAGGATTTTTTTAAAAATGTACTGTAACTGTTTTCCTAAGTTATGTTAAAAACAAACAAACAAGCAAACAAACAAAACTGGTTTGGTTGCTTTTCTTGCAGAAGGCAGTGGCTCCATTCTTACAGTAAGAACTGGTCGGTATCGCTGGCGTTCTGTGTCTGCAGCTCAGATGTCCCTGTGACGCTAAGGAAACACGAGGGACATCCAGCAGAGAGTCCGAGGCTTCCGCCTTGTCTCAGTGACACCGTGCCACTCGGTGTCAGTCCACAGGTGACACACACAAGCCTGCTGTGTGCCGGTCCTTGCTCCTCCAATGGACTGTCCTCTTCAGAAACCACCCTTCGTCACCTGGGAGCGCCTTCCCTGCTTTCTTTTCTCCTGTATCTCAGTGTATTCTGAGGCTGGTGAGAGAAATGGGTGGTCAGGAAGAACAGGATACATTTTCTAGAATTTTCAGCATCTTCTTTTCAGCAAAAGACTCCAGATAGCTATGCTGCATGAAAACACGTTATGAGCAACACCGTAAGATGGTAGGTTGCGCTCCTTCACAGCCTCTGCAGGTTCTGGTCTCCAGGTTCCTACCCCGAATTGTCTTTTTCTTTCTTTGTTTTTTTTTTTTTTTTTTTTTTTTATTAATTACAGTTTACTCATTTTGTATCCCAGCTACAGCTCATTCCCTCCTTCATTCCCTCCCAATTCCACCCTCCCTCCCTAAACTCCTCCCATGTCCCTCTCCCAATCCACTGATAGGGGAGGTCCTCCTCCCCTTCCATCTGACCCTAGCTTATCAGGTCTCATCAGGACTGGCTGCATTGTCTTCATCTGTGGCCTGATGAAGCTGCTCCCCATCAGGGGGAGGTGATGAAAGAGCCAGCCACTAAGTTCACGTCAGAGACAGTTCCTGTTCCCCTTACTAGGGAATCCACTTGGACACTGAGCTGCCATGGGCTACATCTGTGCAGGGGTTCTAGGTTATCTCCACGCATGGTCCTTGGTTGGAGTATCAGTCTCAGAAAAGACCCCTGTGCCCAGATTTTATTTTCCTCTCTCTCCTTGTGGAGCTCCTGTCCACTCCAGGTCTTTCGATCTCCTCCTTCTTTCATAAGATTCCCTGCACTCTGCCCAAAGTTTGGCTATGAGTCTCAGCCTCTGCTTTAATATCCTGCAGGGTAGAGTCTTTCAGAGGCCCTCTTAGACAGCATCTTAGTGAGTTAAGAAGAACAAAGGCTACCCAAGCACATTCTTATTCCAGAAAGACACTTTCTACGTGAGTGGACTGTGTAAGTGACCAGAATGCAGAGTTGCAGTAGATCACCTCCCCCCCCCCCCCTCCGGAGAAAAAAGGCTTGGGAGAAAGGTCCCATTGGATGGAGAGGTGGTGGCAGATGCCTTGCCAGGAGGCCTGCAGCCATTCTTCCCAGGCCTCTGCAAACCTTTGGCCCCATGAACTTGATGCTCCTCCACTTCCACACAAAGGCCACTTTTCTATTTCTTTGAAGAAGAGTGTGATCACCTGACTTTCTTAAGTAAACACAGAGGAAGGAGGAATTTGTCTTTTTCCACTGACCTTCCTGGAAGGGTGCCTTTTGCTTTCTTTCTTTTCTTTTTTTTTCTTTAATTTTTATTTTATTTTTTAAATTTTATTTTATTAATTACACTTTATTCACTTTGTATCCCCCCATAAGCCCCTCCCTCCTCCTCTCCTGGTCTCACCCTCCCTCCCCTTTTTTCACGTATGCCCCTCCCCAAGTCCACTGATAGGGGAGGTCCTCCTCTCCTTCCTTCGGATCTTAGTCTATCAGATCACATCAGGAGTGGCTGCATTGTCAAATTCTGTGGCCTGGTAAGGCTGCTTCCCCCTCAGGGGGAGGTGATCAAAGAGCAGGCCAATCAGATTATGTCAGAGGCAGTCCCTCTTCCCATTACTATGGAACCCACTTGGACGCTGAACTGCCATGGGCTTCATCTGTGCAGGGGTTCTACGTTATCTCCATGCCTGGTACTTGGTTGGAGTATGAGTCTCTGGGAAGACCCCTGTGTTCAAATTTCTTGGTTCTGTTGCTCTCCTTGTGGGGTTCCTGTCCTCTCCAGATCTTACTATTTCCCACTTCTTACATAAGATTCCATGCACTCTGCTCAACAGTTGGCCATAAATCTCAGCGTCTGCTTTGATAGTCTGCAGGGCAGAGTCTTTCAGAGGCCCTCCGTGGCAGGTTCCTAGGTTGTTTCCTGTTTTCTTCTTCTGATGTCCATCCTCTTTGCCTTTCTAAATGGGGATTAAGCATTTTAGTTAGGGTCCTCTCTCTTGATTTGTTTCTTTAGATGTACAGATTTTAGTAAGTTTATCCCATGTTATATGTCTATATGAGTAAGTATATACCGTGTGTGTCTTTCTGCTTCTGGGATAGCTCATTCAGGATGATCCTTTCCAGGTCCCACCATTTATCTGCAAATTTCATGATTTCCTTATTTTTCATTGCTGAGTAATATTCTATTGTGTAGATGTACCACATTCTTCAGTTGAGGTGCATCTGGGCTGTTTCCAGCTTCTGGCTATTACAAATAAAGCTGCTACAAATATGGTTGAGCAAATGTCCTTATTGTGTACTTTAGCCTCTTTTAGATATATGCCTAGGAGTGGTATAGCTGGATCTCGAGGAAGCGCTATTCCTAGTTGTCTGAGAAAGCGCCAGATGGATTTCCAGAGTGGTTGTACCAGTTTACATTCCCACCAGCAGTGGAGGAGGGTTCCCCTTTCTCCACAACCTCTCCAGCATGTGTTGTCACTTGAGTTTTTGATCTTGGTCATTCTGATGGGTGTAAAGTGAAATCTCAGGGTCGTTTTGATTTGCATTTCCCTAATGGCTAATGTAGTTGAACATTTCTTTAAGTGCTTTTCTGCCATTCGATATTCCTCTACAGAGAATTCTCTGTTTAGCTCTGTTCCCCATTTTTTAATTGGATTACTTGGTTTGCTGCTTTTCAGTTTCTTTAGTTCTTTATATATACTGGATATTAGCCCTCTGTCAGATAAAATGTTGGTGAAGATTCTTTCCCAATCTATAGGCATTCGTTTTGTTTTGATGATGGTGTCCTTTGCTTTACAGAAGCTTTTCAGTTTCATGAGGTCCTATTTATTGATTGTTACTCTTAGAGCCTGTGCTGTTGGTGTTCTTCTGTTCAGGAAGTTGTCTCCTGTACCAATGAGTTCTAGGGTATTCCCCACTTTTTCTTCTAACTGATTTAATGTGTCTGGTTTTATGTTGAGGTCTTTAAGTGCAGGGTGATAAGTATGGATTTATTTGCATTTTTCTACATGTAGACATCCAGTTAGACGAGCACCATTTGTTGAAGATGCTCTCTTTTTTCCATTGTATGGTTTTGGCATCTTTGCCAAAGATCAGGTGTCCATAAGTGTGTGGGTTTATTTCTGGGTCCTCTGTTCAGTTCCATTGATCCACCATTCTGTTTCTATGCCAGTACCATGCAGTTTTTAAAACTGTTGCTCTATAGTACAACTTAAGATCAGGGATGGAGATACCTCCAGAAGATCTTTTATTGTAGAGGATTGTTTTAGCAGTTCTGGGTTTCTTGTTATTCCATATGAAGTTGAGAACTTTTCTTTTCAGGTCTATAAAGAATTGTGTTGGTAATTTGATGGGAATTGCATTGAATCTGTAGATTGCTTTTGGCAAGATGGCCATTTTTACTATGTTAATCCTGCCAAGTGATGAGCATGGGGAATCTTTCCATCTTCTGATATCTTCCTTCAATTTCTTTCTTCAGAGACTTGAAATTGTTTTCATACAAGTCTTTGACTTGCTTGGTTAGGGTTACACCAAGGTACTTTATGTCATTTGTGGCTATTGTGAAGGGTGTTGTTTCCCTAATATCTTTCTCATCCCTTTTGTCTTTTGTATACAGGAGGGCTACTGATTTTTTTGAGTTAATTTTGTATTCAGTCACTTTGCTGAAGGTGTTTATCAGCTGTAGGAGTTCCTTAGTAGAATTTTTGGGGTCACTCAGGTATACTATCATATCGTCTGCAAATAGTGATAATTTGACTTCTTCCTTTCCAATTTGTATCCCCCTGATCTCCTTCAACTGTCTTATTGTTCTAGCAAGGACTTCCAGAACTATGTTGAAGAGATATGGAGAGAGTGGGCAGCCTTGTCTTGTCCCTGATTTCAGCGGGATTGCTTTAAGTTTCTCTCCGTTCAGTTTGATGTTGGCTATAGGCTTGCTGTATATCACCTTTACTATGTTTAGATATGTGCCTTGTATCCCTGATCTCTCCAATACTTTAAACATGAATGGATGTTGGATTTTGTCAAATGCTTTTTCAGCATCTAGGGAGATTATAATGTGTTTTTTTTTCTTTCAGTTTGTTAATATGGTGGATCACATTGATGGATTTTCATATATTGAACCACCCCTGCATACCTGGGATGAAGCCTACTTGGTCATAGTAGATGATATCTTTGATGTGTTCTTGTATTCGGTTTGCAAGTATTTTGTTGGGTATTTTTGCATCAATGTTCATAAGGGAGATTGGCCTGAAATTCACTTTCTTTGTTGGGTCTTTGTGTGTTTTAGGTACCCAGGTGACTGTGTCTTCATAGAATGAGTTTGGTAATGTTCCTTTTGTTTCTATTTTGTGGAATAGTTTGAAGAGAACTGGAGTTAGCTCTTCTTTGAAGGTCTGGTAGAATTTTGCACTGAAAACATCTGGTCCTGGGCTTTTTTTGGATGGGAGACTTTCGATGACCGCTTCTATTTCCTTGGGGGATATAGGACTATTTAATTGATTTACCTGGTTCTGATTCAGCTTTGGTAAGTCGAATCGATCAAGAAAATTGTCCATTTCATGTAGATTTTCAAATTTTGTGGGATATAGACTTTTGAAGTAAGTCCTAATGATAGTTTGGATTTCCTCAGTGTCTGTGGATATGTCCCCCTTTTCATTTCTGATTTTGTTGATTTGGGTGGTGTCTCTCTGCCTTTTAGTTAGCTTGGCTAAGGGTTTGTCTATTTTGTTGATTTTCTCAAAGAACCAACTCTTGGTTTCATTGATTCTTTGAATTGTTTTATTTGTTTCTAATTGATTGATTTCAGCCCTGAGTTTGATTATTTCCAGCCGTCTACTCCTTTTTGGTGTGTCTGCTTCTTCTTTTTCTAGGGTTTTTAAGTGAGCCATTAAGTTGCTTGAATGAGCTTTCTTGAATTTCTTCTTGAAGGCACTTAGTGCTATGAACTTTCCTCTTAGCACTGCTTTCATTGTGTCCCACAAGTTTGGGTATGTTGTGTCTTCATTTTCATTGAGTTCTAGGAAGACTTTAATTTCTTTCTTTATTTCTTCCCTGACCCAGCTGTCATTTAGTAGCAAGTTGTTCAGTTTCCATGTGTGTGTAGGCTTTTTGCTATTTCTGTTGTTGTTGGAGTCCAGCTTTATTCCATGGTGATCAGACAGAATACAAGGGATTATTTCAATTTTCTTGTATCTGTTGAGGCTCTCTTTGTGACCAACTATATGGTCTATTTTGGAGAAGGTTCCATGAGGTGCTGAGAAGAAGATAAATTCTTTTGTGTTTGGGTGTAAGGTTCTGTAAATGTCTGTTAGGTCCATTTGATTCATGACCTCTGTCAGAGACATTATTTCTTTGTTTAATTTCTGTTTTGTTGACCTGTCCTTTGTTGAGAGTGGGGTGTTGATGTCTCCTGCTATTAATGTGTGGGGATCTATGTGTGGTTTAAGTTTTATCAATGTTTCTTTTACAAATGTGGGTGTCGTTGTATTTGGGGCGTAGATGGTTCATGATTGTGATGTCTTCTTGGTGGAATTTTCCCTTGATGAGTATGAAGTGTCCTTCCCCATCTCTTTTGATTAATTTTGGTTGAAAGTCTATTTTATCAGATATTAGAATGGCTACTCCTGCTTGCTTCTTGGATCCATTTGCTTGGAAAGCTGTCTTCCAACCCTTTACCCTCAGGTAATGTCTATCTTTGTGACTTAGGTGTGTTTCTTGTATGCAAAAGATTGCTGGGTTTTGTTTATGCATCCATTCTGTTTGTCTGTGTTTTTTTATTGGAGAATTCAGTCCATTGATGTTGAGAGAGATTAATGACCACTGGCTGTTAGATAGTTTGATTTTGATGTTGGCTGTGGTCATAAGGTTGTGTGCTTGGTTGCTTTTTGTTTTACTGTAGTGAGGTTAATTATTTACTATGTTTTCTTGAAAGTAGCTAGTTTTCTTGGGTTGTATTTTCCCTTCTAGTGTCTTCTGTAATGCTGGATTTGTGTGTAGGTATTGTTCTTTTAAGGTGCCTGGAGACAGATAGAGGAGGAAAAGGGCAGGAGGGTGGGATGGGGAGGAGATGAGGGAGGTGGCTACAGCTGGGAGACAAAACAAATAAATTGTAAATAATAATTAAAAAAAAGAAAGAAAAAGCCAGTGTGTGCTAGCTCACGTGCAGACAGGTGTGAGAAGGCAAGAGCCCTGTCCAACAACGCCTGCCTCTTTGGCCACCTCCACACCGAAAGACTTGCGCAGACTCCCACAGGGCTGCTGCTCCAACCAGCCTTGAGTCTTTGTCTGGACAAACTCAAGGCTGCCTGACAGTTTACGGGTGTTCCCATCACATCTGAAGAAAGGCTCCTGACCTTGCCATCTTAGAGCAAACAGCAGCCAAACAAACCCAAAACAACCCAACTCATTAAAAACTTTGAGATCTGTTCCGATGCAGGGAAGGCCACGTGATTGCCAGAAGGCCAGTGGTCCAGCTTCTCAGTCTCAGAGTCATGAATCTGAAAAGCTTCCTTTAGCGGGTAGTCAGGGCCCCACTGCTCATGGCACTGACCTGCCCTCAGTCACACTTTATGTAATTTTTTACTTTCCTGGCTTTTGTCTCTCTCTGCTTCCTGGGTCACTTGAAATCTCGAAGCCCTCCCCTCCTCAGCAAAATGGAACTGGAGTTCTGTTCTCTCCCGCAAGGCTTTACTAAATAAAATCCAGTTCTGCTGACCTTTAATAATGAATGCCCTAAGGACTGAGGAATGGGTCACAGTAGAAGAGGGCTCGCCTATCACGTGCAAGGCCCTGGGTTCAATCCCCAGGCCTGCAAAACAGACCCACCAATGTGGCTATGTTGACCCTGAAAGGGGCTCAACTGTGGTGTCCTGTCCTGTGTAACGCCCACCCCATCCCCGGCCCCCAGCAATCCTTTGCCAGCTGAGGTCATCCCAGATCTGAGAGAGGAGTTATCTTAGGCAATGGAGTGCCCATCAAGTCAGCACAGAACGACCCCTCAATGTATAACAAACATTAGAAGACACAGAAAATTAGTTGTCTGACTCCATTAAACTTTGGGCTGCTACAATTGTACAGGAGAAGGTAGATTTTAGAATTATTATCTTTTCCCCTGCAGATTCAGGTTATATAGCAAATCACAGTCGGGGTTCCGCTTTATTTATTATGGTCTCAAGAACCCAACCAAAACCGTAAATTTTGGGTTTAGCAAGACAGTTCATTGCTTAAGGGGCCTGCTGCAAACCTGACCATCTGAGTTCAGGACCCATATGAAAGAGACCTGATAATGCAAAATTGTCCCCTGACTTCCACACATGCCACATAATGTGTGCACACCATACCTCATGTCACACACACACACACACACACGTAACAAAACAAAATTTCAGTGTGTAAATTAAATGGTTGTGTGTGTGTGTGTGTGTGTGTGTGTGTGTTAGACTGCATAACAAAATGTATCATTAAACTGCTTTCTAGACAAAAGCTGTCAGGCTTCCTAAGGACAGCGATGTCAGGCCCTGGGTGAAACTGGCCAGAAGAAGGCCAAGCACTGCCTGAGCCTGTCTTGGTCTGTTGGAGCACTATACCAAAATATCACAAATCAGATAGTTTATAAACAAACGGAGTTTGTATAAGACAGTCCTGGAAGCTGTCCAGGATCAAGCTTGATCTGGTGAGGACTTTCAGCCTGGCCCAGAGTCGATATTGCTTAAGAAAGGATGATGAAAGGAAATGGGTCCCCAGGTTCTCTTTATAAAGGCACGATCCTCAGCAGGATGTTGCCCACTGGCCTCATCACCTCTTAAGAGCCCCTAACTCCTAATAACCTTGGGGTTAGGATTCCGAGGTTTGGATTTGGGAAGATGGAGAGACAGGTCATAGCCGTGACTATGTATGATCTATTACTACAGTTTGAATTTTGTTGAAGGTTCTTGCAGACTCATAGCACGTGAGTCTATGGCAGGCACGTGCAGGAAGGACTCTATTATGCAGCTGCTTTCTATCAACCTGCCCCTGGTAAACACCAAGTTTGCCCATGGTCAGCTTAAGCGCCCTCCAGATTTTCCAAAGGGAAATGGCTAAGCCTGCCTCCCATGGACTAGGAGGGGCTTTCAGGAGCTGCAGAGAATGCGACAGTATTTGCTTATTGCTGCACAGGAAATACAAGTTTCACATCACACAGGAAGAAGAAGATTAAGAACTTCAGACTGGAAGGATCAGTTTTCCCATCTGGCACAGCAAAGCAAGGCCACAGCCTGGGTGCTTCCTAACTCTGCCAGTCAACACCTGTGTGTGTGTGTTTCTCATATCTTCCTGGCTGTTCATGAGTCTTATTCCTTACATTTTGCTATATTTGTTTGCTTTTTTTTCCCAGGGAAATTACATACATTTCAAATTTTCTTAAAGATTCGTATACACCTATGAATGTGTTACAAGCAGATGCGAGATGGCTATGTCTTAGATACTTTCCATGAATGAAAAACAAAACATACCGTGACTAAGCACTTACAAAAGAAAGCTTTGACTGGGGCGTTGTTTAGAGTTTCAGAGAGTTAGTGTCTATCAACATCAGGGTGCTGAGCATGGCATCAGGCAGGGAGACATGGTGCTGGAGAAGTAGCTGAGAGCTGACATCTGAGTCACAAGTAAGAGGCTGAGAGAGAGAGAGAGATATAGAAAGAGAGACAGAGACAGGGAGAGACAGAGCTGGTTGGGAATGGCTTTGAAACCTTAAAGCCTGCCCCAGTGACGCATGTCTTCTAACAAGGCCACACCTCCAAGTCCTTCCCAGACAGTTCTAATAATTGGAGACTGAAAATTCAAATACATGAGCCTACGTGGGCAATTCTCATTCACACCATCACAGGCTGTAAACAACTGATCTCTTTCAGCCTGTTACTAATATACACTGATTTTCACCAATGACAAACTTAAGTGACTTCCAGGTTTTCTCAACAGAATGTCTGGTTTCCCTCGCTTGCATTGGGAAGGGCTTTCAGGAGCAGGTGTGGAGCTTCTTGGATTGCAATAGGCGCTTTGTAGTTGTAGGATTGGTTGTCTTCCTTCCTTCCTTCCTTCCTTCCTTCCTTCCTTCCTTCCTTCCTTCCTTCCTTCCTTCCGTCTGTCCTTTCTTCCTTTCTTCCTTTCTTTCCCTCTGTCTTGTGGGAAGGTGAGCCCAGGGCCCACAGATGCTCGGCAAGCTGAGCTACAGCTACAGCCCCAGCCAAATAAAATGTTACAGATGTGGCAAGTTACCTTAACTGCATCAGGAGTTCTGCAAAGCCTCTGGAGATGTTTGTCCATAAGATGATGCATGTAAAAATAAGCCACTGAATCTGCTGACTAGTTGGTGAGAGAGAAGCTGATGGTGATGGCTGGAAATCTCACCTGCCAGAAGGTACTGTGGGGGCTTCCGTGAGGAGAAGGACATTTTATTGGTGACCTGGAAAATCGGTGGGCTGATGCAATTGACCAGCAAATTTGGAAAGTCTCTCCTCGAAATGATTCAGCTGATCCCAAAGAAGTCAGAAACCTGGACAAGAAACAAGACTTTATTATTTTTTTTTCCAGTTCAAGAAAGCTATGAACCAAAGTCTGGAAGGCACAGTGATCTGAAATGCTGACTCTGTAAGGGGAACCCTGCAAGCTGGCAAAGCAGAAGGCTATTAACAATGCAAGCACTGGCATGTGATCCGGAATTTGTAAGTCACTTGCTTTCTACTTACGTTCCTTTTGTAGATAAGAATTTTATTTTATTTTTAATTATGTGCTCACGTGTGTGGGGGTGGGCATGCATGGGCAGGTACTCATGGAAACCAGAACAAAAGGAGGCAGATCCCGTGCAGCTGGAGTTACAGGTAGTTATGAGCCACTGGACATGGGTGCTGGGAACTGAACTCGGGTCCTCTGTTAGGGAGGTATTTGATCTGACCTGAGAAACCACCTCTTTAGCTCCTTGGGGAGATTCCTTACTACCTAACTAAAATGTCCACTGCACTCAGACTTGAAAGGTCAGTTATTAAGAGTCACTTTGCACGAGACTACTGCTCTGAGCCTTTCAATGGCTGCTAGCCTTGGCGTGTTTGCTAAGCATCCACTTTCCACCTGGGTGTTAGAGCAATGGTGTCCAGTACTAGTCTCGAAGGGTAACATGCTATTGTGGACAGGCACGGACCTCTGCGAGATGGGAAGCTGCTTTTTATATTCATTCTATCCCTAATTTCTAACAGACGAATCTACTTGGTTGTCAAGGAAACCAAAAGACAGACACTGATTCTGCTTTGCCAACATTATTCCCAGTGTCTTCTTCATCTACACTAACAGCGGTCATTGTGGCTTGATGTTCATGCTTTCATTTCATGCCCACATTAGCTCCAGGTTTAAAGAGACTTGTCTGCTGGTTCCTAGGTCCTGGGAATGGAAGGATGAAGACACATCCTTGCTCTCGAAGGTTTTAACCTAACTTACAAATGACTGCAGAAGATACTTGAACTGGCAAAGGCACTCTTGGGCTTAGAGCCAGCTCTGGTGCCTCAGAGGGTCAATAGGCATGCACTCATGCATGCGGTCCCTCACTTGCTGGTTGGGTTCTGGGTCAGGTAACAGTCAGGAAGTCCCCAGCTCAGGTCTTTCTTATCAGGCCAGCGTTCCTCCTTCTAGCCCAAACAGCTCTTGTGGCCACAAACTAGGCAAACTCGGGGAAAGTTTGGGTAGGGTTGCAGAGAATGCTTTCGCTCAGTTCTAGGGTGCGACCCCAAATAAGCATTCTTTCCTGGTCTGAAAACCCCAGAAGCATTCCCTGCCCACTGCTGCAGGGAGCTACCAGCCCCTTCCCTCATCCTTGCTTCTCCAACAAGCACTGCAGCAAGACGCCAGGGACTTAACACAGACCTTCCTTACTCACTCCTGTCTCCTCGAGGTTTTGTTTATGTGTACTTTTCAGTTTCCAAAGTGGTGAGAGATATACTGTCTTTTTCTTCTTCTTCCCCTGCGGGCAGTTTATTGCAGAACTAACTCATATTTTAAGAAGAGATGGCTACAGATGTAGCATTCACTCATCCAGAGTTGTCCTTCTTACACAGCTACAGCCATCAGCCTTGACTTCAGGGATTTGTCCAGCACAAGGAAGGTTGCAGCAAATGTCAGTTTTGCCTGGGTCTTTACATATTTAGGAGATTAAGATTATTTAAATGTAGATGAAATACATTCAACTGAGTAAGCATTTTAAGATCTATTGGAATATAACTATAAATAATTGCACCTCCCAGGCTTGAGGTTAATAGGTGTGCAGTGATGATCCAGGCAGACTCTATTTTCTGGGAAACAGACTTAATTGGAAAGGAGGCTGTTCAATATTGTGTCAAGAACAGGGCAGGGAAACCTTTTATGAAAAGGGTCAGATGGTAAATATTTTAGGCTTTTCAGGGACATTCAGTCTTTATCACAACTACCTAAATGTTTTTGCAGCATGAGAACTGCCACAAAAAATAGCAAAGAGATGGTAAAATTGTTTCCTCAAAAATATATATAAAACCAAAAGTAGTGGGCAGTCATGCCACATGCCATTAATCCCAGAATTTGAGAGGCAGAGGCAGGTGGATCTCTGAGTTTGAGCCCAACCTGGTCTGCCGAGAAAGTTGCAGGCATCCAGGGGTACAGAGAGCAACTTTGTATCAAAACCAAAACCAAAACCCGGCAAACAGCAGCAACAAACCAGTGGCCCAAATTTCCCTGTCTGCCATAGATTACCACTTCTTGGATCAGAACAACATTTCCACTATCAGACTGCTCATTTACCTCCAGGTTCTGTCTCTGTGAGACTTTGGACAGTCCATGATTCCCTCCAAGTCTCAGCTCATCTAAAATGTGAGGGTAGGAAAGTAAGTGCGTTGTGGGATTCTGGGAGTGGATGGATGGGACTTAGTTTGGGCCTTCGCTAACTCAATAAATATTAACTGTTGCTGCTCAGTCAGGAACTCAATCAGAAGACTCCAGCAAAGACACGCAGGAGGATGACAGCTACAGAGGGTGAGACAGGGACCTTAAACTGTAATGCTTTGCAAATGAACTCTCTTCCAAGAGGGAGGGCTGAACAAGGTCCTTCTGACAAGGCATGTAAAGACCAGACGGCTTTTGGAGGCTTTCTCTGACATTCCCAAATGTGACTGGCTTCACTCTGTTCCTGTCATGCTTTGTGTCCCATGCCAGTGACTTGGGAGGCAGCCCCAAGGTACAAATGGCCAACACTCTCACTCCCTGCTTTCCTTTCTTCTGGGTCCTGGGTGTTAGGGCAGGGCTGAGCCATGTCAATGACAAGTATTATTGGTGAATGGGTTTTGAGTTAAGACTCAGTGTTGGTAGAGTCAGCTCTACTGTGAAAGCCTTAAGTTCACTTGTCCAGTGTTGCTATAAAAAAAAAAAAAAAAAGAAAAATCCCAACCTTTTGATTTTACCAATGAAGACTCAGGAGCCAGATTCTGGGGTGAAAACTTGCTCAGAGAGGGAGAAAAAGCAGTCAGCTGCCCTTCCTACTCAGATCATGTCCCAGAAGGCAAAAGCCAAAAGACGAAAGCTTGCTAGTTCAGCTGTCAGCCCAGGAGGAAAAGCCTAGCTCACCCAACAGCCTAGGAGGAAAAAAGCCAAGAGCTAAAAGCCAAGAGCTAGAGAGTTAAAGCTCAAGGCTAAGGAGCTGAAGCACAAAGCCAAAAAATCTGGGTGCAGAGGTGTCAGCAGAGACTGATGCACCAACCAAGGACCATGCACAGAGGATCTAGACCCCGTGCTCAGATGTAGCCCATGGCAGCTCAGTCTCCATGGGTTCCCTAGTAAGGGGAGCAGGGGCTGTCCCTGACATGAACTTGGTTGCCTGCTCTTTGATCACTTTCCCTGGTGGAGTGATCTTGCCTGCCCACAGAGGAAGAGGCTGATGAGACTTGATAGGCTAGGATCAGATGAAGGATGGGGCTATAATCAGGAAATAAAGTGAATAAATTGTAAAAACAAAATTAGAAAACAACCTTAAAAAATATAAAAGAGCAGAAGACCTCTTCTCTTTCTCCATACTGTCTTAAATAACCTTCAACTCAATGCCCTTCCTGACTATTTAATCCCTGTCAGCTGGTTTCTTGCTCCGCCTCTTGACCTAAGGTTAATTTTATTAAATCCTGTGTTCAGAAAGCTCTTGGATTAAAGGTGTGTGCTAGGGCGGAACCACACCAAACTGTAAAAACTTGTCACATTCTCAGGGTTCACAATGGGATCAAATAACCTGCAACAGTCCAGTACTGTTTGGAAGGAGTTTGGGGAGAGTCTTCTTCAAATGGGGCTAACACCTCCACCCCGCCCCCTTGTGTAGCTTCAGCACATTCTTGAATAACCAGTTGGTTTCTGATTATTCAGTGGACAATCTTACCGGAATGAAAAACTAACTAAAACCCCAAAGTTCAGCACACAGAACTTGGCAATTCTATGGTAGACAGAGGCCTTGCTACTGTGCATAGACCCAGCTAAGGGAAGCGAGAGCAAGCCAGATTGCCAGCTTTCCATCCCTCACAGGGTAGGCATTCTCCATTACCTTTCTGGCATGGTACAGAAGGGCAATGCCAAATGGGGACACAGCCGCCATCCACCTCAGTTCTAACAGACACAGATCAATGGGCCCTGGCATCTGCCCCATCTCTTATTTGTATTGCTTTTGAAAGCCTAGAGTATGGAATGCCAAGAAGCCCTGCAACAAAATGTGCTTTTGGCTTTCGCCAGCTTCACTTTAGATGTCTGCCTCTATGGTGAGTCACTCCAGACTAGAGGTGGAGAGCCAGGAGAAAGGCTTCCTTCCAAAGCGCCAGCATCCTAATTCTCTGTGCAGCCTGGGCATCGCCACAGATTTGGAGACAACAGAAGGAAGCAGTAAACAAGGGTCTGAGAGGGACAACAGGGCCACGTCCTTGTCCACAGACAAGCACAGTGCTACAAGCTGGCACACACACACTCATGCTGAATCCCTGCTAGAACCCAAGGCCTTCCTCCTAGGGCACTTCCCATAAATACTAGATGTCTTGGCAATGGCCAAGATATACTCAACTCAATGCTGGCCCTGGCTTAGGCTAACCCCAAAGCAGCCAGCATTTGGTATTTTGGCTTTCCTCAAACTCAAGACTTTTCTGCCCTGGGGGGATCTGCACTGGTTAACTCTCCTTTGGAGGCACTTCCTTCTCCCACCCTATCCCTGACTCCCCTGCTCTGGGCTTTCAGGGTGATAATTCAATAGTTGGGTCTCAGTTAGGACTTTCCCCTTCAGGAAAGTCGTATCTCACTCTGAAGTATTTGTCAGGTATATTAACTATAAACTGTATGTAAAAAAAAAAAAAAAATCGGCAGCTTTCACGCCTCAGTTTGCGATTCCATGCTTTTTAGAGATGAGGCAGTAGTTAACATGGTGACTGGCTTATCCTTACCCTTGGCATCACTTCTGCCTCTGGAGCAACTACTGTGTCAGTCCCATCGCCAATACTTACCAGCCCTATGACTGGTAAATGACTCTCTTGTTCTAAGCCTCAGTGTTTGCATCTGTACAATGGGGATTAGAATATCGCCCACCTCATGGAGGTTGGTAATATTAAATGAGTCAGCACATTGGAAACTCTGGGCCAGCTACCAGAAAGGCCAGCTACCTTCTTCTTGGAAAAGGGCCCATAAATACTCTCTGGGGTTCTCATGCTGCTTGCATCTCTCTTTTGATGCTTGCCTCTCCTCTTCCACTGTGACCACTTAGGACTGTCATTCTGAGCCGGCTGGGTTTACTGCCAGAGTGTTTCATGTCTTCAGTCCTGCTGTAATTCAGCTACTGCTAACGCGGAGACCACAAACCCTGTGACCACTGCAGCAGCATGCAAGAGAAACCCTGAGAGCTGAACAGCTGTCTCAGACCTAGGACAGCGCTGTCTCCAGCCAGAAGTGCGGGTGCCAGCAAGCTGCCCCCGCCTCTGCTCCCCAGCACACATGTTTCCTAAGCCCTTAGCCTGCTCTGGGTCCAGGGCTTGAGTCTTTGCATCCTGAGAAGGGACACTGGGGAGAATTATATTGATAGGGAGTTTTCTGTTATAATCATTCCTCTAAAATAGGTTACTAGCGCCTTGTGCGTTTTTACATGATCAGTGCTTGCTGCAGATGGTTTTTAACCACAAATAAATGCGCATAGCTGAAAGGGGTCACCCTCATTAGAAAGTTTGGACATGGTAAAAAGCTCCCCTCTAACTTACACACACTCACACAGCCCACCCCTTCTGCGAGGTACCCGTGCTGTATCAAGCATCCTTCTAGAAAAATGCAAGCAAAACACGCAATTCGTGCAAATATATGCATTATCCGTCTCTTTTTACACAAATGATATCTTATAATACAGTCCTGCATAACACGACAGCTAATGAAACATTATCTCTTTCATTTTTGAAGAAGACCGGGACTGAAGAAGAGACGAGAACATGACATAAAATACCATTCGCCAAACCGTGCCGTCTTCTGACTAATAATCAGATTCTACCACTGCAGAAATACGTCATTATCTTAAAGCCAAATGAAAACTGTAGCCGTGAGTAGAGGACTGATAGAGATTGCACATAGTAGGTGCTTCTCAAATGTTAGCCTGTTACTGGCATTACCATTAACGTGTTGTGGAAGGAAGGCTCCTCAGCAGAAGCTGATGCTTCGTGCCTGCGTCACCACTGTCTCCATGCACACACAGTACTCAGCCTACAGTGCTAGGTTTAGAGGGATGCTTTCTTCCAAGCACGCACCCCCATTCTCTTGTCCTTAGGCTATAACAAGAGGTCTTGTCACTCCCAATTCTCTTGCTTAGTTTATCTACGGTGTGTGTGCTTGTCTTGGTGTGTGTATGTGTTTGTCACATGTGTGCGGGTGGCAGCAGAGTCCAGAGGAGGGCGTTGGGTCTCCTGGAGATGGATTTACAGAGAGTTGCTGGTGAGCCAGCTGATGTGGGTTCTGGGAGCCCAACTCAGGTCTTCTGGAAGAGAAGCAAGAGCTTCCAACAGCTGAGCCATCCCTCCAGCCTCCTCAGCCCTCTCCTAAAGCTCTGTTTGGGCATTTTGTCTCACTTGTCTTTTGATTGTATATTATGGTTTCTGATTTTGCATTTGTGTGTGTGCGGTTTGTGGTTTTTTTGTGTTTGTTTTTGCTTGACTCTTTATTACTTTCTTTCTAAAGAGAGAAAGAGAGAGAGAAAAAAAGAGCAAGAAAGAAAGGCATGGGGTTTGGGAAGTGAGGTTTGGGAGGTGAAGAGTTGAGGAGACTCTGGGAGGAGCTGAGGGAAGGAAAACCATGATCAGAAGATACTATATGAAAAAAATTTCTTTTAAAGAGGCATCACATTACCAAGAATATAAAAACATATTCAGCTATAATATCTTAAAACCCTGCAGTCTTCTATACTCATTCTGTTATCAACTTGCTTATATACTTTAAATTATGCTCTTTAATAAAAATATCAGCTAATTTTTTTTAATGAAAGTGTACAGCTTCCAAATTTAAATGAAATAGACAGCCAACCATTGTCTTAAATCTCTGGTACAGGATTCAGGAAACAGGGGCCCAACACGGGCAAGAAATAAAAAGAATGACTGAGGTGTGGGAAGCAATCTCTAATATACTATCTCCACAGCAGGCTGCAAGAAAGCAGAGGAGCAAGAGCGGGGCAAAGAGGGTTCTCCAAGGGAGATGTTTGTAAAGAGTAAATTATCTGACATGCTTGGCCACCCTAAGAACAACTTTCCTCAAAGAGAATCTGGCTACACACTGATGATAAATATATGAAAAAGTACTAGGCACCAAAAATAGAGCAGCCATTAACTCCTGGAAAAACAAAAGTTCTGCAGGAAAGGAAACGGAATAAACAATGTTCCTGTAACCATAAAAATGTAAATACAAAATGGTAATTTCACTGCAGTTTGTAATATAAATACACACGGAAGAGAGTAGAATTGGAAATGGAAATGCTAGAGGTTTATAATGAAGCTAGTTTTCCAGAGTAGGAAAACATCTGTTTCTCAAAATATAGAACTCAGAACTGTAGGGAGTATCTGTGATATCATATTACTTAGGAGAAGTTCCTGTATTCCAAGATGGAGCTCTTCTCTAGCACTCACAAGGCCCAGGCTGCTCACCCCAAAACAGAATGACCACATGCTCCGGTTATCCTACTCCTGGGTGTATAAAAAAGAATTGAAGGCAAAAGCTTAATTCCATTAGCCTTATGGTCATTACAGCATATAAGACCTTAAGTGGAAGCAACCTTAAATGTCTAAACACATAATGAAACACTATGCAACCTTGAAGATGAAGTTCCCCACCATCTATTATAATATAGATGAAACTTAGGCACCATACTAAGAGAAACAAGGTGGTCAGAAAAAGACAAATACTGCACAATTCTGCTTTCATGGGGGGTATAAGATAGCCAAGCAAACGGAGGCAGAATGTAGAACTGTCGTTGCTGGAAGCAGAGCAGAGGGAGAAATGGGAGGTTGTCCGATAGACATAGCTTTAGTTTTTCACAATGAAAAATTTAAAAAATCTTTTGCCCAACAGTATGAATCCAGTCAACATCCTGAGTTATGAAGTGAATGATGGTTAAGGGGATAATTTTGTTTGTTTTAACCACAATTTAGAAAGCAATCAAACGTCACAGTTAAATCATGTATAAATTAGATACTAGTAAGTTTGAAAAAAGAAACAAAGGACAAGAAGGAAGAAATGGGGTGTCACTTAGAGAAAATACCGGAAGAAACAGCTGTGCACAGGTCATCTCTGGAGAGGGGGCCATGTGAGGGCAGGGTGACCGTTCCACATCACAAGCCTTTAAATGTAGGATGTGTCACCCACAGAAACTATTAAATTAGAATTCATTCAAGGGCATGAGAGAACATTAAAGTTTCAATGGAAAATGGGTCAAAGCTACAATTCAAGAGGGAAATATAAGGAGCTAATGAAAAAAATGTGGTAAGTGTTTAAACTTACTCCTCACCATGGAAACTGAGTGGTGCAATTTTTCTTAATAAAAGTAGAAAACTGGCCCCCAGGCCATCCTCATTGGTGACAGTGTGGGCTGAGTGAGGCCCTGTCCTGTGTACTGTCAGAGGAAATCTCTGGAGAACTTGGGAATGTGTGTTAGCGAGCTGGAAGTTACTCCTGTCTTTTCACTGAACGGCTCCATTTCAGGTGTTAACATGGTAGATCTTTAAAGTTGGGTGCAAATGGCAGATCAGTCCAGTGCTTTTCCCCAGTGCTTTGCTATTAATCATTAAAAAGCTACAGGTTAAAGGAAAATACGATGAACTGGCAGCCGCCTGACACTGAACTCCTGATGACAGTAAGCACTGGTTGGAAGCAAGCAGCCAGAAAAACAGATGTAGATTTGATTTTTAAAGACATGAAATTAGGAGAGGGACTTTTTGAAAATACTAAGAAGCTAATCAAGAGGGGAATGGGGACAAGAGAGGGAAATGGATAAAATCAAAATTCATTACATACAGCTATGAGCATAGCACAATGAAACCCACTACTTTGTACAGTTAATAAATGTTAATTTAGTCAGGAGCCTGACGGAGAGGACCTTTGAAAGGCTCTGCCCTGCAGACTATCAATGCAGATGCTGAGACTTATGGGCAACCTTTGGGAAGAGTGCAGGAAATCTTATGAAAGAAGTGGGAAACAGTAAGATCTGGAGAGGACAGGAACCCCACAAGGAGAGCAACAGAACCAAAAAATCTGAGCACAGGGGTCTTTCCTGAGACTGATACTCCAGCCAAGGACCATGCATGGAGATAACCTAAGACCCCTGCACAGATGTAGCCCATGGCAGTTCAATATCCAAGTGGGTTCCATTGTAATAGGAACAGGGACTGTCTCTGACATGAACTGATTGGCCTGCTCTTTAATTACCTGCCCCTGAGGGGGAAGCAGCCTTACCAGGCCACAGAAGAAGACAATGCAGCCACTCCTGATGAGACCTAATTGACTAGGATCAGAAGGAAGGAAAAGAAGTCCTCCCCTATCAGTGGACTTGGGGAGGGGCATGCGTGCAGAGGGTGGAGGAAGGGAGGGATTGGGATGGGAGGAAGGAGAGAACCACAGCGGGATACAAAGTGAATAAAGTGTAATTAATAAAGAATTTTAAAAAATAAAAGAGAGGCAATCATAAAATAAAATAGATGTTAATTTAAAAAGGGGGAGGGGACACGTTACCAACATCGGGACACCTCCTCCGCTGAAGGCCTTCCATGGCAGTGCTACTCACAAAAACGAAGATTGACTATGGCGGTGCAGGGATTGATAGAGAGTGCGGGATAATTAGGCGTATGTTAAAATGATGTCTCTGGGGAATTTCAGGTACCTTGAAAAAAGCGTGTAGACTTTGTTAACTAAATAAAACAAAAGTAAAATTGTATAATTACAACTTAAAATACACATAGTTGACAGGGTTCTGCCTGGCCGTTAGAATTATAGACAATTCTCTCCCAATGCATGTATGCGTGTGGTGCATGCATTTATTTTATTGGATTTATTTATTGGATCTCACATTTATTGGAAATTACAATATATAATTTTCAACATAAATTCTCAGTGAAAATTGCAGTTTCATTTTTATTCAGAGAAATAATTTGTCAACATGTATTACCAGACAGGCTCTTCCCTATAGTAGGCTGAGCACTGCACTGGCATAGAGATTAAACAGCTCGCCGAAGCTTGAGCCTGCTCATCTCCTCTGGCTCTTTGACGGTCTGCTACAGAGAGAAACAGTGATTGCACATCTTTTCCCAGAAAATAAGAAGAAGCTTCTATCTGGGTCAATCCAAGATTGCATTCCCAACTGTTTTCCTAACTTCTAATGGCTTCAGAAATTGTCCTGAATTCCAACTCTCTTAACCGGTAATAAGAGCTAGCTAGCTGCCCGAGTGTTGTGCCAGGAGCACCAGGATGTGGCTTTTGATTCCTCACCCCTACTGGGTGGGCTTTTCAGTGAAGCAGGGGCCGTGGAGTCACTCACTTCTTCCTGTAGGTAACCCCTCCTATGAATAACACTCCGAAACACAGCGGTTCACCCACCTGTCTACACCTGGGTAGAGTCATTTCTTTGTTTTTTGTTTTTTTGTTGATGCCCACCTGAGCTTAAAAGAAATCTGTTCACAAATAAAGTCACGAAACATTGGGAGTTGGTGAGTGTGAGCTCATCTTAGACCTGGTGCAAGCTCTCCGTGGCAGAGACAGCGCCGCAGTGTTTGTCTCTGTGTTTTCTGCATCCCACACACAACATTCTGCACAGAAAGAGCTTGATGGATGAGGCTCAGGGACCTGGTGCCCTCCCAGCGGCCAGCCCCTGCTCGTTAGTCCTCCTCTGAGGCCTGCCAGCTCACAAAGCCACTCAGTCACTAACGACAAGATGGCGCCACCTGAGTGCCAGGCCGGTCCGGGGTCCAATCAGTAGTGGTTTGGGGGTCTTTTCCAAAAATAGAAAGCAGACATCAGACTCATCCTGTGTGTCAGCCACCTCGGGGCGTCTTCACAGATGAAGAGATTTAAGCGGGACAAGGAGATAGACCACGATTTAGAAGGCAGCAGACTCACATGAAGATCAGTCATAAGCAATCTATTTTCAAACACCGGGGGCTGCTGTGGCATCTGGGAGCATGTCGGGGTGGAGTGAGTGCTTCCTGTGACAAAATGGAAGAAATAATTACCCTGCTGCCTCCCAGGTGACGGCACTATGGAAACCGAGAGACCTGCCTCAGCTGGCCTGTGACTAACAGAACCGAATAGGAGTGGCATGACTTTGCCAAGGAAAAAGAAAAGAAAGGACAACAAGAAAATGAAATGTATGAACATTTGCATAAGGCTCTTCTCCCCAGGGACATAACGTAATTTTTCCTTGCTGAAAGCCACGCAAGCCACAGAGACTCCCAACTGCCCAGAATTAAATTTCTCAATTTGTTTTTTGTTTGTTTGTCAGTTTGATTGGTTTTGTTTTGTTTTGAGACAAGGTCTTGTTTTACAGCCTGGCTGCCCTGAAACTCAGGGTGTAGCCCAGGCTGTGCTGGAACTCAAGTGTAGTCCAGGCTGCCTGGTAATTCTCCTTGTCTCATCTTCCTGGGTGTCAGGATGGCAGGTGTGAACCACCACGCCTGGCTTTAAACTTTCAGTGTTACTGATGTTTGACCAGAGAGGTAAGAAAAGTAAACTTCCAGCTTTAGAATCTAATGAGAAGCAGAAAAAAAAAAGAATCAATATGATGAGAATAAGTTCATTCTTATACACTGCTCAGAATCACAGATGGTCCCTCAGTGTCTGGGGAAAGCTGGGGGCTCTGGGAACGGCCAGCCCTATACTGTTGGGCAGGGTCGTACTCCTTATTGGCACCTTGTAAATATTTCCATGCTCGGATTGCCTTTGACCTCTGGAGTCGTTTGAGATCAGATGAAGTTTTGCCGTGGAAAGTTCTGTTCTTGGGAAGATGGCCAGGCTTTTGATATGGGAGAACTGTTTATGGCTATTGCTTATAACTAACTCCCACCGCACATCGTAAAACCTCCATGATCTGGGCACTTCAGTTCATCCCACCAAAAGTAAACCAATTAATTAAAATCAACAAAGGAAGTTGGTTTCCCACAGTAATTTGGGATGGAGAGAAGGCAGAAAAACAGCCTATTTTGGATACTCAGATCCTAGGATGATTGCCTGGGATGTGATCATAGGGCACAGTGGCCCTAGGAGTTAGTGGTTTTCTCTTCTGCATGCTACTGAAGCAGTAAACTGAGTCATGGAAGACCCTCTGACTGGTTTGAATGCCCCCCCCAAAAAAAACCTCGTACTGAAATTTAAGCTCCTTTGAGAGGCATTTAGAGGTGGGTCCCCAGTGGGATATTTAGGGGTGACTGATCTTGATGGCTCTGCTCTTGGGAATGGAATGACCTATTCATACCAGAGATATTAATGGGCTAATGGGCCACCTTACAAGTAAAGTAAAATTCAGTTTGGCTCTGTGTCTACGGTGTGACTGTTCAGAGAATCCCCACCAACAAGAAGGTTCCCACAGGGCAGAGCTCTTTGATCTTGGACCTCCCACCTTCCACAGCCGTAAGGTAAAATATGAATTCTTGACCCTGTGGTATCAGATTATAGCAATGGAAAATACACTAAGCTCTGACTCATGCCTAACTGATGATTTTCTTCTTCAGTGGGAGAGGAACTGAGGTCTTGGCCACATTAGGGGAAATCTACATTCTCTTCTTAGGAGCCATGAAGAGACATTTTCTTCTCTCTTTTCCTTTTCTTTTGTTTCTTACTTTTTTCTCTCTCTCTCTCAATACTATGGATGAAGCCTAGGGCTTCACACATTTGAGACAAGCTCTCTACCATGGAGTTAGGTATTCTCTAGCTTTCCCATATGATTATTTATTTATTTATTTATTTATTTATTAGCCTGAGTCCTGCTAAGTCGCCCAGACTAGTCTTGAACTTTGATCCTCCTGCCTTAACTTCCTGGGTAGCTTGGATGACAGGCCGGTGATAGGCCCAACACATGGAGGGGCCATTTCTGTCTTTTGCTTTCAGCTAAAGGTTAATAAAGCCTGAGGTGTGAGGGTAGACTTAGAGGGGGCTGGAGGCCAGGGCCTCTCCTTTCTTCCTCAGATCCCAGCTTGCTTGTTCTGCTCTGTTTTACTGTCATGTTCACAGAGCAAGAATTCTCTAGGTTTAATTAGCATTAGACTCATGAAGGGGCTTACCCAGGGTGGCTGACTAACTAGACCAGCAGGATGGGACCTAAGAATTTGCTAACCAGTTCCCAGGCGCACAGTTGCCAGCAATCCAGGGGCCACAATGGCCTAGAATTAAGATCTGCCCTAGAGTCTGTCAATGCAATACTTGGATTTCTCGACTATTTCTAAGCAGCTGTTTATGTACCTTTAACACTTAGAATCCTAAAAAAAAAAAAGCAATAAATTATTGAGCTATACCAGAATACATGATTTGTTTTATGAATTAGTGTTAAGAAATTTAAAGATTTTAGCTTGCCAGAGAAGAGGCCACAGTCAATAACTCTAAATTCAAAGGCAGTTTGGTGCCTGGTGCCATCTTGATGGAGCTCTAGAGAGAGGGTAGCTAGGACTAGGTCTCGGTGCCTGAGCATTCACTCCACTGGGCCTGGAAGGAGCAAAGAAGCTTCAGAGTTGGGAGGCAGATGTCCCAGAGAGAAAGGGACTTGAACTGGAGGCATTGGTAGTTCAAGGCAGCACTTTTGTGAAGAGCAGGAAGATATACAGGTGGCTCGGGAGCAAACCGCAGAGGCGAGATCGAGGTAGGCTATAGATTTTTTATTTGGTTGGCCATTTTGCAAATGTATGGCCTTTGAGGGACACCAAAGGGTTTGAAGCAGGAGGGATGCCACTGAAGGCTGAGCACAGAAGGTGAAGACTGGGGGCGGGCAGGGGTAATGGAAGAAGGGACCTGGCAGACGCCCACTTTAAAGTTCACAGAATGGGGTCAAAAAGAATGCAGTGAGAGCAGGGCTAGGAGAGGTGGCTGCTTGTATTTCCAAAGTCCGTGTGCTGAGTTACACTCTATGTGAGGGCTACAGAACTAGAGTCAAGGCACATGACTTCAGCCAACATTTTATTCGAGAAATTTAACCAACGTTTAGTGGTGTTTGGGCTGTTAGAGGGTCAAATTAGAGCTAGAGTTCTCAGGGCAGCACATTTAATACAGGTGTGGTCAGAATTTCTGTGGACATTTCTTCACAATAGTCAAGTACCAATACCCCCGAACATGGGATTTTTAGGGCTTATCTCTTAAAGGCATCACAGAGGCGTTGTTTTGTAGGTACCACAAGAACATTTAGAAAACACCTCTTAAAACTCTACTAAGTCTTAAATCGCTATCTGGGACTTGAGATAAATTTTTATTGTAAAATTATTGTGTTTGTATGTCTTAAAGTGACTTCGCTGAAAATTAAGCCTATGTGCTTTTGACAATGGCTCTACATGGCTGGAAAGTGATGTTCATCTTATTAAAGACTGTGATCCAAAGAAAAACACAAGTAATTTTCACAGGTCAAGGAGAAGGAGAAAGAAGCGAGGAGGAGGAAGAAGAGGAGGAGCAACCAAAGAAGAAGAAGGAGGAGGAGCAACTAAAGAAGAAGGAGAAGGAGGAAGAGGACGAGGGGGAGGAGGAGGAGAAACATCTCCACACTATTAGACCTGGGTACCAAATTAATGAGTACCATATAAAGTACCAAAAGAAAATCAGGGAGTACCATATCAAGAGGAGACGTTTATCTATTCAGACTACATTTCTGAAATGAAATCATCTTGCACTGCTCAGAACCTCCTTTGGGCTTCTCAGTGCTGCATACTCAGATGCTAGTGGTGCTGAAGGGGTTGGCCCAAAGGAGGACTTATCACCTGCAGCTCCTTCACCTTTTCCCATGTATATCAGTCACTTCTCTCCTTGGCTCTCCAGAACCACGTGGGTGTCTGTTTTGTTTCACCCTGTGCTTCTGTAGGGGAGTACCATGTGTCAGGTAGACACAACACCCCATTCTTTATCTGTCCCACAGAAGCCCTCTCGGGGTTTTGGTGCCCTGGCGGCTCTATTGCATTGAAGCCGTGCAGAGTTGATGGGCCTGTAACATGGTGGGGTGGGCTAGCTAGACCGGGGCTATATAGTTAGAGTTGATGGTTCCAACTTTGCTAAAGAGACTGTGTCCTTCAGGAAAACAAGACCTGCTTTGTTCGGCACAGGTTGGTACAGCACCTGCCAGGAGCAGGTCAGAGCTACACAGAGAAAGGACCCAGGCTGCAGCGTGACATGGGCAGGTTGGTGCATGTGGCCATTTTGGGTAAGCAAACACTTTGCTCTTTATTTTAATGTTTTCTGTGTGGCCCTGGCTGTCCTGGACTCACTTGGTAGACCAGGCTGGCCTTGAACTCACAGAGACCCACCTGCCTTTGCCTCCCTGAGTGCTGGGCTCACTTTGCTCTTTCTAATGTTTGGTTTACTTATTAATTGATTGAGTGAAGTTCTGGGGACAGAACTCAGACCCTTGTGCATGCTAAGCAAATGCTGTGCCACTAAGTCAGACAGTAGGGGCAATCATTATTATCGTTGTTGTTGTTGTAATTCTAACTTGCACTTCTGCCTTTCCACACCCCGTACTCAGCAAACTGTCTAGATTAGAGAAGACGCATACATAGATGTCGTGCTCTTAGGAGTGATCAGGCAGGAAAGCTACCATCCAGGCTACTCCTTGAGTCTGGAGGAGACAGATGCAAGTGCTTAGACCACGCCTGTGAGTCACAGCTGGGTCCCAGAGTATTCATCAGGTGAGCCCAGAGCTGAAGCTGACCCAGAAGGGATCAGGAAGAAGAATAGCTCCTTTTTATAGCTACTAAGTATCTGGAAATAGAATGGTAACAGATTTGGGCTTGGGGGGGTCAAGCCACCAGGTTTGCATCTCCGTTTCCCATTATGAGCTGTAATATAAAGAATGACTTCATACCAACCACATCTGGTAATTGTGCAGTCCTGGGTATATTCACGAACTCTTCTGGTTTTTATTTTTATTTTTTTGGATCAAAGGAAAAGTTGTACAGATTAAAAAATAACCTCAGATAAATATGTAAAATGGTTGGAGAGCATGATCAAGCGTGTGACTAGTACTTTAGGGCTGGCAATTATTATTGTGTATATCACAGCCTTTCTTTGAAAAGCATTTGACCATCTACAACTAGTACATCTATTAAGCAAGCCCTGTCCTGTAGAACAATACATCCTGGTACTTAGTACCCTGAGCTCATCATACTGTACTTTGACAAGTTCCTGGAATGCCCCCTTTTTCACTACCTGTGAACAACAAAATAAATGTTAAGTCAGAACGGGTTCAGGAAGGGAATTGATCAACTGAAAACAGACAGAGGAGCGATTAAATAAGGAGCTCTTGAGAGAAAAACAAAGGATGCTGCAAAAATAGAACTGTTGAGTACCACGTGACCTTAGCACTAAGGACGTACTCAGAGAAGGGACAGTGTGAAAGCAGCCCACAGTCTCAGGTGGATAAGCGTCATCCTCAGTGGAGAGTGTGTTACCGCAGACTGGAGGAACCAAGTGTTTTCCCGGATGCCGAAGGAAACACTAAAATGAACAGATGCCCTAAACATTGCAGGAGATAGTGCTGTTATCCTCCCTTAGGCCCCCGCCCAGAGCAGTTCCTTTCCTAGAAGCAGCTTTACGGATGCCGTGTGGCTCTTCACAAACACATTACGCATACAATCAAGCAGAACTCTCTACCCCTTTCATACAAGCAGTAAGCGCAGAGCAAGGGAGGGTGTGCAGGAGTGCTTGGAGAGAGGGAAAGGAAGGGGGAAGTAATATAAGTATAATCTCAAAAATAAAATACATTTTAAAATGAGAAATTAGAAAAATTGTGAGTGAGGAAAAACGATAGCAAATGTGTTGCTCTGTAGTTATTTCACACAACAACGTATCTTGGTAATCACTGTGGTAGCACAATGGTATATTTTTCTAGGGTTGTCCAGGGAACATCTTGGGAGAGGAGGTGGGAGAATTCTAAGAGCCAGAGGACCAGGAAACATGCCGTGAGAGGGACGCTTCACCCGCGACACCGCAACAACATGGCTGCCTACACAAGGCCTGGAGAGGCACAAGGTCAACAGACATGCTAACATGGAAAGAGGAAGTCTCTCCGGGCAACACCCTTCTACCAAGAGCGGCAGGCAGCTAAGGAAGGCTGAGAGCAGGAGAAACAATCCTGCCCAGGGATGAGTCCCCTCATCGGTGGTCAGCCCTGAAATCACATGCGTACATGTAACACTAGACTGACTAAGCAGATGGTGTGTATAGATTTAGGTGTGTGTGTGTGTGTGTGTGTGTGTGTGTGTGTGTGTGTAAGAACCACTGAGGAAGAAGAGGCCACAGCTTTGAGGGGAGGCATATAGGAGAGATGGGAGAAAGAAAAGAGAAGACTATTGTGATTATACTTTAATTTTAAGAATCCTCCAAACTGTCATACTTCCTGTCTGTAGAATCTAAAATGTGTATTAGTGTCCTTTAATCTCATGTGAGAGTGAGAGCGGCGTGTAGGAGTGAGTCTCTGGTGTCGGGCAGGAGCACTGCACCGTTGCTAAAATTCCTTCCCAGGGAGAGACTTAAACAACGTCTACACCATCTCCTAAGGCCCCCGGGACAATGTGGGGTAGAGGAGCCCGCCGGAGTTCACTGGGGACCCAACGAGCTCCTCAGGCTTCTTTACAGAGCGGTGGAGGGCTTACAGAACCGTACAGCAGCCACACTGAAGGGTCTTCACCCCAGCAGGGATGATGGCTTCCCCCGTGACTGGCTGCAAAGATGGAGCACTTTCTCTGCTCCTCCCAACCTGTATGCTCTAGCCTCTCTCCCAAGACCACGTGCAATTAGGACAGCACTGTGTACAGCTGGTTGAGACAGGAAGCTAGATACCCAGGTGAAAGTCCCATGAGCCTCCCTTGAGCCTCCCGCCCCCTTTCTTTTGTGAACGAAGGTCTCACTCACCATCCCTGGCTGTGCGGATGGGCTGCTTGTAGCTCATACCCTCCTCTGGAATGTCATCTTATCCGGAAGGTTAGCCCACAGCACCCTGAGGAGCCCTCGACTGACACAGGAGGCTAAACCCAGACCAACACTGCAGTTTGGTACACACTCTAGTATCTGCTGCAGAAAGCGGGGGTTCGGCACCCAGAAATATAAAGTGAGGAGAGGACCACTCCAAGGTCTGGGTGAGGGGAAGGTTTTCATTGTAGAGTTGAGGGAGAGCACAGCCAGAGGCATCTGGAAAAGTCCAGAGCAGGGGGAGAAAGCAGTAGACTAAACATGGCCAATAGACTGAACCAGGCCATGAGAGGAGGGCTGGGGCTGGGGTCAGGGGGGTATGGAAGGGGGCAAGAAAGGTAAGAGAGAACAAAGAGTGGGGGGAACAAAGATAGTGCATGACCAAAATAGCAGGGTTATATAGGAATGAGAAGCTGGGGGGAAGTCTGAGCTGGAGAAGGTTAGGGTAGGGGTAGGTTGAGAGGAGCTGAGAGCAGCCAGGATGCCAGCAGGGACTCTCACTGGTACTTGCTAGACACAGAGAGCTTGGAGGCCAGCATGTTCTTTCATGTGCTAATAGACACCACAGTTAGCCAGTTGTCCTGAGTTTCTTTTGGACCTGATTCCCACCACAGTCAGCTTACTCCACATCCTCTCTGAGAGTGTTCCCTTCATTTTTCTGAGACAATACCTTCCTGCTCCCAATCTCTGTTCTAGCCACTGCTTGAAAGGCCAGGCATAAGATAGTTTTTGCCTCCAGAAAAAAAAAAAAATGTATACACAGCCACCCAGAGGAATGCTACAGAGATATTCAATGCATGCAAAGGCCTTCCAGCTTCCATACAGCAAAGCTTTATGTGTGTAACACATAGTGTTACTACCCTTTACTACCCAGTCTTTGCAAACAGATGCCGCTTCACGTAAGAAACTACCTCCAACCATTTCTTCTTTACTTCAGCTTCTCCGTCCTCGTCTCAGTTGATGTCAATCTGATTAATGTCCTTCGGGGCCTCAGGTACTTAATCAGTAGTACTCAGACTCTTCATACCCTGTGGGCAAGAAGTGGAAAGTTTCACTGCAAAATGGCCTTCATTTTCAAATGCAGTGGCAAGAGCAAGTGTTCTTATCTCCAGGAAGATGGAGGAAATGAGAGTGCTCTCCAACCGCCTTACTGTCCTGCTCTCCTTTAGAGAATAAACATACTGTTTTCCCAGTTTGAGGGGAAATGGGTACCCAACATCTTAGAAGTTCATAGAATTCTGGAGTATACACTTTGGTGGAATTTACCAATTTATGTTTCCTAGTTTCCAAAAATTGAAATCCCCCCCCATTTTGAGGTACTGTGGATTCAACCTAGGGCCTTGAGCATGCTAGGCAAGTACTCTATCACTGAGTGACATCCTCAGCCCCATTCCTCATCTTGAAACAGGGTATAGATATATTACCAAGGCTGGTCTTGAACTTTTGGTCCTCAAGCCCTATTTATGACATGGCTAACTGGGATTTCCATCACGTCTGTCTGAAAACTGCTTTTCTTAATAACCAGGAAAGTCAAAAGCCAGATTCTGCTGAGTCTGGTGAACTGAACAGACAGGTCATGAAGGATGACTTGACTTTTACTACCTGTGGTATAATAAAAAGAACATTTGTCTTTTTTCCATAGTGCTTGCCACAGGAGTCTTCAGACCCTTCCAATCTCTCTAGTATTAGGAGAGCATTTTGTTGAAATATACATGAAAGAAATAATTGATAAGCTGCATGTTATAAACTTCTGCAAAAGATCCTCTCAAGGGACTGAAAATTCAAATAACTGTGTGAAAAATATTTGATTAGAAGTTGTATTTAATTAAAAAAAAAGATTGTGGTCCAAAATATGCAAAGAGCTTTCAAAGACAGTAAGAAACAAACAACCCAATTAACACAGCGGACAGCACTTCAGCACAGATGACAAAAAAGCACAGGGAAAGGTGCTCAACATTGTGCTACGGGGAGACACAAAACAATTGAGAGTTGCCACCACATACGTGTTAGAAAGGCTCAAGTGACCGAATCATGCTTGTTTGGAGTTACAGGAATTCTCATCCACTGTTCGTGAAAATGCAAACTGGTATGGCCACGTTAGAAAACAGTTGGGCAATTTCTTCTAAACCCAAACATGCTCTTACTCATAAGATTTAGCAATCGCAGTCCTTGGAATCCCACCAAAGAGATGAAAACTCAGTTGCAAACCCCCACACAGGTACTTGTAGAATCAGCTTTATTCCTAACTGCTCAGACTTAGAAGCAACCAAGACACCCTTCCACAGGTGACCGGTGTGGAAGTGAAGGTCACCAGCCACATGGAAAAGCAAACAGTATTTACTCTGGACTTGGCGCAGTAGAGGAGTCACCGTCACCACAAGCAGATTGGCAGATACTTGGAGGTGGGAGAGAGTGGGCACCTTCTAGAGGGGCATGTCCCTCAGGGAGCTGTTGGTGTGTGGAAACAGCAGTTGGAGCGACTGGAACTGGGGGATCCGTGTGGCTGGTTAGGGATGACACTTACCTGTTCCTCAAACTGGATCAGATAGAGAAGCTGTAATTATGGTCACGTCCTGGCCATTGGAGGCCAGTTGCAGGCTTTATTTTGTCTTCCTGGTCGCGTCGCCACCAGAGAGCGATCTCGCTTTCTGAACTACGTCAAGCTGGCTTTCATGGCTGTTAATTCTTACGATAAAGAAGCTAGCTCCCAGGATAGGTGGCTCTAGGTCAAGGACCAAGCTTTATTTTTATAAAGTATATGGCCGCTGTTTAAATATTCAGTTTCTTGGAGGACAAAGCATAATCCATCCAGACAGTGGAGTACTGTTTAGTGGTAATAAGAAATGACTTATCAAGCTATAAGAAGACATGGGGGGAGGATTAAATATATATTGCTGAGTGAAGAAAATGGGTCTGCAAAAGCGCATACCCTACCATTTCCACTATATAATATTCTTCCAAAAGCAAAAGTATAGAGTCAGCAAAAGGTCACTAGTGTCCTAGGGGAAGGGGAGACGGATAAACAGAGCACAGAGGGTTTTCAGGGCGGGGAAATGCTGTGATACTGTAATGATGGACACAGGCTGTTGAATGTTTGTACAGAAAGAACACAACCACAAGTGAACTCTGACTGCGATGGCTATTCTTGATTGTCAACTTGACTACATCTGGAGTTAACTAAAACTCAAGTGGCTGGGTACACCTGGGCGTGATTATCAGCCTTTCCCTCGGGAGACAGCCATTGCAATAAGCCGCTCTGATAAATCCCATATATGTCGGTTCTGTTTCTTTTGAGAACCCTGACTCATACGCTAATGTAAGCCATGGTCTTGGCTTGATGGTGACGGGCAACATCTGCTCATTGCTCTGTGGGGGGCACTATCGGGACTACTGGGGCTGCAGGGACAGCAGGGATTATGTGGAAAATCCTTTATTTTCTGCTCATTTTTGCAGTGATCCTAAAACTGCTCTTAAAACAGTCTGTTTAAAAGGGAAGGTATTTCAGAACGAGGCAGTGATGCAGGTACACAGAGTTGTGAGTGCCCCAAAATATGATGAAGTTGGGGACCCTAACATGGCTAGTTTTTATGTCATATGAATTCTGCCTCAGTTTAAGAACTGGGCATGCTCTGAACACAAACACATAATGTGCGCTTACATTTATGCCTTTGCTGGTCACTGCTGAGACCCAGCTGTATTTGTGCCTTCTGGATCTGGAGGCCTAGACGGTGATGGAATTTCCATTTTGACATTTCCCTGGCATAACTGTTTGTCTCTGCCCTCCAGTCCTCTGGGTCAATGTGCCTTAACAGCAGGACACTGAAGTCTCCAGGAAGTTTCTACCGGTCTGTGGTAGATGGAGACAGGGTGGGCAGAGCTGCTACTGTGAGTGGGGACATCTTGTTCTGGCTGCTCCTCAGGCTCTCTGTCACATGGACTCCCTCCATTAACTGAAGGCTCAGGAGAAATGGACTCACCAGGAACCCAGCATGGGCTTCTGGCCTCTTCTTTCTCTGTTCACCCTGGTCTAGGCAGGTATGTCCCCCAAACTCAACCCATCACCATGCTGCTGGCCTGTCCCTCAGAACAGAGGCCTGTTCCAAGTTTCTCTTTCCAAGAAGCTGGGGTGCAGCCCTTGTTCCCACAGCTTGTAACTCTTCGATTTTCTCCTCCACTGTCCTAGAAAGCTTCAAACGTCAAAGGTTAGCAAAGCCAGGAGGGTCTGATTGTACAAACGTGTCTCTTTACAGAAGAAAACAAACAAACAAACAAACCAATCTCCAAAAAGCATTCAACCACTCTAGCTGACAGAGAAATTCCAAATACAACTTCCGTTGCCTGCTCACTAAGATCAGCCAAGCCAACAATGGCTCACTAGAGCTAACTCTTGGCAGGATATGGAACAAGTGGCATTTTATAGTGGGCATTTTAGAATTAAATAAAATAGTAAGTGATGTGTTCAGCCTAGACCGGACACTTTCCCTTAGGCTCAGCATCTTCTGCTTCATTTTCTTCACAAGTGAAACAGAATGGTTTAAGTCATCATCCACAGTAACACTGCAGGCCCTGCCTGCCCCCAGCTTCATGTAGCCTCTTTGCCAAAGCCATGGCTCCTTAGGATGGACTGGACCTGCCTCAGCCCTTGCAGACACTGGGCCTAAGGAGCCTTGTTCTGCCTGGTGGCTCCTGATGTTCCTGCTCTGTCCCAGTAACCAGGAGAATTGAGAGATTGCCCACCCCTCCGGCAGAGCTGCCTTCAGGTACTGAGCTGTCATTTGGCTTTGCCAGGACCTGGCATCTGTGAGGCACGGCAGGGCCAGCTATGGGAACTAGAACATTCAGTGACACTCCTTCATGAAGGGGTCACTATTGTGGGAGTCAGACACCAACCCACACTCTTACACCATGCTTGTGATGGCCTTCAGGTGGCATTTGGGGCTCCTGGGGCCAATAAGGCCATCTTTCCCAGGCCCTAGAAAGACTAGAGAAGCCCTGCCTACCACAGAGTGAAAATAAACACGGGAAGTAGAGGATGATGCTGGCATAGGCTGATGGCCCAGTTTTATGCCCCAGGGTGGCATGACCTGGAGAATCACTCACAGAATGCTGAGACTGGCTCTTGCTGTGTTTGAGTCCAGTTGTGGGGAAGTCACCGCACAGTGGTCCTTCTCAAAGGGAAGCCTTCAAATCCCTTGGAAGTTTCTGTGAGCAAATGCACAGGTCCTGGGCTACCAAATCAGAATATCTTAGGTGGGCAGACTTGAACTGGCATTTTAATGACGTCCTCAGGACTCCACCATAAAAGGATGCAGGGAGGGCTCTGTGCAGACTACTTGTGATAACCCAGGCATCCAGTGAATACCTGTCAGCCATATTGTGTCTTCTCTTTGGGGTCTCCTTACTGCTGAACAGATATCCCCAGCATCAAGGGGTCTGTAATTGTTTCCCGGACATGCTTCATGTCACAACACAAGTTCCTTGTGCCAAAATCCCTTAAAATATCTTTGATTTGTAGAATATCATTAAGAACTCCTTCAAGAAACATATGAATCCTCAAAGGGCTATCATTACTGTTTTCTTTGATTATGGTTTTTGTGGAACATGTTATTTTGAATGCATCTGAGTGTAGTTTAGTCTGTTTCATGCCAGGAGCCACTCTGTTCCCCTAAAACACATCTTATAATTGGAAAGGAAGAGGCAGAGAAGCAAGTGTGGGGAGCTATAGGTTCCCAGCCATTGCTGGACACCATCCATGCAGCTCTCCTGGTCCTGGTTCCCATGTCACATTGGCCTTGAGAGTTTATACTCTTCCCTGGGCCCCTTTCATGGTCACTCTATCTTTGTCTCCCCCAGCTCTTACTTTTGTCTCAAAAGGTAATGATGCAAAGGAGAGGCTCCAAATGGGTTTTACACATTGGCTCACATCTGTTGTTACCCATGGTTTAGGGGTTGTTACCTAGTTACCAGAAGGGTCTGGCTGGGGCTCTGAGAAAGTTTGACACTGAAAACTTAAAAACGCCAGATGCACTCCAATGTTTAGACAAGCCTGGCAGATGAAGCATCCCAGTGCTGAAAAGCAGTGTTAGCAAAAGACCCACTCCACACCCTCAAAGCCCTGCCTGTGTTTCAGCCTCTGGTTTTCTTCCCAAAGTCATTTAATTGCTTACAGATGGGCAACAAGTTTGTGTTCTGCCAAACTCTCCCCTACTCACCTCTGATTATGTGTCAAACAATTGTGTCTTTCAGAGTGGTCCTTCCAATTTTATAAAACTAAGAAACAAAAGTCTTGCTCTTGGAAAGGAGGAGAGCCATCCAATCCTCCTGCTTTTCTCTTATAGAAAATTCCAGCATGCCGAAGTTTATAAAAACCCGTTGATTCATATATCCTCCTGCTAAACTCATGATTCAACAACAGAGATGGAGTCGGTGAGGCTGGCGAAGGGCCTGAGAATGTGCCTCAAGTTCCTAGGCTTACATGCTTCTGGGAGGGCCACTCAGGAAAGGATGGTTCTCTGAGCCTGGGCATGGCACCGAAGGTCCCAGCAGCACATTTGAACCACCCTAGGCCAGTGGTTCCCAGTCTTCTGTGGGCATAGGATCGTCTGGGGTGGGTGGTAGGCAAAAGCTGGATGAGCAGGCTCCTCCTCACCTCAGCCACAGGTTTGAAAACTTTCAGGTAACTAAGATGTAGTGAGTCCTTGGTACCTACACGCTTCACCTCTGAAAAAAAAGAAAGCTAACTGTGGGTCCAAGACATTCTAAAACAAAAAGCATGCCTTCACTGAGTACATACAGACATTCTTCCTCTCCTCCCCTAAGCAATGCAGCAGAACGGCTATTCAGACAGCAAGAACATCGCACAGACATTATTAGTGACTTGCAGATAATTTAACGTATGAAAGGCTGGGGGAATGTGGGTGGGCTCTGTGGAGATGTTAAGTTACTCCCTATAAGGGACTGGAAGTTCCACACCCATGGGGAGCCCTAGAACAAAATCTCAGGAGGACACTAAGGTGTATGCAGGTGGTGCTGTAGCAAGGAACGAAAGTCAGAGCCTTTAGCACTGCAGAGTCAGCCCGGCATCACGAGGACCCGTTGTTCCTTCCAGTTAAGTGGGTCTTCGCATTTGCTTATGTCAGTACTGGAAAGTGTGGGTGGCGTTTTCATATTCTTGGAAACAGAGGATCACCACAAAATGCATTCAAGGGTGACTACTGTGGAGAATGTGGGAGCCGAGGTTGTAATTTTGGGGAGGATAGGGTTCTCAGCTGGGTCGGGAAGGTAACATGTAGGGGCAATGAGCAAGATGTGAGGCAGCCTGTCGGTTATAACCCAAGGTCAATATGACCGTGCCTGGTGTGACTAGCGCCTGAGAAGGCGGAACCCAGCCCGAGAACACGGAACTAGGAAGAAGGCTTGGGGATCCTGTCTGGCTGCTCAGGTCAATGGAGCTTCTCTGGAGCCTGGTTGGAGCAGGCTACACAAAGGGACTTGGAGAGCTTTGGAAGGTAGGTCTGGTTGATGAACATAACTTATTTTTTATTTTTTTTTTAAATCAGGACCCAGAGGACACATTTTCCCTTGAAAGTGGGAGGTTTAGATTAAACCATTTTGTGAGAGAATTCTTGATTATATGGGTCCCTAACCCTGGAAGGGGACTGTCTGATATGGTTTTAAGCTATGTTTATGGTACTCTGGGTTCTCCCAGCGTTCTGTGAGGGACCCAGAGAAGGTTAACTAGGAGGCAAGAGCGTTAGTGGAACCAGGTAGCTGTATGCTGGGCAGCCCTTCTCTACCCATGTGTAAAACTGTCGTCAACATTCAGAAAATGGAAAAACAGGAAGGCTGCTTGCCCCTACCAGGCACCCTTAGGACGGCACTGCAGGAATTCAGTTTTCATCAACTTTATGATATAGATCTCTCAAAAAAAAATCCACAGCTTTATTTCCTTTGTTATTATTGTGTATATATGGCACAGTCATGGGCATACTCATTGTGGTGAGGTATCTGCCAAAGAAGACCACTTGGACATGGGTTCTGGCCAATAGAAAGTCCTTATTAGCCATCAGGTGACTATCTTAGGTGTCTGGGACCCAAGCACAGCCCCAAGCCTTTCTCAGGGTGAGCTTTTTAAACAAACAAACAAACAAACAAACAAACAAACAAACACATCCTGAGTTGACACACCTCAGTCAGCCTGAACAGTTAGCCAAAAAGCAGAACCACATAATCCCGAAAGCAAGGTTGGTACAGTTAGGGATTTTGCCAAAACTATGGACTTTGATGGATTAGGTCTTTGTTCCCATTTGACAGGTGTTGCTGCCAGTGTCCTGTGTTCCAAAGCTGGCATGGTACTTCCATCATGGTGTCCACTGTGCTGGGGTCTGGGTCTACACACATGGCTACAGCACCATGTGTGTAGAGAGCAGATGAGAACTTTGTGGAGTCAGTTCTCATTCCATCTTCACATGGGTTCAGAGCTCTAACTCATGTCATCAGGCTTGTCCAACAAGCCTTTCACCCGCTGAACAATCCTGCTGGCCTTTTTGGGGGCCAATAGAAGCCAAGGACCTTGTCCAAGGTCACTGAGTCCTAAGTGGCCTAACCAAGACTCACCTTCAGCTCCAGGGCTAGTGCTTTACTTACTGTCAGAGCACCTCACTGCAGTATCTGCCTCCAGGCTGATGCCTGTAATTGTCCCAGAGTTCCACTGGCCACCCAAAAGAAGTCCTGCTTCAGATGAGCAGCAAAGGTTCAGGGTCCAATCCAGTCCCGAGGACAGAGCCCTGCCCACACAGCACCTCCTCTGGAGACCTCCCCAGAGGCAATGCAGACAGTGTGTGCCTTTCCAGGACAGCCAGTTTGCTTCACCTCTTTCCTCTAGGACCAAATCACAGAACTGCAGCACAGGAACTCTACTGAAAGTCCAAAGGGGTGGTCCCTGGGCAGGACAGAGCTTGGCCCTTTCTCTAGCTCAGTTCTTCCCCCATGCTGTCCAAGGCGGTCTTTCTAACTCCTTCCTTCAGCAAAGAGATGGCCCTCAGAGTGTCTTTGGCCTGCTCACTATCTGTCCAGAGGAAAGCTACCCTTTATCCTCTGCTAGCCTTGCTCTGGGCCTTTCTGCTCACTTCCACTGTACTTCTGAGAATGAGGAGAGGAAAGTTCTGCCCCCTCATTCTTGTTCCCCCTCATTGTATTGCATTGTCCAAGGCTCTCTTTCAGATGGGGGTTCAGAGAGTACCGAGCCTACTCAGGAGAACCCACTCCCATCTTGGCTCAGCCTCCCACTGCAAAGAACAATTTGAAAGGAATGTTGGGAACATCCCGAGAAGAACACCAGGGTCTGTGTTCTTCTGGAGACACACAGGCTTCTATCCAAGAATGCTGCCTCTTTCCTGGTCACACCTCATCCCTCTGCTCCTGGCCAGGTGTGTTACTGTCAAAGCCCTGGGTCCCATCACTATGTCGTCTCCTGACACGAGGATTCTGGCTTTATAGGAAGCTGTCCTCTCTGAAAATGGCTCTTCATTTCCATGCAGGGAGAAGAGCTCCGAGTTTGGCACTTGTAAAACTTTCCAAGTTGCTCACAGGTACATTTATTGGTGTTTCATCTCCCTCTTGGTTTACAGCATTGTCTTTTCCATCCATCTTATATTTGAGACAAGTGAACCCATGGACATGAGATACCCCAGACCTAATTATTGAGAATAACCTGCATACATTCTATGAGACGTTTTTACAGACAGAGAACGGAGCTACAATTTTTTTTCTAGAATGGTATTTGGGTCCCTGGCTTAGACCCTGTGACCGCCTGACACATCTCTAACGAGATGTCTCTCTTTGAGATGACTTAGAGGAAAGTGTGGTACTTGGGAGATTTAATAGTGTGACATCAAAGATATACATACACATATATATACATACATACATACATACATACATACATATATATACATGTAGAACACTCTAGAGTCAATTATGTACTCTGCCTGGCTGTTTCAAGGCCTTGGCTTGGGATGTCTGTACCCCACAGGCAAAATGTGAGCCTCTGGAATGTAGCTCTGTTCTTTTAAGACTCCAGGGCAGTTTGTTTAAGATAAGGACATGACAAATAGGCTGAAATGTGAGTTGCTCAAGGGAAGATGGAAAAAACCCACAGTTGTGCAGTCTCTACCTGTGTTCCCTTGGGTGACATCATCTCTGAGGAGGGGGTGGGATGGCTCAGCCTCCAGACAGCCTGGCAACTACCATTTGGGAGAAGAACGGCCTTTAACTTGTTTTAGTTCTTCCTCTAGCAAAATCCCTACATGGCTAAGCTTTCCCGAAGGCAGTTGTGGGAGGAGATGATGGAGTAGGAGCCGGAGTGAGTGGCTGGCTGAGTGTTCAAACTGAGTCAAAACCCACCTCCAGCCGTTACTGACCCTGAGAGCCTAAGCCTCCATAGGTGGAAAAATGGGATTCCTGTCGGGCATCAGTGTCCAATGGCCACCCCATCCTTCCTATGGCTGATACAAGGCTCTTTACTTCCTGCTCCCCAAACCCTGCTTCCAAGTACTGTCGCCAGAGGTTTTCTTTGTTAGTTCTTTCTTTTTGCAGCCATGTCATCACCGTCTAATGGATGAGAACTTAACCAAAACTCACCCGACACTCCTGCCACCGTTATCCAAGTCCCTCTCCCTTGTTCTTAGACTCCTGTTTCCCTTGACCCCACTTTTGCCCCTGCCTCACTTTACCCCCAGGCTCCTTACCCTGGCAGGCTCCTGTCCTTATTCAGTCTTTCATGCAGTCTGCTATCTAACACCAAAGGAACACTGCCGGAGACGACCCTGCATTGCTTGGCTTGTGCCCAGTGCCCATCCTGTTCCACCATGTCGGGTCATGGCATCTATACAGTGGGTCCTCAGGAAAGGTGGGGAGTCAACCATTTGATTACTAAAATATGCTGCTCTGAGGATAAGTGCTCCGAGGATTGCCAGCAGAGATCCTGAAATACTCAACCAGTTTTCCTTAGTCACTTAACCTGGTCTTCGGTCTTCCCCCTGTGGTTACTTGAATTGCACTGAAGGCTCATGTGAAACTATCTTAAAAATTGGACAGGTAGATCCAATTTAGGAACTTTCATGTCTGCTCCCATCCTCTCTGAAACTACAACAACAACAACAACAAACAACAAAAACCTCTCAATGTCTGAAAGCAAAAGGAACATGCATTCTGAAGTTATTTTGCCACTTTAGATTGTCTGCACCGTGCCCTTGTGTTGTTATCTGGCCTGATGGGGAGCTGAATTTATCACAGACACTCAGGGAAACACCTTTCCTGTTATCAAGTAACAGGCACAAAGTGGGGGAACCCTGTGAGGTTATGTGGCTGTGACTCACAGGGACTCCACCAGACCTTAGTGAAGCAGACATCTCTGTTTGATGCCAGTGGGCGATTGATTGCTTTGCAGAATTCAATCAACTGTGAATGTTGCTAATTCTCAGCATAGGCACTTAAATTTCGACTCCTAAATTCACAGCAAGCAACACCTTTGGGTTAGTCGTTGTGAAAATAAAGAATGAGACAAGACCAAAAAAAAAAAAAAAAAAAAAAAAAAATGGAGGGTAGCAAGGCTGAATTCAGTTCCGTTTTCTGAGTTCAGACTTGGAAAATAATATGGTGGAGCCAGCTCTCTGATAATCCCAGTGTTTCCTCCATCCTTCCAGCATGCATGGGGAGAGCAGGGGGCTGCAAATACTTTGGCCACCATCAGACATCCCTGCTGCCTGGCAGCGGCTTTTGAAGCTCCCTTTCTTTAACTAGCGTCCTAGACTGCAAAGTTGAGTTGCCAGCAGCTAGAAAAATGCAAGCCAAGTTGGGAATTTTCAGATATCTTGTATGTCTGCCTAAAAAGCAAGAGATCAAGAGATGGTGGCAACAAAACTCATCTAGGCCCAGAAAGCTGAGTGGTCAGCACATTCTCCAGCCTAGGAATGGCCACAACCCGCAAGGAATGCAAAGGCAGCACTGCTGGATGGGTATATGGTTTCCGATCAACTGAGACATTCTGTCGAACCCATCCCCACAGTGAGGCTCGTTTCCCTCTGCCACCCCATCTCGCCTTTGGAGTCAGGGGCAAAGCTTTTGCCTTTGAGAGTAGTCAGCAAACAACACACTGCTCAAAAGCTGGGAGCTCAGAGAGCGCCCCAGAAAGATTTCATCTGAGCAGAGCACACTCAGCATGGACACCGATACGGGTTGCATTAACCATGGAGTTAATGCCGGAATCTGAAAACTCTATTTTAAACTTTTCTATAGAGTGAAATCAATACCAAAAGACAGGGGAGAATAATTCTCACATGATTCTTTATCTTGCATGTTGGCAGCGTCTTCCTGGTGCCAGGGGATCTATGACCAGATGCGAGGGCAAGTTAGATCTGGGGAGCAAGCCTGAGAGAGGATTCCCTCCAGCTCATCAGCATCCCCAGGATCTCCTGTCCCAGCTCCTGCCCTTCCCAGTCGGAAACTCTTTCTCATCTGTCCCTAGACTTCTCTGTAACAACAGAATGTAACACACAACCTAGAAAGTGAAAATGTCCAGCCAGAGGCAGGTGCCTGAAGGAAGAGTACAAAGTCTGTTTGGAGCAGCTGGACTCTTCTGCTGCCTCCACCACTTACCCGAGACGTTGGCCAGGTCACTAAACTTCTCCGGTCAAGCCTCTGTGTCCTTGTCTACAGAATGGGCTGTTATCATGACAGTGACATTGTTGCCATGCTCTGCAACAATATATCATCATCATCAGCGGTGAAGATGAGCAGCAACCCCAATGTATTGCTCTCAAGGGAAAACACACACAATGGCCCCAGTGAAATGATTCCTCCTATGACAAGCTGCTGAAATATGACTCCTAATTCTCTGAAGAAGCACCTCACTGAGATGCTGTGTCCCTGTGCTGTCTCCCTCTGCAGGTTGAGCCGGGGTTCCACTCGCCTGCCTTGTTGCTAGCTCTGGTTCTGCCTTCCCTGTCCCCTCCTGAGGAGATCACAGCCTCTAACAGGCTCCTCTAGTCTCCCAGCAACCCACTCTCATGTCTCCTCTGGGGCTCCTGAGGCTGGTGAGCACTCCTTTAGGAGGCAAGAAATGGTTGTTCCTAGGGAAGTCATTGAGAGTGAATGAGGAAGTCCTAGCCCTGCAGGAGAGAAGGGGTCGTGGGAATATTTACTTTGCGGGAGGCAAGTTAAGGGCTAGTGAATTTTCCTGGGCCCCTGCGTTGTGCTGCTAAGAGGAAGATCCTGGAGGTGACTGTGGCCTGCGAGTCTCCACTCCTGGACTCCGCTCTGCAGGCCCTCAAGGCTGAGTGGACTCGCCAGAGGCCATGGTCTCCAGGGCACACAAAGATGCCATCAGTTCTTTTGTGAATTCATTTCGAATTGCTCTGCCACAAGCTAGGGGTAAGGGTTCCTCTTTGGGTGAGGCGGATCCAGATGAAAAAATTCTCTTAGGCACAACTCTGTTTTGATCCTAAAGCTCTGTTGAATCTCAAACGTCTTAGGTCAAGCTCTTAAGTTTCTCAATATCATGATGATGAGAGTCATCAGGCTTCTAACATTCGAAGCTTGACATAAAGAGCAAGCCAGCTCCCTGGTCACAGGGGAAACACACACCATCACTTCCAAATTCCCACATGGAAAGCCTGCACATGTTGTAAACATCTTGCCACCAAGGGTCAGGGAGAAGGCGCTGCATTCTGATAGGCCTGTCAAGTTAAGGTCGCATTGCTGAGAACCACTGAAAATATTTTTGAAACTTTTTAGACATAAAAAAAAAAAGTCTGAACCAGACAACAGAGACACTTGGATTAAAAAGCAAGCGTGTCCTAAACATCAAGGAAGGCTGGCGTGACCTCTGCTGCCCATGGCAACCCTCTGGTCCACTGAGTTCTTCAGCAGAATTTAGGCTTAGATGATTACGCCAGAATGATAGCTGAGCCAAGGCAGACACTGAAGGCCAAGGTCTGTGCTTTCCAAGTCTGCCTTCCCTGATTTCATGCAGAGTGCTGTGTTATCTCTTCAGAAAACTGCAAAGGACTTCACTAAGATAACTGGGAAGTGGTTTTAAATAACAAAGTTACTAGTTATTGAGAAATAATACTCATATTTACATACACAGTGGGATTTTTTAAACATGTAATCTATGCAATAAAATGGAGTTTGGTCTAATTCTCTTGGTCTAAGTGCCAGAAAGATCACATAATTTGCCTAAGATCAAAGATACTTACCAGTATGTCAGTGCGAGGTTGAGGGTTAAAAATTAAATTCCTGGTGCTGGAGAGATGGCTCAGAGGTTAAGAGCACTGGCTGCTCTTCCTAGAGATCCTGAGTTCAATTCCCAGCAACCACATGGTGGCTCACAACCATCTCTGATGAGATCCCATGCACTCTTCTGACCTATACATGTACATGCAGTCAGAACATTGTATATGTATAAAGAAATCTTTAAAAAAAAAAGAAATTGAATTCCTTATGTTATTCTGGGGTATTTTTCTTCTAGGACACAGACTGTAAAGTCCACAGCATGGCTGACTCAGGAGTTAAATTTCAAGTGAAAATAAATTTATATGGGCGAAGAACAATGGCTGATGAAATTCTGATGAAAGGTAGAAGCCAGTAAGTTTGTGTTCTTTCTTTGATTAGGAACGAAAGGAAAGGAAGTTAGACGGATATGAAGGGTTATGTGATGACAGAGGTAAGAACAGCTTACAATACTGGGGCGATTCGGTGACGAAGACGCCGGGCCCTTATGAAGCACTGTCCCTGTGACCTCACATACCCATGCCTGTATGTATACCTCACATGCCTGTAAAGCTCACACTTCCTTATCATCCTGTTAACAAAGAATGAACTGAGATTTATTTCCAATTAAATGCCCCAAAGACGTGGATGGTTGGGTGAATTCCATTTCATAGCCTCTTTTTAAGGGACATTAGCAAACAGTTTCAGATCTAAGAACTGAAGCCAAGGCTCTCAGAACCTATCATGGGACAGAGGAGTAGAGGGATCCTTCTTGAGTGGTTTTTGATAAATTATTCATCTCCAAGCCCCCACCCCACCCCGGCCACATCGTCTGCTTCCTCCTAACTCTTAGCTTTTTCACCTGTGAAATGGGCTCACAGCAATATCCTAAAGTTTGAGAGAGGGTTATACTACATGATGCTAGGTGAATGAAGGCATTTTATAAACTAGTAGGTAATCAAGAAACATTGTTTTTGTGTTCCTTCACACAAATTGAAGAGAAAAGGAGTGAAGAGGGAAGTAGAGGGTAAAGGAGGAGAAAATAAGCTTAGTTTAGGACCATAAAACTTATTTATTTTGCATTTTCCACATTTATTTATTGATTTAATCTCTTTACAGCCTGATCCCAGCCCCCTCCCTCCTCTCCTCTCGGTCCACCCTCACACTCCTTCCTCCCATTCCCCCCTCTCCTTTTTTTCAGAGAAGGGGAGGCCCCAAGGGGTATCAACCTACCCTAGCACCTTAAATCACAGCAGGACTAAGCACTAACTCTCCCATTGGGCCCTGACAAGGCAGCCTTGGTAGAAGAAAGGGATCCAGAGGCAGGCAACAGAGTCAGAGACAGCGTCTACTCCCATTGTTAGGGGACCCACATGATGACCAGGCTGCACCTCTGCTACATATGTGTAGGGGCCTAGGTCTAACCCATGCATGCTCTTTGGTTGGTGGTTCAGTCTCTGTGAGGCTCAGGTTAGTTGACTCTGTAGGTCTTCCGTAGTGCCCTTGACCCCTCCTGCTCCCTCAATCCTTCCTCCCACTCTTCAATAGAACTCCCTGAGCTTGGCCTATTGTTTGGCTGTGGGTCTCTGCATCTGTTTCCATCGGCTGCTGGATGAAGCCTCTCAGAAGGCAGTTATGCTAGGCCCCTGTCTGCAATCATAGTAGAGTACCATAGATAGTGACAGGAGTTGGCTCTCCCCCATGGGGTAAGTCTCAAGTTGGACCCGTCATTGGTTGGCAATTTCCTCAATCTCAGCTCCATCTTTATGCTTACACTTCTTGTAGGCAGGACAAATTTTGGGTTTTATGGGTGTGTTGGTGTCCCTTCTCTCCACTGGCAGTCCCACCTGGTTATAGAAGGAGGCCACTTCAGGCTCCTCAACCCCCCTGCTAGAAGTCTCAGCTAGTTAATCCCCATAGACTCTCAGGAGCCTCCCCTGTCCCAGAGATGCCCCCACACTTCCATTCTCCCTCCCTGTCCTTCCCCTACCTCCCACCCCTGCTCTCCACACACCCTCCCCACCTCCTCTCCCATCCAGCTGCCTCCCTCCATCTACTTCAGATGTCTATTTTATTTCCTCTTCTGAGTGAGATTCAACATCCTCCCTTGGGCTTTCTGTGGCTTCGTTGGGTCTGTGGATTATAGCATGGCTATCCTGTAATATATGGCTAATATCCACTTATGAGTGTGTACATACCATGTGTGTCTTTCTGGGTCTGGGTTACCTCATTCACTGTGATCTTTTCTGGTTCCATCCATTTGCCTGTAAATTGTGTGATGTCTTTCTTTTTAATAGCTGAGTTGTATTCCATTGTGTAAATGTACCACATTTTCTTTATCCATTCTTCAGTTGAGGGACATCTGGGCTGTTTCCAGTTCTGACTATTATAAGCAAAGCTGCTATGAACATAATTGAGCAAGTGTTCTTGTGGTATGGTGGAGCATCTTTAGAGTATATGCCCAGGGGTGATATAGCTGGATCTTGAGGTAGAGCTATTCCAAATATTCTGAGAAACCTTCAGATTGATTTCCACAGTGGTTGTACAAGTTTGCACTCCCACCAGCACTGGTGTGTACCCTTTCTCCACACCCTTACCAAGATGTGCTGTCACTTGGGTTTTTGATCCAAGCCATTCTGACGGGTGTAAGATAGAATCTCAGAGTTATTTTTGATTTGCACTTCTCTGATAACTAAGGATGTTGAACATTTCTTTAAGTGCTTCTCAGTCATTGGAGATTCCTCTTTTGAGAATTCTCTGTTTAGCTCTGTACCCCATTTTTAAATTGGGTTATTTGTAGAACCATAGAATGCAAACCTAGATGTTTTCTTAGGGAGGTTTGCAATTCAGGGTGAAGATTCTAAAATTCTAGGTGCCTTCTTGAAGAGTTTTATTTCCTGTGTACATTACTAAGATGTGCATGGAACCTCACTTTTCTGCTTTCTTATAGAAGGCATCAGCAGTTAAAACATGTTGAAAGACTGATGGAGAGGATAGCTAAAACTCAAGGCAGCAAGCTGACTCCTAAAGGGCGCTTGCTGTTGCTCTGAGACTCTGGAAGTGAAGAATCAAGGTCAGTGCAAAGTTCCCACCAGGGTTTGTAGACAGTCGCTTACATTTCCCAGCCTTCCCGCCTCTTTCATTGCTCCATTATCAGCGACCTCCTCCACAGTGGAAAATATGAGTCTGAGTAGCTGGGGTGGGCCGTGAGTGTTCACAGCCGCCGGGAGATGGAGCAGGGAAGTGAGGGCTCTGGCTTGTCCTTGCAGAGGCACCTACACATTCGCACCAGCTCAAAGGCCAAGGTAGAGAAGGGACCTGAGTCCTCAGGGATGTATTTAATCCATTGTGTGCGTGTGTGCATGTGTGTCTGTGTGTCTGTGGTCTCTCTATCCCCCTCCCTCCCTCTCTCTGTCTCTCTGTCTTGTTTGCGTGTGTGTGTGTGTGTGTGTGTGTGTCTGTGTGTCTGTGTGTCTGTGTGCATTGCTCGGGTCACAAGCTCTCCTTTCCTAAGATAGACGAGGGCTAGAGAGAACTTTGGAGAACTTGTTGAAAATGGCATGTGTTTCTTAGAATGAGAGCTAATCAAAGCCAGCAGTGATTTAATGTCATAAAACTGCCACGGTGACACATTTCCAAATCCAGTCCTCAGTGCGTTCCCACAGTGGAAAACAGAAAGTCTTCAACTCCAGCCACATTGTCAGGGCACAGTTGGTACTTTTTAACTCAGACAACTGAGCCGGAGCTAGGTCGGTGTTGAGTCTGGCTTATTTTTTTTTATAAAAAAAAATATTTTTATGGATAATTCTTGCATGGTAACTAAGACAAACAAACAAACTGCAAGGCTGAAAGACTTTCCAAAAGAGAACTAAAAACAAGGGCTTGAGGACACTGGGCTTTTGGATAGTTCCACTGAGATACAGAAATCTATGTTTAGTGTCCCTTGCTACCCGTATTGGCACCAGGATGTCCAGTGAAGCTTTAAGTCCCTAGATCTTCAAGCCCCTCATGCAAAACGCTGTAGAATTAGCACAGAGAGTGTGCACCGCCCCCGCCCTGAGACTTTCAATCCCCTCTACGTAGCCTATTGCAGCTAATACAGAGTTAGTGCTTAGGGCAATGGTCCTCAACCCTGCGACCCTTTAGTACAGTTCCTCATGATGCGGTGCCCCGAGCCATGAGACGATTTTCATCGCCGCTTCACAACTGTATTTTACTGCTGTTATGAACCGTAAGGTAAATATCTGATACACAGGTGGTCTAAGTGGACCCCGAGAAAGGGTCATTTGATCCCAAACGGGTGTTGACTCACAGGTTGAGAACCGCTGCTTTAGGGGAAAACAGCAAGAAAAAAAGAGCTGTCTGTGTTTAATATGGACGTAAACTGTGCTTCCGGGTAGTTTCACCTGTGGCCGATTGAGTCTGCCGAGGTGGAACCTCCGGAGGCTGTGGATGTGGACAGGCACACATCCTTGTGGTACTCACCAGAGTCCAGGCCATTCGAGGCAGGGGGTGATGCCCTCCTGCGCAGGCTGGGAAGATGGGGAGTGCCCAGCTCAGGGTCCTGCCCCTCCTGCGGGAGCCCCCCTCTTCAGCTTTGGCTGTGTGGTGTAGTGCCTATTAGATAGCGACTTTGATCATCTTTGCATACAAAGTTCAAAAGGGGTCGTTGGTTTCCTCTGTGAGCCAACTGACAGAGTCTCTGGGGCTCAAGTAGAAACATCAGTGACAGGAACACACGTGAAAAATAGTGAGTCTACTGCAAGTATATAACTCGAGACCCAGTCACACCATATACAAATGTTTGTAACATTAGTGCAAATGTAGGAAAAGAGTAAGCATCCACTCACTCCTGAATGGGTAGACAAAGTGATAATTTATATAAACTGGATATTCTTCAGCCTTAAAAGGGCCAACATTCTGATACATGTTACAGGTGACCCTCAAAAACATGTTTAAACAAAGATGCCATACACAAAAGGCCACACCCTGCACACGACACTGTTTATACTGATTTCCAGAATAAAGAAATCCATGGAAGCAGACCGGATTAGCTGTTGCTCTAGTTAAAGGAGATTTGGTTTAAGGGTCGGTTGTTTAATAGACACAAACTTTCTTTGTAAGGGTGATGGAAAGTTTGGATCTGGGTAATTCGCGGCTGCACAATGATCTGAAGAGATGGGATGATACTCAATCGCACCTTCGGAATAAGTTAAGTCTGCAATGGCTGAATTTTGACCATGGTTCAAAGGAAATGGCCAGAGGAGGAAATACAGGCCCCAAGAGAAAGTGGTGAACTTGCTAGTTATGAACTTTTCTTCATCTCTCCCAAGCCTTGCTCTACTTCTCCTCCCGAAAGATCTATTTGTGTTTTCTGTGGGTACAGGGCCCTGCCCGGAAGCTGGGAAACCTCTGACAGCATCCATTCATTGCCCAAGGATTAGCTTCGGCAGCTCCCCCTCACGTCTGTTGCCAGGAAACAAACTCCGCTTAATCCTCAGGTTTTTAATGAATACCTGCTCATGCCTGGCAGTATTTTTGGCCACAGAACAGTTAATAAACCTCAGCTCTGCCTTTCTGGAAGCTCAGATCCCAGTGGGCAGAAACAGACAGTATGAAATAGAAATAAAGAAAAGGGTATGAAGTGGGGGTTAAGTGCCGGAAGTGATGAGAATGCAGTGGTGACAGCTCACCCAGTTACCTTGAAAGCTTAGGCAGCAGGTGGTCTGAATCCCGTCCCCCTCTCTATGATTCAGTTACGTCTTTTTTTTTTTTCAAAGTCCACTTCATTTGCTGAGTCACACACAATCAAATTTTAAGGTGTGGATTTGAGACACCTTGCCATGACTCACAAAGCCGTATGACACATACGAGGCAAAATGGGAACATTATCATTAATGCAAGCTTATGTCACACACTCTTGTCAAATCGGCTTCCTGAAATTTCTCGGGTCTGCAGGTCCTTCAGGAAGGACCTCTCCACCTTTACCACATACGCCTCTGCCTGCGGCCTCCTGGTGGACTGTCTAGGCTCTGTTTTGCTCCGATGCTTCAACCTTTGATGCTCAGAAAGCCCTTTCTCTTGCCCTTTTCACCTGCTGTTCATAGTTCTGCCTTCTCCCGATTTGACAAATCAGTGCCATGCATGGCTTCCCTCCCACTGATGGGAAAAAACAAACAAACCTTCTTGTCTCCCCTCTGGCAGGGGTCTCTGCAGTCCCTTGCTTTTCCCTGCTCTCAGTCTTTATCCTGTAACCAAGCAGAGTTGAGTTTAGAGTTGTTTGGGTTCATGTGTGGTCCGACCAAAACAGAGTGCTTCCATTTCTTCCTTTGATAACTTTTATAAAATAGGTTTTGCTGCCTGGGCAGATGCCTTCCTAAGTAAGGCATTTGCTGACAAAAATAAATACACCTTAAGAATACAGTTCTGGACCAATGAGAGAGCTCAGCAGGTAGGAGCGTGTTTTGCAAGCCTGACAACCGAGTTCAATCCCCTGAACGTTCATAAGGTTAGGAGAGGGCCAACTCCATAGAGTTGTGCTTGGACCTACACACACACACACACACACACACACACACACACACACACACGGCCACACACATATGCAATCTCTCACAATCCCTCCAGGATCTCTAGGATCTCCAGGAAAAGTTTCGGATTTTCCTGCAGTGTTGAAGTGTATCTGTTCTTTTGCATTATTTTTTCAACGTGCTTTGGGCGGGGTTGGAGGGGCGGGGTTGCTTTAGAGGGCAAGAAAGAGCATTTGCTGCTCTTGCAAAGGACTGGAGTTTGGATCCCAGCACCTATGTTAGGCAACTCAAACTACTTGTAACTCCTGACACTCTCTTCTGTAGCATCAGTGGGACCCACACATATGTGTGTGTACTTACACACACACACACACACACACACACACACACACACACACACGTGAAGCCTTTAGAAAAAAACTAACATGTTTTATACTTCTGGTGGCTGGATCATATTCTATTTGACATAACTAACAATGTGTACATCTAAGGAGTTGATTTTAGTTTGGTCTGTAGGAATCAAAGCTGCTGTAAATAAACAGTTCTGTAGATTCATCACAATATATTTTTGATAAACACTCCAATGTGGAATTTCTGTGCTTTAGGAAATGCTCAACTTTATAAGAAATTGACGGAAGTTTTCAAAATGGTTTCCCAGTAGGCAGAACAGTTACATTTACATTGTATATTTGTTAAACTACAGCACTGGGCGATAATCCCCCTGGGCCTTGTGGCCCTAGGCAAGGAGAGAGCCCCAGAAGACCACTAGTCCAGTGCCATGGGGCCCAGGCAGGGAACTATCCTGAGACAAACCACCAGTCCAGTGCTGCTCAGGCCTGCGTGGGCAGACCACACTCAAGATGACCCCTGCCCGGGGCCACACTGCATGGGCAGGGCATAGCACTCTTGAGACCACTCCTGAGATAACACCCCAGACACCCAGAGACCTAGAGATCTAGGCACCACTAAGAGGAGCAAGTAAGTGGTGGAGCAGTGTTAAAGAAAGAGAAGCAGAAGGAGGTGTGCACAGTGAAGAGAGGCAGAACTGGAGACTCTAGGGTGGTGAGAAACAGCTGAGGTGAGCAGCTGGTGATGCCACCTAGGTCTATGGTGAGGTGCTGGCCTGTGCAGGTACCATTGGGGTGACGTTGGGTCCATCACCCTGAAGCTGCAGGGGTTTGTTACCACCGAAGATGATGCAGAAGTTCCTGGTCTGGGCTGTGCCCCTGGGTCTATGTTGATGTCTGAAGACTGTGCAGAACTGACCCCACCTCTTGCCTGGGCATCCTGGGAGAGCTGGCCCTGAGGGCATGAGAGCTGACCACACCCCTAGCCAGCTGCAGTACTTGGGAGAGCAGGCCCCTCACGTAGCCCAGGAAAAACAGCAGAGCTGGCCTTGGTTGTGCAAGCTGCAGGTGAGCTGGACCGAGGGTAAGAATGTGGGAGAGCTGACCCTGTCACTTGACTGCTGACTCCCATTAGGTAGCATGAACGAGGGAGAGATGCCCTCCTCCCCCACCCTGCCCCTTGCTACCTAGAGCAGGTGGGAGAGCTGGCCTAGCCCCTCACTTGCTGCAGCACTCAGGATAGCAGGCCCTGCACCTCACATGGGCTGCACAGTAGAGCTGGCCCTGATGGTGTGGGTGGATGAGCCAGATAGGACAGCCTGAGATCAGGAGAGATGGTTCTGCCTGGGCAGGGTGAGAGACCTCACCCTGGTGGTGAGGGGGCAGGAGAGCTGAAGGCCTGCCAGCTCAGAAACCTCTCAGGCCCAGATCCAGGCCTTTGAGTTGGCCTACCCCAACATCTACCAAATCAATGAGCTGCTGGAGTTTGTGAAGGGGCGGGTTCAACAGATCCAAAACTACAGGGTCTCTATGACACAAGGCAACAGTAGGATGTTTGACAGGAGTCCCAGTGAGGGTCCAGTATTGATAAAGTGGCAGAAGCCAGAGGCCTTGAACCAGATCAATGACTTATTGCCATGAATACTCGTGAGCAAAGAAGTGTGGGCAAAATGGGACACTGTGGGACACACTATGACACACTACAGCTTCCACAGCAAGATTTTTTTTCTTGGTGAGGAGGTTGCAGGGGTGGAGGGTGAGTATGAGGGGATGGGGAATGAGAGGTATTGGGGTGTGTGGTGTGAAATTCACAAAGAACCAGTAAAAAGTAAAAACAAACAAACAAGCAAACAATGCTTAAACTTTCAGATACTCAGTGTTGGACAACAAATGAATTGCTTATATGAATAGCTTTGGCCCTTTTGTTTTAAGTAAGCACTGGATTAAAAGAAAAAGTGGATTAAAAAAAAAAACTAGAGCAGTGGTTCCCAGCCTTCCTAATGCTGTGACCCTTTAATACAGCTCCTCATGTTGTGGCCCCCCCAACTATAAAATTATTTTTACTGCTCCTTCATAACTGTAATATTTGCCGCTGTTATGAACTGTAATGCAAATGTCCGTATTTTCCTACCTGTAAAAGCGAGCCACAGGCTGAGAATCACGGAACGATTGTGCGCTCTTGTTACTAATTCTAGACATTCTTGCAGGCGGGAAGCAATGTTGCATTTTAGCTTTAATCATTCAGTGCAGCTGGGCGTCTCTCACATTGGCTTTTTAGATATATTCTTTTGTGAGATGTTAGCCCTTGTCTTCTGCCTTTTTTCCCCAGCGGGTTGTTTGTGTTTTTAGCAGTCAGTTGTGGGAGTTATTTATATTATCTACATGAAAGTCCTTTGTCAGATACAGTTGTGAATATTTCATTCAGGTACAGTTCGCCTTTTTGTCTCCTTAACGATGTCTTTTGTCGAATACAAATGTTTAGTCCTGATGAAATCCTCTCTTACTTTCCTTTTTTTTCTTTTAAACTTGGTGACTATCATTTTCTTTGCCAATGTCTAAGTAATCTTTGCTTAAAATGTAGTTCCAGGAACATCTGAGTCCTAGCCTGCCCTAAAGTTTTGTGTTTTAGCTTTTATGTTTACGGCTATTGTGGAGACTAATCGTCACTGGCATCTTGAGTGGGTGTAGAATCGCCTAGCAGACTGAAGCCCTCTCACGGTGTTTCCTGGGATTTCTGAATGGGGAGGAGACATTCTAAATGGGTGTGTTACCACGTGGGCTGAAGGCCCCATGGAAGTGTGGAGAGCACAGACAATCCTCCCACCCCCTTCCTTCTGTCGGCCATGGTGGGAAAGGCTCCACTATGGTAGTGTTCAGCAACAAGGCCTGAGCCACACAATCAGAGACTCCTCTGAAACCAGAAGCCAAAAGAAAGCTTCCCCCTCCTTTTAGTTGTTCCGCCATGCGTTTCTGTCACAGCAAAGTGACAAGAGAGCTATGATAGCGCCCAAGCTTGTTTAATGTGATGCTGACTGTGAGGTTTGCTGGGTTTCTCGTAACTCACTACAGCACTATTTGTTTAAAAGACTTCCACCTTTTGTTGTTGTTGTTGTTTATTGAAAACTTTCTATTTCTGACTGGATGAGATTACCTCGGGCATCACTATTACCATGTAAAATTAGGTCTTGCCTCCCCATGACGGGGGAGCAGCCTTGCCAGGCCACAGAGGAGGACAATGCAGCCAGTTCTGACCAGACTGGACAAGCTAGGGTCAGATGGAAGGGGAGGAAGACCTCCCCTATCTGTGGACTTGGAGAGGGGCATAGGAGGAGATGAGGGAGAGAGGGTGGGATTGGGAGGAGAGGAGGGAGGAGGCTACAGCTGGGATACAAAGTGAATAAACTGTAATTAATATAAAAAATTAAAAATTTAATAAAAAAGAAAAAATAAAACAAAATTAGGTCTCTTGGCATATCACGGGAGGTCCCCCCTTCTCTGAGAAGAAAGGAAGAAGGGCACAGGGGGAGGGGATGGGAGAGGAGAAGAGGGGACTGGGAGGATCGGCGGGAGGGAAAGTTCTGATGGAGATGTAAAGTAAATAAATAATTGATGAAAATATAAGTCTCTTACACATCGGTGTAATTTCTTTATCCTGCGCTCTTCTCTGATGCTCTGTAAGGTAAGAGATGAGCATGCAGGATGTATAACTCTTATCATGGAAGAGTCTTTATCTGCTAGGAGCCAACAACATATAGGATAATGGTTTCCATGTAATGCCTCCTTACTAGGGCACGCTTTGATCAAGGGACTCAGCTTTGCAAAGGCCCCTTTCCTTTGCTGCCGTATTAACGACCCAAAGCAAAGAATCTGTGTGATGCTTGGCTACTACTTGAGAGCCAACTACTTGAGTTCTTATTTTTAACTGATGGAATTTGGAAGGTGTCCTGTAGGTGATTCCTCAGCTGAACCTCAAAAAAAAGTTAAATTTTTCTTCTGAAGGTTTGCCAGATGAGGACACGAAGGCTGGAGATTGGTAATGACAATATGGAGAGGAGTAAGTCGATGTGGGCTAGCTGGGAGTATGCTAAAGCGTACATCACGAAGAAGCAATCAGGGCTCAGGTCGGAGAGAGCCTTCTTGGTGATGTTCCGGAGCCCAGGCCCTATTTTTCTGTCAGTCCACCTGTGGGCAACTTCAGGCAACACCAGTGTGTTCTTTATCCCGTGGGGCTCTAAGTGGGCCCTCAAGTGCTGCAGTCAGCACTAGGCCAATCTGAAATTTCACCCCGAAAGCGAGGACATGCTTGGTAGAGCTTCTAATGGACTAACCTGGGATAATCCCCTGTCCCAAAGCCGTGGGCATCTTCTCCTGTAGGATGAGAGCTATGGAGCTTCCAGGATGTCCAGACGGAAGCTGGCACCTTGTCTTGATTCTGTCTTGATTCAGCCCTCTGAAGTACAGAGCACTACTCTTTTTTTCATGTGTGGACATAGATGACTTTCACCCGTCTCCTCCTCAAGTGGGGCGCCCTCCCACACGTTCTGTTCTGAGGTACTCTACCACATAGAGGTAGGTCTCTGAGCAACTCAGGCTCTTAGCGACATGAGTCCTTTAAGCTGACGGCTTAACATTTGCTCTGTGCCAGTGAGTAGAATGTACTGACTCTGTTACTTCCAGTAGCTCAGCAGCCCCGTGGCTTGACTCTGTTTCAGTTTGCAGGTGAAGGCAGTCAGGCTCAAACATCTTAAACACGTACAGTAGACGGTGAGCCTGAAGTTTGAGCCATCGTCCTAACACCTGTGAGCTATTGTCCCTTGCTTCCTGGCGAGCCACAGAGGAAGACATCACCACTGCTCCCTGCTTCCCTGGCATCGTGAGACGTCTCAGCACGGACCTTTCTGCATCCTTCAGTCATACTTCCGTCTGCCTTTCTGGAAGCTTCCTCTTGGCTAAGTCTCTGCAGGGGTGGTCTTGTGAGGCATGTATACTCCTGCATGCAGGTGTGTGTGTGCATGTACACACACGCATTAGTGAAAAACCTCACCATTATCACCATAACCACACACAGCCCACTGCTTTCTATGGTCTTATCACAAAGAAATTCAGCAGTGGTTGGGTGAGTGCCTGGGGCTTGCATTTAACATCAACTATCCCAAAACACAGAGGAAGGTAAGAAAAGCAGAAACCAGCAAGACGTGCTGCTGAGTCAATGTCCAGCCACTACATCTGATCGGAGGCAGCGTGCGTCACAGAATGAGATCGCAGTGACAAGAAGCGGAGCCGTTGACCGGAGTGCAAGCTTACAGAGCCCGGGGTGCCAGGACCGAACCAGGACCGTGTTGCTGAGTTTATAAAGTTAAAACTCCAAATCGGGCCTTTCCCTTCCATTGCGCCACCTGCTTCTGTGAGTCTGTCTGTACATGCGGGGTCTCTGGGTAGCACATTTGCATTCTCCTGTTTTAGCAGCTTTTAAGCAGAGCTGGGCAGTGCAGAGAGTTGCCACGAGACAGCCTCACAGTGATAGAGTATTTACCACCGGGAATTGCGGCTAGGGTCTGGGGCTCCCAGGAGTAATGTTTGCGACCCAGAGATCAGAAGGGCTGGGTCGTGGTTGAAGTAACAAGAGTCCTTACGAATTTAACAGTGAGCCAAGGGTCACAGACCATTAAGCAGCCCCTCTGGGAAGTTCATCTAAACTGACACATTCTTGAAAGCTCTGTCTAGCCCCACTTCAGAAGACATTCACGGGGATTCTGCAAGTCATTCGCGTTCATCTGGTAGAAGAGATACATCCCTATTTCCTAGCATGACACACAGTTGAACAGAAAAAAAAAAAAAAATGGAAGTAATGAGACAGTGAAACTCAGCTAATGTCATGAGGAGCCTTGAACCTCTGTTGATTCACTCCTTTCTCGTTACTCAGCTGTCTGGTCTGGGCCAGCTACTGTACTTACTGGAAATAGAGAAATGATAAATGTGCTCCCTTCTTTCAGGAGTGCTTGTATTTAACGGAAGAAATGGGCCTATGGGTTAGCAGCTGTGATCTGGTGTGGTCGTACGGGGAGACTGTGGGATCACAGGGGAAATATGGGCTAGCAGGGAGGTCTAGGTGCGCGTCACAGGCAGGGCTGCTCTTGAACTGGGCCTTGAAGGGCATGGAGGATTTTGTCAGACTGAAAGGTTATTGTGAGGTTCCAGACAGGGGAATTCCACGTACAGAGAAAAACCGAGGAGAGGAATTAAAATGCGGACAGTGACAGGTGACTTAACGTGGTTCAGTACTTAAATTTCACAGCACCATCGTGAGAGAGCCCCAAAACCCTCTCCAAAACACGTAAGCACACTCTAAAGCAACGCTGTTCATCCTCAGTGTGTCCAGCGTCACAACAGGTCAGTAAGGACAGAAGTAGCGTAGGGCTAAAAACCAATAAGACGATCCAAGTGTAAATAGCATAGCATATGACTCCAGTCTATACATCCCAGTGGGACATGTCTGGGTTCCGATGTTCCAGTCACAGCACCGGTCGTGTGTAAGTAAGTGTTAGTAAGCTGCGCAGAGTCACGCTCAACCAAGGGTCAGATACGCCAGCAAATTCTTAAGTGGGGCTCCCAACGGCATGCAATCAACAAGGTATCTCAAATGTGGGTAAAGCCTAAGAAATGGGTGGAGCACATTGGTTAGAACAGCGTGGCCCTCACAGGGTGCCCGCAAAGGAGTCATCATATCGTTAGCAGCACCTGTACCTCAAGAGTGACAACTTAAAGTTCGCAGGCAGCCCAGGGGAAGAGGGGCGAGCTTGCTGTTTATCTGCGGCTTTGAAGAGATCAATTAGAAAATGCTGAAAATTCAGATTTGTGTGTTAGAAGTCAAATGTTTGGGCAATCTGTCCAGTAACAGAACCCGAAGTGATAAAATAAGTAACAATTAGTAGAGAAACATCAAAATGTGAGTCTTGGGTAGATGGAATTGTCAAACCACCATGTGGAGAGAAACACAAGTTTCCATGAGCTTTGACGCTTTTCTTAGAATGAGGTCACACACAGACATTGCGAACTATCTGAAGAAATCACGTGGGGAGGGGACTGAGAGGCAAAGGAATTGAAAAGGAAAAAATGGGCTAAAAGATATCAAGGGATTTGAAGATGATACAAATACCATAAATTTTATTCATACAATAATTCAGTTGAAAAACGAAATAATCTTTTTCAAAGCTTAATTTACGAAACAAAACTGTGCTGTCGGGGGTGTGTGTGTCCAGCTGAGGTCCTTGTACACGTTGGCCAGCCCTAGTAACTTCCCACCACCGTCATATCCCCATCCCAGATCTGCGCGGCTTTAACGCTGCGATCCGGGCCTGTGGGCTCACTGGCATATCGATGCGGAAATATAATTCAAACCAATCTGGCCCCTTTAAAAAGGAACGCTGGAAGACTTACAGTGTCAAGGCGGCTGAGTTAGAACAGCCAGCTCCCGCTGCCTGGCTAATTACACTAGCCGGGGAAGGTCAGCTGGGGCTTTTGTTTTGTTTAAGCAGAGACTTCTCATCCATTTGCCTTGTGAGTTAGGGACATTTGAGAAACGGAACAGGAAAGCAAAATGATATTCTGACCTCTTTCTGTAGATGCCAAGCTTAGTGGGCTAAAGGATCAGACAGTGACACGGACGCCCCCCCAGTTCCTGTATGTGCATCTGAAATTCTCTTAGTGGAGTAGTTCCTAAATTCAAGGATTGGTGGAGGAACAAGTTTCTAAATATGGTGTTGGGGTGGCAGTTAAGAGCACTGGCTGCCCTGCCAGAGAACCCCAGCCAGGTTCCCAGCACCCCTACGTTAGCTCACAGTTCCAGGAGATCCAGTGCTCTCTTCTGCTCTCCTCAGGAACAGGTTATTCAGGCCGCACACTCACAAACATACAGACACCCCCCCACACACACACACAAATGTAAAGAAAACCTTTAAGAGAGGGTATCAGGGAAGTTACATAGTGTTCCCGTCCTACTTCTTGCTAGTTGAGTGAATTCACAACCAATATCTATACTGACATAATCTTTTATTTTAATTGGTTATTTTTTTGACTATTTCATACATGTATTTTATGTATTGTGGTCATATTCACCCCCACTACCCTCTCTAATCCCCCCCATTTCTTCTGACTACCTTTTTTCAAATTAGCCCCCATCCTACTTTCCTATTCTTTTTACTCATCACCAAGTAGGACTGCTGGTACAGGGGGAGCTATTTACTGGAACGCGGCCAACCTACTCGTGGCTGCACCACCGTGGGGAGAAAAAGGTTTCTATGTCTCCCTCACAGCAGCCATTAGCTGTCCATCGTTCCCTGAGGAGGGGTGGGGCCTCACGAGCACCTCCCGCATTCATGGTGGAATGTCAAGGGGCCCAGTGTTGTGTGGGTAGCCACAGCTGCGGAGCGTTCATGACGACTATGACCATGTCACGCCCACCACAGAACTTGTCCCTACCCGACACTCCCTCTTCTTTGATGTTCTCCTCGCCGTGAAGGAGGTGATAGAGACATCTCAATTAGGGCCGAGCACTCAGCGGTTCACCTGTTTCCAGCACTTGGACCAGTTATGGGTCTCTGAAATAACCAAATCCCAGGGCAAAGAGAATTTTCTCCGATAGCCACTGAGTTCAACATTAGTCTGTGATTTAAACATAAATATTTAGAAGGCCATTTGGCTGCATATCCATTGAGTAAGCATCAGTGCTAAACTCCCTACTGTGGCCTGGGATTTCCTCAGCCATGGGCGTGTGGCTAGGTTTACATCAGTAGTGAGTATATTCCTCCCTATGAAGTGGACATCAAATCCACTAAGAACAGGGCTGCTTACCTCCAAAACAGTTATGCCGCTATTGCATCACATCTTGGCAGGTATTGTAAGACCCAGGGAACATACCTGGTAAGACTGATTACCTTTCTCCTCCAACAGCCTGTGGCACCTTCTGCCATTCTGAAGACAAGCAAGAAAGTAGGACGCTTCCTGCTTGGTCCCAGCTTGATTTCTCCATGTCCTGTATCCAAGTGTGTGCTGTATTCAGTGGTGGGGTCTTTACCATTTACATCTGGTAGGCAACCAAGAGCAATGGTAAAAGCCTAAAGTATATTGTAGTATATAGTAGATAATGAAGTATCCTATACCTAGCAATGGGACATTTTTTGCTTAAACAATCTTATTACTGTAAGAACATCTTCACACAAAAATACTAAAAAAAAAGCATAATCTAAAAAATTGTCCTAAAATTTATATAGAAGTGCTTTATAAAAACAATTTTTATAACATCTTTGCTTTTCTCATTTTGTTGTCAGTCCTGAATTCCAATTCAGTGCCCACCAGATTGGGGATGTTGCACATGCCTGATTGTGAAGCAAATGCTGCAGAATCCTAGAATTCATATTCATTAGGTATATACTTAACATTGACACAGGCAAACTAAAAAATCCCAGATTTACCTTTGTAACAAGATCAACTACAAAACTACTGGAATTTTGAATCTTCCTTATAATTTCTGCTGAACTGACAGGTATATGCTTTCCACCAACAAAACAAAACAAAATCTCTACAGCTGCTATTACATTTGCATCTTCAGAAACAGAAAATGAAATCCTGAGCAGCCATTCATTTATTCACTGGATCATTCAAATATTCAACAAACTTTTATTCAGTGTCTCTAGGTCCTAAGGTACTGTGTGTAGCCCACAGTGGTGTCAAGATGAATAAAATGCCGCAGATAGTCTTGACTGACTCAAGTCTATGTCTAGTTAATGGTAGAGCTGGAATTGGGGTCCAGGCATTTTGATTATAAAGTCTGTGCTGCTCAGGAAGTCATGCTTCACACTCTCTCTTTTCCTCCACTGTGTATAGTTTTCTTCCACACATAGCCCTTGGCTCTCCTATGTAAGATCTGAGCTTTCCATTTGACTGGATTGAGATCCAATGAACTTCAGATCGGCTCTAATTAAGTGTGTCTTTCTTGGACATATGTTATACAGGAAATAGGGGTGGGACATCTGGTAGGTAGAAGGGATTCTGGTAGAGGGAGGCATACAGGATTCAGCCAGCAATATGTGAAGAAGACAGATGTATGGTACCTGAGCTCAGGTAACCAGCCATGTGGCAGAATGTATATTAATTATTTTAAGTTATGACTTAGTCAGAGATGAGCCTAGCTATATGGCCTGGGTATTTGTATAATATTTAATGGGTCTCATGAGTCATTGTTTGGGAACTAAGGGACAGGAGGAAAAACCATCTGCAACATAATGGCATCCTAAAACATTTGACTCTTTCATTGAGAATACAAGGCTGTCTGTGAGGAATGTGTTTGCCATATTACATGTGAACTCCACAGCTTGTCTGAGTCAGTACTTAGTAAGTCTTAAGGCACAGAAGTACATTAGTAAGTTCTTCACAATGCAGAGAATGATGACACAATGATCAAATCCACGTGACTCTCAGTGATGTTCCCAGATTTTCCCTCAATGGATGAGAAATAGATACAACTTCAAAGAGCCCTAACTCATGCAAATCTGCCGTCTCATCTTCAAAAATGCCATGCACAAATTAGACTGTTGACAAATATTTGTTGAGTATAACAAGAATTAAACGAATGGAATGGGGCTCTTTGCAGCCATTGGTTGTTGCCATCCTCTCATACGTATATATGTTCAGTCTCTGTGCTGATGACAATTATACTTTATAAACCTGCCCTGACAAGGCAAGGGCTCCATAGGCTTGGCTAGCAACTTTTCTTTAAGCTTTTCTTTAAGCTTCCCCACTGGCTTGTTCTAAAATATAATAAAAGCATACTTAGAATTATAGGAGTAAGATGAATTTGGAGCAAAATGTTCTCCAAAACAGTTACTGTAAAAGGAGCACCCACTCAGATTCTGGGGTGAAAGTCATTTTTCATCCTACTTAAGCCATCCACCCTTTGGCAATTCCTCTTGATTTCTGAGTTGAATAACAGTAATCAGAAGGTAAGATATCATCAAGTCCCCTCCTCACCAAAAGAACAGGGACCCTGAATCCTAGTATCCCAAGACCCTAACATTAATGATGATTCCCCTTCTATCAAAGAAGCAGAAGGAAGTAGATACTCCCATGGGGATGCTGATTGAAACCCTCAGGAATCTTCCAGAGTCAATTGAAATTATTCATAGAGGAAGCTGGAGCCAGCTCCTATCACCCCTTGTGAACATATGTTTTATAACAAAGATAGCTAGGAAAAACAGACTGGAGTGGAAGTAGGGTACAGGAGGCAGATCCCAAGGGCACTATATCCGAGGCTGACCTTCTTTGCTCCAAAAGATGAGCAAGCCCTAATGCTGAAGGGATTTATCTGTACTAACAAGCTCTCATTTCAAAATGCAATTACCCAAGGGATGATTAAGCCTACAGTATTGGGGACTGCATTAAACTCAATTAAGTCTCCCGTAACCTGAGTCATTGTTTTGGAACATAGGCAAATTTGAAAAGTGCACATTCTGGTTAAAAGAAGATGAATGATAAAACGATCTTGGATAGCGTTTCCCAAATCTGCTGCCTAAGAACCATCAAAGGACTTTGTGAAAAGCATTGATCCTCTATCCTTTCTCCTGACTTCATCTCCATTCTGACTCAGGAGGGGCTGGAGCTGGGCCCCGGAAAGGACATTTACAAAAGCTTCCTGCGTCATTCAGTGCTGGGGCCCAGGCATGGGCTTGGAGGATATCCAAACCTTGGAGGCTGGTCCATCGCCCTTGACCCATCTTCACAGTCTGTTTATCAGTGACAAACACTAACTTGACCTTGCATCAATGATGGTCTGGGCAGGAAACACATGTAAGCCACAATGCCAGTTCAGTAATTAGAAGAAAGTGGAGCTGTTCTCAGAGATCAGAATGCTCATGTCTGCCATGCAGAAACACCCTAACAAGGGAAGTTTTCATCAGACAAATGCCTGGTGTTGATCTGCAAAGGCATATCAAAGGGATGTTCCAATGATGTTGGGACTGGATGCCCTAGACTGGATCTCTTTAACCTCAGCCTCAAATGGAGAAACACTGCCAAATTCTTGCCTCCGCCAATCTCCATGGTATGTTTTTACTAGATTTTATGGCAACCACTGTCTTCCTCCTTAATGTTATTCTCCCTTCGCTCCTACATCTGTGGCCATTTTTAATCAGAGTATCCACATCCACTCCAGTCTCCTGGGTGACTCCTTAGTTCACCTATTCTCAACCTGTGAGTCAACAACCTCCTTGTGGGTCAAACAACCCTTCCACAGGGGTCGCCGAAGACCATCAGAGAAAAAAAGGTATTTACATTTCAGTTCTAACAGCAGAATTGTTATGATGTAGCCATGAAGATAATTTTATAGTTGGGGTCACCACAACATGAGGAGCTGTATTAAAGGGTCACAACATTAGGAAGGTTGAGAACCACTTTATAGATGACTGAATATTTTCTTTGTCATTCTGCTCTGATTTGATGCTCATTCTGGGGGAGCTTATACCCAGGACTGCCAGCCCAGGGATGGCTGGGGAATACGTGATGAATATAACTTAAGTAATAAGAAGATCCAAAAAAGTGAGAGTGATTTAAGAAACTAGACTAGAACAAAGGGGTCGAAAGTGACTTCACTGAGAACTAGAGTGTGCGACTGTCTCAGGTAGGGTTACTGTTGCTATTATTAAACACAATGACAAAAAGCAAATTGGAGAGAAAAGGTTTTTGTTTTGTTTTGTTTTGTTTCCTTTTTGGCTTATGCTTCCACATTGTAGCCTATCATCAAAGGAAGTCAGGACAGGATTTCAAATAGGGCAGGAACCTGGAGGCAGGAGCTGTTGCAAAAGCCATGGAGGGTTGGACTTACTGGTTTGCTTCCTGTGTCTTACTTTGCTTGCTTTCTTATAGAACCCAGGAACACCAGTTCAGGCCTCCATCATGTACCTGCATTGCTCCAACATTCTTATCGACCAGCCTCCTATAGAACAGCCCACTGAGCCCTCAGTACTCAAAGGCTTTTCTAGGCCAAGCTTTCCTTCCACAGAGACCTCAATAAAAACAGAGTCAGGCCCGTCACAGCAATACCCTACTCTCCTCATACAAATTTCTGTCTTAGGTAGGATTACTATTGCTATGATTAAACACAATGACTAAGGGCATGCTGGGGAGAAAGGCGTTTATTTGGCTTATACCTCCTCATTGGAGCTCATCATTGAAGGAAGTCAGGAGAGGAACTCAAACAGGGCAAGAACCTGGGGGCAGGAGATGATACAGGGGCCATGGGGAGGTGCTGTTTACTGGTTTGCTCATCATGACTTGCTCAGCCCAGGGGTGGCACCACCCAAAACAATCACTAATTAAGAAAATGCTCTATAGTCTTGCCTGTAGCCCAATCTTATGGAGGCATTTTCTCCATTGAAGGTTCCCTTCTCTAAAATTTTTCTAGCCTCCAGCCAGTTTCATAAAACTAGCCAAGCAAGGCCCTGACATTCATCATTTTAACAGGCCCTAATTATGCAAATGAGTGTATGGTAAGCTTCTGTTGTGACTAATTATTAGGCAAAATACTCATCTAGATGATTTGAGAACTCCTCTGCCACAAAATATGAGGAATACTAGATAGAATAAGACAAATATTTATTCATTTACTCTTTTTAATGACATATATTTTTTTTAAATGAAAAGGTGAGCTCAGAAAAACCCTAGGCAGTAATGATCACAGCAGAAATAAAAACCAGAGGAACTGAAACGATTGCTGAGGAGCTACAAGGAAGGGCCTGGCCTGCTGGAAGCAGGAGATAAGTCTTGGGGCCTAGAGGCAGGAAACCGGAACTAAAACACAACAAGAAGCCAGACGGTGCAGTGCAGAATTCGAAACAGAAAACAGTCTATCATCTTATCATCTTCAGAAGGTTAGAAATAGTCCGTGATGCCTCTGGTGTCCCAGTGCTTGTCTATAGCATCCTAGAAACTTTATGAAGATGTGAAAGCGTAAAATGTGGTGCTCAAGGCTACCGTTCCTGGAATGGCATCTGTAGGCATAAGGTCATTGTTTATTGTGTAACTCAAATGTTGATTTCTCTATCCCATATCTGTTTGCAAGCCTTGTTCTGAGAATCTCCTTTCTTAATATTGTATAAATTCTGCCCCCCAATCTCCTTATGTGTCAATAAAGCAGCTTACCGCCAGTAGCTTAGCAGGGGAGAAAATAGGGCTGGACATTTTGCCAGCCAGAGGAGGAGGACTTAAAAAAGGAAGTAGGAGAGGGAGTCAGGGAATTTGGCTACAGGCAGAGGTCCAGGAGACATCTGGAGAGAGAGCTCAGCAGGAAAGCTACAAAGTCCAAGTATCCTTGGATGTGTGCTGGAAGGAAGCCAGGTTAGTGCAGAGGGCTAAGAATAGAGTAATATCTGCTCAGTTATTGTGCTGTGAAGCTTATTATCAAACAAATAAAAAGGAGTCCCAATCATCTACATGATAGCTGGGTTAAGAGAGAAACAAACACAGTTATAAAATAACAGTAACAGACACCGAAGCAAATGCAACACTTCCTTGTAGAGCACCATTGCTACCACCCCAGGTTGGCTCTGCAGGGTTTTCCAAGATTATACCCCATCAAAGGCAAATTGATGCCACAAAATAGCAGAGCACATGAGGAAACCATACTATGAAAGAGAATCAACAAATGGCACAGAGGGCAGCGTCAGAGCTTTAAACACTATAACTCATGAAAGAGAATTATTTCTTAGAAAGGTTTTAAAATAGGACTTAAGTGGGAATGTGGAGAGTCTCTAAGAACTGACTGGGCTAAGTCTGAGAATAAAGTGAAGCAGGACTTTGAGAAATTGAAAATAAACAAGAGAAAAGTCTATGGCAGAGAAAATATATGCATACCATATATCTAACAGGTTACTTGTATCCAGAATATACAAAAATGTTTCTAAACCCAAGAGCAGGAAAACAGCCTGATTAGGAGATAGTAGGAAGATGGCAAAGAAATGTTTGACAAAAACCAACATCACTGGTTACTAGAGAAGTGCGGCTTTCACCCATGTGAGACATGCTTGCCAGAATGGTTAACATGAAAACTGAAATCCTCTGACAACGTTAAGTGCTGTCAAGGATGCGGAGACACAGATCTCTAGGATATTGCAGGCAGCAGGTAAAGCGGTATATCCACCCTATAAACCACATCGTGTGTTTAGAAAAATAAACGCGCAGTTGCCTGACAATCAAAACGCTTGTTCATACAGAACTTCAGCCCAGCTGCTCATGAAGCTCTGTGTAATCTCACAGATCCAGACACATCATAAATTGCCCTTGAACGGAAGGACAAAACAAGCTCTGGTCATACGATGAACACCATTTAGCAATGAAAAGAGGTGCTCTACACGTGACTCAGACTGATCTTCAGATCACAGCGCTAAGTGAAAAGGCTGGTCTCGAACGGTCACAGGTAGTGTGCATTCCCATTTATGTACGTCTCTCAAAGTCACAGCCAGTTAGAGAAAGAAAGCAGAGCAGTGGCTATTAGGGGGTAGAAGAAAAGGAGGGCAGTTATGGCTGTGGAGAGACAGCATGGAGGAGTTCTTTTACAGCGATGGGTCAATTCTGTATGTTACTTGTGTTGGTTATATGAATCCATCATTTTAATAAATATTATTAAAAATATATACAAGGATACTGATGAAATGCATATATGCAAAAACTTTGAAATCTGTATCATATCAGATAGCATGGCACCAATCAATATCTCAGCTTCAACACTGCTTTATTATAGGGGCACATTGGGGAAACTGGATTATGAGTTGGAAACTTTCTCTACTATTTCCACAATTGATTGTGATTCTATACAATCTATAATTGATTGTGAAAACTAAGGTTACTTCAAATTTTAAACACATACAGACATACACACAAACTTTTATATCCAAGAAATTCAACGGACAGTTTGAAAGCCAATAAACCACAGAAGAGAGGGGGTGGAAAAATGGCTCAGTGCACAAAGGCACTCGCTACACACAGCCAGTAACCCGAGTTCGGTGTTCAGCTTTCTTCTGGCCTCCATGCATGTGCTGTGGTACACACACTCGCACACATACAACATACCCACACACAATAATAATAATAATTTTAGGAGAAGAAAACAGAGCTATTGAACTGAAAACTTGATTTGAGAAAATCATCTGAATTTGGCTCAGGAAAATGAAGAGATATAAGTATAAGCACTGGAGGGACAGAGGACAAAGTGAGATGCCCAGGCTGAGCCTGATGTGGCCGTCATTGTTGTTGCATAGTTCCCACGTTAGCCTCAAACTTGTAATAGGGCTGGGGATGGCCGTGAGCTTCTGGTCACCCTGCCCCTATTTCCCAAGGGCTGGTATTACAGACGTGTGTTCCCACACCCAGTTTATGCGGTGCTTGGCACTGAACCCAGGGTGTTGTGCATGCTAGACAAACACTGTTCTTACCAAGATACATCTCCAGCCTCACTGGTGAAGTTTTACAAAAGAATAATTAGGAAAAATAAAGGAAAGAGAGTGTCTCAATATGTAACGGCTAAGAAACTTACAATAAATTTGTTGGAAGATGTAAACCTGAAAACTTAAGAAGCACCCTATTTGTAAACAGGATAAACGATAAAACCCTGCAATATTTAAACTCTTCACCAAAGGAAAAGAGTTTAAAATTGACATGTGAGTTTTGCCTGTTGCTAATCATAATTCTCTTTTCACTGAAGAAACCAATGCATGCTTATTCTCTTGTGTTTGCTCCTGAGCTCCCTAAGCCAAACACACTGAAATCTAGACCATCCAGCGCTGAGTACTTGGAGAACATCTCGATACATCCTGTGCTGTAAAAACAGTGCAGTGTTGGTAATGGGAGTCATGGGCACTGAGTAACTGAGTCAGATCCAAGGTCTGGACTGGGCAGAAACTTGAGAAGTCGTGGCTAGGCTGCAGAGTTTCACTCCGCTTGCTTCCACTGCTATAAACAAGGCATAAATCCAGCTCACTGACTCCATAAAGCTCGACCCGGGTACCATTTCCCTTAATCCGTGGAGTGTGGAAGGGCAGAGGCTCAGACCTTCTGTTTCAGCTACCAGCACAGCACTGGGCTGAGAATGTAAGCTAACTCAGTGAAGGCTCGCACACCCTGTCTCTCTTCACCTCCTCAACTTTAGCCTCTTACAGCTCTTCAGCATCTTAAACAGCTCTGTGTGGGAATGTCAGCCCTGGGCTCACTCACCATACAGACCAGCAGGGCTGAAGTTTCGAAGCTCCGTTTCTCTTTCTGGATTTCCTTTTTACCCACCTAGAAAACATCTAAAAAAATGGAAGCACAAAACATTATTTAACTCATAAGAAGTAGAGTGTTATCACTCTATAGTTCACAAATGTATGTTTTTATCAGCATAAGCTATAAGGAGAAAGGGAGCCATTACCTCATGTATTTTCTCTCAGCATGCGTTGAGAAGAGGCTGTAGGAGAACCATCCACTCAGAATGTTGTCCAGTCCTTGATGAATGAGTACATCAGACTTGTGCAAAGGCAGACACATGTGCGTTGGTCATTCACTCAAAGGGTATGCAAGAAATGGACTTCCGTGCAGTGCTCACACGGAGGACATCAGCGACTGTCCGCACTGAAAACCCTCTCAGAACCGCAACAGCCTGTGGTTCTGACGGACAAAGACATTCCCGTCGGCTGCAGAGAGAATGATTCCGGAGTGCCCAGCCCCAGAACTATGAATGACCTGAATGACCTGTCCAGGGAGCAAGCGTGACATGGCTTTCCATACTTTATGCGTGTGGATGGGAAGGTTCCCAGGATCCATGGTTGGGTCCGCTTTGTTCTGAGGACTGAGGTCATGCTGATGCCACGCAAAGAAGACTTTAGAGATCACATCTTTTCCTTACCTTCCTTTCTTCTTTAGTTTTTGTAAGATTTGTTTTTAGTTATGCACACATGTATATGGGTTATGTGTATGTGAGTGCAAGTACCTGCTGAGGCCAGAAGAGGGCACTGGAGCTACAATACAGGCAGTTGTTAGCCATCTTGCTTGGTTGCTGGGAACTGAACGTGGGCTCTCTGCAGGAGTAGTTTGTGCTCTTAATTGCTGAGCAATCTATCTGGCTCCACCCCGTCTCCTTTTTTTCCCCTCTTCCTCCTTCCTTCCGTCCATGGTGCTTGGGATGGAAGCCAAGGCCTCACATACTCTATAATTGAGCTACATCAGCAGCCCACCCAGAGGTGAACAGTTTTTTCTTTGTTTAGTTGAATGTAATAATTGTATAAAAAATGTATTTCATTGTGACATTTTCATGCATGCATATACTATATTTTGATTGCACTCAGCTCCTCCATTGTCTTCTACTGTACTTTTTCTCTATCCCCCTTATTTTCTTCTCAAATAGCTTGGGTAAATTTTTAATAAGCAAGAATTTGTCCTCCAGTTCATAATACAGATACATATGCAAGATTTTCACATCATTATGTTAATTGGCACTGAACTGTGCTATTTGATCTTAGACTTTCATGCAATCTTCCTCTCTTCCTTCTACCTCTTCCTTCGTTTTCCCTCTTACATCATTTATTCAAATCATTAAAATCCTTTCAAAACCCACCCTTAAATAAAAGCAGTGAGAAATGGAAAATCACTGGCCACCTTAAGCTAAGGAATAACCAGAAATTCTGACTATCCAATAAACGTGTGTGTTGCCCATCATCCCGCATCACACCGATAAACTACAGCTGGGCCAACACGACAGCTGCCTTTGAAAAGTAAACACGGTGGCAATAAATGTTCTAAGGTGACGTGAAAGTCTTTTCATCCCCCGAATTTCCTAAACAGATGATTCTCACCCGGTTGTCCCAGGCAGTGTGTGAGTCCGCCCGGTTCTGTCCCTGCTTTACACAAACCTCCAGGCTCTGTTTATTTCCACATTCTCGGCAGCTGGTAGAGTTCTCCTACATAATTGCTTTTCCTTCCAAAGAGCTCACTTGTCAAGGGACTTGTATACAGGCTTTCGCATTCAGTTTGCAAAACATGATGACTCTTGTGTTTTGTTTATTTTGTTTTGTGTGTGTGTGTGTGTGTGTTAATGTAATAACTTCTAGTCCTGACCAAAATATTTTCAGGATGCTAATTACATTTCTATGGACCATCAACATAAAGTCTATAGAATAAATGAACAGATGCGCCTCAAACTTTATCACTGTGATTTAAAATCATTTAAAGCAAAGGATCTTGAGATGGCGGAAGTGCAATCCTGTTTAGAGCTGGTCGTCTTCCAACCAGTGAGCAAGTATTAAGTGCTCTCTGTATACCTACTCTGTGGTCATTCCTCATTTATCTTCAAGTAGCCACATGACTGATGGTACTAACAGCCCATTTTACAGATAAGAAAACCAAGAGATAAAGAGGACATATCATTTCACGTCCCCACAGCTAGAATGTAAGATAGCCCCATTATGAATCCTGGCTGCATGTTCTAGCCTGCATGTTCAGGAGAGAGAAAACTCTCTCCACACTAATGTATTCTAGAAGCTCATCATCCTGCATACTTTATCCTAGATGAGGGAAGGAATAAGAAAGGTGACACCTCCTTTTCCCACTTTAATCCTAGCCCCTGCCAATTCCCCAACTGCCTCATCCCATCACTCCTAATCATAATAAATGGGAGAAGTCCTTGAAGGGTGTCCAGATCCATAACTGCAACTTTCTCTGTTAATCTCTGCTACTTTAAAAGATCTGGTCTCTGTTTTCTGGATGTCTCTAATCTGAACATGGAACAATACAAGGAGACATAGAAACAATAGCATAAAGGCATGAGAGGAAACGCAAAGTTTATACCAAGTTTAACAGGCAATCTATGAGATTTGAGATGCATCACTGGCAAGCGGCCTCCGAGGCAAGCCCAAAGTCAAGTTCCAAAGGGGTTTGTCTTCTTGTGGTGACAGCTGTGAAACGGTACTGCCTTTAGAATGCTTGGGTAGAACATCTCAGAAGGCAATGCAGCTCTTTACCTTTCGCTGGTCAACTTCGCTGTGATTTTCCACCTCCCTTCAACTTGCCTTCCTCCTCTGTGTCTTTGGCCCAGATGTCATCCATTTAACAGCCCCTTGTGGAACATTTGTTTCAGACTGTTTGCACTCATCCGTCGAACAGAGCACAGCCTTGACCACCTTGCTTCCCCCGCTGGCAAGTATCCATTGCTCCCCAGTGCATTACTTTGCAGTTGCACACAACCTGATTTCAGCTGCCATTTCTGTTTTCCCTCTGATGTGCTGACTATGTCCCTAGATGAAGAGGGAGAGAGAGCGAGCAGTCGAAGGGGAATGGGAAACAGGATCATACTACAGAGTGAGGGAAGTCAGGGCAGGAGAGAACAGGGATGGCAATGTGATGTGATCCAGGAAGAGCCTGAAGAGCACAACAGGGAAAGTTCTAGAGAAAAGCCAGACTGTGGGCCCTCAGACGACGGAGTGACCAAGGATGTCGCTGCCCTCTGCTGCTGGGTTTAATGTGATTAAACAGGGTAGGTTCACAGACCTTCCTCCACAAGTCAGCGACTTTATACCACTTTCACCACGGTCTTGTGAAGGAGCTGTCTTCAGCTCAGTTTTCTATCCATTCTTAGACATTTTACAGTCAAAATGAAGGCTAGGTCAGGCTTGATGCTGCCTGCAGTCCTAGCTAGTTAAAAGGTTTGAGTTTGGAAGATTATAGGTTCAAGGTTAACCCAGGCAACTTAGTAAAACAATGCCAGAAGAAGAAAAAGAAGAAGAAGAAGAAGAAGAAGAAGAAGAAGAAGAAGAAGAAGAAGAGAAAGAGAGAGAGAGAAAGCAAAAAAAGAAAGGAAGAAAAGGCTGGAAATGTGGCTTAGTAGTTGAATCTCTGTCTAGCAGTGTGTGAGGCCTTAATGTCAATCCCAGGTCAGAAAACAAAACTGAAACTCCAGACTGAGCATGGTATTATAAGCCTATAGTCTCCAGCACACAAGAGGAGGAGGACACAAGAGGAGGGTAGTATGTTTGAGGCAGCATGGGATGCTTAGCCGTATCTTGCCTCAAAACAGACAAACAAACAGCCCAGAGAAATACCATAACTTCCTAAGATATACAGTGGACGAAGTAGTTAGGGGTATAAGTTCCATGAGGGCTGGAGTCACCATTCAAGTTACCATCATCTCTGCCTACATTGTTAGGAACAAGCAAAAGACACTTATTATTACTTATTAAGTACTACCATATCATTTCCAGACTCCATTTACTCATAGGGAAGAAGCAAACTCAAGGCCCCAGGCCCTAGAGGACCTGGAGACTTCCCAATAGCTGAACAGCTTCTGTTGAGTCTGAGTGCAGACATCTCAGGGACAACTTGTAAGGAGACAGTTGTCTAAGTCCACACATCTCAAGGACAACTTCTCCGTCTTGCTGGCATGCTCCCAGGCCCAGGAACCTACTCCTACCCTGATTGGTGGAAATTCCCTTGCTCAGTCCCCTATGTCAAAACATGATCGGACAATAAAGGCATCAGACCACCCTGCTCCCCATCACCTTATGGTTTCATCCTTTAAATATGCTGTACAATGTCCCGTCAGTGTCACTGTTCGGCTCCAGGGTCTGCTCTGCAGCCCTGATCGATCAGTAGCGGCTTGCTTACAATGAATTTTTGTCAGCTGCATTGACCTGGTGTTTGAGTTATGTTGGATTTAAGTAGACCACACAACAGCGTCACTGTGCTCGGAGAGGAGGGCAGTGTTTAGGACAAACAAGTGATAAATGAATGCAGCCCGGCGTCAGAATTAGGTCCCGGGGGTTCCAACCTCCATACACATTCCAGGGAAAGCCCGCTCCCCTCACATAGGCTCACTCCAAGGCAAGAGACCGTCCTCCTACCAACTGCCTTAGAGTTATCTTGAAGAACAAGAACTGATCAGTGTTGATGGCAGAGGGTGGGGAGAGGGTTCAGTAAATAGTAACTTCATTCTGCAAATTAAGCCTCACTGATAAATCAGTGAAGCAATCAAGTTAGTCAGAGCTAAATTTGTCTTTTCAGACGTTTTGCTTTTGAGATCATGAGTATTGGAAAGTTTACCAGCGATTAAGTGTGTATGAAATTTAAGAAACATATGTCAGGCTGGGTTTGGTGGCGCACGCCTGTGATCCCAGCACTCTGGGAGGCAGAGGCAGGCATATCTCTGTGTTCAAGGCCAGCCTGGTCTACAAAGTGAGTCCCAGAACAGCCAGGGCTACACAGAGAAACCCTGTCTCAAAAAAAAAAAAAAAAAAAAAGAAAGAAAGAAAGGAAGGAAGGAAGGAAGGAAGGAAGGAATGGAGGGAGGGAGGAAGGAAGGAAGAAAAAAAAAGAAAAGAAACATATTTCAGGAAGGAAGTATGCCACACACTCATCCCAAAAGCCAGCCATGGCCAACTCAAATTATAGGAGGCAATATTTCGTATGTTCTTCTGGAAAGAATTGTTTTGTTAAGGTGGCATTCCTGCATCTGTATTTCAGAAAGCAAACTCCTGGGAAGGAGCATCGCATACTCAAAGCTAATCATTAGAATTTGAAAGGAGACTCAAGTTTAACTTCTTTTGGATATAAGATTTGAGACTTTTTTTTAAAAAAAAATCTGAAAGAGGCATTTTCCTAACATGAAAATAATTTTTCTTACTACATTCCTTTTCTATTTACTTTTTCTAATTATTTCTAGTATGAGGCTTTTTTTTTTTTTTTCCATTTAACCCAGATTGAGCAGAGAAGCTGGGTGGTCCTCTGAAAGCATGTGGATGGAAGCTTATTCCATAATCGTCTCCAGTTAAGTCCAGGGTTCAGGGTAAGCTAGGTCTTCCAAATACTGGCGTCCCATCCGCCAGCCAGGGCGATATCCACTTTGAAGGTTAGTTTAAACTGTAAACGTAGACAGTATAAATATTAAACATTTGGCAAGAAATCTAAATTCGCTACAGAAATGAAGAACATTATCAATGCCCTTTCCTAAAAGACGCTTCTGATCTATTCCCACGAGGCCTGCGATCTCCAGGCGGGCGGAGCTGTGTGGGTTTTCCTAGCCTCACCCTCGCCCAGGGAACAGAACTGGGCGCTGGCTTCCCACGGACCCTGCAGGTGAGGCTGCCCTTCAGCGCTGCAAAGAATCCTGTCCTCTGAGCTCTGGAGGATAGGTGCCCCTGGAAACCCCCGGGGTCCTGGGCCTTTGAATCTCTGAAATTTCCAGCCACGTGTTCCCTGTGGCTCTGAGCTTAGGTGAGGAACTCCAAACTACTAATTTACTGCTGTCTATTCCCCATAGGAAAATTAAAAATGAAAATCATGGCCAACGTGAGCTTATGTGTATCTTTCAAGCCAGGAAGGGCGCTGGCGTTCCGATCCTGGTCTGCGGTTTGGTGTTCTTCTGTCCTATGCAGTACTAAGACGCTTAGAGTCAGGCCTGGCTCTCACTCGGCCTCCTTTCCTACCGGTGCATTCAATGAGTCTGCTTTCTCTCCTGGCGGAAGGAATCAAATCTCCAGCCTTGGGCCAACACGACCAGGGCCTCCCTCATCAGGACAGCCCGTGAACTGTCCGGAGTACAGGGGCAGATGGAGCAGACCACAGACAGGTACTGGGCAGTCCCTGCCGTCAGGCCCAGGTTCACAGGCAAGGACTACCTGGAGAAAGGTCTATGACAGCGTTTGCCAGTCGTCGTCATCATCATCATCATCATCACCATCACCATCACCATCACCATCACCATCACCATCAATCAGCTACCATAACAATAAAAACACTTAAAACCTCCCCTGAGCCCTATACACTAATGTTCATTCTTACCATAGACATTAGCCATCGCAGCATGTTAATTTCTCCTCTCTGTTTTTATCAAGTCAAGAACTTTCACCTCTTCACTTCAGAGAACCATTTTACAGTTTCTTTCGGGTGTGTCTGAATTACAAGCACTGCTACTCAAGCTCTGTGGCCATTACTAGTGAAATAAGGGCTACTTGGGCACCCCTACTTAATACTGTGACGGCCATCCATTGAGCTAACTGCTAATGACTCCGGGGTGGGTAGCTCATGCAGTGTGGGTATGCTAGATTAAGACGATTAACATCCCGGGAGGGATAAAAGGCGGTGGCTTGATGTTTCATCATGCAACTCCAAACAATACACAATTTAAAACACACCAATTGTTTATTTCTGGAATTTTCCATTTAATACTTTCAAACTACAGCTGACTATGGTCAGCACAGCAGGTTAAACCACAGCTGGGAGGGTTCTTTAAATACAAGCCTCATTCTTCATAACAGTTAACCCTTTCTTTTTTTGGTACAGCTTTTGCAGGTAAGCAAACTGAGGCACAGAAGCCTATGCATAAAATACTCAGTAGGTCCGTATTACTTCTCAGATATTGGGCATATAATGCCAAATTGCAGAAGAGCATGTGGCCAGATAGCTTTCACAGCACACTGCCCCTGACAGGCTCTAAATGCAGACCTGCTTTCACTGAGGTGCCGGCTTTTATCCATATTCACCCATGCTTTCAGTCAGTCAGTTGCTTAGAGTACCCACTCTGTGCTGGGCGTTTTGCCAGCGTATGAAACAAATTGGGCCTTAGGTCCCTGGCTCCTGTCTTCCTGGTGCTTTAACCTTCCCGCTCTTCCTTGCCAGGGCTAGAGGAGCTCTCTGCCCTCTCTCAAGAAGCCATGGCCCTACCTCCAGCTCTGAGATGATGCTATAAAGCCCTGGCTGCTTTCTCATTGTGCCAGAAACATGGTCCTAACGTATCTGGGTGATTTTTCTTTTCATTCGAGGACAAAAGCTTTCTCTTTGTTAGAGAAAATGCCAGTTCTGAAGGGATGAGATCATTTGTAAATGGCACGAATTTCCTGTGCCTTCCAGAGTGCGCACCCCCTAAGGTCTGGCCTCCGGCACTGCATGACACAGACCAATGAAGGTGGAAAGGGGGTGTGTTGTGCCCTGGACTGGGTCAGCGAGTCTCCGACATCTACCCACATCATGGTGCGTCAGCTGCCCACGCGTTCCTTAGACTGAGGACGTATTTCTCTGACCTCTTTTGCCGGATTGTGCGTTGCGCGTGGGGAAATTCGATAAGTGTGTTCTGGAAGGCATTGATTCCTGCCGCGGCAGGAAACCAGGTGCTCTGCGCAGACGCCCTCCGCTCGCTGCGATTGAAGGGGTTAGCAGCCCCCAAGCTCCATCTGTTGGCTACTTTGGGCAACTGACATCCCCACTCTGGGAGTCCTCGGTTCAGAGGCTCTGATCCTTAGCTTCGTGACTTCGATATTAATTCGGAAATAAATTATGCATGACTAATCCTTGCATTGCAGACAACGTAATTTCAACTTCATCTTTAATATGCAGACAGGAAATACGGATGACCTTATTGCTTATTCATGTCAGAGTGGTGGACTGTGGTTCAGGCACCAGATAGGACTACTGCACATCACTTGTTCTTTTGGGGACAATTGGATCCTCTTTGGGGGTCTGTTTTTGTCTTTCCTTGCTTTACCCACCGTAATGGTGTCTCCAAAGCCCAAACACCTCCCAGCGCCTGAGGTGGTCCCTCCTTCTCTATTATATCTACCATAGCACCAAAATGTTTGCTTCGCTTTTAGTGGGGTTTTTTCCCCCTTGTAATTCTCTCAGAATAATATCCTTACTTTTGCTTTGCATGCCAGACTTCAAGCCAATCAAATGTTTTTATGAACCAGCGAACAGGTATCTACCAGCCTTAACCTCTGCTGTTCTACAGAATATAAGTACCAAGGAGGAAGATGGAATTTTTTTTTCTCAACCTGCTTTTAGATCAAACTTAACCTTGATAGACTAGATTGACAGATGCAAGGTGAATTACATAACAAGAAATTTTTGGTCTATTTCCTGACCATCCCTACAGTTTAATAAAGCTATTTCCTTTCTTTCTGGAAGTCATTCAACCTGAGCCATCTTAGAAAGCATCCCTTCTTGGACATCAGAGACATTAGCCTATGCCCTAAATTAGAGCAATCAGACCTCCACTCACACACCTTTGTACTTTTTCTAAAAATAGCTTCAGTCCATCCAAAATCACAGGATTTATGAGATATTTTTTTAACGCTATCTCTCAGCGGGACTCACAGATCATCCCCACTGACTCCTAGGAAGACTTTACACAAATAACTTTTAAAATAAGAAGTCGGGCTAATGGTGGATGTGGAGAAGCTTTGGTTTGGATTTCCTGAGTGGTCTGCGTGATGACACTGAGTCCTGCCTCCTCCCTGGATCCACTCTCCCTGTCCATCGGATTTGATCTACCTGTTGCTTGAGAAGCGTTGCTGTTGACTCTCACATCTGAATGCAAGGATACCTTACAGGAGGTGGCTTGGCTTGGGAGAAAAGGGGCACAATCTTCGACATCGGGTGCATATGGACTTGAATTTCAGGGCACTTTCTGGTATGAAACCCATGGTGAGAGAGTCAGCAACTTGTTTGGTCCTTGTTCTGCTTAGCTGCAAAATAGGAAAATTAATACCAGTTGCTGAAGGCTTTGGGGAAAGTTGAGTAACTGTCGGCACACAAAGTGCTTGATACATGCACCCAGCATTTTTGCGTTATTTTTCTTGTTGTATGTATGAACATCACTGTATTAACCGGGTTCAATAAAGGTAACATCAATACATACCATACCACTGATAATGAGAAATGATTCAGGAAAATATTTCACTAACCACATTTAATCAGTATCCACTGGTAGAAATGTTCCACAATAAATATGAAACAGAATGCGAGACAGCTTTTGTTGTTTGAAATGATTAACCTCTATTTTGTGGTATAATTGCATGTATCTGGCCTTGCTCTGCATTATATCTATCTGATATTTTCTCCTTAGACCTGCTGTAATTGTACTGCGTGGTTACTATAGATTTCAGTAGATGTCACTCATATAAGACATTAATACTATGGAGGAGACAATATACTACAAATAAAGCTCAGAGAAATAAAGTGGCTCTCCCGGCCACAGGCCTGGCTGACTGTGGGGCCTCTCATGGTCTTAGTGGGTGTGTGCTTGAATGTAGGCATCTTTCCAATGGGACGGGTCTTGTACCTTTCCACTGGTTTGTGATTAATGAGTGCTCTTCTGTGTTCCCAGCAAACATTTCTTGGATGTATAAATCTCCTCTTTCATCAAGCTATTTCTAAGTCGTATTTCGTCTTTGGGTTAATGGTTGACAAGGTGGGTACAAGAAATTTCTCCTTTAAGTTCAAAGCGCGACTTTCACTTTGATGAACCTACCCTTGTAAGATGTCTAGAAACCTATGTGGCATCCAGCAGGTATCATGTGTGCTCTTTCACTTACTAGTCTAGTCTGGGTCTTGTCTATATCCTCAACCCTCATTCTCCTTGGTTTTCATACACACTGGACTGCTTCTAGTTCTTGGAGAAGCCATGCTTTTCCAGTCCTAGCATCTTCATACAGTGCTCCAGAGCCTTCCAAAAGAAGGTCTGTTGGCTCTTCAAGTCTTAGCTTAATGGAAAATTTCCAGAAAGGCCCACTGACCATTTTGGTTCTCTATTGCAGTGTTACAGACCTCAAAACTTGGTAGCTTAAAATGGCCACCATTCACACAGTTGTTCATGATCCTCAACAGAGCTTGGGCTCATTTCTACTTTGCACACAGCATTGGACCAGCGTGGCCAGGTTTGGTCTTCACTCACACGTATAGTTATTGCACAATCTTGTGGAGGGATTTTCTTAATTGAGGTTCTGTCCTCTCAGACGACTGCAGCTTTCGTCAAGCTGACATAAAACTGGCCAGCTTGGTGTCCTTTCTTTTACATTCTACTAATCAAAGCAAATCACAGGGTCAGCCTAAACATAAAAAAAAAAAAAAAAGACCTGGAGGAGACTCATCTCCTGAGGAGATAGGTTCTTAAATCATCAGAAGGGAAGGATGATACCATCTTTGCAGCAATCTCCCACCTGCTTCTAAAACAGTCCATCGTAGTATGCAACACGCCAACCTCTTCTCTATGAAACTAAGAACAGTTATAGTTCTTACTCTATATCTGTCATTCTCTCATCAGCCTCCACACTAATCATTAAAAGCCATTAGAACAAGAATCCTATGGTCATTTATATATATATTCATTCCATATATATATGGAGTGAATTAATAATTGAGTAAACAGTAGATGATCATGCTATATAGTCCAGGAACACAGCACATGGCGCAAATAAGTTAGCACCCATGTAAAATTTAAATTTAAATTGTATCTATGTAGGGAGAGTGTCTATCCACATAAGAGCAGGTCAGATGCTCGAGGGGCCACAGGCATTGTTCCTTCATGGAATAGAGTTATAGATGGTTGGGAGATGCCTAATGTGAGTGCTGGGACTCAAGCTGGGGTCCTTTGCAGGAAGAGTGTATGCTCTTAACTGCTGAGCCACCTTCCAGCCCTTTTCCATTAAGAAATAAATTAGGATCTGTTTTGAAACAAGGTATTATGTATACCATGCTGGCCTCAATCTTGCAACATATCCAAGGTCCAAGCAGAACCTCAGACTTCTGATCCTCCTACTTTTAACTATCTATGGTGGGATTATAGGCCTGCATTAACATGCCTGGTTTCTTTGTTTGTTTGTTCTTGTGGGGCTGTGCAACAAACCCAGGTCATCTCACATGCTAGTCAAGTACTCTAACAGCTGAGCCAAATCCCTATCCTGTATGTAGTTTTCTTGGTGAGCATAAGTTTGACATTTAAAGCCACATGGCTCTTCCCTTTCCTCTGGAAATATTGACAAACATCTCATGGAGACTGAAATTTAATAATCTCTAAGGGCATAGAAGAGCTTAAGCCTTTACCAAGTGCCTGGAAAATTCTGACTCCTCAGGAAAAGACAGCAATGGTGTTGTCAGCAATTTGTCTTCAAGTTGTTGCAACATGCCTTGTATTTGGTGCCTGGAAAGTCTTTGCTGCAATGTTAGAATAAATTGCCTTGCTGGTGTTTTCTGTAAGTAGATGTTTTAGGAAAATGCTGGAAAATCCCTTTCCCATCCTCATTTGTCTTTTCTTTTCTCTTATTTTTTTTTTTTTATTAACAAAAACCAGAAAGGATTTTTTGAGAACTCCAAAACCAAACATAGCCATGAAACACTCATGGGAGTTTGTTTTAGAAGTACATATTTTAAATACTAAATTAACTACAGACTTATGAGAACGACAGGAAACTTTCAGAACCAGAAAAGAGAGAGAGAGTAAGTGAGTGAGTGGGGAAAATCGATCAATGTGTATTCCTTTTGATGTTGTTTTCCATGAGGACAGAACAGGATGTGAGGCCCAGGGAAACTGGGTCTTTTTCAGCCAGAGCAGAGCTTGAAAAATCTGGTTTTGACCTATGAGTCATTTGATGCACCGATGCCAAATGTGCAGCGAGCTCTGGCCACTGCCCGTCTCTTCAGTCTTTGTCTTGCTTGAGCAGTTGATCTGGGCCAAGGAGGATGACCAGCAAAGGCTGGACTGTCCCCATGTCTGCACCATGTTTCCTCTATATTAATCATCCGTAGATGCCAGGAGTGCTCTCAGGCATCTCTGGGACCAACACCTACGGGCACTTTCAAAAGAACAGCTTAGTGAGGGAGAAATCTGAGTGGCTTGAACTCATCGCTAAAACAGCACACACATGTATGTACACACAGCCAGATGTTTGTGCATATATATATATAATGTATGTGTGGGGCTCTCTTTTTTCTGCAGGTTGAAAAGATGGTGTTGAGTTAGAAGAAGGAAAGTAAGTGCAGCCTTTAAGCCTCATGAAGCAAACGTCCAGCATCTCAGCACAGAGAGTGTTTTCCATTTGGATTTCTAGGCTTGAGTCCAGCATTTATTTCTTTATAAATACTTATAAACAGTGTCTCTGGGCAACTTTCATTAACCAAAATCACCAAGTTCTGGAAGCAGAAAAATGACTTTAGTTTTAGTCCTTACTACTCAGAAAATCTCTCCTATTCTGAAAGCATGCCTTTCCCCTGCCATATACCTTCCCAGGAAAAGCAACAACAAGCTTTTTCCCCCTCCTGAAAAGAAATGATTTCTTGTGGTCAATGTATTAAGTATCAGAAACAAATAACTTCATAAAATTCCATCAAATAACACCATACATTTGCTGATCTTTCCACCAACTAAAACCCATTTTTAAAAAAGTGTTTTCATTGGCTCCCAGCAAATCTGGCTCAGAATAGGTTGCCTAGCAACCTGTCACAAGCCAGCCCTATTCGTTCCTGCTCATTTCTTTACAGTAGTTCCTAAATTTAGGTCTCCTTTCTGTTTGCTGGTCTTGCAACACCCTGTACCTGCAGGGATGGCTTCGAACTGGTTTGGGATAGGACCAAGTTGGCCCTTGAAGACCAATGTCACCTGATGCAAAATCCTAGCTGGGTACTGCTTAGGGGATTGTGAGATAACAGCAGCCCATACTTTCAAGCGCGAGGATCACACAGAACTCAAAGAACAGTGCATGTGTCAGCCTGTGTGGACTCTGGGGACACTCAAGGTGCCAGCATACATCAGGCCTAGGGTGGGGCCTCCTGCAGAAGCAGTGAGTCAAGAAAACAAGCAAGCAAACAAACAAACAAACGCGGTAAGTGCTAGGTGAGTGTGCTCAGTCTAAAGAGTCCAGGGAAACCAAAAGCCTTCGTTTTCCTCTCCAGAGGAATGTCCCCAGAAACAATGACCATGACACTTCCTTCAAATCACGGAAACCTTGTCAGCGGGGTGATACGTCAGGATGGCTTCTAATGATGTCCCCGAATGTCTACTGTGCCAGGGCTACATTGGAACCCAGACTGAACCACATGAAGCCCCTCTTCCCACAGGTCACAGGGTTTAGTCTAAGCTGAGCGGAAGTCTTTGGCTGAAGAATCAGAGTTATTCTCTGGGAATTCTAGACCCATGGTTCCAGCCAATGGATGTAAATTGTTCTCCTGTTGTGGTTCACAAGCCACACAAAGCACTCACACGCTGGTCTCAGGTAGATATGGGTGGTTTACTTGAACGCCTCTCCAAGCTGACCAAATAGGGCCACAGTAAGGACTCCGGAGCCTAACTGTGACATCTACAAGGTCTCACAGATTTTTTTTTTTTTTTATAGAAAAATAACCAAATGTAAAAGACATGGTGAGGGCATTACAAAGTAAGGTCATACTTTGGGCTAACTAGACAAAGTATTATCAGCTAACTTTTAAGCTGATTGATTCCAGGTGAGGTAAGCGAGGGTCTCCCAGAGAGCAGCCCAAGTGCAACTGAGTGCAACCAGGTGTATAGATAACAGGGCACAGCCAGAGTGTAGCCAAGTGTATAGATAACCAAGTTTGAGTTATGACTCTATGGAACCATACAAAATACAAGGTTGGCTACAAACAACCGCTTCCACCAAGCAGAGTTGAAAAATTTGACCTTAATTTCACCTTAGAAACAAAATGGAAGCCGAATACAAAGATGGCTGCAGCCTTGTCTCAAATAGCAGGCTACAACGACAAGGAGACGATGGGCCCACTTCTTAGAGGTAAACAAAGACAAGAATGTGAGCGGATGGTAATCCAGGCAGCCCGAAAGCCAGCCTTTCCCCCGACTGGGTTACATGGGATGTTAGATACTCTCTGGTGGAACAGGCAAGTTCAGGAAGTTGGGTCTTTTGCAATTTAGTGAGCCCTGTATAGTACTGTACTGCTAGGGAGCCTTGTGGAATTGCTGTGTTGCTAGCTCAAACTTTCAGACAAGAGACCTGGAACTTAATTGAATCCTTCATCACCTCTCCCCCCTCCCCCCCCCACACGAGCGCACATGCATGCAAATGTAAGCAGGTGCAAGGCTTTCATCCTCCATTTGTCTGGGCTTCCAGGGTAGTGGGTTTGTTTAATTGGATTATTGAAGACAAATGGCCGAGCCTGGCCTTGTTAAGGTTGTCAGGGCTCAAGCTCTGAAGCCTAATAAATCTGGTCCACAGTGGCTGCTTTCAAGAGGAGGTAGAAGGCATGCTTGATTCTCCGCGCTTTGCCCGTAGTCCTTTAGTGAAGCCATCTGTGACACTGTCTAATGCCCAGTGCCATGGAAAGCAGATCTGCTCATTTTGCAAATGTTCTCTGGCTTCTCCAGATGGTAGCTCTTCTGCTTGCTCCAGTTTTCCCAGCTTTGGAAGTCACAGTACAGCCGATTTGCAGCCTGCCACATGGGGGAGGCTACACACACCGTGTGTCTGAGAATGCAGATCCTTCCTAGGGACCGAGGGTAGGGATGTGGAAAGGTATGCTGAAGGATCCAGCACTGTGTGGGACAGCACCACTACTGTTTAAGACGGGGACCACAGAGGTTATAAGCCCAGGAGAGCACAGCAGCGACTCATTTGCGAGCAAACGTTTGACATGACTGAATGTCCAGGATGAGGATACTGAGGATAAGAAGTAATCATACTCTGTCAAGGGTGTGGCCCTGGCCTCGCCTCTTTCCTTGGACTCTCTAAATAAGTGGACCCCACTGTACCTCACACAGCAGGCCACCGCTGCACCACACATGTGACTAAGGCAACTTTCAAACGTTACACATGGGAAACATCTGGGTCTTGGATCTGAACCAAGATACTACGAGCAGAGGGTCTGTGCTTGTCAGCATTTTGCTCAGCAATATGAGTAAAGAAATAGAGTCATAGTCCAACTGCAGCCACAGATGACAGTCAGGCCTGTGGGACCCACTTCGTGTGTGTGTGTGTGTGTGTGTGTGTGTGTGTGGTGTGGGGGGGGTATGCACGCATGAGCTGTCCACGTTTCTGTTATTGTTTCACATCAGCCTTACATCACTTGACAAAATGCTTTCCAAGAATAGTTGAATGAGTGACTCTTGTGTCTGAACCGAAACAGTTGTGACTTTAATGACCTTTCTCTCCTATTGCTCCATCTTGCTAACACCAGTATTACAACTTCAACACAACCTTTTCCGAGCATGGATGCTCATGGGACTTGGTTAAAGGGCATCAAAGCCTCGATATGCATACTCACATTAGCACTCGGTCCTTCAAGAGCCGGTGGCACAGTACATGTCTGTGGGGAACCCATGGCCACAAGAAGCTGCTGCCATTGTTTGTGTGTTCTTCTCTTGGCATTCTTCTTATCCATCCAGATGGCATTCAGTTTCCAACCAGACCTTCAGCCATGCTTCTGTGCATCTGTCAGGGGCATTCCTAGGCCAAGAAGTATAGATGTTTTATAAATGCATCCAGAATTCAAATGGGGCTAGAGATAAAGAAGCAGTTTCTATCTTTAAAGCCAACAAATCAATAGGATGAGCTCCAAAGAAATGCATCTAGGCAAAAAAAAAAAAAAAAAAAAAAAAAATCATTCTCTTTATTACACAAAACAAGACAAAACAAAACCCTCATAGTCCCACAACAGGCATGGTAAATGCAGAAGCTCACAGATGCTCAAGGTTTGGGAATAAGTCACAGTTGAGTGCTCATTCCTAAACAAGAGATTTACACCATCACCTCTAAGGCTCAGGGAACATAGGGGAAAGGGGGCAAAGAGAACATAAGCCAAAAGATAGGGAGAAGGGCTGAGAAAAGCCCTCTCCTGTGCATTACACAGCTGTTGCAACCATGAACTCTCAGCATCCTCAGTTACTTCCTGAACCAGACTGGCCCTGTCAATAATGAGTCAAGGATGGGGAAAGGGTTCACGAGACCCTTACCCTCTGCTGGGGGAGTCACGATCTTCAGTGTGTCCACACTGGTGAGGCCACTAAGCACCTAAAGGTAGCTCCAGACCCACAGCCACGCAGACTACCCTGCTTAAATCAGGGGTTCACAATGCAAGACAGAGTCATGAGAGTGGGAAAGAGATTTTTAGGGAGAAGGGGAGCTTGACAGGGGTGGAACAGAGATAAAAGAGGCAAGTATGAAAGCACACAGAATCCATTTCTTATATATGTGTGTGTATATGTATATAGATGAAGTTGCAAAAGGAAAAAGTGTTTAGAAATTAAAATTTTCATATTATTAACACAAAATAAAAAACATATGAGGTAATTAATCTATAGGCCTACATTCTATGCAATATATATAGTATATTATGTAGCATGCCACAGATTTATCAAATGGTTTAAAGCTTTTATCTCAGTGCATGTGAGGAAGATTTCTGTTCTCTGTGTACTACAGGAAACAGCTGCCATGGCTTGACAGAGAAGATGGCGAGCTCTGCAGTGCCTTCTTAATGCGTACCAGGTCCGGTCTTATCCAATGACTCCTGTAGGGACTCTCCACTTCCCATCCTTGACTCTGACTATGCCGCATTTACCTCCCATAAAATTACATCCAGCTTAGAAGGTCAACAGTGTGTTTGAAGGCAGTGCCACGACTGATGTGTCTTCTGGCTTTAGACTAAGTGGGAACGCATTGCTAACCTGCAGTCAGCCATCCTGGACCTGGAGAGCCTGCCACAAAAACTAGGGCGCAGTCCAAGTGAGGATGCCATCCTGCCACCCAGGGGCCAGTGAAAGAATCCCAAAATAAAATGAAGCGTTTTCAAGAAAATCAAACCAAATAAATAAATAAATAAATAAATATCCTTCACAGGTCAATGAATAAGGTCTTCTTTGTCTTTTTAACAATTAATTATTCAAGTTAGCATACAAAGTAATGAGTTTCATTTTGGCATTTTCATGCATATATATCATTAATAAATAATGTGTTTACCCAAGAAAGAATACGGTCCGGGCCACATGTCTGCCATGAAGAAGATTTGTCATCTACTTCCTGCATGTCTGGCTAATTACACTTTCTCAGCTTTCCTTAATTATACAGACCAGATGCTTTAGGACTAGAAAAAGACACAGGGGAAGAAAGGGCACCAAAGACAAACTGTGTGTGGCGAAGAGTCATAAACCGGAAGAACGACAGCCATCAAGCAGCACAGTCACTGCGGCACTTCACCTGTGGCAGCCATCTTCAGTCCAGGTCTGTGCTGCTTTGAGTGGCTTGGGGCTGAACCCAGGACCTCATGCATAGTAGACAACTCTTTACTGCTAAGCCACACCCCCAGTTCCCAGACCAGAGTGCCTGGTGTAGCCATAAGCTCTTCCTTTTAAATGGAGCTAAACAGTTTTTAATACTTTCATGCTTTGCTTTCTTGGTGCCTCTTTGCTTTTTAGAATAAGCAATAGAGGAAAAAAAAAAAAAACATCAACACCAATTTTCTAATTCTTTCATGAAAAAAAATCATCAGCTGGAGAATGTGAAACAGAACAATTTCTTGGCAATGCTCATTTATGAAATTAATTTTAATTATACAAACAATAAATGAATACATTCCCCTTGTAGAGAACAGTGATGGCACTTGGCGCTGGGCTGTCTGATTAGGTGCGTGGGGGTGACCTCACTGCCTTTGTTTTCAAGAAACATGGAAGAGTTGGTAGCAACTGGAGTTGAAGGACTCTTTTCTGGGTGCCCTGGAGAGAAAAGGGGAAGATGTTGGCTTCACCTTCCCCGTCAGTGCTACTCCTACCCTTCTGTCCTCTCCCAATATTGCCAACTTTTCCCTCTTCCAATGCCTTCGGTGACTTGGGGACACCCTTCACTGGGTTGCCAGCTGGTCATATCTTCATGTGAACGGTGTCTAACAGGCTGGTAGTTAAGACAATGACATGAAAATGGCGCCCACTGCTGGGTGGACTGGAGTAGCTTAGCTTGCTGACCACTTCGAGTCGCAGCTATGGTCTTCATGAACATTGGTTTCAAAGATGCGCTGAGCAGAAGCCAACGAAGTCATCAGGAGTCTGAGGCAGCTCATAAACAGATAATTACAGTAGAGAATGGTGAGGAGCGTGTAATGGGAACACATGGAATTCTGGGACCTTAGCACCTAGGGGTTCAGGTAAGATTCTCCTGGATTTGGTTAGGACTACTATTCAATCTGAGGAATGAGAGAAAGTAAGCAGAGAACAATTGGAGAGCATGAGCAGAGGTGTAAAATAGGGGTAAATGCAGTTCTCCAGGAAGCAAAATATGCCCTAAGATATTATGCACCTAAAGAATGGTGTGCGTTGTAAGAATGTTTTTTTTTTTTTTAAATGAAACTTAATAAGGTAAATAGAGTTGAGAGAGAATATGCAGGAGGTATAAGTATAGATGAGGTCAGCAAGGACTACAAAATGTCACTTGAAGATGTGCACCTAAGCCGGACATGGTGGCCTCACGCCTGTAATCCCAGCACTCAGGAGGCAGAAACAGGTGGATATCTGTGAGTTCAAGACCAGCCGGTCTACAAAGTGAGTCTAGGACAGCCAGGGATATTACGAAGAGAAACCCTATCTTGAAAACAAAACAAAAAGTGTACCTGAAGTGGTGATGTGAGAAGGCAATGTGACCCGGAAGTGTTAAGTATTTCTGCTTAGGGTGTTGCAGTATGGGAAGGATAACTCAGACTTTCTCTGTCAAGGCCATCTTCAACCTGCCCTGTTCTCCCTGATACTGTTTGGGACAGTCTCCTGTCTCCTGAGAGAAAACTCCTACCTCCCTGAGATCCAAGGAGGGATTTGGAAAATGGCCCTGGAGAGTTGTGGACTGCTCTCAAGATGGTGAAAAGTGATGTGTGCAGATTCCACAGCAGAGGTGGGAAGAGGACAGCGCCAAGCATGCTTATTTTCCTGTACTGAAACTCAGTTCACTTCTCAAAAAGTCCTTTATTCCTAGTGTATGGTTAGGAAAGCTAATTTTGGCACCTCAAGCTAGTTTCCTCACCTGTGATTTAGCCATATGTAGGGTTAATAGTTAAACTATCTCTGTGTTCCTCTTTATTCCATATTCCCTCAACCTGGCAGTAATCCATTGCATAAAAGGCTTGCTTGGGTGTCATGAGCTAATACTACATTGAGAAGTGAACTGAGTTTCAGTACAGGAAAATAAGCATGCTTGGAAACATTTCAGTATGGCTGAAATGGAACCCGATACTTAGAAAAATAAAGGACTCCAAGCCAGAGCAAACAGGGTAGGCAGGTTCCCAAGGTGCACAGCATTTGAACCTCATGGGGTTTTCCATGAAGTCTGTCCCAGGCTTCAGGTCACACAGTCAGTCCAAACACATCGCTGACGCTTACCTAGATTTGAAAAAGGTGTGTTTTGATGGTAAATGATTAGTGAAAGACATAGGAGCAGTTCTCAACCTATGTTTGTGCCCATCTTACACCTACAGGTATCTCTCAAAGTGTAGACGTTATCATTTGATAACTCAGGAACCCCGAGTAGGGGGCCCGACTGTTAAGTGGCCTAGTGTTTGAAACAAAAGTCTTTGCACAGATTCTTATTGTTCTCAAGGTAAGGCATCATCTGGCATTCAGCACTGTGCCTGAGTGGATTACTGTGAATTAATTAATTACTTAATGAATATCTCTGCCATTTCCTCCTGCTTCAGTTGCAAGCTCATTTCATCATTGTCCCATAGCAATTATCATGCTGCCTTGTAATTATCTGTAGAACTGTTTTGTCTGGTGAATTGGAGAACAGAGCCTACTGTCTTCTGTGTGTTTGTAGCTCCAGATATAGACAAATAGAAAACATGTAAAGTGAATTTCGAACTGCTCAGTCCCTGCTTACTGAGCGAGCTGCAGAATCCCAGGGAAGTGAAGCAGCTGCTTCTCTTCTGCCATAACATGCCATAGCCTGTTACATGTCCCCAGAACCATGTCACGAGCCTGCCTAGACTCATGAACAATCTCCGTGGAGTATCTGAAATACTGGATGGAACACTTACCGCCATTTTAAGGTATTTCAGTGTTTTCATTCTCTCTCAACTTATTTCTCAAGATTTTAGTTGGGTCTGGGAATTTAGATCAGTTAGTAGAATACTTGCCTAGCATGCATGAAGTCCTAGGTTTGAGCCTCAGTCCCATAAACTGGGTGTGGTGGTACATGAATTCAGTCTCAAACTCGAGAAGTAGAAGCAAGAGGACCAGGGATGTAGCATCCTCTTCAGTTACATAGGAAGACAAAAGAGACCCTGTCCCAAGAGAGCAGGTTGGTGACTAACATTGAACTTTACATAGAAGATGCACAGTTCACATAAAATGGTTGGGGACAAATGGTCTCCCTCATCACCATGAAGAGGAAGGGATTTTCTCACCTGGCAAAAGGACAAGTTTATAATCCAGGACATCCTGCACATCAAAGAGAAGTCTGAGTTATACCTACACCATTCAAATGGAAGCAGGAGAAATAGGAAAGTGGAGCAGAAAATGACAAGAACTCAATGTGCACCCTCTGTTAAGGGCTTTTGTTGAGGGCAGTCATGACAGGTCCTAATTTCAACATCTGAGAAACATTTCCATGAACTACAATGGCTTGTAGCAGAACCAGACAATAAATTGATGGCCTGCCGGTACAGTTTTTCTACCACTGTTGTTACAAATTACTGCAAATTTAGTGGCTTAAAGCAAGACAAATTTATTGTGGCATAGCTCTGGGAGCCTGCAGTCCTAGAATAAAGATGCCAGCCCTGTCACTCCTCCTGGAGGCTCTAGTGGAGGCTCTAGTGGAGTCTCTACGTCCTTACCTCTTGCAGCTTCTAGAGGCTGCTCAGGTTTCTTAGCTTGGTGCCCTTTCCTGCTTCACCCTCCCCTCTCCTATCACCACACCTCCGATATGATGTATAGCTTCTGCTTTCATCTTACAAGGAACCTTGTGATCACATTGGGACAATCTGGACGATCAAAAATACCCATATATCACTAACAACCACAACAGGAAGTCCCTTTTGCCGCATATGGCAGAACAGCCATGATTTTGTCTCATATGCTACTATATCATAATCCCCAGGGAGTAGAGGCAGACATTTTTGAATGAGCATTATCTAGCCTGACCCTGTTAGTGGAGTCTGGACCAACTGGAAAAGCAGGCAACCATGTCACTCTCCTCTCCCTTTTCCCTTGCATACGCTACTTTACATGAAGTCAGAGGATGTCAAAACATAACCAAAAAAGAAGTGGGATTGGGAGCAGAGGACATGCAGGAGATATCACATGCTGGAAGACATGCTAGGCTAGCCAGAAGAATGCTAGAGAATTGTCATCTGTTACACCTGGCTCTGTCAGTGTATCAGAGAGCAAGAAGTAGAGGTAGGGATTCAATGCACCTTCATCCAAGAGAGCTGCTCTTAAATGATGACTATGCAAGGCACCGTACATGTCGCCTATCACCGAAGGAGCTGAAAAGAGTTCTGCTCCCTCTTTTCAGCTTAGCCTCCTGAAGCACAGAAGTCCATATAAATAATTTAGAGGGATTTTTGTGCAGTGTATCCACATTGCATACACCACCCAAAGGTTCAGTCAGTTGGCAGTGGTCGTAGTTATCAAATTGGCTATCACAGTATCACATGCTTGTATTCAGTTAATGCTTGTTTTATTTAATAATGGGCCTGGAGTGCAATGTGATGTAAAGGAGTCACCTGGGCATAAGACATGGACAGACAGATGTCTCTGACAGTAGGCAGCAACACTGTAGGATAGACCGGAACTACCGTGTAGTGTGAAGCACGGAGTATCCACTGGGGACAAGGAAGGACTGTCACATGGCTGCACCTTGCAAAAATAAATGAGGCATAAAGGTGATTTGGCTACGATATCTGTCATCCTATTGGTCAGTTGATTTAGCTAATCCGGCTGGCTGGGCAGATGCCCCCTTCCTCCCTCAACAGTCCACGTGTGTCCTTCCTGCATGTGTGGTTGAAGAGGACAGCTTTTCTCAATAGAAGATCACTCTTGGGTCAGGGCGCAAACCCTTGCTAGAATTTCCAAAGAAACCTTTGAAGGTCCATTTGTAGGAGAATGTAGGGTGGTCAAGCTTTCAGGGTTTTAGACACATCTAAATCAGGTGCTGCATGCAGCAGTCTGCCTTTCTTTGAGAAAGCAAAATCAATACACAAAATGTTCTCCACATGAATATTTGCCCACCTAACCCTAAGTAAAGTCACAGCGAAAGATAACCAGGCATAATGAAGAACCACATGAAAAGAGCAATGACACCCGGCGACAAAGACCTCACTCCTGATACTCTCACACGTAAAGTACACAGCTCTGTTTACTGTGTGACATAAATAAAATACAAACTCATTATTGAACATACAATCATTATCATGTGGTTTGCACAAGGATAGGTATATCTGGACAGTAACCAGATCTTGAGGGCCAGTAACTAGTGTCAATACACAAGCATCAGACCAACCTCCAACACAAACTTAATAATTTAACAGGGGGGTGGGATCTATATATTAAAAAGTAATAGCAGAATTGAAAGAGAGCTAAATAGGAATCCCACCATTTAACAAGATGCAATAATCCCAGCACTTGGGAGGCTGGTACAGGAGGACCATGAATTCAAGGCCATTCTAGGCTACACTGCGAAACCCTGTCTCAAAAACTTCAACAGCCAGACTATGAGTATCGCATAATAGCATAGCTAAAGTATGCCAGATGTATGATTACCAGTCTTGAGATAACTGAGTTTACTCCTTACATCTTTCAAAAGTGTAACAAATCAGTTAATAGCCAAGTCTAAGGTTTTAATACTAAATTATGTATACCTGAACAGAAAATTGGAAAACTTTAAGACAATGATTAGATGTAACACAGAAAAACAAAGATAATAGAAAATATAAAGGAACTTAAGAGACCACTATGGATCCAAGGAGATCTTAGAGATCCTTTAAAATATCAAAAGAAAGGGAGACTGGAGCAGAAGCAAAATCACCCTCGGTGATGTTTACAGGTCATTTCGGGAGTCAGCCAGCTAGAGCGCCTAGAGGTCCTCTAGGGGGCAATGTTGCCTAGGCCAGGTGCAGCCAGGGCTTTCAAAGCTGAAAAAGCCTCAGTGCTCTTCAAGGATGAGGCAGTCGGCCTTGAGAGAAAGCAGAGTTCCAACCTGACAGTGAAAGAGGAATAGAGACAGTGACCTGGAACGACTTTTAAACACAGAAACGCGTTCCAGGTGTCTGAAAACAGAGGCAAGACCAGGAGATCGCAGGAGTGCAAAAAGCAATCGGCACTAGGATGTGAGGTACCTCTGAAGCCAGGTGGTGGGGGCACACACCTTTAATCCCAGCACTCGAAAGGCAGAGACAGGTGGATCTACATTGAGAGTTCCAGGAAAGACAAAGCTACACAGAGAGACCTGTCTGGGAATAAAACAAGACCAACAAACAACAACAAAAACCTCCACCACCAACAAAAGAACCTCTGAGCCACAGGGATATCAAATAAAGACATTAAAGCCTCGTTCTTGGGGGTATGGGTGGCATTATCATATTTTAAGCAGTGTGGTGGCTAAGACTTACACATGTCAGAAGAAGTGCGAGGGCAGAGCTGGAGAACTGACTGAGAGGGGATGTGATGACTGGGTATGTTGTGAAGTCCCTGTAAGTCAGCCAGGTGGAAGCTGAAGATAACCTATGTTAAGTGAGCAAGATACAGACCATGTATGGTTGTTTCCAATAGGGATCCAAAACTGCATTTGCTTGTGCAGACACGGCAGATAGTGTAAATGACAGAGGCAGCGAACAGGGTAGGCGGGGAAGTGAGGCCTGTAGCAACACACACTGGGAAAGCCTGGTCTACAGGGAAGAGTAACTGGCCAGTTCCACCTGACGCTGAAACTGAAGATACAATATCAAGAAGTAAATGAAAAAGCTGTAGAAGACAGAATGTCTGACAGCCACACTTGGCTTCTCTGCCTTATCCCTTTGCTTATGGCCAGGCAGACTGGAAACCGACCAACCTCTTGGAACACCTTCTGAGAGAAGAGGGCTTTATTACGCCCCAAGTTCACATTCTTACCGCCACTGTCCCTGAGACCGGGAAGGAGATGAGAGAAGATCCATGACCGGTCCCTCAACCCCAACCCTCAGTACCTCCACAGTGTACTAGGAAACCACTCTTCCCGAGTGGGTCATTTCAGAGAAAATGAGATAGAGTGGCATTTGAGATAGATCCAAGTCTGCCACACCGGGGCAGTATAACTATACCCTGCCAGCAGCCTGCCGGCCACCTGGGCCTCCACAACCCTACCCCCAAATCCCTGGAGAGGAGCCCTGCTTGATGATGATCAGAGCAGGCAGATGGACAGGCTTGTAGAGGGCCAAACTTGTATTTGGGACACTGTGTTCTCATGTCCAGGACAAAAAATGAAGTTGCAAATAGCTCAATCCATGCGGTGAGAAGGGCTTGGGGGCAGGGCAGGGGAGCAAACAGGGAAGCACATTACCTGGGTCAATATTGGTGGTTTTCCTCCAGGGGGTCCCAAATAGGCAGCTCTCCTTTCTGAGTGAGCTGGGGAAGCTTCCTATCTGTCTCCACCTCTTGCTTGGTTCAGGAACGAGCTAAGTGGAATCTTCTTTTATTAGCAACAAAAATCCGATTTCTTTTTTTCCATTCAATACAAGAAAGAGCAGAGTGAATAGACGAGAGCTGACAAAACGCCACCTCCAAAAGAGTGTTGTTGACCAACGGGATGGGTTGGAATGCATTTCACAGGGCACTAAAGTGGTGCAGAAAACCAAGTCAGAAGACCCAGTTAGACCATTGTGAACTGCTGGTAAGCTTGGAGCTGGCTTGCCTTGTTGATAAACTTACAATGAAGAGGAAGAGAAAAAAGCGCTCTCCTAAGAAAGAGTAACTGCTCACGACTAACGAGTAACCAAGCAGACAAGCGGAATGATCAGGGATCTTTGATTAATATCTACTTGAGCATGATGTGGTCAATGAGAACAGCCTTTGAGGGCAGGATTCCCATGGGAGGATCAGAAGCCTGAATAGAAAGGGCAAACAAAAGAGCAGGATGAGCCTGCAGAGCCATGGCTGCTCTCCCCAGGCCTCCAGTGGGGAGGAAGGAGCCTGGTGTCCTGACAGAAGCAGGAGGTGCTGGGACAAGAGATTCCAACTCCGGAGCTCCCGAGGATGTCCATAATGTTCTAGAAAGAAGTCAAAACAGAGGGAGGGGATAAAGGGGATAAAGGATAATGGACAGGTCCGTGGCACTACTATTTCCTCTCTGCCACCTGGTCGCTGCTCCTTTCCTTACAGTACGAGAACCCTGGCTGTGCTATAACTACCATGCTCCAGTTAGATGGCTCCATTCCCAGTCGTTCTTTCAGGTAGATACGGATGCCCAATTCCCAGGTTCTTGCCACGAAGGCAGAAGTAAGAATTTTAAGTGGGTTACTGAGGGAAATTGTTAACTCTCGTAGGAGAAAGTTATTTGGGCTTTCCTTCTGTGAAAACAGGAAATTGTTAAAAACAAAACAATGTTCACATATTATCTGAGCATATAGTTAGCTTACTAATGAAGGAGCCAGTAAGATGGAAAAGCTGGTCCAGTTAAAAACATGCTGGGTATGGCTCTGTGATCCTAGCACCTGGGAGGCTGAGGCAGAAGATAACCATGAGTTCACGGCCATCCTGAGCTACACAGGCTAGCTGTGGATACATAGCATGTACCTGTCTAAAAACAAACAAATAAACCAAAACCCACAAAAACAATATGGCAGCCACAACAAAACAAACCCGGCCCAGTTACACACAATGGAGGCTTCTCCTTTTCAAGGCAACGAAATCATGTCTTCCTGGGAAAGATGCTCTGTGTCCTGCCGTTTTCCCAAGTGAGCACGTGACTTTAGAGTTGAAGCCCTAATCAACAGCAACTAAAGAACAAGTTCTTTCAAGAGCAAGATGCCCCCTGTGGGACTGCTGAGGCTGTCGTTAGGACCCTACAGTCGCCCTATTTCCAGGTTTGGGGTATTTTTCTTGAACCTACCTTTCTTCTTGCTGGTGGGAATACGATGCATTGGTTAGAGTTGCAGCACCTCTGAGGATGGAATCCAGGAACAAGGATGGCAGGTCAGGAAGAGCGGAGGAACTGTTCTGTATAGCCCTCAGAACAGTTCCTTGACACCTACTGCCCGGCTTTTCCTGTGAAATACAAGGTGAGACAAGTGACTCTAGCTTAAGCCAGTGACATTTTGGATTTCTGTCGTTTGCAGTCACTCGTAATTTTCTGAAGAGGCGGGAGATAGGGGAAAATAAAAAATGAATTCAATGGTTGCTTACAGAGACCCAGGAAAGCCTTAATAATTGATCAAAGAAAGCCTGGGTGTTGACCAGGTTTCCGGGTCACAGGCAATCGAAACGCTTCCTTCATACTAGTTGGTGGTTGCAGTTCCACTACACACTTCAGAGAAGTCCTGAGAACCAATTAGACTACACACAAACTGATAAAATGAATCCCAGCACTCAGGGAGGCAGAGGCAGGAGGACCTCTGTGAGTTCGAGGCCAGCCTGGTCTACAAAGCGAGTCCAGGACAGCCAAGGCTACACAGAGAAACCCTCTCTCGAAAATTAAAAAAAAAAGAAAAGTTAACCTCGGAAACTAGTGAGAAACTAGACTATTTCTTAGTTTACTTACATATTGCATGAAGCCTGCTATTTTCTCAGCATAGCATGCCACAGATTGGTTTATACTTTCTGTAGTACATACCTGATAGTCTATGTACTTGTATAGTACTTAGCATAGTTTTTCTCCTGACTCTGGACAGCTATGAAATAATCTATCGTGCATATTTGATTCATCACCAGGATTTACTAAGTACCTGCCTTGCACAGACACTGAGTTTCGTTCTAAAACAGGTTTAGAGCAAATAACTAAAACACTATACTACCTACTTGGCACATTTGCGTTGCCATACTGCTTTGCAAGCCTTCGCTCCGCTCCCAAAGCTCTGCTTGAGCTCTTAGTACGGGTAATTTGAGAAATCTCGAGTGATTGTGATTGAAATTCGACTCTAACTTCCTCCTTAACATGCGGTGCTCCCCTCAGTGCTCAGGGAGTTATGCCGAAGATGAGACAGAGGAGGAAAGATTGTAAGAGCCCAAGGGGATGGATGACCATAAGAAAACAGTGTCTTCCAGACACAACAAGATTCCTACATAAATGAGCTCGCAGAGACTCTAGCAAATTGAATAGGGCGAGCACAAGTTTAATCCAGATGGGGTCCTAGCATTAAGAGGGGGAAGTGGGCATGAACCCACATCCCTAACCAAAAAAAAACTATCTCTAATTGACAACTGTTTACAAAAGAAAATTTAGTTTTCTCCAATGGTGTATCACTGGATATAAATACCACACTTAAGGTAGGACCCCTCTCCAGCTGTAGGTGGCCGATACGAATGAATTTAATACTAATTTTGTAGACGTTTTGTTTCATAATGCTTTGTTTGGGCATATTTTGTCTTCTAGACTTTTGCTTGTATATGATGTGTCTTGGTAAATGTTCTGTTGCTGTAAAGAGACACCATGACCACAGCAGCTCTTATAAAGGAAAGCATTTCCTTGGGGGCTTGCTTACAGTTTCGAGAGGTTCAGTCCCTTATCAGCACAGGGGGGAAGCATGGTAGCACAGGGAGACGTGATGCTGGAGATGGAGCTGAGAAGTCTGTGTCTGGATCCACAGGTAGCAGGAAGAATGAGACAGAGACAGAGAGACAGAGAGAGAGAGAGGTGGAGGAGGGAGAGAGGGGGAAGAGAGAGAGGGAGAACCACGGGCTCTGGGGGGGAGAGAGAGAATGAGCCACTAGTCTGGTTTGTGCTTCTAAAACCCCAAATCCCACCTCCAGGGATGACACACTTCCTCCAACAATCTTGTAATCTTTCTAATCTTTTTCAAATAGTACCAAGGATTAAACATTCAAATATGGAGCACACTGGGGCCATTCTTATTCAGACCACCATAGTTTGCCTGTTTGTTTTCCATAGAGAGAAAGTAAGTAGAGTAGAGTTGGTGGGGATGTGGGGAGAATGTGGAAGGAGTTAGGGGAGGAGAAACTCTGATCAGCATACATTGTATGAAATTAAATAAACAAATGAAATGATCATGGTCAAGATGAAGCATTCACTGAGAGGGTGGACAGTGGGCACAGACTTACAGGGTGCTGCAAAGTGTTGCACTGTGGAAGAGCTGGAAAGTGTTGCACTGTGGAAGAGCTGCTCTAGGAAAGGTACTTACAGAGGTGACCGGAGCCTTGTATGGTGATAAAGGACTGAACATGTCTATGAAACATGAATGACCCAGCTCTAAGCTGACTCCTCTCGCTTTCTCCCTTTCCCCAGGCTCTGTCAGGGGACAGGGGAGACAGAAAGAAAGAAAGAAGCTGAAGCCCTTATCTATTAAATCGTGTCCTCTTAGTAAAAACGGTTCAACTGTAAATAAGAAACTATCCAACAAGGAATGCAAATTGCATTGTAGTTTGACCCTTGTTTTAAACTTGTTTTAGAATTAAACTCTATCCCCTGTCCATGGTGAGACCTAACAAACACTGAATGACAAGACAGTTCTACGTGATTATTCTACAGCTTTTCAAGTTCAACAGAAGCTATTGTTTAGAGTTTTAAAAAATCCTGTTAAGAAATGAGCTCAAGAAAGGTAGGGGTGGGGTAGGAGTGTGAGCTTTTAAATAAAATACATCTGCCTGTACCCCATTTTTGGTCTGGGGTCTCTCTTGATGCCTTTTGTTTTCTTATCTGAGGGCAAAACTTCCTCATTCTTAAATTTAAAAAAAAAAATCAGATTGAACCAGGGAGAGTTATGAGAGAAAAAGAAATGAGCATGGATGTTACAACCTTATATAACAGGTATTTTTATATCACAATTTAAACCTAATGCAGCTTTCCTTTAGTGGCTATATTTATTTTCAAGAGCACAGGGCTTTGGAATCACACGCTGCGCAGGATTGTTCCCGACTGCCTGGTCTACCCTGGGGCTTTCTCTCTCTCCACTTAGAGGCTGCCTATGTCTGTGCTTTTTGCAGTCAGTGCTGATAAAGTGGTGTGTGTAGGCAGTGGAAGCACCCTTGGTCTCCTTTTGAGTTTGAGATCACAATCAAATAAAAAAAGAAGGCCAGAGCCATCTCCACCAGCAACCCACCTCATCCCGCCTGCTTCTTCACAGTGGATGAGCAATCAATTTCTTGGTAGTGAAGAGAAGTTAAATCTTAATTGGCCATGAGAGGAAGAAAATGATTCTTTCTACAGAAAGTAAAACACTCTGATACCTAGAGGAAGCTAATGAGGCCAGCAAGTTATTCTTCAGGATATGGACAAAGGAGGCCCAGAACTAAGATTCTCCTGGATTAGGACAGAGACAGCAGACCCAACGAACATGATCTCAACTTCCCAAACAGATCAAACAGAAACCGTAACCTCCAAGTTGCGGGATGTGGGCAACGTTTGATTATGTCACCTGCGAAACCAGCCTGCCTCCATCTGGAGCTTGAAAGCCATCATACAAAGCCAAACTAGATCCATTCCTGCTTATGGTTAAGTTCCTGTTTCTCCAGGACTGGGCTCTGCCCCTCCTGTAACTTTAACTACACATGATTTTGTACCGCCTGTTCCAGGAAACAACCGTACCTTTGCTTCAGCTGTTATGACTCCCTTGTGAGGACCACCTTGCAGAGATGTCTTTTGTCTCAAGAGGTTGCCATGACCGACTTGTTACACTTCAGTTCTCTGTCTGTGACCCCACTTACTTCTCTACCAAATTTGTCTACATTTGGAAATCTCATACTCCTGAACTCTAAAAACTCTTATTTTACCTCTGTCCAATGCTAATCTCCCAATCTCTGCCTTTAGGGAGGGACAGCCCATGTACACCAACTTTAAAAAATGTTTTAATTAATTTGGCCATGATGCTTTGGGTTGGTGATCATTCTCCTCTCATATGTGGGATTAACACACTCTCACTGCTTTTGTGTAGAGCCGTTGATATGATAGAGAAGAAGCCATTATCTTGCCTCTGAGCTACAAATGTTCATAGTCAAGCCATCCCCATGGTGTTCTTGGAATGTATCAAACTCAGAGACAAGCAAATAAAGGAACCTCCAGGCAACATCCAGAGGCCTTGGCCTCTTATCAGCTACAACAAGACAGGAAACAGCCACCCCAGACTTCCAAGAGGGCCCATCTACCCTAAGTATGACCAAGCTGAGAGCTGGGAGTAGAGGTAAGGGGTCACCCTACTTCTTGCTTAGCAAGGGAAGTGGCCTAAATGTAAGAGATAGAGAAAATCAGAATTCAACAACAATCAGCCATGAACAGAACAGGCTCTGTCCACAAATGCAACGTGTTAGATGACAATAACACACCTTTAAAAGAATCCTTTTACAGACTCTAGTTTGTGTGTGTGCATTTGTGCCAACGTGCGCAAAGGCCAGAGGTTGACATCAGGAGTCTTCCTCAATCACACTTCACCTAATACTTCTCTTCTCATGTGGTGTGTGTGTATGGGGTTTTGTGTGTAAGGATACATGTAGATGCACAGGCATATTAACACACATACAGGTGGAGGCTCCAGTTCTTGAGGGTGTTATTGGTATCCTCCATTACTCTTCTACCTTATTCGGTCAAACCTAGAGCTCACTGATAGGGCTCATCTCTCTAGCTAACATGCTTTTGAGATGCACTATCTTTGCCTTCTAAGTTTGGAATTACAGGCCCACTACCAAGCCCATTCAGCACTTACACGTGCTCTGAGAGGCTTCATGTCAGCCCTCTAGCTTGAGTGGCAAACACATTAACTATTGAGCCATGACCCCAGTCGCTCCACCTGAGTTTTGGGGACAGCTCTCTCACTAAACCTGAATCTTGTCAGTTTGGCTGCATTGGCTGGTCAACAAGGCCCAGGAATCTTCCTGTCTCTTGCCTCACCAGTTCTGAGACTACAGGTGATGCCATTGTGCCTGGCTTTTTACATGGGCTGTAGAGATCAAACCCAGGTTTTTATGTTTACACAGAAAAACACTTTACTGACTGAGCTATCTCTCCTGCCCCACAATTTTTGAACACACATAAACAGCAATAAGATAAAACGAAAAATTTCAGAAGTTTGACATGACTGAAATACACTGTTAAGGAAAAAAAAAAGCTGTTTGGGCGTTGTCATCAGCTCCTCCTTTGCCTACATTGCCAACTGTGCAGAGGTGGAAAGGAAAGGAAGGGGCTAGAGTGTTGATCAGACTTACTGAAGATGGGCGGGAAGCATGACCAAAAACAGTGACGTGGGTGAGCAGGGAGGAGGGTGCGAGGGCCCTGGCATTTACAGAGTGCAGAGGAGGTGAAAGCAAAGTTTGAACATTAACCATGAATTATGACTTCTATCTCTTCAAATTTTTAGAAGTTTGAGTAAAACTGAAATACCTATTCATCTAAGGAATAATTCTAACTCTGAGTCTATCAGTATGGTGGTTTGAATAAGGATGGCTACCATGGGCTCAAAGATGTGAGTGCTTAGTCCCCAGCTGATGGAGCTGTTTGGAAAGGATCAGGAGGTGTGGCCTCCCTGGAGGAGGTGTGTCAATGGGGGTGGGCTTTGAGATTTCAAAAGCCCACGCCATTTTCAGTTAGCTCTCTCTATGTGCCAACTGTTTATGGATCAGATATAAGCCTGCAGCTACTGTTCCAGCACCAGGGTTGTCTGCCTGCTCTCATGATCCTTATGATGGTCATGGACTCATTCCCTGAAACTGTAAACCTCAATGAACTCCTTCTTCTAAAAGTTGCCCTCATCACAGTGTCTTTTTCAGAGCAACAGAAAAGTAAAGACATGGTATAACCCAAACAGGATAACAAGCCTGCCTGGCTGTGAACAGGTTAAACCATCAAAAATGCAGTCATTCTGATTATTTCACATACTTTATGACCCAAGGCCAACTTCTTCACTTCATATGCCAACTTCTTCATAATCTATGCCTTACATAATAATATATCCTACCCTTATTATCCATTTGGAATTAAGCACTTTTAAGCAAAGCCATTATTCAAGAATATAATTGAGGGCTGGAGAGGTGGCTCAGCTGCTAAAATCTAGGCTTATAACAAAAAAAAATATAATTGAAAATATAAAACTCTACCATAAGGGGTTCACTGAAAGCAATATTTTTAAAGGGATACAGACCCATGCATTGTAAATGCTCTAGAACTGCACAGGTGTGACCATGCGGTGTCTTCAGATGGCTTTGGCTGGTACGCACACATGATAACCACCACATTCAATATGTAAAACATGACCTTTTAACCTTTCCGCAGGAAACTTAGCTAATTCCTCCTTGTGTGACAGAATGTCTGGCATAAGCCTAATATAAAGAAGAAAGACTGGTTCAATTTACAGAGGTTTTTGGTCTATCATGGCGGAAGGTGTGCTAGAGCAGGTCATCTCTTGGTGGACAGGAAGGAGAAAAGGAAGAAGGGATGGTGGACCAAAAATAACCTTCTGAGTCACAGCCTTGGCTCCATTTCCTCCTATAGGCTCTACTTCCCCAAAGAGTGTTGCCAGTTCGGGCCAAGTATAATACACAGCCTGCTGGGGATATCTCACATTCAAACCTTACACTGTTCAGTGCAGCACAGAATTCATTGAAATGCTTCCAGGAAACACAAATCTTCCAAACATGTCAAGTGGGAGTGTAAAAAAACTCATGCTCATGTTTTTCCTGTTGTATCAGCAGCACTGGAGAAAAGACATAATTCACAAGAAAGAAATGATACATGCAAAAGAAATCAAAGATTTACTTTAGAGATATTTCAAAATGAATAGTATATAGAAAAGGTATATGGAAACTTAACAATTCAACCCAAGAAAAGTTTAGAGGAGATAGTAGAACAAAGGAAACTTGATGGGAGGGATTATTGGGATGAAAGGTTTAAATTGGGATAGGCTTGGGAGAAGGAGTACAGGGTGAGCTAGCCTTTATACAGAAAGAATCCTTGTAGAGATCCACTAATAGAAATAACTGGCCACTGCGCTGTGGGTGAGTTATCTATAACCAACATTCCAGCCCAGGGCTCAGGGAACATCATGGAAGAGCCAGAAGGAATGGTGTAAGATGGCGGATGGGGAGGAAAGCTGTCAAAAGTGGATTCTGGACATTGCGTGGCTGTTACCCATATCAGCTCCCAGCAGCTGTGGTTACCTGCGCAAGGTCAAGCCAGCCAAACTTCTGGCATGGGTGTGGAAGTGGCCCCAAGGCCCCTACTTGCAGGAGAAGCTACTGGCAGTTGGAGCAGGTTGTGTTGGTCTTCTCTGAGGATGCAGCCATTGGTAGGTTGCCCATGCGCCTGTGGGTGGCCCCACAGTCATGTGCATAGGGAAAGCACTAACTGGACTCAAGAAGGCTATAAAGTGGGAGGGGATAGTGGGCAGGGCACTAGTGGGCGGAGCTGGAGGGAGGTGGTGGGAGATGGGTCTAATCAAAACACATTGTATGAATGTCTAAGTGTTTCAAAGAATAAATAAAAGCTATTATTAAAAGTAGTTCAGTGTCTACTTGGAGTGTGAGGAGTTGAACCAGATGATTTGAGGACAGGGAATCTGGGAAGTCAGGTCAATTTCCATTGTGTGTGTTTTCATTTCTAGACACCATCCGTTATCAATTGTTTTTCTCCAAAACTGGTACTTTAAAGAATGTGTGTATATGATTATGTAGAGAGATAATATTCATCTAAAGTGTACAATGTGCTATACTGAAAACATACTGAAAAGTATATTCAGAGCTGTTGCAAACCGTCAATTTTGAAAACTGACACAGTCTTTCTCCTCAAAAAGCCACTGGCAGTCACACCTCAGATGCCCAAGTCCCTCACCATTTAGTTACATTTTGTTTTCTAGAGTTGTCCCTTTTGAGTATTTCACAAAGGAATATTATAAAATGTAGCTTCTGTCTATTTTTATTTTTAAAACTTAGCATAATGTTTTCAAGACTTAACCATATCATAAATATTTTATTCCTTTGGTACAAGATCATATTTCACTATATGGGTATGTCATATTTCTCTTATCCATGTGTCAGTTGGTGGGCATTTGAGTTATTTCTGCTTTTGGATATGAATAATGTTTTGGATATGAATAATAAAGCTTTGATTAATGCTTGTGAATAAGGAGGGAAGGATGGGATAGAGCTGTGACTATACAGTGTCTTCTACCCATAAGTTTTGATTCCTGTGATGTAAGAAAACAGCAAAGGCTTATAACCCCATCATCAGGGGCTGGAGGCCTTCCTACTTTAAGACTTGATCATGTCCATCCCAATAAGGCTTCCTCTTTCCCAATAAAGCTTATTCTAAGGGGTAGTTCTGTTAGCTTCCTTCTCTGCACACTTGCTCCTGCATATAATGTAAACCACTGCATTGAACTGTCTTGTCATCCTGCTGGTAAACCAACAGGCCATAAGTGAGAGCATTTCCTTCCAGAATGTCAGGACTCTGTTGCTCTCTGTTGACCCTTCAAATGCCAGCATCACAGTCTTGATCACTGTAGCTTTAATGTAGCCTGTTTTGAAATCAATAGTGAATCCTTCAAACGTGTTTCTCCCCCCACAACCCAAGATTAATATTTTTCCTTATTTGGGAAGTCTTTAGACATTATTTCTTCAAATGTGGTTTTTCTGCTTTTTTAACCCCTCTACTTCTGTAGTCTAATCGCATATCTGTTGGTATATTTAGTAATATACACCCAACATTTCCTAGAGACTCTCAGTTTTCATCTTCATTCTCTTTTCTCTCTGTTCTCCAGACAACAATGGCTTATTGGCTTGCTTTCATGATTGCAAATACTTCTTTAAGTTTAAATCTGGTGAAGCTTTTCAGTGAGATTTTCATTTTGATCATTATACTCTGCAACTCCAGATATTGGTCCCTTCATAAACATACATACACATATATATGACAAGTGTGTGTAAAAATTATCTGTTGATCATCCTATTTGCCCTAACACATACCCTCATTTATTATTTATTTATTATTTTCTCATTGGGTGGTTTTTTGAGTGAGGGTTTCTGTGTAGCCCTGGCTTGCTAGTTCCTGTCCCAAATCTTCCTTTGTAGACAAGGCTGACCTCGAACTCAGGGATCTGCCTGACTCTGTCTCTTGAGTGCTGGCATAAAAGGCATGTACCACCACTATTCTTTCTAAAGCATGCTTTCTAGCTGGGCACAGTAACGCATGCTGATAATTCCAAGCACTCTGGCTGATGCAAGATCACTGTGACTTTAAGGCCACCTTCATCTACATAATGTATTCCAGGTCTGTAGCAGACCTTATCTTGAAAAAATAGCACAGTGGTTTCTTTCAGTTCCTTAAACATATTTATGACAGCTCCTTTGGTCTTTGCTAAGCCTAACATTTGGGTCTCTTCAGGGGCAGTAGCCATTGCACCCTTCTAAAACATGTGCATGGGTCCCACCTTTTTGTTTATTTGCAATGCTTTTGATTTTTACAGAAAATTCAGACTTTTCACAATATACTTTAGCGGTGCTAGATAATGGCTCTTTCCACTCCATCTCTGGAGCTGCTTACTGCTTTCTTGTTTATTCAGTGACTTGGCTAGAATAGTTCAGGGCAGCATTTCTGCCAGTGTTGAGCACTGAAGTTACTCTTTAGAGGACACTGTCAGCCACACTGATCCTGTCTCCTCTATCACAGAGGTGGGGGTAGGAAGACACAGGAAGACACAGAAAGCAAGTCATCCCAGTACCACATTCTCACTGCCCAAGATTTGGCAGGTTTTCTTGACTGAATATTTGTTTGTGGTATGTCTTCTTCTATGTCCTCTGGGCAGTCTCCAGAGTCTTTGAGTGGTTTTATTTTTTTAAATAATTTCCACCCGTTAATGAGATTTCACGGGGGAACAGGTTGAAGAATCTCTTTACACCATCATTCCAGAATTGGATCTCTGGAATCTGTGCTTGGCATTTTGGCAGAGAGGAAAGCACAGTTCGAGTCAGGTTGAGAGCCAGAGAAAAGAAATAACTTGGAAGCAGAAAGAACCTGCTGGTCATGGTTACTTACCTCCTGGGGATTTAGTGGTCCAGCACGCTCTGGAGTTTGACTGCTTCTTGGCTGAACTAGCAGTGTCCAAGCTGTGAGCAGTGATGGGTGACAGCTGGGCACTACTGTGAGGCACGTGATATCACAGCCGGATTGTTCTGACCAGAGAGTGAAGTGGGGTCTGGCGAGAAGGCAGTTCCCCCAGGTTCAGAAGCAGAGTAGCAGAGGTGAGATTGTTGTGAAGCATTCCCCTGCTTATTCAAAGACTCTGTAAAGCAGAAGGAGGCAATGGCCGTGTTCTATAAAACCCTACAGAAGATGGAGATTCTAAATTGAAGGTGAAAATAAGGAGCATGAAAACCAAACTCCAGTCAGTTGCTCTTTTTGTTTGTTTTGGGTTTTTTTGGTTTGTTTTTGTTTTTTTTTTGAGACAAAGGTTCTCTGAGGAGCCTTGGCTACCCTGGAACTCTTCTTTGTAAAAGAGACCTAACAACCACATGTTAGGTTAAGCTGATTATTAAAAAGTAGAGAAAGCCGGGTGCAGTGACACACAGATGTAATCCCAGCACACAGGGAGGTAGAGGCAGGTGGATCTCTATGAGTTTGAGGCTAGTCTGGTCTACCAAGTAAGTCTACGACAGCAGGGCTACACGTGGAAACCCTGTCTTGAAAAACAAAGCAAAACAAAAACAGTAGAAAAAGTTGAGCTGTTATTTAAACATATTTGGGTATATTTAAATGTTTGTTGTCATGTTGCTGAATGGTAAGCATGTTACAAATGGGTATGCACATCACAACGGAGGCCTTTTAAATGTAGAAACACACAGAAGAAGATCTGGAAAAACAAACAGCGAAAACACCTGCCAGAGCATTTTACAGTTGACAGGCAAGTAAAATAAATTATTCTAGGCATCGTCCGCCAAAAGTCAATGAAGAAAGCACATTTGCACATTCGTCTTCAAATAAGGAATCTGAGACGAGAAGAGGCAAAATCTTGAGGCACAAGTCTAGATCAGGTTTTGGGGGTTAGGGTTATTAGTTCCTAAGTATCCTTCCTCCTGATGAACAGAAGATGGCTAGCAATGGGCATCGCTAGACAATGAGACAGTGAAGCTACTTTAATATTCTGTTGTCTCCTTTTCTGTGATTTTCCTTTTCTAAAAAGACTGATTTTTTTTAATCTTTGTGTATGAGCGCTTGCCTGTATGTATATATGTGTACTACACACATGTCTGGTATCTACAGAGACCAGAAGAGGTGACAGAGTCCCTGTATCTGGAGTTATGGATGGTTGTGAGCCATTGAGCGGGTGCTGGGAACCAAACCTGGGTCTTCTGCAAAAGTAGCCAGTACTCTCACCCACTGACCTATCTCTCCAGCCCCATTTTTCTATGTTTTTCTGATTTTCTACAATGAGCACTATGTGATAAATTTATTTAAAAATAAATTCAATGTATTTTTAAACAGCCTTAGAATACTCAAACACATCCCACGTAGAAATACATATATCCAAATTTGTATATTACTTGTTTTAATACATGGGAGTCAGCTGGACATGGTGGTGCATGTCTATAATCTCAGAATTTGCGAAGCTCATTCAGGAGGAATGGTGAGAGTCTGAGGCCACCCCATGCTACACAGTGTATTTCAGGCCAGTCTGAGTTAAACAGTGAGAGCCTATCTCAAGAAGAGAGAAGAAAGGGGGCAGGGAAGGAGGAAAGAAGGATAGAGGATGGATGAAAGGAAGGAAGAAAGGAAGGAAGGAAGAAGGAAGGAAGAAAGGAAGGGAGGAAGAAGGAAGGAAGGCGGACAGACATACAGATTCATGTCTTTTAACATAAAAAGGTCAGTGGTTGGGCTGGAGAGATGGTTCAGTGTCTGCTCTTCCGGAGGTCCTGAGTTTCAATTCCTGGAGACCACATGGTGGCTCATAACCATCTATACTGTGATCTGATGCCCTCTTCTTGCACGCAGGTGTACATGCTGATAGAGCGCTCATATACATAAAATAAATAAACAAATCTAGAAAAAAATACCTCTGGTTTACAATATAAGCATGTTATTATTTGATTGTCTGCGACTAAAACACTGTACACTACACTTTGATACCAAAAGTACAGAAAAATAAATGAATCCCGAATTATACTTAAAAAAAATACAGGATAAGTGAAAACATTCTGACATAGTGGAAAGACAGTTCAATCCAGTGAGCATTTTCTACAACACTATTGGGATGCAAGTATGGGCAGCAGGGAGAACTAAGGGATGCAGGGGGAGGGATCGAGGGGAGGGAAATCTGGTGCTTGAACACATGGTGCTTCTTCTCTTCCACATATCATCTACTACAGTAGCATGCTGAATCAGCATTCTCAGTCTTGTTCCCTGTTACCAGGTATAGCCATGACTGAAAGCGGTAGGCACAAGGATTCAACAATAATTGAATTAGTGTTATTTTCTTACCACCTAAAGCTCTCCCTTAGTTATGCTCTTTGAAACTGGATCAATTTCCATTTTACTGAGATGAAACATCCTAGGTGACTTTTTAGTTTTAGATAGACTCTTCCTAACATGGATTTTTAATTTGGCTTTCAAAAAAAAATAATAAATAATGGGAAAGGGAATGAATCAACTGTTCACATATGGGTGAGCAAACAAATTAACAAACAAATTACCCGATGACTGGTAATCTGGGAGCTAGGAAATACAGCGCGGAGGAAGCTGGAAGTGCGCGTAGGGGCGTGTCCTCCATTTTCCCTATTACCAAGGAGATGCCGTGGACTGCAGCAAGCAGGCAGAAACGGTGCTCTTACACTCCACCTTTCCTGGCCCATTTTCAAGGATAGGACTTGAAATGAAAAGCATCCAAAGAGGAATAAAGGCTCCCTAAATGTTAAGGAACCCAAGAAATAGAGGAGAAGGCTGACATGAACTGAGAGGTTGGTGTGAGGGAACCAGGGTTCTTCGTTACTTCTGCACATGACGTGAAGTTTCTTCTGTATGCACGTGAAGAAACAGCTGGAAAGCCCCTTGAAGAGTGACAACCTTCGCGTGTCATTTCAAAAGGGTTCAGAAAAATCACATTTCATAAAAGACTGACTCATGAGAAAAGGTGCTGGACACCTAGAGTTGCCACAAGACAGAATCTCATACTTACTAAAACTCTAAGATAAAAACCAGCACAGGTTAGGAAAGACATAGCACAGAACAAAAAGAGCCCTTAAATATTGCCATTTGGGGTATCCAATGGCTTATATAAACTTGGGAGACTTGTCTTATAGTTCTCGTAAAATTCAACTTACTTCTACCACATGACGCTATTCTTTCTCAAGCAGGTAGCAAGAGAAACAAAAGGTTGTATCCAGAACAAGACTTTCGCAAGGTTGTTTACAGGACCTTAATTCATAAGAGCCAGTGACTGGAAATAACTGAAACATTGCACCAAGGCGAGTGAATACACAAATTGTAGCACAGTCTAACAATGAACTATTATACCACAGTAAAAACAGATCAAATAACTAGTATACATAGGTAAATCTAAAGTATATGCTGCTGTATAATTCTACCTCCTAATTTCTATGACAGACATCAGCATGCAGTATGGTCAGGAGAAGAGGATACTGGTATGTTTGGCTTGTTCACATTGTATTTACTAACCACACTGCTCATTTCTATTTCTCTAAAGAGAACTGACTAACATTAAGTAGGTGTTTTAATTTGTAAATGTTATATGTTAAGTTTTAAAGAAATCTCAGAATCTCAAGGGTTGACAATGACAAATTAGGGAAAATGGACAATTGTGAAGGTGGCTTGGTGGGCATGAGCTAGACTCTCACTGCTTCTCCCTGGGTGAAATTCTCTCTCACTGACAACCCTGGGAAGCTGGAACTATCGCCATTTTAAAACAAGAAAAAGAGAAATAAGAGAACTTCTGGGTAAGATAGAAGACTAGAACTGCCTTCATTTGACCTGGCAAAAGAAAAGTCAGAATAAGAAAAAAAATATAGAACATTCTGGAGAGAACTTAACTATGTAACAAGGTTGAGACCAGCATGAGCAATATGAGACCAGGTCTCACCAAGAAAAATGAAATCATATTTGTAAGAAAATTGATGGAGCTGGACATCATTTGTTAACAAAATAAGCCAGACTTACACATACTGCATGCTTTCTTTCATGCCCAGAACCCAGATTTAAATCTGTATTGGGTCAGTGGTTAAGAGTACTGATAGGGCTTGGAAGGAGGGAAGAGTAGAGAGAAACATAATTACAATCTCAAAATACAAAATAAATAGAAGAAACTGTGTATTATTACCCTGTCATTCCTCAGGAAAAAAAAAATGTTATATGAAAAGAATTACCAAACTCATAAAGAACATACTATACAACTTCTTTCCATTTCGTATATTCTAGAAGTCTTTTCATAGGGGTTAAAAGTCTTTTCACAAAATGCATGTGATATTTAAATGTAGCATCTAAGAGCTAGGAGTATTGGTAGTGGCACACTTGCCTAGCATGTATATATGTGAGGCCTTTAGGCAATTACTTCCTTCTTCCGGGGATGCCATTCCTGAATCCTTTTCTGCTTGACAAAATTCTTGTCACCTTTCAAATCTCTGCTCAAGCATCAGTCTCTCTAATGAAATTATCTTACTTTTCGAGGCCTTCTTTGACCGTGTAGCACATCAGCCGAAAGTTGTTTTGTTTTTTTTTCCTATATGGCTGGAACATGTCCTTGTTTCACTTTCTTAATTAAAGAAAAGTAATTATTCTTTAACACAGTTTTCCTCCCAAATAAATCGAGTTCCCTTAAGGCAGATCTTCTATCTTAGCCACCTTTATCCTCAACAGCTATCCTTAGTGACTAGGCTACAGAGCCTGGCCCATGTACATTTCGAAAAATGAAATGGAGAACTGAATAATTAGACACGGCAATACACTACTGAGTGAGAAGCCACTTCTGCTTCCAAACTCCATAGCTACAATTGCTGTATGTTCTCAGCCATGCTCCACCTATTTGTGGCTGGCACATCCCTACATGCTATACTAACTGCTGGGCTACCTCAGGTTTTGCTTCTTCCCGGGTGGATTTTTGCCCTTGCTTCTCAAGGACTCCTTGGATCTTCCTGATAACGAGGGAATCATTCTGGATTTGGGGCAAGGCTCGGCAGTGTGGTGATGAGAACGCAGGCTTTGAAGCATAGCTGTTTGTCTGGTGTGTGATACGCAGTGAGTTTACCTAGCCTTCCATATAGTACCCAAGCTCATCTCAAAGTTGGCACAAAACCAACTTTACCCTAAACGGCTCAAATGGGTTACTTACTGAGCTTTGGGCAATGGCGAGGGAACAAAGATTGGTGGGGCACCCAGAAAGTAACAGAACTAGGGTTTCCATGCCAACTCCTCAGGCTCAAAGGACAACAGGGGGAAAGGGTGTTACTTGACACCAGTGGGTCCTGGAATCCCATAAGGGGTTTTGCTAAGGCTGGGACCGTAGCCCTGAGCTAGAAGGGAAAGAGGAAATATCCCCTTATCACCCAGCTCTCTGACTGGCTGCTGGTATGATCAGTTGATTGAACTGAAAATGGCATTGGGACACAACTGAGCCCTAAGGGTGGAGCCTGCAGAGTTGGATCCCTGGAAGAGACCAACGAGAGAAGAGGTTATGGTGCCACCAGGATTAAATGCAAGCATGTCATCGTACACTTTTCTCAGGGCTCGCCACAAAGCAAGTGCTCAAGAAACAGCTGTGGTTACTGCTGTGACAACTGCCCGGCCAAGGCACTTCCTAGTTCTGTCTGATGACATCTGAGCATCCATGATCAGCACAGACCCAGACATGACTGCAGACAGCATGGTCTGCATGCTCCGGTCTGCTTTGTCTCACAGCTGTTTTTCCTCACATCAGGGCTTTAATTATCCTGTCTCTGTTCTTCTCAAGCTAAATTAGGCTGCCTAACCTATCCCCATGTTTGCAGCGAGAAAAAGAATTTCTGAGCAAAGTTCTTCTGGGAAAACTGTCCATCTGGGCATCCACTCACTTTCCATATGGCCAGCTTCAGACACTGTCCTTTTTCCCTACCTAACAATCCAAGGCAAGATGGCCATGCTAACTACTGTTTCAACTGTTGCTGCTATAGCATAAAACACAGAAGCCTCTATGAGGGCTTAAAAATGTGTTCTAAAATCTTCTCTTTTCTTCTCTCTGTTGGGCACACTGCTCTCTTCTGCTATGCTTTCACGGCTGTCACAGATCCAGGGAATCCAAGGATCTGACGCTCCCAGCCCTGATTACAGCATCTAATCACTACTTCAACATTCTCTTTTCACTCTCTCTTCAGGACTCTTGTCATGTTTACCATTCTTTAGCATTCCTGCCACCCACTGGGTCGGGCTCTCCAACACCGCCAGCCAAACAGTTCCTGTCCTTGAGAAGACAACTTTGTCAATCACTGCAAATGAGATTTAAACAGATCTCTGGCTATTCCACTTGTCGGTATCTCATTTGTTATGAGCGCCTAGGGCTGGAGGCTTCTGGGGGCTGAATATATTTACTAACTTCCCAGCACTGTAGTGAGTTAGATGGCATTTGGTGGGCTGTAAGGGCTGCAGATAAATTCAGTGGTGTGGGGTAAGGCATGAGGACCCTGTGGTGAAGCTCTACTGGGGAAGGGATTGTGCTAAATTGAAGTTTTGGCCCTGACTGACTTGTTTATATAACTGAGTCCTTTAGGCCTCTCCCACCCCGTTTAGGAAGCCACCTCCCTAGGAATGGGAGAGGGGTGGGCAACGCAAAAGGGTTGATTTGTACACTTTTTCTTTCTTCTCTTTTTAAACATTAGTTCTTTGCATCAAGTCTTTTATTTCACTTGTTAGAAATATTGACTGTGAACTGTCAAATGAAATGACTGTTGTAAGAATAACCTGATTCTCCTGCATCCGACTTCAGTGCCTTCCTATGGAGGAATGCAAGATATGTCTTGAAGTTCATGTAGGCTTTATGGTTATACAATTTCTAATGTAAAATGAAGTGAATAAATTTTCTTCAACATTGTGTTGACTCTAAGAAGCAGCATAACCCACCAATGCTGCCTTGGAAGAATGGGACAAAGTTCAAAAATTGCAACAATTAGATACCTAAAGTTATGTACCTTTATACTGGCTGAATATTCCATATCATGTGGTTATTAAAATATGTGCACTGGATGATCATTAATGGCTAAAACATAGACTAATTACATAAACATCATTCTTGATATATTTACTTTGAAGATTTGTAATGTGAGTCTTGTTTACAGAAAAATGGAAATTTCACCCAAGGTAAATTGTATTAAGAACTGGACAGGCAGGTTTTAGTGGGATTAAGTTTGGCTTTCAAAGTAAATTAATTCTGCACACAAAGGAAATGACCTCCGTACTACAATGAGTCAATTCCAATGACATTGTCTTCAGTCATTTAACTCTTCCAGGAAGTGGTTATAGCACTGCACCAACTTAACAAGATTGAATTTGCAAATCTGAAAAATTCCAGAGTATCAAGTGTTATTTATGAAAAAAGGTCATAAGTATTGAGCAACTTCTGAGACCTTCTTTTTTATTTTATTAATTACACTTTATTCATTTTGTATCCCCCCATGAGCCCCTCCCTCCTCCCCTCCCGATCCCACCCTCCCTCCCCTTTCTGCATGCATGCCACTCCCCAAGTCCACTGATAGGGGAGGGTCTCCTCTCCTCTCTGATCTTAGTCTATCAGTTCACATCAAAAGTGGCTGCATTGTCCTCTACTGCAGCCTGGTAAGGCTGCTCCCCCCTCAGGGGGAGGTGATCAAAGAGCAGGCCAATCAGATTATGTCAGAGGCAGTCCCTCTTCCCATTACTATGTAACCCACTTGGACACCGAACTGCCATGGGCTACATCTGTGCAGGGGTTCTAGGTTATCTCCATGAATAGTCCTTGGTTGGAGTATGAGTCTTTGGGAAGTTCCCTGTGTTCAAATTTTCTTGTTCTGTTGCTCTCCTTGTGGAGACCCTGTCCTCTCCAGATCTTACTATTTCCCACTTCTTACATAAAATTCCATTCACTCTGCCCAACAGTTGGCCATCAGGCCCAGTATCTGCTTTGATAGTCTGTAGGACAGAGGCTTTCAGAGGCCCTCTAGGTTCCTAGTTTGTTTCCTGTTTTCTTCTGGCTTTCAGAAGCCCTCTGCAGAAGGTTCCTAGGTTGTTTCTTTCTTTCTATACTCAAGGACAAAGCCAATAAACCAAATTCAGGAATGTGTTGTCTAATAACCAGGGAAGCTCCATTCAAGCAGTGTTAGCCGTATTTACTAAAACAGGATCGGGCCTGGTGGTACAGACCTGCTACTCTAGGTACGCAGAAGGGTAGAGCAGATTTGAACATTCAAGACCTGCCTGGGCTTCCTGGAAAGAACCTGTGTCAAAATCAAGGTGTATTATATAATGTATCAATTTATCAAATAGTGACATATGTACTAATCAAAAAAGCAAAAGGAGGGCTAGAGTAGGGCTCAGTGATAGAGCACCTGCCTAACACCTCAGAGGGCTTAGGTCCAGTCCCCAGTACTGCAACAAATGCAGAAAATACCAGTTTGTCACCCAATCCCTGTCATGAGTTACCTCTTCGCTATCTTTCTTCCTTCATTCTTAGCAACAATGACTGACACAACTTATCTTGCTTTCATAAGAGAGCCACTTTTTTAATAATTCATTTTATGTGTGAAGGTGTCAGATCCCTCGGAATTGGTGGTTGTGAGCTGCCATGTGGGTGCTGGGCACTGAACCCCGGTCCATTCGGAAGAGCAGACAGTGCTCTTAATCACGGAGCCATCTCTCCAGCCCCATAAGAGAGCCATTTAATGAGTTAATGAACATAAATTTCTTGGTGGGAGAAACGTAGAGACAGCCAGACTCTCCAAACTTTTTACCATGTAAAATTTGTGTCTTCTAATTTCAGGGTTAGAGCATTAAAACAGGCTCCTCCCCATTGAGGTTATTAGGGTCTATAATGCTCACCTGCATTTTCATTTGTAAAGGTGCAGCTGCACCCTAACCAAATAGTAGTCCTAAGAAACCATCCATCAGAAAACGAGCTTAAAAGGAGACTTATTTAACAGAGAATGGGCAAAGTTCAAAAATTACTTCAACAATTAGGCAGTCTATCCATACCAGGGGATGGGTATTCATCAAAAAAAGGAACCCATGAAAACATTAAGCATAAGTCTTAAAAAAAAGAAAGAAAAAGCAACACAGAAGAGTACTCGACTTCAATTACATGAAGTTCTAGAACAGTTGCACTATCCTGCTTCTATCTGGAAAGGTTAACTAGAATGGGACAGGAAGTCACATAATAGCAAAGTCCTCCTTTATGGATACTGACAGCCAGATTTCACATAAATGTAAAGCCTTTTTATTTTATTAAATATAAATTATAACTGCACTTAAATAATTTAAATGCTATTTATTTATTGGCTCCTAAAGTTAAATGCAACCTACTACCCACAGAAGGCATACAGTAAATGCTACTATTATTAAAAACTCAAGGCAGGCCTCTCAGAAAGCAGATATAAAGCTTTAATTCACTGTGGGCATTTCTCTCATCGACAGCATTTGAACCAAGCACGGTACCACCATTCCTTTTTAAGTAGTTCAGGGCATATTACATGTAACATGAAGCACTGACTAAATATACATACAGAAATTGAACACATGTAACAAAGTATAAATGAAACAAGTTTAAGACTAAATTTCATGAAAATTTACACAAACTGACTTTACTTCTAGACATGTCACAATTATGACAAGTTACAATAAAGTCACAACTGCTTTTAAGTAACAGTACCTAAAAGTTTTTGAATAACCAGTTATTTTTATTTTGACATCACATTCTCATTTCTATACAAGTTGGCTGGCTTTCAGACTGTAAATAAAACTTCTTGGGGAATAAGGATTGCTGTCTTTTCACAAGCACAGAGAACAAACTTGATTCTCTCTGTATTACACTGAGACACGACATTAGTCAGCATGTAACACAACTCTCCAAAAGCAATTCCAAACAGTCCTAAAAATGGGTTTCATGCCGTAGTATACATTTTCATCCTCGATGTCCCAATTTAGAAGTATGTCAGTCTTCCCCCCTCCAAAATAAAAAGTGGCATTTAAAAAGTTGACTTAGAAAAACAAACCCAGAAAGTACTTCAGAAAACAAATTCTATGATGTTCTGAGACGCAATCTTCCTGAGTCTACTTTTATTTAGACCTAAGTTTGCAGCCAATACTGCCATATATATTGATTTAGGATTCACGATGCAGTCCTTGAACACATAGTTCATATCTTGCAGAATTCTGAAAAGATTCCTATATTCCCAACTAATTACACAACATAGACTAATCATGTTTTGTATAAAAACTTATGTGAATTTTAAACAAAGTCATAGCTTTTTTTTTTTTTAATAGTGAATAAGTGATGGGAACATATGCACAGCTATACAGAGATCACCATTGAATGCAGGAACAAAACTATCATTTGATGTACATCAAATAAACTCCTAAAAAGCCTACTTGAATCTATTTATTTTAATTTACTTTAAGACAGTATTGGAAAGGACTGCAGGTAATTACGGAAACTGCGGCAAATACTTGACACTACTAAGTGTTGTGTATCAGGCATGCATAGGTTACTATTTAGAGTTTCTCATGTATACATCTTAACACATATATTACAAGCCACAGTATGTTTAAAGCATTTAATGATTTAAGTCCAATTATTTTATTGACTTAAGTGGGGACAAACAAAAAATGTTCTCAAATATATTAAAATCTTACTACTCAAATTGATATTTAAACTTATTACATGTTATTCTTAAAGTTCCAAAATTCATGAAACTCCTATCACAAATAAAGAAACAATTTCTCAGCAGCTGTTTGTTTACCAACCACACACACAGCTTGCCAAGACTTTGGGGACTACAGAACAGTGACATGCTGGTAGCTACAGGTGACAAGAATTAAACAGAGCAGTCTCTTTTCATTCTGAGTATCTTTATTTCAAACTAAATAAAGCTTTTCATGAATACAAACTGGAAAAGCATTTTCCCTTTAGGTAACATTTATTAGAACACTAGAAGGATACATAAACTAAGAACCTTTATTGTGTTTTAGGTGTAGCAAAACAAAATATCTCAGTTACACTGAGGAAATCATGAATGAGGAAGGAAGAGCAGTTTATAATTTTTTCCATTTGAAAACATTTTAATTGCACAAAAACTTACAAACCCAGATTTATTGGTTCATGGTCACTTATGGCTTAAAACAATGGACCCAAAAAAATACTTCAGGCTAAAATAAATGTATGTGAATAGTACGTGGACTATTTATCTTAAAAAAAAAATTCATGCAGTAACTAAATATTCTCATGAACAATAGATCCTTATGATGGAGGGAATCTGCAGATGGGGATGGTAATGGCTTTTTTTTTTTTTTTGCCTTTGCTAATATTCCCAGAAAAATCCTTGCTTTTGACCTTATCTGCCAATCTTCACATTCTTAAGTCACTGTTTACAAGACACCTGTAGTAAGGAACCGAGCTGCCTCCAGTGCAGGTACCTTAAGGTCCAACAGGATAAGACAGACAATCATAATGCTCTCATGTTGCACAGTCAATCTGGAATACTGGGCTAGCTAGGGTATCAATGTGAAGTGTTTAGAATGAACCACTGGAATATTTACTGTTAGTCTCTTTCAAATGTTGATCTGCCCTTCGAACTGGAGAACTGCCAGGGTAACATCACTCACTGTTCCTGGTTTTGATATGCCCCTACGACGTGAGAATTGAACTGAACTACAATGATTGTAATGTCATCTCTGTACATCCGAGCAAGCTCTTCAGGAAGACTAAGCATTTTAGAGAGCCGTTCATGATCGACAGCTCCGAACTCATTGTTGCCTACTGCATGGCGAATGAGATGGGTTGCTGCGTTCTGATCCTCAAAGACTGATGACATCTTTGCTCTCCTCTCTGTTAAAAGGCCATGCATCTGTCCCAGAGTCACCTTGTACCCACCTACAGCTATTGGCTGTTGGTGATGCATGCCAGTTAAGTACTCACCCACAATCCTAACCACATCCTGTCTATGCATGGTCTCCCACAACCCATCAGTCGCCAACACTAGGAATTTATCCTGTGGCCTTAACCGGTGATAAGTTACCTCTGGCTCAGCTGTGAGGTAAGGAGGTGTATGATAGTTAGGAGGGATAAACTTGGTATATTCATTGTCATTCAACTGGTCTGGGCCAGACTCTATCACTCTCTTTTGAAGGTCAATGCTCCACTTGAACTTGACATCTCCAAAAGCCCTGAAAGGCATCAGCAAGCCAAGCAGCCGGTCCTGCTTTACCACGCTCTTGGCCTCATTCTTTGGGTGCTCCAGTTTCAGACGTGCTAGTTCGCTTTCGTTCTGAGCATTGTGGTCATTGGAGAGCGTGACTGCTGACCAGGAGCCATCCTCTTCTTGCACACCTAGCATGGCTCTACTATCACCAGTGTTAGCCACATGGAGGTCAACACCATCTACGTGGGCCACACAAGCTGTAGCCCCAGAAAAGGCCACCCGGAGCACCAGGTAATTGAGAAAAGAATTAGGATCACCGACTTGAGCCTCCAAGGAAATGTCGTTGTCAAGTCTCTTGAAAGCATTAATTAAAGCCTCCTTAACATCAATATCAGCTGACTCTCCAGTGTTGAGGTCTATAAGCTCTTGCCAGTAAGTCCTCAAGCTGTTGAAATACAACTTGGACGCCTCCTTACTGAAGTAATCATTGGGGTGCTTGTGCCACTGAAGGATAGGTAGCAGGGCCCGACCACTCTCCACTGCATTTTCAATCTCTAGCAAAGTCTCATGGGGTAACAAGGAAACAGCAATATAATAGAAGAGTCTTTCACTGACTGCCTGGGAACAAGCACAGCCCGCGTGACCATCAAACACGCCCAGAAGCATCCCTCTGGTCTGCAAGCAGGTGGCTGCACTTCTCCGGTCCTCGATGGGTGCGTTTGCGGGCAGCTGATTGCTGTCAAATCCAAGAATGGAGCTGACATTTTTGCCATCAAATTCCGGCACTTTGAAACTGTATTCATTGGCCTTCAGGATGCTGTTGACTTGTGGAGGTGTGAGGTAAAATTTCTGCGGTGTAGAAGCGTATCTCCTTCCTTGAGTACACTGCCACCAGCTCTCCCTCGGCGGCCTACAAAAGGTGGCATACGCTGGGTGGGGTGTGCACCTCAGACGACCCTGAGGGACGTACGGAGGTGAACAGCAGAGGTGCTTGTGGTGGCAGTAACACGCAGTGCCATAGACTCTGCTCAGTTCACAGTTACGGATGAGAGGGAAAAACAGTTGAGTTGGTGCTGGCATGACATCAGAGAACAGGGGCAGACTGGACGTTCTGACTGGGATTCCTGGAGAGCAAGTTAAGACAGACACACAAAGAGAAGTTACACTCTGGATTACCTGACAAACTCTGCTGTATTGAAAATACTTTCTAAAGGAATTTACATGAAAACTCCGGGTCCTAGGGAATTTCTACAGGGTGTTTTATGGTAACTAAAATTCTCAGCCATTCATGATCCTAGGGCTGAACTGCACTGGATCTCTCTTTCCTTTGCAGGTCTGAGTGCAGACAACTGTTCAGCACGCACACGTATCTGGCTGGAGAAAGCGGAGCAGGAAGTTATGTAACACTGTGCCGCAGCAGCCTACCTGCCCAATCACTATTCTCCTCCTCTATGGTTTTTAAACAGGGGCCTTAGATTTCCCATTTGCAGTTACTGCTAACATTTATGAAGACCCGTTCCTTAACCTGTGGTCAACTGCTGGCATTTAACTGCACATGGCTATCACCAAACATATCCTCAACAAATGCGTATTTATTCATTACCAGTGAGTTACATAAATATACCTCTGTATTAATATAAAGTTCATTTTAACTTCTATAGAACACTTTCCACGTAACAAAATTAAAGCAGAAATTCCAGCATTTCTGCACCTCAGCGGAGAGTCTTGTTAAGCTCCCTTCTCTACACCACCCCTTAGCAAGCTGAAGGGGGCTAAGTCTGCTGTTCACCAAGTGATCCTGAAAACACAGTTCACCTCTCTGGGATTCTTCCCACTAAACTTAACTGACTACACGGATCAGACCAGAGGGAATTCATGCTTGATGTATTGAGGCTTTGAAATCAAATGCAGGATTTATTGATTCATTGCTGACTTTTGCTGTGCCATTCGTGATTGAAAAATTTTAAGTATTCTTGTAGCTATAAAACTGGTTTTGGTAACATAAAGCAATTCCTGTTTCAGATGATAATTAATCTGCTACCATTTCCGTTGCTTAGCTGTCATAAAAGCAGGTTATGGAAATATTATTTAATCTACTAGAGATCCCTATTCACTCCTCCCGAAATGTTTTTCTCTTCTGGTTAAAAACAGCTACCTACTTGTTATAGGAAAGAAACAATGACAAAAACCCATAAATTAAGCCCAAGGTTTAGATTGAAACAATATAGCATTATGAGTATCCTCAAAACAGTATTTTATAATAGGCATTCATCTAGAACACTTAAGGGAACATATATCTATTTCAAATAATGTATACAAGAAAAAGGAATCTTCATTAACACATTTTCTCTGAATTCCTAAAATATTGTCTCAAGTATTCATTTAAACTACAAGAAACAGACTTTAGAATGCTTTAAATAAACAAATAAAAACAGGAAAAATGAAACAAATCTTATCATCAACTTTTTTTCCCAAAAGCTGAATCTACTAAGGAAAGAATTTTAAGTATCACGGTGCAGTGGTAGTTGTATTATTAAGTAATTTTCACATACTTTTCGGTGGGTAATTGAGGAAGTAAAAAGTAAAAACAAGGGAAGAAAGAAAACCAAACACTGAAAATTCACATTTGTGTCTGCTTCTGTGGAGCGCACCAAAATACATCAGTTGCTCAGAATGTCTTACGCAGGTAGTAAAGTACTGGACTAGCCAAGAAGAGACCTGTTTCTAAAGAAAAGAGACACAATAGAGGGGACTAGATTTCGTAAGTAAGCCTTCTGGGATGAAAAAAGACATCCTCTAACAACAAAGTTTACCAGGACTAACCACCTAAACAACAGCAGTTCACACTGAATACCTCAAAGTCATCCAAAGGTTAAGGGGACATGTGTGAGCCAGGAGACATGCGAAAGCTTTGCGCCACATCTCTAAGTTTGTATTACTTTAAAACTTAATGTGAGAGCTGGGAGATGGCAAGAGCCTATCTATCCCTTTCCTTAAGTTCCTGTAGCTCTGACAGATTGTCTGCTTTTAAAGTAAATTAAAAATGGATGACATCTGGTTGCAAAAAAGCTCCATGCAGCAGGTGCTCCGAATACTTAAATTCAAGCGCTCTACACTTTTTTTCTTCACAGCAAAAGTATTTCAGGTTAAAAGCCAAAATAGAGAGAGTGAGTGATTTTTTTTTTCAATTGTACCTTTCAGTTATTCAAAGCTTAGCGTATGACTGCATCCCAATTCTTAAGCTCCTAACAGGTTTTTAAAAGGCATAGTCTTAGGGAAGTTGAATTCATGAAAGCCTGATCTGTAATTAGTAAGCATTCCATCTGGTCAGTACCAATAGTATCTCCTCTCCATCTGAGCAGAAACAGTTACAAGTCAATATGCTATTATATGCTTTGACATGATGTGTAATGAAATATTCTTAATACCCTTCTGAACATCCTGTAATTAAAAAAAATCTCTGTGAAATCCTGATAAACTTGCTAAATTAACAAAACAGAAGCCTCCTGATTAGGCAGAGAGAGTGTCAAGGTAGTTGTTGGTAAACTGGAGCAATCTCAGATTCTTTCTTTCTTTTTAAGTTCATACAACATCATGGCCCAGACCAGGCAACATTATATGCAGCATCTCAGTCTTGGGAAGAATTGGCCGATACTGCCAGTGAGTAATAAAAAGATGTGCTGTAACCAGAAACAGAGAGAACCCCATCCATTCCTTCTGATGTGCTGGGCAAAGCCTGTGCCAAGAAATTATTCCACTTCATCAATAAACCTATGAACCAAATCAATTAGAAAATGTCACCCGTGCACCTTCTGTGGAGCTTTTCGGCCTTGCAAAGACTGTAACGTAAATGAAAATAAATAACACACTAGTCATTCCATCTATCAGAACCTACGTTTATGTAATCTGATTGCATGAAACTCCCTGCATGAAGACTGGTGTTTTCCAGCATTTTCTGGAAATGCCTAGCCATTTCACAGCTCAGTATCTACAAGAACGAAGAAACCATTATCCTTAAGACGCAAAGCACCACACAGCACTTGTTTGATCAGTTTCGTTCGTCCCTACCAGAAAAAACGCACTTACTAAGATCTCAAAGAAATTCTCCCGGTCCAGAGCGCCTTTGTCTCCCTTTTCCTATCTCACTCCTAAATTTCATGAGAACCATCCATCCATACACAAGACCAGGCACCCCTCTTCCTGGGGAACCCAACACAGGTAGTTATGAATTACCTACCAATCCGTCTGGGCCCGGGACACACACACATTCTCCCGTCATCACAACACGGAGCCGACAACATCCACAACCCGCGCGGAGAAGGAGAGCAGCAGCGACAGCAGCAGCGGCCCATTGAAAGCAAGGCAGAGATGCTCAATTAAGAGGAGGCGGCGGCGGCGGGGAGGCGGGCGCGGAGGAGGGGCGAGGTCTCGCCGCAGCCCAGTGAATGGGCCGGGAGGGGAGGAGAGAGCCGAGGGGGGAGCGAGGGGAGGGGAGAAGAGGAACCAAACAAACCCACCCAGCCAGCGAGGCGGCGTCACGGCCCCGGGCGGGGGACCGCCGGAGCGCGGCCCGGAGCCCCGCGGCCGCTCCATGCAGCCGGCGCGCCGCGCCCGCGGGCGCACAGCAGCATCTTCGGGCCCGCCCGGCTCCACGCGGCGCCCGCTTCCGCAGACCGCGAGCCACGGCGCGGCCACGCGTGTCCGCGGGGACCCAGCGGGCGCCCCGCGCGCTGACAGCCCGGGGCCGCCCGGGGCCCGCGGCAGCTTGTCCCGACCGAGGCCCCGCGCGCACCCGGCCCTCTAACCCGCGGCCGCTCCCCACGCGCGCCCTCCGCTTCACCGCCCCGACGCCCCCTCGCGACTCGGCATCGCCGGACGGGGATACGAACCGGGCCCCGCAGAGCGCCCGCTGCCGTCCTGCCTCGGGTGGCGGCCGCACCCCTCCGCGCGCGTCCTTCCCTCTGCACCGCGCAGCTCCCCGGCGCGCGGCGGCACGGCCCAGGCCCGCCCACTCCGCGCCCCTGCCGCGCCGGGCCACCACCCTGCCCCGCCCCGCGTCCGCCCGTGCGCTGTCCGCCGTCCGATTGGCTGCGCGACGGCGGGTGGGCGGGACCGGGGGGGGGAGCCGGGCCCCGACCGCGGAAGAGGGCGCCCTCCCCGCCGGCTTTGTGACGTCACGGGGGTCAGACAATCCCGTCCAATCGGCGGGGGCCGCCTCTTGGCTCCACGCGTGCGCGCGCCCCGCGGCCACGCCCCGTCGCCGGGCAGGGTGGGTCCGCGCGCGCCGCGGGCTGCGCCGCTCGGCTGGGGTTGGCTGCGCGGGCTCACGGAGGAGGACGGACCTGGGCGGCCTCCAGCATCGCGGCGCGCGCGGCGCCTCCGGGGCCGGTTGCTCCTCGGAAGGCGGGTTTCGGCGAGAGCCTGTGACCTCGGTGGGGCCCGGGGGGTGCGCTAGGCTGACCTGAGCGCCACGCCTCTATCCGTCCCGGGCTGTCAAGTGAGGGGTGGCCGAGGACCTCGGACGTGACCCGCTTCATTCATTCCAGACCAAGTTGCTGATCTTAGGGGCTTTAAGTTGTCTTGGGTTTTCCGTTGTTCTCGGTGTCCCAGGGCTAGGGCGCAGCTGTGTAGACAGCGAGAGGAAGTTTGATTAAGGAATGCTTATCATTGTAGAGAGTGGGCGTGTGCTCGTTTTCTCTGGAGGACTTTGAAATCAGCATTCCCTCCTTGGCCCTGGCTCCTCCCAAGGTTTTGAATTAAAAGAAAATGCAGTCAGTAAAAGTGGGAAGAGCACTGGACTTGGAGGCAGGCACAAGAACCTTTCAGATCACCCCTGTGACAAAATCCACCGTGATACTCAGTTTTCTCATGTCAAGTGAGATCAGATTTAAGATTGCATTACCACTGTAGGTGCTAGACCGCACAAGAGGGCTCTCCCCTTACCGCCATCCAGATGTCTCTATGGGATAATGGCTTCTTCACTTACCTGCACCCACATAGATGCCATCTTCTCGGCATAAACGATTCGTGGGAGATGGTGTCCGGTAAGCTACTGTGCTTCTGCCCAGTGTTAATGAGTTGACTTTGATTTGTTGCACACATCTTATTAGCTAATAAGTTTACAAATTGATGTGGACTAGATAGAACTCCCAAGTTTACTGTGTTTTGTTCATCCTTAATTATTTAAATGTTTATGTAATAAGGGAAATGCTTTATATAACTGAACATGTAGTTCATAATCCCCAAGTCTTTCAAACTCTCTTTTTTTCTAAACTGAATTTGCCCATCCCCAGGGGAGGCTTATGGACAGAGATGATGGGGGAGAGGAAGAATAGAGGTACCACACACAGGTACCTCTATGCTGCCTACCAAGAACAAGGTAAGATACCCACTAATCCCCTGCCTTCCTCTCTTGGAAAAGGAGATACATTTATCCGCTTTAATAATCAAATGTCAATATATATATATATATATATATATTCCCAATATATCCCGATCCAACGGTTCAGTTTGGCATGAAGTTGTGGGTGCATGCACACAGTAAGGCAAAACTCCTCAAGTAAAATTTTGGGGAGAATTTTCCATCTTACGTGTATGTATAATTGTACGCGCATCTAATTAAAATCAGATGCCTTATGGGAAGGAACTTTAAAAAACTTAATCTAGCAAGCAGAATAGATCTTGTATTACAATTCTTATCAACCAAACAACTTTTCTTGAACTCCATAAAAGGAAACCCCAAACAATAATTTTTCACCCTTCAGTACTCTCATGTAGCCTGCTGTCAATCTTGAATATATCTTGTTTTAATCTGTATTATTGCTTTGCTTTGATATCTTGCTAGTTTTGCAAATCTATGTGAGCCTTAATTTCCAGTTCTCTGGAATAAAAGGCCAAGAACCTGGAAACACCTGACTGCTGCCACTAATAAGAATTGTAAACAACAAGATTCCAGAATTTATACCTCCACAGCAAATAACCTTGAAAGTTGCTACATTGGTCAGATTTGCTCATAACACAATGCTATCAGAGTAACCTCAAGTTCTCTTTTCAAACTGATTTTTACATCTGTGTGGGAAATTCCAACTTGTTTTACTATATCCAACTCTTTAGTTTTCTACCAGAATGGTATTGATTTCTCCAACTTATTCTTCTGGGTTCTGAATGACCTATCTATATTTGAAAATAATTCTGATTCTCAAAAAAAAAAAAAAAAAAGTTATTCGCCACCACTAAATATAGTCAAAAGAATTTGTCATCAAGACTGAATGCCAAGATATTTCTGGAAATGGGATGAAGCCTACTCAGAGTGATGACTTTGAAATAAAGTTGAGGTGTAAGCTCTGTTCTCTAGTTACATGACTGAATGACACGCCACCCTGCACCGGATCCAACTCCTGTGTACTGGATGACGCTCTCTGCCTTGATTCTCCTCCGGCCTGGTCTTACTCTCCTTCTGGATGGAGGCTACCCCATTGGGCTTGCTTCAGTAACGTTGTTACTATGTGGCCGAGGCCAGGACAGATTCATGGATTTTCCGCCGTCACTTCACTGAGCCACCAGAATACCTGTTGGCATTTCAACATTTGAAAGTATTGAAAAGTAACACTAAAACAACCTAAGATTGTTGTAGAGAAGGAACAGGCAAAGAGAAAGCAAAATATTTGAAAAAAAATAACTATGGTACAAAGAAAGCACTAGGCAAAAAACAAAAACAAAAACATATGTCTCCTATGCAGATGCCTTTGAAATACTAACACAGAAATAGGGAACTAGCAACATTTAGGGAACAACCAACATTCTCTTGGCATTCAGATGATCCAGTAGCCTTAGAGTTCCCAGCTTGCAAGCTTAAAATAGACCTACATAAGGGTGTGAGAAGCTTTTAGCCTGATGGTTACTGACTGACTGGTTTTGCCAAAATCATTTAGAAAAAGAAAGGCTGGTTCTCCACACTCCTGTTTCCCAACAGGTCTTCTGGGAAATCAGCAAATAATAACTAAGCAATCAATTCTTGCTTTCTTGATGTTAAGTCAATTCTTGAAATTAATGGTACTTGGAGAATGTCTTAGTCGCTGTTCTATTGCTCTGCAGAGACACCCTGACCAAGGCAACTTATATAAAAGAAAGTATTGCTTACAGTTTACAAGGCTTGCTTATAGTTTCAGAGGGTTAGTCCATTCTCATGCCATGGAGTATGGTGGCACACAGACAGGCATGGTGCTGGAGAAGCTGCATGCTGATCTCCAAGCAGTAGGCACAAAGAGAGACTTGGCCTGCCCTAGGTTTCTGAAACCTCAAATCCTGCCCCCAAGGTACACAGCTCCAACAAGGACATGCCTACTTCTAACAAGGACATACCTCCTACCCCTTTGAAGCAATTCACCAACTGGAGACTAAGCATGTAAACATATGAGCCTATGGGAGCCATTCTCATTCAAACCAACACATCTCACTTCTCTGGCCCCTATAGGCTTGCAGCCATACCATAATGTAAAATGCATTTAGTCCAACTTCAAAAGTCCTCATAGTCTCTAAGTATCTTCTGAGACTCAAGACAGTCTCTTAACTGTAACTCTCTGCAAAAGCAAAATTAAAAAAGCAAATCACATGCTTCTAACATACAGTGGCACAGAATATGCATTACCATTCCAAAAGGGAGGAAAGGGAGCATAGTAAACACTGGACCAAAGCAAGACTGAAACCTAGCAGGGCAAACTCCAGACTCTGAATCTCCACATCTGGTATAAAAGGCTCTTCAAATCTACAACTCCTTCCGGCCTTGATGACTATAACACGCCTTTCTCTTGGGCTGGTTCCATACTCTGCTAGTAGCTCTTCTCGGCAGTTATTTCATAATGCTGACGTTTCCAGCATCTTGGGGTCTCCAACACAATCTAGGTGTCACCTTCAGGATGCCACACAGTCGCGTCTCTGGACCTCTGTGCTGGTACTGTCTTGCCAAGTGCCTGGCCCTTGCAGCTCTCCTTAGCTGCAGATGAAGATTCCACAGTCCCTTTACTCCTGTATCCTTGACTCTCAAGCCAGAACTACCTGTCTGAAGTGCCATGATTTTTTTTGCTTGCTAGGGCTGTGGCCCGGGCCCCTTCTTTTATCACATTTGCATAAGTTTTCAGTTGTTGGTTTTTAAAAATGCCTTTTCCCAACATGGACTCTTAGCAGGGTGGGTTCTTACCCTGAGGTCGATACTCTATTCCGTTCAGCATCAGGGTTTTCTTTAAACGTTTATCCCCTGAGTCCAGCACTTGGCTTCATTGCCTTTCCTGATGTTGTTTTTCTCCTTGCTCCACTTGCTCCTTTTCATTGCAGATCTGCGCAAGTGTGATCACTAATAACCATGTGACACAGTCAGTGCTAGGCTATCTTGAAATCTCCTTGACCAACACCATTGACCCAAAACACTTCCATTTAGCCTCTGGCAGATATTTTTGGGCAAGAGCAAAAAAGCAATCATATTCTTTATGAAAATACCACAAGAATGGTCTCTAGGCCTCTTAACTAATACTCCTTCCCTATGAAACCTCTTGAGCCGGGCCCACATTGCTGTCAGTACCACTTCCAAGCTCCTACTAGGATAGCCTAGTAAGTCCTGCTTAAAGTGTTCAACCACTTTTCTAGCCCAAAATCCCAACGTCTTCCATGTTTCTCCAACAAACAGCAGAGTCAGGCCTGTCACAGCAATATATCACTGTCTGGTACCAACTTCTTCCTTAGCTCAGAGCTTAACACCTTGACCCACAGGCAACAGGCAGAGAGACACCGGGATGGTGTGTTCTTATTAAACCTCAAAGCCCACCCCGTAGTGACACACTTCCTGCATCAAGGACACACCTCCTCCAACAAGGACACACCTCCTCCAATAAGGTCACACCTCCTAATCTTTCCTAGCTATTTACCAACTGGAAACTAAACATGTGAATATATAAGCCTATAGAGGATCATTTTCACTTAAACCAGCAGAAAGTAATACAGTGAGCTTAACATTATCTACTGAACAGAAACAAAAACAGAGATTGTGGCTTAACATTCAGACTAGAGGCTGCTTTAGGCGCTTTCACATTTTTCTCATGCCATCTTTGAATAGGGGTCTGTTCTCATCAGATTTCAAGAGGTGACACAGAGATGGAGGAGAATGATGAAATGGGCAGAGGGCTCCCAGCTAGGGGGCAGGCAGTTTCTTGTCATTCATTAGGTTTGCTGGGCGATAACACCACTGCAAGTAAAGAATCATCTGTGTGAAGTAGTCTGAGACCCGCAGATAAGCAGCCATTTTGCCTAAAGAACCTGCATTTCTTATTGTTGTGTTCAGTGAATGCATTAGGCAGGAAACCTTTGTGCTGACTTTTAAGAGAAGCTGTTCTTTTCAAACATGAAGTGACAAAAAAAGTATGAAGGCATTACCGGGGTTGGAGACTATCTGTCCAGCTTGCTCACATGGGTCTGGGTAGAACATTTCAGTTCCTTGAGCGTAGGCCTCTCTATTGAATCCCTTACAGTGTGGCTTCTCCTGGACTGAGTGGTCTAAGAGAAAGACCCTGACAGAAATTCAGCATGGACCTGTAATCTTAGAACTGACGTATCATCATCTTGAAGATAGATGTCTGTTCATCACACAAACTAACCTTGGTAAACATTTGGGAGGGATTCCACAAAGGTGTGAATTCATCCAAGGACCATGCCGGGCCCTCTTGGAGCCTGCTAACAGCTCTCCAGGCGTGTTGAAGTGCTGCCTGTGCCGTGGCTGCCTGTGCTGTGCTGCCTTCATAGGACATTAGGCTCAAACCTGCCTGAGTTTAGCACCTTGAGTTTAGCTGTTTCTAGCCCCTTTATCTTACAGCAAGGAGAATAAATATCAGCAAATGTGATGATTTTTTTTTTTCAGTCTTACTCCAATCCCCTTTCCAATCACCAGGGCTGCCACAATTTCACCCATAGAGCAGCGTACCTCACAACTTGAATCTTGAAATGAATCAAATCTTATGTCTAAGCCAGAACTAAACAATTGAACTTTCATAAACCACTAAGGAATTAAAATAATAAACTGAGCAGTTTATGTTTACATTCTCCTTGTTTATTAGGAACAATTGATTATAATTTTAGTTCCTAGTACTTTTTATGTGGTGGAAAGCATATAAGGAATAAGAAGATTTTAGTGTTTCTACTCCTTACAAAAGGAAATTGTCAGTGTATTGAGAATCCCATAAATATATTTTTTGTGGAACATATTTCTACTGCATTGCTGAATGGCAGCCAGATTATGTCAGAAAAATGAATTAGAAAATGTTGTTTTCCTGGTTTCAGAGAACTTCTGGGCTCAGTGTTCAGTTTTCGGACCACAAATCGATGACTCACCAAAAAAATGACCAGGATTAATGAGCACAGAGTGTTTCATTTGCTTGCTGGCTCTCGCTGCTCTACCTTTTTGATGATTCCTGCTCTACACTGTGTCTGAAAATTCCATTCTCACTGGAACTTGTATACGTCAGCATCATTAACAACATTTAGACACAGCTGCAAGCCAGTCTCTTAGCCAAGGTGGTTCTTCTTACAAGAGTGTTTTCTACTTTAACTTCAGTTTAGAGCCACAAAGCCATGGCCGTGTACCTGTGGGGCTTGAATGTATTTGTAGCTTTATGCTCATCTCTAGGGCTGCTGTGGTCTGCTGTGGCGTGCCGCGTGGCAGGTGGTGATCAATTTGGTATAGGAAAGAACCTTATCTTTACCTCTGACTGACAACGATGCAAGTATGTTTGAGAACCACTTCTAGACTGTTCTATGTATTCTGGGAGAGTCAGACCATCTGTGTCAACCGACGCTGTCAAGATGGCCCAGCAGGTGCAATCACATGCCACGGAGCCCGAGGACACGAGTTTGCTGTCCAGGTCTGACACATGTGAGAAATAACTCCCACAGGTTGTTCTCAGACGACCACCATGGTGTGCAGATGCGTGCGGCGTGCACTCGCTCTAAATAAGTGCAATAAAAAGAAGAGCTTGTGGTGCAGCTGTTGGCTGAGCATTGACAACGTGCAGTAACAAAAGTTATCCACAAAATCCTCAAGCAAGAAGAAAGACTGTCTTTCCATGACAGGGGAAGGAGCAAAATCAGTACAACTGTTCCCTGGACCCATCCCTAAATTTGGGCTTCAGGATAATAATGGAATTTTCACTTACTTGTGGCAGAAGGGTTTTTTTTTAAGATGGTGGACAATGGTTCTAAAACCCCCAAATTCCATACGGTGAGCGATTTTTAATACTTATTTAGCTAAAGTCATGCCCATTCCATAAGTTTTCCGTTGCATTTTTCTCTCTGAAGTCATGATAAAATGTGTGTGACAGGTTTCTCTAACTGCAAAATGAAACTTGACAGACTCGTTCCAATGAACTTCTGTGGGATATATGCTTATATGTTACTTAGTGATCGATCCTTCAACTCCGGGAGATTAGAGCCGTGTTATTGATAGTTACCTATGGGGTGGGGGTGGAAGGAATATGCACTTGTGTAGAAAGGAACACCTGATTATTGGCCTAATAGCTGACTAACCACATCTGCATTAGTGGAAAAGTAATTTGCAAGAAAGGAAAAGAGATGTCTACTTGCTTTACAGCTAGTTTTAAGTGATTTTCTTGACTTGTCTGGTGAGTATTGGTGAAGGGGAAAAGACCTGTGTCTCCCGAAGTAGAGAATGTGAACTGCAGAAAGCAATTGCCAACGTAGCTACCAGTATGGGAGATCTCTCGCCCCGGCCTTGTATCATTAAATAAAGTTTGAAGGATATATGTCTTCCACTTAATTCTGTATTTTAGACTTAAAAAGAGCCTTTGTATATAGCGTCTGCCCTTGCTCCCAGATTTTTGCAAGGAGAAGGGAGAAAGAACAAGCCATTGGAACTGTATGCCTAAGCACATCATCAGTAACAGAATCTTTAGCTGGGCAGGGCTGAAGGCCGCCTGCACACAGTGTCCTCATCCAGCTCTCTTGCTGTAGCAAAGCTTTCCACACATTCAAGCATGGACCACTCTAGAACTGAACCGTACCCATAATTCCAGTGAATATGTCATCTTTGATGAGGGCTTGAAGGGAACACACAAAGACTATTGAAAGATCGAACACTATCAAAGATGCTTAGAGTAGTGTGGGATTCCTGAGGCTGAGTTCTGAGGAACTCAGGTGCCTTAACAGTGACCTAACAGGAACTTATCAGTCCTGAACTCCTCCAAACACAAGCGCTCTCAGAAAGCATCAAAGATTTCCTTGAAGACTTGCCAGGCAACAATTGCAAATAACAGGCTTCATTTCACTGGGCACTTGGATTCAGTCCCTGTGGAGACTCAAGCAAGAGGGCTCTGAGGTCAGACATCCTTCATGAAGTCCTTGTCCCACGTCATTACACTGTGAAGTCCCAGCCTTTGCTAAGCCTGCTTCCCACTCTACAGCAACACTTAATAGCTTAAGGGGCCTTTGTAAACAGACAGACCATGCATGCCGTGACTACAAACTGCTATTCTTGGGTTTTAATTTCTAGTATTGTTGTTTTCTGGAAAGATTGCCATTTTCCTGGGGTGTTTTCTGTTCTTTGTTAGCACCCAAACATGAGTCTGGAGGATTGTGATTGAGGGCTAATGGGTTCTTTCTTGAAACTAAATTTCTGTCAATATTTCCAGGCACAGTAGAGAAATAAAAGTATTTATGCAAATGACATAGCCTATTCACAGCCCTCAGACCTCCTCCCCCCACTCCCTACCCCCACCCCTGCCCGTGACCTTTAGCAGTGGAACTTTCAGGAGTTACTCAGCAGAGGGTGAGCGAGTTTTTCCTGGTTCCTGCTGTGTTGAAGAAAGAGACAGGTAGAAAAAGCTGTGGCCTCAGAAGGGGCAGCAATAACCTGATCCGGTGCACAGAGCTGGGTCTCGACACCTGTCTGCCCTGAAGTGACCAGCTGGGCTGTTGGAGGGGAGAGGAACTGAGAAGCCCTCTTTATGTCCTTTCATACCTACTCTAGAGGAGCATATTTTATCATCAAAAGGAGGCGGAGGAGTCAAAAGGTCATGGCTCTCCTCTGGGAAGCCTTTGTAAAGTTGAGTTGCACTAACTTGAGGGAACACGACTTTTTTTTTTGTCATTAATTCATCCAACCTATAATTATTTGATACCTAGTGTGTGCTTGACATTATTCTGGACACTGATGATAAAACAAGACAGTGACCCTATTCTCGTGGAACTCGCAGCCATACAGAACGAGCTTCACAGGAGTCCTGCACCGATCCTATCCTCTTAGAACACAGGGATGCCCTGAGGCTCGGCCTTGGTACCTTATGCCCCCTGAGACCCATATTTAATATCCCCCCCTCCCCTGGAGACTTTAGGATGTGTTTGTGGTACACTAAGTACCAAAGCGATGGCTTCCAGCTAAAGTAGAGAGTATTTTTGACCTCTCAGAAATTATTATGGCTGTGAGGATCTATTTTCGTCCTGCTTTCTCAAGTTCATGTTCTCCGTGGTAGCCAGCAATGAAACCGCCACCCTGCTGAAGGGTAATAGAATAAGCTCTGTATTATCCACGGCACTGCAGCCTTGACATGCTGAGAAGCAGGCTTTGATTTGCCTGAAGTCATTTTATGCTTTAAGTCTTGGGGCAGCCTCCCTGCGGTTTGGCTCTTCAATACATTCAACTTTTAGTATGTCTTCTTAAGGAGCAGGGGGACAGGGGATTGAAACTAGGACAGTGCAGCAATGCAGATGTTAATAAAGGCTAGAGAGCTTAGGTGAGACCAAAGCCTGCATGACGTTATTTGGTTGATAACACTGTGAGCCTGCCTTCAGATTTCCGTAGGCTGCCTAGTGGTTTGTAGAGGAGAAAGGTTAGTTTTAACCTTAACCTTACCTTTATGTAACCCTTGTAAAAACATGGGACTCGAGCCCAGCATGTGAGGCATTGCCTTTTGGCTGTGGAATGATGGATCGTGTGAATATTTGCTTTTATATCTGGACCGTGTCTAGACATTAGGGGCAGGGGCTCAAGTATGCAGGTGACTCATGATCACCGAGAAGGCACCTTCACACTGGGAAGACCTGGCAGATATCTCCCGAACAAAAACCTGCTGTCCTTAGTGCTGGCTATGGACTGAGAGGTGCCTCATGCTGAGGTGCAGGGGAAAGGCGCAGTAGAGGCCCATTTCTAACCAAAGAGTGTCCTAATATCTAACCCAAATCCAGTCAGAAAGTAAGCAGACAAATTCCCATTTTCAGACACTGTTCCTAGATCAGATGGTTTAGATCTCTCAAAACTGTCTATGTTGTGAAAGTCAAAGGAATAAAAAGACAAAAGTGAGGTGTCGGGAAGCTCTAAGTTAAAAGATAACAAAGAGACATGATAGGCTAGGGATTGAGGGTTGCGTCCAATCATAAAGGTAGGGAGAGTGGAGGAAGAAAGACATTGTCTACAAAGGACAACTGGGGGACAATGAGTTCTTCAGAGGCATCCGTAGGTCTCACTTTTTTTTTTTAATGGTAGAAAGAGATGAGAAAAATTCATTTGATGGAAAGTATTGTGAATCAGGAACATCAACAAAAAATGTGAGAGAATCAAGATAGCTTATGAGTAAGCCCCAGAATAATAAAGCCCAGGGGGCAGACAGGATTCTGAATCAGGGCCACAGTCTCCTGCCTCCTTGGCCAACGCCAGCTGTGTGGAAGTGGACTGTTGGCCTCAACTTTATTCATGCCTTTGGGCTGCCTGACAACGTAGCGCAAACTGTGTGGCTTCAAACGATAGGAATTTGTTGCCTCACCGCTCCGGCAGCCAGAAATTAAAGGCGGAAGTGCTGATTGTCCCTCTAAAGCCTGTGTAGGAGGCCTTTCTTGCCTCCTCCTAGCTTCTGCCAGGCGTCAGCCACCTCAGTGCTTCTGGTTCGGCGCTCCGGTGCTTCCATCTCCACCCGTCTTTCATGGTGTTCTTCTTCATGAGGTTCTTTGCCAGCCCTTCTTCTGCGATAAGGCCACCAACCGGACTGATTTAGGGCCCCACCTAATGACCTCATCTTAACCTCAAAATGTGCAAAGACCCTATTTCCAAGTGAAGTCACGGGCAGAAGCTTCGGTATCAGGGTTTCAACATCTCTTTAGGGTGGACGTAAGTCAGCCCATAAACATCTCTCTATCTGTTTTTCCCACTCTCAGCTGGGCATGGGAGAGGGAGTGGGAGTTGTTGAATCAACGTCAACACTGAGTTCCCTCAGCTCTGAGTCTGAAGTCCTGTGTCTCCAAGGCACCACTCAGCCTTGGGCAAAGAAGCCTCAAGAGGCTTAAGGAGGAGCCGGTCCCTGGGCTTTATGAAACACCCACAGTTTGATCATTGGTGGACACAATGACAACTGCACAAGTAAGCAGTTATGTTTTGTTCACAGTCACCCTCTTTGTTTTCATTTGTATTTCTTTGGATGATTGTTGACCAAACTTTTTTATACTTTTTTTTTCTTGATTGCGTGTGTATTTGCGACAGCATCTCATGTATCCCAGGCTGGCCTCACATTTGCTGTATTGTGGAGAGTAACACTGAACTTGCAATGCTTCTAACTTCGCCTTCCTTAGCACCAGGATGCGCACCACAAACTTGTTTAATGTGGTGAGGATTGAACCTACGGCTTCATGCATGCAAGGCACGTACTCTGCCAATGGGACTATATCTTCAAACCTCAAGACATTTTCTATACTGAATTCTCATTCTACAGCCTCATAAAATTATAAAGATGGGATTTTAACATTTGAAAAAGAAAAGTTTTTTTTTCCTCCCACTTTTCCACAAGACTCCCTAAGCATCGCCCAGTGTTTGGCTATGAGCCTCAGCATCTGTTTTGAGGTGGTGCTGGATAGAGCCTCTCAGAGTACAACTTTATCAGGCTCCTGTCTGCAAGCTCAGTGGAGAATCATTCATAGTGTTGGGGGCTGGCACTCTCCCATAGGGTAGGCATTGGTTGGGCCAGGCATTGGTTGGGCATTCCCTCAGTCTCTGCTCTAACCTGCTGTCTTTATCCTTGCACATCTTGCAGGTAGGGTAATTTGGGGGCTGAAGTTTTTGTGGGTGGGTTGGAGTTCCCCTTCCTCTACTAGGAGGCTAACCTAGTTAGAAGGTATCCTCTTCAGTCTCTATAGCCTCTGCTACTAGGAGTCACTGCTTGAATCCTCACATCCTCCCAGGAGCCCACGCTGCCTTCGATCTCCAGCTTGTCACAGAGGTACGCCCACCCTCCATTTGTTTCTCTATAGGCCTTCTGTCCTCTCGCCCTCGCTCTCCCCAGGTCTGTTCTCCACCCTCCTAACTCTCTGCGCCCCCTCTCCTACCTTGTTCCCTCTCTCCAGCCACTACCTCTGTGTATTTTATCTACCCTTCCCAAGTGAGATTTATGCATCCTCCCAGGGATATATGCTTATCCTGTACTCTATGGCTAAAATCCCCTTATAAGTGAGTATATACCATGTGTGTCTTTGTGGGTCTGGGTTACCTCACTGGATCTTGTGGAAAAGCAGGAGAAAAGAGAAAAAGGACCTGCAGGTGATAGGAGCTCCACAAGATAATCAACAGGGCCAACTAACCAGGGCCCAGAAGGGCTTGTTGAGACTGAAGCATCAACCAAGGACCATGGATAAACTGGACCTAGGCCCCAAAAAGATATAGTAAATAGACAGCTTAGGCTTCATGTGGGTCCTCTAGTAAGAGAAGTGGGGACTGTATCAGATACAGATACACTTGCCAGCTTTTTGATGACTCCTCCCTGGTGTGCCTGCCTTGACAGGCCACAAGGGAGGAGGACACGCATCCTGATGCAACTGATGAGCTGGGGTGGATGGGAAAGGGAGCTCCCCTTTTCTGAGAAAAAGGCAAGGGGAGAAGGGAGAGAGAGAGGGTGGGGCTGGGAGAGAGAGGGTAGGGCTGGGAGAGGAGAAGGGATAGGGAGACAACCAGGGTGTAAAGTGAATAAAAAAAATAAATAAAACTTTTGAAAAACAGAAAGAAAAAGAAAAAAAGTTTTTAAATATTGGAAGCTGGGGATTGTGTCTGTACCCCAGCACTTTGGAAGCCAAAGCACATTCAAGGCCAGCCTGAGTTCCATAGTGAAACCCTCCCTCAAAAAAAAAGTTTTTAAATCATAAATGATTTTTAAATGATGTATGGGTCATCAACTGGAACAAACTAACAAGGAAAACCAAGACTCTGCTCTCATGTCTCTGTTCTTCAAGCTAGAAAAAGAAAAGAAAAACGGCGAGATAAGAGAGGACATTCTGTAATGCATACCGTACTTTCCAAGGGTTCTGCTTCCCTCCTCGTGGCTCGGCCCTAGGCACCCAGAAGAGGAGAGACTCTGAAGTTCTCAGGGGACTTGCAAGCAGAAGTGGGGGGAAGGTCACAACTGGAGATGAAAGTCTGCACATCCCTGATGTCCCCATGCTTCAAAGGCAATGCTGGACCAAAGCAGGGTTGGAAAAGGACACCATCTTTGATGTCACAGTCTCTGTTCAAAAGTGCTGTTGCCTGCCCTGTATTTCTCTCTGTGTGACCTCAGTTGGATACCAGGTTTGTAACCTAAACCAGGGGTCATGTCCCATGTGGCAAATGTGACTTGGGAACCACAGCAAGGTGGACTCTTATTCCCAAATCCAAAAGTACCATTCCCCCCAACTTTCAGACATGAGCTAGATAAACTCTGATTTAATTATAAGGTCCTTGGGGCTAGAAAGATAGCTCAGTGGTTAAGTGTACCTGCTGTGCAAACATGAGAACTAGAGTTTGGGTACTAGGACTCATGTGATAGGCTGGGTGTCCCACACATGCCTGTAACTCTATCTCCCAGCAGGGCAGACATGAGAGAATTGCTGAGAATTTCTGGCTGTCCAGGTTTAGAGAGAGACTCTTAACTCAAAAATAAGAGATGGGAATGATAGAAAAGAAAATCTGATGCCCCCTTGTGGTTTCTGTCCACCACCTACATGTACCACACACACACACACACATACACACACACACACACACATCTTTTTTAATGTTGAAGGATTATCCTTATGGAAAACTGTCATTTGCCACCAACCCCAGGTAAAAACACTAGGAATGCACACTGCTGTTATTACACTGGTCTTTCTTTACCATCCCCACAGCAGTGGGAATTAAGGGTCTGTCAGCATTTCCATTATTGCTTCTGACTCGCAAGGCCTGACTTAGCCGCTGAAATTTGCTTTTGTACTGGATGGTGGTCTGAGGGCAATTTCCTTTAGTATTTATAGCAGCTGCATTTTTTTAAATGCTTGTCTGTGAGTTTGCAAGTGAGTTCAACAGCTATTGAAAAATTCATACACTGCAACTCCCTTTTAACGTGCATTGCGCTTCCTCGAGGTGGGCTCATGCCAAGGAAACACACACAGTGTGCACCTCAGGATACAGACCTCCACGATGGTAACAACTCACAGCATGGCCAAGAAGCAACGTTATGAGGCCATATAGCAATCAGTCATGGTTCCCTGTTGCCGTGTATCATGTGTCTCTGGGATGCGATGTGCAAAAGAGTGGGTAAGAAAGCGTGGTCTTCAGCTATGAGTTTATTTGGATTGCATGTTGCAGACACTGGAATCTTCTCATCAAGTTACAGAATTACAGAACTGAAAGAGGATCCCCTGCTTTGTCACAACAGTCCATTATGGATACTTGCTCCATCAGTGTTACATCTGTTGTCACGCAGCAGCACAAAAATGAGTGACTTGAATCAGCACCTCTTGAGAAACTCATGGTTCTGCCTATCAGCTGTTAGTTCTGAGCTCAGCTTGGAGAGTCTTCTGTGGGTCCTGCCTGGGCTCATGTGTGTAGCTACAGGCAGCTGGTGAGTCAGCCAGAAGCAGTTTGACCTTTGACGGCTCTATTAACATGCCTAGTAGTTGACTTACAGTGCAGAGAAACTTCTACATTCTCTCATAGATGACTTCAAGATTTTTACTGGCTGCTGGGTTCCAGAAACAGAAAAGATGGCAACTCCCAATGTACACACTCTCCCAAAGCCACTTTCACATTTGCTAAAATTAAAGAAGAAACTCACACGCTGGGAGATAAAGTACTATGATCATCTCTTAGTGGGAGGGACAACAATATATTAATAAATTGAATTATTTGCATCCTTTTTTGTTTGTTTTTAGACAAGGCATGTCCATATAGCCTCAGTCTCTCAAGTGCCGGGACTAGAGGTGTGTGTCATTAAGCCACATTTTTAAAATGTAGAAACGAGGATCCTGTTCTACTGGCTTCATCTAGGAGCTCCCTAGTATCAGTCTTGCATGAAAAGAAAGAGACAGGAATAGGTTGTGTCCATGGCACATAAAAGAAGAACGGAAAGCCTTCTTAGGGAAGTGAGAACTTATCCCAAGAATGGAGAGTCACCAGATTGTCCAAGGATGCTGTCAGTGATGAGAGGTAAAGTACTTTCAGTGTAACACATCTCTGTCCCACAAAGAGTTCAACATGAAAAAGGCTACAATGCAAAGAACACCATGCGTTTTCAGTAAAGCAGAGAGAAATTTAGAGGGTGGAGGGAATGTTCATTATGCATGCAATAAATTTAAGGCCTAATTTAAACTAGGAGTGAAACGTTTTATTGTCTATCTACCTATCTATCTACCACTTGCAAACATGATTCCTGCAGAGAACAAAATGGCATCAGATCCCCTGGAATGGGAGTTACAGCTGCCATTTGAGTGCTGGTAATTGGACGGTGGTCCTCTGCAAGAACAAGCAATGCTCTCAGCTGCTGGCCGTCTCCCCAGCACCTCAAAGTGTCTTACAGGTGTTTTTCCTACATCACTATAGTAGTTTAGCACATGTGAGAATGATTAAATGTAACCTTTACTTTCTCTACATTGAAGAAGCCAGTGTGTCCTGCATGCAAATTGAATCCTTCCTAGGATTTTTGCCTCACATTTGAAATAAATCTTGTTTTCATTCTGGTTTAATTAAGGAATAGACTTTCTTGGGGGAAAAGAAAATCCTAGTAGGAAGATCACACAGGAAGAGAATGGGTTCTCTACTTCCGTGGTCCCACAAAGAGACCAAGGTGGTTTTGCAGGATGTATGGCATGGGTCCATATTCCAGTGCAAGAATTCTGTCTACAGCCCCAGCAAAGCTAGAATGGAGCAGCTGTCTTAGCAGCTGGAGATACGCGGGGATCTTAGTCCAGAAAGTCTGGATATGAGGCCCACTTGTTTATTGACGTTGCTGGAAACCTGGATGAGCAACTTCCGAAGGCCTTGGAGACAGACTGTTGGAAGGTGTGATCTCCCTGCATCAGGGCGTCCTGGACTCGGGTGTAGGTTCTATGCTGATTTGCCCATTTTCCATTTGCTCATTTTCTTGGTGGACTTTCAAAGTCATTTTCACACTGCTCATTACACTATACAGAGCCTCCAGTGGAGAATCATAAAATTTGCTAGATGACTTTAGAAGAATCCTATCTCTCCCCCGGCCCTAGCTGCAGGTTCTATTCCTTACTCTACAAATTCTTATGGACTCAAGGATACACGGCCAGTAGCCAGGCCTTTAAAATGGCACGTGATGTAGCCAACTGTGCTTTCAGCAACCTGCTTTGGTATTGAAAGTTAGATCACAGCCAATGAATGTTGGTGATTTGCCCAAACTGTACCAACCAAACTACATCTTCATAACCAGTATAAGTTCAGGACATTCTTTTAAAGCCTTGGATCCTAGCACCAAGAATAATGAAAAAAATTTAATGTTCAACATCCTATCCAGTGAGCTGGGAAACTTTTTAAATATTTCTTGTCATCAGAAAGGTGGGATGGTCCACTATACAAGAAAGGAAAGTTTAGCCAAAAGTTTAAAGCAAACTCCAAGAACAAGACACCAAAATGCCCAGGATAGATATGGTGCTGCTGATCAAAACACCAGCAAGCCAAACTCCTGAAGTCCTTGCTAATCAACCCTTCATCTTATTCAGCTTTCAATAGCTTAGGATAAGGGCCTTCTGAAGCTTAAGAAGTAAGTGTTCCTTTATTCTAAGTTAGTCCTGGTGATTCTATATTATTATTTACATTGTATGAGTCTGGAAAAAAGGAAACAAGAGCAAAAGGGAGGGACTGTTTCTGATATGAACTCGGTGGAGGGCTCTTTGACACACACACCCCACCCTACCCCCCCAGGGAGAAGCAGCCTTGCTAGGCCACAGAGGAGGACTTTGCAGCCAGTCCTGAAGACACCTGATAAACTAGTATCAAATGTAAGGGGAGGGGGTTCTCCCTTATCAGTGGACTTGGAAAGGGGCAGGGAGGAGATGAGGGTGAGATGGTGGGTTTGGGAGGGAAAGAGGGAGTGGGAAACAGCAGGGATACAAAGTTAACAAACTGTAACTAATATTAAAAAAAATAAAAATAAAAAAAAGGTATAGAACACTTCTGGAATGGCTTCCTGAGGCGGGGGTGGGGGCAGGGGTGGGGGACGAGAAATGCACGGTTTTATGCAGGCTCTGTGAAGTGGAGACCTTGAGCTGCCTTCAGGCTGGCTGCATGAAGAAGTGATCCCAGGCTGGGAGCCTCTTCTGGAAACCCAGGAAGTATCTGCTGATAAAACCAGCCCTTTTTGAAAGTCAGAGTAAAATGTAAACAACTTGTATCCTTGATGGGCACAGAATCCCTAAAGCCCTAAGGCCATGAGCTCAGGCTTGGTGTTCGTTTGGCTAAGCAGTCACTATTGCTAAAGTCAGTTCAGTCAGGGTTTCTCTGCCTCAAAGCTGAATAAATTACTAAGATCTGCCCTAGTTAAGATGTTAAGATGTTTCTTTATAGTTTGGTGCAGTGGCACTGGCCTGTAATCCCAGCACTCAGGGAGGCAGAGGCAGGAGGATCTCTGTGAGTTCCAGGCCAGCCTGGTCTACAAAGTAAGTTCAAGGTTACACAGAGAAACCCTGTCTCAAAAAAAACAAACAACAAAAAAAGATGTTTCCTTATATTTTTTTTGAATCAGAAAATGTGGGTTTAAACACGTTAATTAAAGGCTTTCTTGTATTTTTCTTTTGAGTGCAACTTTTAGTAATATATGGTCAAACTACTTCAACTTGGTGAACAACAGAAAAATATTAAACACAGATTTCTTTGGCACTTTTTTTTTTTTTTAGAATCTAAGCTCTCTTCTAGAATTTCTCAGTTTTATACAGTCAGAAGTCCCCTGGGCATTCTATATGCCACTGACAGGAAGCCCGAAGCAAAGCATGTTGCATTGAATTTACTTTTTCTGGTTTCCAAGAGTAACTTAGAAATTCTTGTATATAGTTTACCACAAGCTCTGAGGAAAAGAAAACTAAGAGCACAATAGCAGAATAGTAATTCTGCAAAGGAAATACTGCACAAAGCATGAGCATTAGCGTGAACCGAGAGATAGGAAACATTTTGGGTACAGTTATGGTTTGAATCTGAAATGTCCCTTACAGACTCATATTTTGAATATTTGTGCCCCAGCTTGGTGGCCTCATTTTGGAAAGTTGTGTGACTTGGTTTGGGCCTAGCTGGAAACAGGTCACGTGAAAGCTGCAGGCTGGCCCCTAATTCCCACCCCAGCTCTGCTCCCTGCTTTGCCTTGGGACAAGGAGCCCCCATCCCGTGTTCCCCTGCCCTAAACTCTAACATGTCTTCCTTGCCATGATGAACTGAGACCCTCTGAAACTGTGGCCCACAGTGGCCATGGTGGTCATGCTTTTACACTGACACTTGGGAGGCAGAATCAAGGCTGTTAGCATAAGTTCTAGGCCAGTAACCCCGGGCTACTTAGTAAGTTCAGGGTATTTTGAAAGAAAGCATTTGATTGAGGCCTTGCTTACAGTGTCAGAGTTAGTTTCTGTTATAGCAGGGACCATGGTGAGATCATGGTGTCAGAGCAGTAGCTGAGAGCTATGTTCTGATCCATAGACAGAGGGAGAGAGAGAGGGATGGAGAACTGGGCCTTGCATGGGCCTTTGAAAACTCAAAGCCCCCACACAGTGACAAGCCAACAAAGCCACACCTCCTAAACTCTCTCATACGTAGCATTCCCTGATGACTAAGTACTCAAATATAAAAACTTATTGGGACGATTCTTATTCAAACCACCATAGATATTTTGTCATAATAATGCAAAAGTAACCAACAAACTACCTTTGGGTCCTTAGATTTCTTGGAGGAAGGAGATATGGAAACAATGGAGGATCCAATTAGATTAGAGACAGAGACATAGGGGCTTGTGCTCACCTTCAGTTTAGACTTTTGAGAAGTGGCCACTTCCACAGCTAAGGCTGCAGATGAGTAGAAGGTCAATGCAGCATGCTCCTGCAGAGAGGTGAGCTACACAAGGGATGCAGGGCTCCGGAGATGGGCTAAGGCAGACCCTTTGGTCTTTCTTTTCTCTGCTCTCCATGTACATACCGCCAACAAAAGGAACTCTAATCTTTACCTGCCATTTGATGGCTGCCTTTTGGCTTCAGCATAGCTTTCTAGGCAATTCATGATCTTGTCCCACCCTTACTGGTGCACTTGCATACCATGAGTCTTTTGTCCTTTAGCCCAAAGGACTTTGCTCAGGCTAGCCCCACACCTTGCATGCCTTTTCCTTTCATTTCTGTCTGTGAGCTTTTTCAGAACTCTGCCCTAATATGAGTACCTACCTCTCCATGTTCTCTTTGATTGATCTCTTTGCCCCCATACTCATCACTCTCTCTCTCCTTTGCTGTGTCCCAGAACCCGGGAACAGAAGATAGAGTTTCTTTAGCTTAAACTTATCAGCTCTGTGGTGGTGGGAAAGCTCTGGGGTCCTGCCCTCTGAGTACTTGGCCACCCCTCCCCCAGTGACTCTGCTTATCTACTTAAATGCTCTCCCACCACCATTTTGTCATTGGCTGTGCACCTGCATAGTTTGCATTTGGTTGTTCGCACTTTCAGGCACATGTCTGTGCTGCCGCTAGCAAAGAAAATGGCCTAGAAGCACCTGCAGCTGCTTACGGTGGGAGACAGAGTGAAGTCATTCATCCCAGTTGCTTTTCTTCTAAATGTTACGACCTTGGGAAGTTACATAACCTAGCTGTGACTTTGTCTTCTCACAAACTGGGGTAATCACACCTACTTGTAAAGGTTATCGAGGCAATCTATATTTTGGAGGAAAAAAAGACTATAAATGGTGTTGCAGGGGTCAGAAAATGAGGGAAGCTCTGTGCCACAGGGGCGCTGAGTAACAAGTCACATCACAAGGATAGTGATAATAGCTAGAACGTTCCCAGCCGCTGTCCACTGCTAAGTGTTTCGTACCGTTATCTCATTAACCTCTCCCAATACTTTGAGGAAGACATTATTGTAGCTACCATGCAAATAACAAAACTGGGACTCTGGAAGCTGAGTGCCGGCTCAGGTGGCAGAGCTGGGAATGAGGGCAACCCTCAGAGGCTCAGTGTTGTCATTTCTGCACCCAGGATGTGACAGTTGCTCTCCTGGCATTCGTCCTCATTTGCCCTTGATTCTTAACAACCTGAAAGATAGCAGCAGGCACAGTAGGTCCTGCAAAGATCAGAGGAGGAAACCAAAGGGGCCTTGACAGAGTTCCAGGGAGGAGATGGGAATCTGCTTGGGAAGTACAAACTGAGCCAGCCACAGGGAGCTAATCCACAGAGAGGTCGGGAGAAAAAGAGGAGGTGGGGGAGGGGAGGGGAGCTGGAGTGTGGCTAGGCAGGTGATGGGCAGAAATTGCTTCTGTAACTTGATGAGGTGATGAGGGGCCAAGACTATTTTGGGCAGCATTCGTGGTGCATGTCAACCTGCAAGGAGGTCTTGCCCTCTACTTCATGGTCAACAGACAGGAGGCCACCAGAGGTGGTACAGTGTGCGTGTGTGTGTGTGTGTGTGTGTGAGAGAGAGAGAGAGAGAGAGAGAGAGAGAGAGAGAGAGAGAGACTCTGATGTCCAACCTCCCCAACCTCCCCAGGAGTCCTTTAGATTTTCTTCCTCTCTGAGTTAGTGTTCTGTGATTTCCAGTGTTTGTCAGAGGTGTGGTGGGTTACCCTCACAGCCTGTGGGGTCGGGATCAGGTGGGGAGACAGTAAGGAACCGCAGCGTGCAGACGAGCACCCCAGTTGCAGGTCTCTCTCTTCAACCCCACACTCCTACCTTCTGGTCCACCTAGAGGCCATGGAGCTTAAAGGCAGGGGTCTGGGCTGGCACCTGATGCTTCCTTTTCTTCTCACACAAGTTTAGTTATTCATTTATAGTTGAGCCAACTTACTCCACGATGAAACAGAATAGTAAGGACCTGGGCTACAGAGACAAGTACAGGGACTGCTCCTGGCAGCTGCGCTACTTACCGAGTGCAGGCTCTTGCTGCCTTTAGTCCTGTCTCGGGCTATGACAGGGATGCATCGGGTTTTCATCCATAGGCTCCTCGTTGGCATGTCTTTCCATTTTGGTTAACCAGACACTGCACAGTAGGACAGATGGAAAGAATAACAGGAAAACTCCAGACCGAGGACTTTCTTCTATGCTGGAATGAGCTGCGGACATTGAAAGCCACATTTCTTCATCTCTTCAGGGTTCTATCAGGCCTGCTGCTGCCAGGGACATCCTTACTGGGGGTGCTATGACAGAAGAAACAGCCTGATTTTATCAGTTCCAGACCTCACTGCCCTCCACCCCTCCTGGGGTCCAATTTCAAAGTATCTCTCTCTGCAAATATACAGGTTAAAGCTATAGACTGGCACATGACAAAGGGAGTCAGTTTTGGGAAATTGATAGAGGGGTTTCATCTCTCTCTCTCTTTCTCTCTCTCTCTCTCTCTCTCTCCCCTCTCTCTCTTTTTTTTGGTGGGAGAAGGAACTTAGAACCTGCAAGAAGCAGAAGAAAATTCTGGGCATGCTCAGTGGCAGCATCCTGGGAGAAGGAAAAATAGCTCTGGTCTCCTAGCAAGAGCCCTGGTGGTTATTCAGCCAAACACTGTCTGCCTGCATTTCCTTGTCGTAGATGCAGGTGAGTCCAAGAGGCCTCAGTTGGAACCTGTCACAGGAAAACCTTTCTTTCCCAGTCCAAGCAAGAGACATCATGTGGCACATTTCCTAATGGCAGAGCAGACTGAACAAAATATGTCCAAGCCAAGAATGATCTTTATTCTGATCACAAGCCTGAATCTCTTCTTGCAGCATTTGTTTAATCAGATAAATGTCTCCATCAAGTGATCTACGAGGCAGCACGTTTGAGTTGGGCGTTCCCTTTGCAGCTGACTCTTCCTAGCGGAAAGCTTATGATTTAACAGCCCCCTTTAAAGTGCTCAATCTGGTAGTGGAACCCCCCGATAGCGTTTCCCTCCCCTAACCCCTTACACTATCTAGCAGCCCTGCGTGAGAAGCTGCATCCTTTTTTTTCCTTTTAATTAACTTCTTTTAGTTTTATCAGATGAAAATACCAAAATATTTTGCCAGCTTCCAAGGCAACTAATGGAGAAGGCAGAGTTGTTGCTATTCGGATATATCCTCAGGGGCGGAGGGAGGCATGTAACAGCCCTTAGAGGGTGAGAGTCACCTGTCACTGGTTGGGGCATAAGCTAAAAAGCCTGTGTGACCCAGGTGAGGGTCACATGACCTCTGGAGCTCAGCGCTCTTCTTTAAGCAAGGGCTATATCCTGGTAGCTGTCCCGCCTGCCCATACAGTTGTGGGAAGACTTGGCTAATGTCTGACAAAGGGCTTTGAAAGAGCGAGAGCCAAACAGATGCAAGGGTGCAGTAAGTATGCTGTTACGGCCGTCCGTACTTACCTGAAGCTAGGGTGGAGAATTTGTCTAGTGAAAACTTCTCTTTCCAAGCTGACACGGTTAAATCCCATGGTGTTTGGGGACAAAGTTGCCGGCCTTTCTCTCCTAAAATGAAACAGTGTCTCTTGAAGTCTGAGTTTTATCTGTGTACCAGCTTTGGCTAAAAGCCTTTTCTGGGCACTCTGGTCTTGGTCTTGGAAAACACTGCAGAACACCTCTTGCTCTGCGACTTTGCGGAGCTCTTCTGTGCCAGAGTGGAGCAAGCCGCTTCGGAGTTCTGCTTTCCTCACGGAGGGCAGATGTTAGATCTGCGCTGGCTAAAGATAATTTCAGGAAAACCGCAGGAGCTTGGGTCATGGAGCTATGAGGACTCTATTGATCACTACATTCACAGGGTCAGAAGGGCTAAAGTTATAAGCTACCTAGGCCTAGACGTGAGAATCAGGCTTCAAAAGTAGGATAAGTAATAGGTAAGTAAGCTAAGGTTAACAGCAGCTAACTTCTTAGCATGAAGGCTCTTCTGCTGTCTGGCCAACTGTCTACCCAATGCACCAGCATTAATACTAACAACACCAGACCTTCAAAAACACAACTGTGTGGAATAATGAATGTGTGTGAGACACTGTGCTAAGCTGTTTGCATATATCCATCATTTGACCCTCACATAACTCAGACACAAGGATCCCCTGTCCCCATTTTACAGAGGCGAAAAAGGAGCTAAGAAGCGCTCACTGCTTCCCAGAGGCATTAGTGTCTGCATTAGGCCACAGAATGCAGAATGAGAATTGGTATGAGTGTGTTGTAATACCCACATTTACATACAAAATTGGATTTATAATTTTTTTAAAAAAAATTAAAAATGAAGTCACTTTACCCCAAACCTCAGAATGTCCTGGAAAACATACCCCAAATAAAACTGACCCACAAAACTCATCCCAAAGGCCATCCTCGGCTTACACTGAAGGGTTAACAGAGAGAGGCCACGAGGCTCCAAAGCCCTTCCTCATACCAAGCTCTCTTAACAGATGAGTCATAGGAGAAATCTGTGGCTTTTGGCCCAAGTGGAAATACTCATTTCCCCAGTTGCCCTGCAGCAAAACATCAAGGCCAAACGGCCGGCCTTTATGTCCTAATGGTGTCGGGTGTTTTCTTTTTCTGGTCCTAGCACTGCTTTTAAGATGACAAAACCAACTTTTGTTATCTGTGCTGGAGTTTCATTATAAAGCCCCTACATTTAGGCGTTTTTCTCTTCTTGCTTAGTAGGAGTCAGGATAAGGACTCACCAGGCCTAGGCTGTTAACTGCCAAAAATACATGTGCCTCCTCCTTTAATCTCCACGTTGTTTTCTGCTAGGCTTCATTACAAAGGCCAGCTACTCCATAAAGAGCAGGAGTCACAGAGCCGGACTTTCAAAACCCCAAACGTGTTCAGTTATCAGTCAGAAGAGCAGAGACTATTTTCTCGAACTTCTGTCCTGTTTAAAATGCTAATTCCACATTAAGCCTCGCTATCAACGACGATTCCCAGAAGCACCAGGCGGACTATGTTCCGGAACTTTCCACCAGTATGAAATTTAAAAGACAGAGGGCCAGCAGTCACTGAATTCAGCCAAGGGAGGCTATTCAAGCCTCTCAGAGTAACTATTTCCTCCTGATTGAAACCTCCTTTCCTGGAGAGGGAGCGGGGGAAGCTCAGAGGACTCAGGGGAAGCTCAGAGGACGAAGCTAAGAAAAAGCTCAGAAACCTTGGAAAGTTACAAGAGCCCCAAGGCTCCTTCCCAAGATGATCTTGCTGGGGTGGGGTGAGGGTGGGGTGTGGAGGGGCTGGAGGCTGGTAAGGCACTCTCTTTAGTGCAGCTGCTGTGGCATGGTGGGCAGGAAGCGCTCGGGGATGCAGTTTTCTTGAGTCATCCTCCATGCCAGAGTGAACTTTGCAGTACTTTGGCTTCCTTTGTGCTAACCCTATTCATGTAAATAACCAAAACAAATTGATTGGTTCAACGTAGACTTCTTTTGTGAAATCATTTCTTTGGTCACTCATTGCTGTCATATCTGGAATAAACAGGCGTTTGCACACCTCTCGGGAAAGAAAAGTCATGCAACAAAGCCCAATTTGAAACTGATAAAAATTTTTTTAAAGTAAAACTTATGAAAACAAGTCCACAGTGTATATAGTTGCTAGGAAAGACAGTTAGGATACTTATTTAACAGGACATCTATGCTGGTTAGTTTTTGTCCATTTGACACAACCCAGGGTCCTCTGGGAAGGGGGAATCTCAGTAGAGAAAATGTTGTCTATTAGATTGAATTTTAGGCAAGCCCATGGGACACTGATGGGGCCAGCCCAGAGAAGGTGGTATCACCCCTGGGCAGGTGGTCCTCAGTCATAGAAGAAAGCAGGCTGAACAAGTTGTGGGGAGAAAGCAGTAAGCAGCATTCCCTCACAGTCTCTGCTTCAGTTCCTGCCTCGAGGTTCCTGCCTTGAGTTCCTGCCCTTCTTTCCCTCACTGATGGACTGTGATCCAAACAGACCATTCCCTCCCCCAAACTTCTTTTGGAACCCATGTTTTTATCATATCAGTAGGAACCAAACCAAGGCAATGCCTGAAGAGAAGACTGCCTCAGGGCATGTAGATTGTACAGCTCCAGTCCTGCCTGCTCTGTCCCTTGCATCTCTCTAATCATTTTTTCATGTACCTATTTACATTCAGCATTTCATCACTTAGGGCCCGAATTCCCCTTATTTGCTAGGTCCTTGGGATCCAAAGCTGAAACTGTAATGGTCTATATCTTTTGAGAAGCCTTCTACCTAGTGATAGAAACGCATAGTGGATAGGTGCCACGATTAATTTCTGCCACAGTGGAGAACACTTCGTTATACGAAGTGATAGAGCGGAGCTGAGCATCCTAACTCTGGGGATTCAGGGACGGGGGCATACAGATGAGGTGACTCTTAAGCTGGATTTTATATACCTAGTATTTATATAACCAGGGAGAGAATGGGGAAAGGCACAACAGAGAATGGAGATGGTGGGTGCAAGGGGTACAGATGTGCGAAAGATAGGATGAATCACACCGGCGATTAAAGGGACGTAAGAAAAATACGACAGGTGAACCATTTGGTGAACTCAAATTGTGAAGGGTCTTTAGTTGTAGGATAGGGATTGGGGGTCACAGGGAAGCAGGGACTACAGGGTGGTCTTAAGGGAATTTCTGGTCTGCCTAGACACTTATTAGAAATGTGACTTAATCAGATATGAGGAGGCATGGGATCACTCCAGTGCCTGAGGGTTATCCAGAGTACAAGGAGACAAAGTGAGAACAGGCTCATGTATCCCGATGTTGGAGAATGCTGGTCCAGACCCAGGAGACCCAGTGGTGCCGCCAAAGGCCTGAGAACCAGTATGATGGATAATGTGAGTTCCTAACTAAGTCAGAGCTGACGGCAGAAGACTGGCGTCCAACTTGGAGACAACCAAGCAGCAAGAAAGAATTCTTTCTTATTCAACCCTTGTATTCATGTTGTATTCAGATGGAGGAGAGCCACCCGTACTGGGGAGGACAGTTTGCTTCACCTAATTTATGGATTCACATGTTAACATCACTTGGAAACACTCTTGCAGACACAGTCCATCCAAATAGCTGGACATCTTGGCCCAGCAGACTGATGCACAAAATTAACAGTCAGAGGGCCAGTGAGAGAGCTCAGTGGATAAGGTTCTACGCAAGCCCAGTGACCTGAGTTTGATCTCCAGAATCCAGGTGAAGGTGGGAGGAGAGAAAACTGCTACAGATTTGTTCTCTAACCTCCAAACATATTATGACACACATGACCCCATCATGAACATACACACACAAAGAAAGAGAGAGAGTGTGTGTGTGTGTGTAAAAGTTTAGTCATCAGAACCAACACTTCCCATTCATCCTTTTCCTGGTTTCTCCTCCACCGTATCATCTTCCTGCCTCTAGAAACACCTTCCAAAGAAGCCAGTCTGTGTCCTCCATTGCCTTTGTGAAGTCCTTCAGAGGCTTCTGCTGCCCCAGAACATAAGGCGGCTGCAGATGAATTGTCACCTCACCAACATGGGTTTCTTTCCAAGATGCCGGGCGCTCCTATGTCTCTCTGTTTTTCTATTGTCAGGGACTTCTACCTGGAGTACCTTTAGCCTCCCCTTTCTCTCTTCATTCTCTTCTAGCTAACTCCTAATTAAACTTCAGGATTTATCTGAGGCCATTCTTCTGCTGCAGGAAACCTTTCTGAGATCATTTCCCTCCCTGGCCCCGCTTGAGAATGGTGCCCATGGGCTCCAAGGCATTCCCCTTCTGTATTCTAGTAGCAAGAGGAAATGCACTCCATTGCTAGATGTCTGTTATATGCCCAAAAATGTACTAAACACATTACTTATTATTATCTTTGTAGGAAATGGAGAGGATAAATACTATGAAGAACCCCGTTGCACTGAAAAGAAAACTTGTTCAGAGGAGAGAGGTAAAGTCATTTGCCCAAGGCTATAATTGGTAAGAAACAGAGTCAGAATTCGCAGCCATGTAACTGTTCTCTTCATACTATGCTTTTTTTCTTTTTCCTGTGATGTGTGATGTGTTTTATTCCCCAAAAGCATGTTCACTGGGGCAATGACAGCACTCTTCATCTTTTGTGTCAGGACACTGAGAACAAAGCCTTCCATACAGAAGAACAATATTGAACAAATACAAATGAGTGGGTGGATGGTAAAGGTAAAGAGTAAGTGGGAGATGAGAAAGTAGAGACATCATAGATTGCTTCTTTGAAAATTTGGAGTAAGTAAAGAAGAATCAAAAAAGAAAAAAAGAAAAGAAAGAATTGTTAGGTGAGCACTGGAGAGCTATAAAAAATTAAAGCAAATAGGTGTGTGTGCTCTGAGAACACACACATTCCACTAAGAGATCATGCGAGGAGGAAGGCAGCCCTGCATGTTCTAGATTAAAACCTTTACTTTGTAATATTTCTCAAGTATGTACCTCCTTGAGCATTCCATTTAGAAACTACTTAACTAGGTATTTGTTGACATTCAAGAACAATGTGAAAGAAATCTCATTGATCATGTCTGTTTCACTCACATTAACAGCTGCTTGTAAGGCCAAGTCTGGAATGTTCTTAGTAATGAAGCAAGTCACAGAGCACGAGACATTCAAGAAGCTGGAGAAGAAACAAACTTTTCTGTGCAAGACCAGAGGCAAGCACAAGAGCCATGGCTGCCATTACTCAAAGACTGCCGAGCGGTTCCTGCATCCCCAGTCTTCAGACTGTCAGGCCAGGGCTTTGAGCCTCGGCTTCTGCTGTTTGGCACAGTGAAATGTGCACCGACATGGAGTGAGGCAGAACAGAGAATGACTCCTATGCTGACACATTCCCTGGAAGAGCTGTCAGGATGAACACAAGATAGGATGTATCAGGATCCCTTGGCCACAGGTTGAGGCTCAGAAGATGACTGTCCAAGAAGTACTGGTGCCACATCAAGTTGGCTCAACGAAAAGGCACTTTGTGGGTTTGCTTCCATCAGACCAACAATTCACCAGGCTAGTTCCATCCCAACTCAAATGTTTGCAAAGTGATCTTTGATTTGTGCGTACCTTTGCTGAGAAACCATCTATTTGCCGGCTGTAACTGTGAGACTTTCCATATCCTTTCTGGAACTCTGTGATCTGAGCTATCTGATAAATGCCAGTGTTTGCATCCATTACTAAGGCTGGTGAGGACTAGTGGTTTCGCAGGCACAGTTTGAGGCCGACCAAGAAACATTGCCCCGAGGTCCAGACTCTTTCCATGTCTGCTCCCCAACCTGCGCCCAGCAATAGGCGGGAAGCCGTGGAGAGGCTTAGGTGTAACTAGCTCTGCACTGTGTTCCCCATGTGTCTGCACAGTCTTCCCACGCTGTTCCGGCTACCACAGCTGAGATGAGGGCTGTGGAGGGCCACAGCGAACTTGCTTGCCCACGAACAGGGTAGAAATTGGGGCTTCTATGGTAGTCCAGGTTCAGGCATACACACTGGGAACCCTAACATTCCATGGTCTAAGAACTCCCTTGTTTTCTTCTGGTGACACGACTATGGTCTTTGTGTCCCTGCTCCAGCCATGTTCCTTAACAAGAGTCACAGGGTCCTCGGATCTGTGCACACAGTACCTTCCTTCTCCAGGCATAGTTTCAAACTCCCTCTTGTCTGAAACTTTGCTGATTAAGCTTGTTCAAACTCTCAGATGAGGCTTCCTTTTTGGATTCCTCTAACTTCTTCTTGAGGTGATATCTGGACCTATGTCTTCACTACCACACTCAACAGCCTAGGGGACTGATGTCCTGCTTTTGGGTTGAGCTTGACACCCAGGCCTAAGTGAGAGTCCAGGCTTGAGGAGAGGTGAAAAGGTGCCCAACAATACATTCGTTCGGTTCCCGTAACAGCCAAAATAGTAGAGCACAGCTAACGCCATGCATAGCCCCCTCATGTTGTGACATTTCAGTCTTGCGTCTTTATCCTATGAGGGCTGCTGTCCCCTCATCAGCTTTGAAGTGACATAGTCCCCAGAGCAGCCTATGGACAGGACTGACGAGAGCCATGGTACACAATTCCGGCTGCCTTCCCCTTCCCTTCTCACTTGTCCATCCCCCCATTGTGCTCGGTGTCCCCTCAATACACAACGTGTGTTCAGATCTTTACAGCACAGTTGCCTCTAGAAGAGCAAAAATAAGACATTTTTGATGTTTGCTCCTTGGTGGGAACTTGGAAACAGGCCAGGACCAGAAATGGTTAGTAAAGCAGTTGTGGTGCCTCAGTGATGGAGGTGAAGGTTGTTGAGTTTACAGATAGGACACTATTTCCTTCATTGCTATTCCCATTCTGTTATTGTTTATAAACATGAAAGGAACATCAGCTGGAGGCCAGGAAAGGTAGAATGAGGCTGAAGATGATCTGAAAAGCATGGAAACGTACAGGACACTTGAAACTGAAGTCAAGGACCAGGCCACTGTCAGCGTTCTAAATTTTATCATTCTAATGGATACAAATCGAATATATCTATGGTTTGTAAAATGTATGTGTGTGGAATGGTTAAATCAAACCAATTGATGTACTCTTCATATCATATACTTAGCATTTTTCTGTCTCTCTCTCTGTGTATCACTGTCTCTGTCTGTATTTATCTCTCTCTCACACATACACACAGGATGTTTTTTTGTTTGTTTGGTTTTTTTTTTTTTTTTATTCAGAACTGACTGGCAGACAAACTCTCTCATGGAGTTACATCTCCAGCCATCAGTCTATCATAACTCACTGTAGCTGCCACTTTCCACAGCTCAACTCCTGGACTCCAACCAGCATCTTCCTAGTCTACCTGCACCCCAGGTCCTGGTAACGGTCATTCCATTCCTTACTTCTAGGATTTTTGGTCTCTTTTCCAGAATTCGTATTTATCACAACCCTGCACATGTGTCTCCACTTACTAAAGTCTCCATGGGCGGCATGCCCTGAGGGCAGCTTTATGGGGGAAGCGCTCAGCCTCTTCGGGAAGGCGCAGCGTTCCCAGTCGAGGTCAATTGTTCTTCTTTAGTTGTTATGTATTCAGGATCTACTGCATTCCAGGGGAGCAAACAAGGGACCCATTGCCTCACATGAATGTCACTGGGCTAGCTACACAACAGTACCCAGGTCATCTACAATGGGGAACAGCTTCTATCTGCCTAAGGAATCAAGATCCAGGCAAAACAGGAATGGTGGCAACGTGGTAGACGCAGTGTTCATCCACCCTGTTGACCGCACACGAGGGTTCCTCTTGTAAGGCAAGGGCCTCAGGCTGCCCACTGGCACTATTTTATATCGAGTTGCAGAGAGATCTCATGACCAAGTGCCACAAAGTGAGCGGCTCATATCACAGACATGACGTGTTCTGGTTCCTGAGGAGACTGGATTCAGATGTTCGCCAGGTTGTCTCCGGAAGGCTGTGGAGGAAGGATATATTCCAGGCCTTCCTCTTTGTTTTAGAGAAACTGCCTTTGCTTCCTGCCTCCTTATGTCATCTTTGTTTGTGGGTGTCTGTCTCCGTGTCCACATTTCCTCTTCTCCTAAGGACATCGGTCATACTGATGAAGACTCCATCCTACAGGCTTTATTTAACTTTATCACCTTTGTAAGGATTTTATCTCCAAAAACCTTCATATTTTAAGGTCAGGACTCCAAGCTGCCTTTTTTGGGGGGTTGGGGGGTGGTGTCACAATTCCATCTATTTGCAAAAGACTCTTCTAGATGTAGATTGGCTTGCCTGGAGATTCTCCTACACAGAGAGCACGTGGGTGTCAGTGGTGGGAGCACTTCTCACTTGCAATGGATGCCTTGTGTTGGGGAAGCAGAATTAGAAGCAAAACCTCCCACCGGTAGGCTAGCTCTTCTCCAGAGTCAAGGAGAAAGGAAAGCGTTTTGTTACTGGGTAAGCACCAAGTCAGAATGCTTGCACACTATGAGAAAACTGCCAGGGAGACTGCAAAGACAGAAGGGAATGTTACTCTTTACAGACAAGTAGAGGCACGTCACCCCACACATGGGCTCAAGCTCAGCCATGCCTAGCCCTCAGGTAAGAGGGCTTCCCTGGACGATTTGCCAGGTCGCTTACTGCTAGTGCGCCTGGTTTTGGGTCTATTGCTTTCCTTTCCTTCCCTGAGATATTTATAAACCTTTTTAAAGGTCACACAAGCCCCTTGATGGCTTTTCAACCCAAGTGCGTCTCTCTCAGGTATTTGAGGGATAGCTCTTTGAAAGGCAATCGTCAAGCGGAGGGGCAGGAGGGAGGATGGAGATGGTAAAAACGCTTGCTGAGCAAAAGCGAGGACACCAGTCTGAATTTCCAGATCTTGTGTTTAGGTTGGGTGCAGTAATGCAACATTCTGCCCATTGCAGGGTTCCTGTGAGGAAACGGGGTCAGAGGTGGGGGGATCCCCAGAGACTCCTAGGCCAACTTACATGGAAGAAAATGGACAAAGATACCATGTCTCAAAACTAGGTGGAAGGGGAAAACCAATATTCAAGGTTTTGAACTCAACACATGTGCGTCAGCACACACGTGCCTGCATTTACACACACACATATATGCTCACACACACACTCAAAAATGCATGAGCACATGCATTCTTTCTCACACATAATTCACGTGTGTCACATTTTAATAAGTAAGTAAGTAAATAAGTAAATTAATAAAGATCATGAATGATTGTGACCCTATCAATCAGGTAACAGAGAAGAGTAGGAGCCTAAACGTCTATTAAAATACTCACTTAAAATACATTTGGAGCATTATTCTTTTGTCACATTTTTGAGAATGCTACCTCTTATCTTTTTCTTTTTTCAGTTTCATTTTTATTGCTTTTGTTTCACACTTCATTTTTATACTAAGCTAAATGAACTCATTTTGTCCTTGTCCTTCACGAAGGCAGCCCTGAGTAAGTAGGGGTCTGAGCTCCACACTTACCAGCAGTGAATGTTCCCCGTTTGCCTCCTGTGAGTGACCTGGAGTGTCCACTGTCTGGACTATGACTAATCAGTACTTTTCAGGGAATGTACTGGGTCAGGGCTGTTCACAGATGTAAGCTGAGAGTACTGAGATGTGAAATGGCCTCAAAATCCTTTGACATCCTAAGACTGGAAGTCCCTTCACCCATTTGCGTCCCAGCTGAGACAGAACCATAGTCTGAATTTATACCAAATAAGAGATAATGATCCAACTGTGTTCTTAGAAGCAAGAAACAGTGTACTTTTTGTTCGCCTTAGATGAACTGATTTACCAACCTCAGACTTTGCTTCCTGAAGCTATAATGGAATATGAAGGAGAGTTTATGGCTGATGTGATTAGGCAAACAGGTAGGCATCATTTAAAAATACTGAGAGATAAATAATATCAACTCCCAGCAGAGCCCTCATTAAAATGCTATTTACAGCTTTGTAGGATACTTGAAAGCTAGAAGCACAGGCTCTTTCACCGAGCCACCTTCCCGAGTCCTACAGTACAGATAGGTTATGCAGACTTTCGGTCTTCCTTGGTAAAAACTGCTCATATTTCCCTTCTCCGCCTGTTTGCAGTCTACTCCGTTCTTTCCAGCTTTCTCCGATCCTCACTGTCTTCACAGGCTGCTAGGCTCACCAGTGCCTGCCATTTTCAGCACAGACTTCTAAGAACTAGGATGTGGGTTGCGGAATGGTTAGAGTATAGAGGGGGCTGCTTTGAAAAGCTTTGAGACTCCAGACCACACCCCCTGACAGGGCGGGGATTTTAGTAGGTGGGGTTTAATGATCTGACCTAAAACACTACTTATGAAACCAAGCTCTGATCTCCATAAGCCATGGCACACACAAGAAGCCTCAGAGCATCAAAAACCACTCTATGGAACGATCATGTCTCTGTTAGCATGTTTAGTTTTTACTTATCCCATGTTTATAGTTGTGTTTGTTACGTTGGTAGAGATGAACGATCTACTTAAGAAAGACTAGGCTGTGCTCTCTGTGTGTAGACAAAGTATGGGAAGCCCTCAGCAATTCTCTCTGAGACACACAATCAAGGTTGATTTCAGTTTTGTTTTTGTTTTTGTTTTGTTTGTTTTGTTTTGTCATTGTCTGTTACTTTGACCAAAACGCTTTCCACAAATAGCTGAGGAGGAAGGCTTTGTCATGCCTTGCAGTTTCAGAACCTTCAGCCTGTGGTGGCTCCGCCCCTGTCCTTGGACAGAACCTTGCAGCGGTGGGTGTATGGAGACTGCCTTCTACTTCTTCACAGACAAGCCACAGAGAGCGTGGCAGGAAGGGATCTTGGAGGTTATTCTGTGTCTGTCCCCTCCAACTAGCCTCCACCTCCTAAGTTTCCAAAGCCTTTCAAAAATAATACCACTCTCTGGAGGCCAGGCTTTCGACATATACGCGCCCTGTTGAGGGGTCACTTCACATCCAAACATAACACTCCATCCTCACACCCAAAGCTTACAAGAAACCAGAATCAGTGATTTAAGGGAAGATACACATGAAAATCCCTTAGGTACTGAGCACCTTCCACTCAAAGGTCTCAGGGAAGAGCGGGTTTCTGTAATACGGAGAGCTGACAAAGACAGCCTGTCTCTTTGGTGGCCTTCCAGAGTTACTGCAATGTGCAGCAGATTGCTTATCTAGGGGGATATTATCTTGATTTAAACCAAAGGAGCCCCCCCCCCCGGGGGATTGCAGATCATAAAGAGATGTGCAGGAGGACATGAGGAAGCAGCAGAGATCAGGCCCTCTCCTGTTCTCAGAATGAGCTCTGTGTCAGCCATGTTAATTCGATAAACATCCTATGTAGCTAGAAGTTGCCCAAACACAGTTGAAAGAATCAAGAAGACAATTTAAAATATGCATTTTTTGCACTCACTAGCATTAGAAATATTTCATGAGAACAGCAGACTATGTTAGAATACTGAACTAACGCATTAAAAGATGAGGTGTTATTAGTAATAACGTAATTACAATGAAAGCAAAGAGGTTGGGAAACTTCAACAAAGCGAGGGACTATTTGAAAAGTAGAACATACTTCACATTTGTCTCCTTGTTTTTATTCTGTTTTGTACCTATTTCGAAAGTACCCGTAGAAGACTCCACACCTATGCGCATATGCCTGCCCGTTGACACATTAATGGATGGCTGAGGAGGCTGTCCAGGGCTGTGAAGGACAGACAGTAGGTAGTCCAGCATACCTCCGCTTATATCCACTGATATCCTGATATCCACTGATATCCTGATATCCGCTGATATTCTGTTACAAAACCAACCACGCTAGAAGTCAAATAGATAATGAATCCCTCCAAGTAGAGCTAATGAAGATGGGCTAGACTGATGATTCTTTGATAGCTTCATGGGGAAGACCTGAGTCACCTTTGGAGCACTAGACTGTATGACATTATTTTCCTTGCGAGACAGGCTCTTGCTATGCAACCCAGAATGGTTTGGTGCTTATAGTGTTCCACTTCAGCCTCCCGAGGGCTGAGATTACAACTGTGCGCCACTTGCTCATCCTGGATGACTTCATTTGCATCCCTGGTTTATATACTTCCAGGACTCTTCTGTTTTCAGGGGACTTGAGGTGACCTCATTTCACCTTTCATCACAAGGATGTCAGCCTGGGTCTGTCTCTCCTGGTACAGTAAATTCTTTGAGGGCAGAGGATAGCTTGTGCTTTTATTGTAACCTTTAAACTTTTTTGTGTGTTTTTTGCGTGCATGTACGTGCAGGTGTATATTGGGAGGGCGCGCACTCATGCATGTGTGGAAACCAGGGGAGAAGGCCGGTGTTGAACTTCAGGTCCTCCTGCCTCTACCTTGCAAGCACTGACGGTATAACTATCCACCACCATAACTGTTCTGTACAGTGCTGGACTGAAACTATGACCTCACACTCGCTGGGTGCATTTACCAGCTGTGCTACAAACCCAGTCCACCTTGATTCTTTTGAGACAGGGTTTCTGACTGCCTTGGAACTTCCCTAGTAATCTGGGCTGTCTGGCAAGTGAATCTTCCCTGTCTGCTCTGTCAGCACTGGCAAAACAAGCATGAACCGCTATGCTTAGCTTTTTTTAAAAAAACCATTTATTTAATTTAATTCTCTGTGCATTGGCATGAAGGTGTCAGAATACACAGGCAGGAGTTACAGACAGTTGTGAGCTGCCATGTGGCTGCTGGGAACTGAACACAGGTCCTTTGGAAGCACAGCTAGTGCTCTTAACCACTGAGCCATCTCATCTCTCCATCCCCCTATGCTTAGCTTTTGGATTGGGTTCTGGGTATTTAAATCGGGTCCTTGTGCTTGCAAGGTTATCTGCTTTGCCCACGTATTTCTCTTCTTACTCTCTCTCTCTTTTTGTTTTTTCAAGACAGGGTTTTTCTGTGTAATATTGGCTGTTCTGGACTTTCTTTGTAGACCAGACTGGCCTTGAACTCACAGAGATCCACCTGCCTTTGCTCCCCAGAGTGCTGGCATTGCAGGCATGAGCCGCTGCACCCAGCTCTCTTCATACTCTTAAATCATCCAAACCTGTGCTTTACATATTGGTGACATTCAAAAAATGCTTGTTAAACTAAGTTATGGAGTATTGTTGTTTTTAATAGGGCAAAAACTATTCTCTGACTATGTAGAGAATAACATATCAAACTCCACAGAAATGAATGCAAGAAGTTGCTGACAGGTGCTTCTTCAGATCAGTTTTGATATAGAATGTAGACCACGTTCAGTTTTGACTATCTGTTCTTGAGCTGTTGTTCTGGGCACAGATGGCAGGCTCCACCACCACCAAGGCCCAGCTCCTCCTCGGCGGCCTTTCTTCTCATAATGATAATCCATGTATTTGAGAGCTGTGCTGAGTATCAGCAAGATTAGAGTGGTGATACCAATGCGATTTCCATTCTCAGAGAGCCCAGAGTTGAATTTGGGGTTAGGAGAAGGATCCTCAGGAAGCGGAGGATCGCGAAACACCAGGTACTGCATCAAGAATCGGTGCAAGCAGAATGCTCAGGGGCCAGAGGGTCTGCGCAGGCAGAGGGTTCTGGAAAATAGCTTTTGCAGACCTTTCAAGACACTGCCTCCTTAGCTAGCTGCTGGCAGTGTCCCACCTCAGGGTTCAACTTCTGTGGTCCTTCCCAGGCATTTTCTGTCAGGTTCTGAATAAAATCCAGGCCTTAAATCCGAGAGATTCTTTATCATTAGAATAGCCAGCAATAGTGCTGCCAGCAGTGAAGCCCCAAACTGATGCTTTTATTATTATTATTATTATTATTATTATTATTATTGTGGTTGGGATGTCAGAAATTCTTAAAGTGATAATATACATACATACATTATTTTTTTTCCTGAGCTTCAGGTGTTTTAGGATACCCAGGGCTTGTTGTGGTAGTATATCTGGGTTCTGGTGGAGGGCTCAAGGGAGGATGCTTGAATCTCACTCATAAGAGAAAATATCTGTGGGTGTATCTGTGACAGGATAGACTCATAGTAGGATATCAGGGTGACTCTAGTCACTGGGAAATATGGAAAGTGAAGTAGCCTATAGCCAGGCAGGACTTCCAGCAGAAGGAGGCAACACCAACCCCCCTATAAAACCTTTGACCCAAAATTACCTTACCTATAAAATGTGCAAGGATACAGATGGAGCAGAGACTGAGGGAATGACCAACCCATGACTGGCCCAACTTGAGACCCACCCCATGGGAGAGAGCCAACCCCTGATAAGATTAATGATACTCTGCAATGCTTGCAGATAGGAGCCCAGCATAACTGCCCTCTGAGAGGCTCCACCTAGAAATGGATTGAAACAGAGGCTGAGACCCAAGGCCAAACATTAGGCGGAGCTCGGGGAATCGTGTGGAAGAGTTGGGGGAAGGATAGAAGGACCTGAAGGGGACAAGAACTTCACAAGAAGACCAACAGAGTCAACTAACCTAGGCCCATGAGTGCTCACAGAGGCTGAACCACCAACCCAAGAGCGTGCTTGGACTGGACCTAGGCTCCCTACACTTATGTAGCTGATGAGCAGCTTGGTCTTTATGCAAGCCCTTTAGCAATTGCAAGGGGGCTGTCTCTGACATGGACTCTGTTGCCTGCTTTTGGATCACTTTCCCATAGCTGGGGTGCCTTGTCTGGCCTCAGTGGAAGAGAGTGTACTTAGTCCTGATACATCTTGAGGTTGGTACTGGGGGGGCTCCCCTTTTTTGAGGAGAAGGAGGGACAATGGGGGAAGAAAGTGGGAGAGGGGGCCTGGAAGGAAAGGAGGAAGGGGGCTGCAATCAGGCTGTAAAGTGAATAAATAAATCAATGAGAAAAATTGTAGCTTCTCTAAAAACAAACAAAACTCAAATATGTAATTTTATGAAAATAGATAGTTTCTTCAGAGGGACAGATTCAGGAAACTTGTCATGACAGATGGTTCATCTAGGTAGAGCCTGAAAAAGAAACGTAGAGTTTGAGCTGTTCAGAGGAATTTAGCTGGGCGAGGAAGCTGTAAATCCCAGTCTTCGTGACAACCTGAGCTGCCAAGTGGCTCCACCAAGCTGGTCCTACTGTAGGTAGACTCAGGGTGGGTGGTTCTAGGGAGGTTGGGTGGTAGGCATGCCACAGCTAATCTAGGCCTGCTTGGTGACTAGCTCTGCAGCAGCTGCAGCGCTTTCACTGTCACCAGAAAAACGGATTTGGCATTGCCTCTTGCTCAAACCCACCTCTGCTACTTAAGCACAGAGTTCTGACTCTTAAACAAGAGTTCCTGCAGGGATGTTTTGTCACCAATGATGGATTGGGAGAGCAAGTTATTGTAAGCACTATGGAAGTAGGCAAGTAGGGGAAAAGGGCTGGGAGCCAGCACGAGGACCTGAGTTCAAGTCCCAGAACCCACATAAAAACAAAACAAAAATGTACAAAGTCTGGGTGGCGGCACTGGCTTGTGACCCCGTTCTAGGGAGGTGAAGGCAGGCAGATCCCTGGGGCTCAGTAGCCAGCCAGCCTTGTCCACTTAGCAAGCTCTAGTCCAGTGAGAGACCCTGTCTAAAAACAAACAAACAAAAAATAAGAGAATTGTACCCAAAAAGAGACACTTGAGGTTGTTCTCTGGCCTACATATGTGCATACACAGGGTTGCATGTGCAGCCACATGCACACGCAAACACAAACATATATAAACACGCACACAAATAGTCACTCAAAGAGAAGTAGGGCATTGAAGGCACAGGGAAGCCAGGCCGCTTCCTATTTGTTGTTATCAGGAAAGATGGCTGTGCTGTTTCCAACTCTAGGAGACAGTGCTTTGCTCCTTGCTCCTTCTGGGAAGGAACAGCAGACTGGAAGCATTGGTTCCTGTAAGTCACTGTTCCGCAGTGCATTAATGTGACGAGCTCCTGCTGGCATCCTAACGTCTGACGCTGTGCTCTTGGTTCTCAGTGTGCAGCCTAATGACACTTCTCCGGCCCCTGGTGGGTAAACACTGGTGGGAAAGTGGAGAAAACACACCATATGTGTTTTGCAGATGCCACAGGCCATGCAAACTCGGATAGGCTCTTGATGATCAAGGCCTAGTGCACTTGTCTTGCTCTGGACCATGTAGAGGTGACTGTTCATAAACAGGAGAATCAGCCCAAAGGTGGCAACTCCCAGCTGGCAATCAAGGAAGAGCCCCAAACACTTTACAATCTCCGGTTTGAATGGGGAGTGTCCATTCTGAAACTCAAAGTGTAATGTCTTTTGTAGGTAGTTAGTAACGGGGAGAAGGTATCTGATTAGAAGCAACAGAGTTCCCACTGTTGAACATTAGTCACTTTGTAGAAAGAATGTGATCAGGGGACACAAACACACACACATACACAAACATGTGCACATGCACATGCAAATGCACACACACACACACACACACACACACACACACACACAAACACTGTTTCTAGCCATAAGATACCCTGCATTGCTTGAGGATGCTGCCAGCAAAAAAGCCATCACCATAAGCCACACTGCACTTCTTTAAAATGCACCCTATCTGCTCTGCTGTGCTATCAGCAATTAAAGAATGGCCTAAGGCATCAACCAAGCCTAAGCCTTGGTGAAACGTGGGACGTTTGAGAAGTAGCATAAGAGAATTTATGCTAAGGGATCAGCTCAAGAAAAGGCACAGAGTCACATACAGTGGGTTCTCATAGCGAATCTTCCATCCGATGAGCATATTCATTGGGGGCGTTTTATTTGGAGCTTTCCTACATAGAGGGAATACAGCGTTGAGTTCAGCAGAGTCCTGCTTTCATGGAGCTGCTGCTTTCCCAGCAGAGTAGGTAAGCAAACAGAAGAGTAAAGAATGCAGCATGTTATGTGAGGTGTATGAAAACAAAGGAAAGGAAAAAGTAGAGCCTAGTGGGGAGATAGGGAATGTCCAACTCATTTAATGTTTCTAAAGAACGATATGCAAGAAAGGGGGTCCATTCACAGCCATCTCTTCCCTTACCGCTGTACATGGGCATGCCCTTCTTTCAAATGTTTGCCTGAGGGATCATTCAGAAACCAGTCACATCCCTCCTGTGATTATAATCATTTGGAGTTCACTGGGTTTAAACAACTTTTTTTTATGTGGGTGTATGATGTGTGTGTGTGTGTGTGTGTGTGTGTGAGGGCTGTGTTTGGGGGCTAGGTATATATGTCACAGATTGCAAGTGAAGGTCAAAAGACAATGTTCTGAAGTTGGTTTTTTTCCTACCATGAAACTCGGGTGGTCAGTCTTGTATCCTGTACGGAGCAGTTTTTATTGTCAACTGGACACAATGTAAAATCACCAGGAAAAGAAATCTCAATGAGGGATTGTCTAGGTTGGGCTGTGGGCAAACATAAATAAAGGTGGAGCTCTTCAGTGTGCTGGGCCCCGGACCAGATGAAAAGGAAGGAGTGTTCTACGAACCAGCAGGCATGCGTTAGTTCATTGCTCTCTCGTGTCTGTGGATGTCATGTGACTTAGCCCTCTTGCCTTCCTCACAGTGAGGTACCATACTGGAACTGTGCTAAATCCTTTCTCCTTTAAGTTGCTTTCATCAGGGCATTTTATTGCAGCAATGGGAAACAAAACTAAGATGTACCAAAACCACTTCTATTAGGCCAGTCCCGTTCACTGGCTTAAGGGCCATTTCCAACCTCTTCAGCAAGCATTTGTGATGTATTCTTTCCCTACCTCAAGCACCCCTCCTTCTGGGGCAGACTGTTTTCTTCCTTTTTACACTTCCTCTCAGGAGCCAGGTAACTGATTCCACAAAAGGGAGCCCCCGCAGCCCTAGCAGCAGAGCCTACCAGCCAATCCGCATACCCACACCTAGCCAGCGTGGGAGACTGTGAGGACTATCGATTCAGAAGTGCTCCAGTTAGGACTGTCCCTGGAATGCTGGCATGCGGGATACTAACCACACACTGTGCATGAACGAGACTCCTCTTAGGGAGACATCAGTCACCATGGGGGAAAGGAACAGGAAGAGTCAGAGTATGGAGGGAGCCAGTGTCCAAGCTTTGAAGACGTAGAAGGTGTGTGAGCGGGTGAGAACATCTGGGTCTCGGTGCAACCCCAACAAAAGAGCAACGGCTGAAAACTACATTCTCAGGCCCCACCCCAGTACTGCAGAACTAGAAACCCAGGAGCAGGGTCCAGCCACCCGCATTCCTATAAACTGAGCCAACCAATTCTGATGCTTGTTAAAGTTTGAAAGCCACGGTCTTTCTCAGTTACCTCATCCAGTAAATAGGCTTACTGGCAAAAGGCAGCTGAGTTGGGTTTTTGCTTCCCCGTGTCGCCTGTACTTTGAACCGGTAGGATTCTGATGATGCAATGACAAGCGCAGCTGTAGTTGTGTCCTTCATGTCCCTAGGAATCTGCTCAGTGTTTGGGCTATGCTTTTGCCTCTGTGTGGAATAGCATTCTCTTTGCCTTTATTCTTCCTTTCAAGAGTTTTGCTTATTAGCACAAACTATACATACTATAAAATTGTACCCCACTGGCATAGGTGTACAGGTCACTGGTATTAAACTTTCTCAGTGTTGTGGAGTTGGTATTACCTTTCACCCCAAATAAGTTTTGCTCCCATTAAAGGGTGACTTCCTATGTCTCCCCTCCCTAGTGCCTGGTAGCCATCATTCTCTTTCCTTTCTCTGTGTCCATGTGTGTCTTATGTCTTGGAGTTTCTTGCCTGTTGGGAGGCTGAATGACAGTCTGCTCTGTCACACTCCATATTTTGTTCATCCATCATAAGGTCAGCACATGCTTGGATGGCTTCCAGCTCTTGGCTGCCAGGAGAACACAGGCACAGATGTCCTCTGGCCTCTTCTTCCTCGTCCAATCGTTCTTTCCTCGGATGCTTCACAGATCCACTCTCATCCTCTACCCTCTTTTTCTTTTTACTCTCTCTTTTTACTCTTGAGTACTGAAATTGGTTCTGGACACTTAGAATATTTTTATTCTAGTTTTAAAAGACTTTCAGAGTAACTTGGTGCCCTGTTACTAAACTGAAAACACATGCTATACCATTGTTATAGTTCTTCAAGTGTGAGTCATAGAGTTTGAGGGTTGCCTCAAAGAAGGGAAACTCATAGGTACTTAGGAAGCACAGGGCTGGCCCCAGAAAGGGCTTTCTGTGTCTTTATCTTATAAAATAGGTGTAACAACTTTGCCAAACAAGGTCTCTTATCTTTTACAGATGAGGAAACTTAGTTTCAGAGAGGACAAATAGCATCTCTGGTCCCACAGCCCCAGATCAGAATCCTAACACAGTTCTGTGGGTCTGCAGAGCAATTATGTAATATTTTCAACCTGTTCCAATTTTATGTCCAACTGGAGAGATGAAACCAAGTCACAGAATATTGATGATAAATCTTTTAAAAAATGTTTACAAAGATCTATTTTAATTTTGTGTGTACAGATGCTTGATCTCCATGCACACCATGCACAAACAGAACTTTTGGAGGTTAGAAGAGGACATTAGATCCCCTGGAACCAGAGTTACGGATGGTTGTGTGATGTGTGCACTGGGAACTAAAGTCAAGTCCTCTGTAAGGGCAGCCAGTACGCTTAACCACTAAGCCAGCTCTCCAGCCCAGTGATCATCAATACTAGGAGTGAGAATTCTTACTCACTGGTTGGAGAGTAATGAGTGTGTGCTGGAGGTTAAACTCTCTCAGGACCTGGAAGAACCAGCGACGTTTATGTCAACAGCAGTTAAGAGAGAAAACATGCCTAGGGTGAGGACTGCCCTGGGGCGAATGGGAGGGAGGGGTTAGCATGAGCTATGTGAGGGCAGAAATTGGCCCTTCCTAACTGGAAGACGTCGATTATAGAACACTATGCAGTAAGTTTACATCAGAAGGTCCCATGAACATGATATCAAAACTGGGAGTTCAACCATTTTCAAGGCAGCGTGGCCCCACACTTGCATCAGTCGGAGGACTGCACATAGGACCTCTGCCTTATATAACCGGAAATCTTGGACGAAGTCATGAAAACACACATATCTATTGTTTCCTTATCTGAAGAGAGAGAGATTAATATCCACTCCGCACCCTGTTGTAAGAATCTGTGATAATGGGTGAATAAAGCGTTTGTTCCAGGCCTGGAGCATAACCGCTCAGTCGCTGGAGCGGTTGCTGTTGCTGTCATCAATGGGCTTATACTCAGCAGAGTATGCCAACAGGGAAGCACGGCACTTCCTGATCTCAAGAATATTGACCCAAAGTGACATTTCAGGGAAACTTCTTGATGACAGATGTCAGGCTGGAGTGTAGAGGTGACATCAGTGTCAAAGGGGACATAGAGGGAGCTTTATGGTTACCAGAATGTGAAGTTGTTAGCAGGGGGCTAGAGAGGGTAGAAAAAGCTGGAGCAGAAATGGAAGAGTTACCAGAACCCTCCAGAGCTTAGGAGTATAGCCTTAAAGAGAGGAAAAGTCTAGGATAACTCCACACTCCAAGCAAGACAGGAAGAGAAAGGACGAGTTGGAGGAAAAGGAGAGAGGACGATGAGAGTGGACGCCACTCCGGATGAGTGGCATCAGGAACCCAAACTAAAGTAGGGGTCTGGGAGACGAAGTGGGCATCACAAGGACATTGTCATAATCCATTCCAGAATGTTGACTTTGACATGATGACAGGACACTGAAAAGAGCAAAGGGCATTTTGCTTCCACACCAGGAAAGGACAGCTGATACCAGAGACTATGACAGGAATCCAGCACTCGTGAGAGACAGAGCACAGGAAGGACACAGAGGGCAGAGCTACGAGAAAGGAAAGCAGCACTCTCGACTTGCCTAAAATAAATACAAAAGAAAAGCTGGGCGGTTGTTTCTCTTGTGGGGAAGCCACAGAGACCTTATGCAGTCATTCTTCATTTACTTAGCTCACAGGATGCCTCCCTTGAGTCAAAATGCCCAGTGGTTTCTGCTTCTGGATAAAAGAGGGAAGGGGTATTACAGCAAGTTGCAGGAGCAGTGATGTTTGTCGACATATTCCTCATGTGTGAGCCATATGATGAGACATGAATACAGCACCTACTCTCATGCTGGGATGCCAGCACTCAATGAATATTTTTGACTGGAAATTTCCCGAACATTTTCTGGTTGCTAGGCTACTCATCAGAGCTACTGCATTATGTATTTCTTCATGTGTTCCTGTATATCCGCCAGTGATTTAACCGTGGTCCATCATTTTTTAAAAGACAAAATGGAATTCATTTGGTTTAGCCATATAATTTTAGTCATATGATTTTAACATCTTAGCGTGTGTGTGTGTGTGTGTGTGTGTGTGTGTGTGTATGTGTTTGTCTGTGTACAATTGCACTCGTGCTCTGCCTGCATGCCACGATGTGTGTGTGAAGATCAAAGGACAGCTCGTGGGAATTGATTCTCTTCTGCCTTGTGGATTCCAGGGACGAACCTCAAGCCATCAGGCTTGGCCGCAAGCATCTTTGCTTGCTGAGCCTTATCTACAGCTGATGTGGCTTTTTCAATCAAATTCTATTTCAGTAAAAATTACCCAACCCAAGAGTTATTCTTAAAGTGAAATTTCTCTTTTGCTTTTCAATCATGTCTGATTATTTCCATGTAAATCACAATGTTTATCATCTCTGTAAGGTCTTAGAACACCACAATGTAGTCCATTTCTTACCTGAATGAATAGCATGCATCACTAGTTGAATTCTTGAAGTGGGTCTCACTGCTATTACGAGTTATAGCAGATTGCAAATGAAAGTGATTACATTTTCTGTAAGCAAAGGTGCCTTCCGGGTAGGATGGGGGAAGGGGAGAAGAGATTGGATTCCCGCTCCGGTTTCAGGACCACACTTGACTGAATACCAGCTTTTAAGTCAGCAGTGTTCACACCGCTAGCGGTTCTGTTTAATGAAGGTTGAATTATCCTGGGCTAGCAACCTAGGTGAAGCCAAACACCAAGCCCACAGGAGAGTGTTTTGACTTTCATTTACAGAATTTGAGTAATACATCCGAGGTTTACAGATGGTGCTCCTCACAGGCACACTGGCCTGGCACCAAACACCGTCATGTGTTTATTTCACTCTTCCTGTGCCTCATTGTTGTTCTATAAGGCAGAGACCATGTGTGCCCTGTTCAGATACTCTGTACAGTTCTTGGGTCAATAGGATCATGCAATACGTGTTTGACTATCGAAGTCAGTGAATGAGGATAATAAGCTACTTCACGTCACACAGAGGGCTCAGACATATTTCTTGATTGTGTCAATGCTGCCGTGGGCTGTGGTCCACGTTCCGGCAACCATGAGCTTTCCCCCGTGTTTGTAACAGACAGCCAAAGCTAAGATGTCCGGGCTGATCATAACCTTTTGTTTTTTGGAAAGAGAAGCTGAGACCCAAAGAACTTAAGTAATTTGCTTTTCAGTGAACTTGTGGCAAAAGAGAAAATCAAGGAGCATTGGCTCTCAAGCCAGCGTGCTTTCTGCTGCACTTCTGTTTCTCAGATTGGCTCAATCAGAAGCCGCTTGTTCTTTTTAAAACTTTATATTTGTTATACACAGGTTTATACTGTGGTTGAGCTAATTAGGATACGCATTACCTTCACACTTACAGTTTTGGTCATGAGAAGACTAAACATCTATTCTTAGCATGTTTAAAGTTCTTTTATTTGTGTGTGTCTGTGTGTGAGTCACTCAGGCCACAAGAATGACGGAAGGTCAGAGGAAAACCTAATTTGGGGGAATCTGTTATCACCTTCCATTTTGTGGGTACCAGGGATTGAACTCACGTTGCCAGGATTGGCAGCAATCACCTTTACCTGCTGAGCCATTTCTCTGCCCCCTCTGTTTAAGCATTTTTAAAGAATACAATGTATTGGTATTCACTATAGTCATCATGCTACACAATAGATCCTAACTGGAATCTTATGGCCTTTGGCCTCTTAGTCCTTCACTCTAGCTGGGGGTCAGGGTAGGGATTTCCATTTTATCTTCTTACTCTATAAATTCAAGAATTGTGGATTCTGTGAGATCTTGCAGTGATTGTCCTTTAGTGTGTGGCTTATAGTATTTTGAATATTGTCCTCCAGGTTCATCCATGTTGCCACAAATGACAGGATAGGATTTTCTTCTTTTTAACACTGAATAATAGTCTATTGTGTGCATATGCACACACACACAGATAGACACACAAACACCATTTTCTTTATTCATTCTTTTATTGCTAGATGCTTTTCTGGGCCCTGTATCTGGCTATTGTACTAGTGTTGCACTGAAGATGAGGCACGGACATCTTTTTGTTAAACCGGTTTCATTTACTTTTGATCTATATCCAGAACAGAATTCCTGAAAAAACACAACAAAACAAAACAAAACAAAACAGTTGTTTTCTTTTTAGATTTTTGAGGATGTTATGGAGTTTATGAAAAGATAGATTTGATCCAGTTATAGTTAAAATACTTTTTAATTGCTGCTAGCAGGATGGATAAATTTGAGACTGCCTTGAAGGAGGGGTTCAGGTCGTGCCGTACTTTTCCCCATGTCCTCACAACACTTGTTGTCCATTTGGTGAGCCATTTTAGTATTTGTGAAATGCTAGCTCATTGTAGTTTGAATTCTCACCTCTCTAATGGTGGGTGACATTTTTTTTTTTCCAGAAGAAGACCAGGAGGTCAATGGAAAAAAAAAAAATGTCACCCACCATCAGAGAGGTGAGAATTCAAACTACAATGAGCTAGCATTTCACAAATACTAAAATGGCTCACCAAATGGACAACAATATTCACTTGTTTAGTGACAAGATTATCTTCTGTAAAGACAAAATGACTGTGAAAGCATGTGTTTATTTTATTTTATTTTTTTTATTTTATGTGCATTAGTGTCAGATCCCTTGGAACTGGGGTTATAGACAGCTGTGAGTTGCCATGTGGGTGCAGGGAATTGAACCCAGATACTTTAGAAGAGCAGACAGTGTTCTTAACCACTGAGCCATCTCTCCAGCCCCTGAATGCATGTGTTTATTACTGGGTATTCTAGCCTGTTCCATCGGTTAATATGTTTGGTTTTAGTCTGGTACCATGCTGTTTTGATTACTGTGGATTTAAAGTCAGGTAGTCTTATACTTCTAGATTTCTTCATCTTAAAAATTGCTTTCTTTTTATTATTTTGAGTTACGTGTATATGTGCATAAATGCAGGTGCCCTATGATGCTCTAGGCATCGTATCCTTGGAGCTGGAGCTATAGACAGCTATAGACTCCTGGCATGGGTGCTAGGAACTGAACTCTGACCCTCGGGAAGAGCAGCCTGCACCATCTCTCCATCCCTCATTATTGAATCTGGTTTAGTGATGTTTTCTTGAAGAGTTCGTATCCAGTGTCATCAGGGGTATTGCTCTTTAATTTTCATTTACTGTATACAATGCTTTTTGTTTGGCTTCGGCATTTGGGGAGATTTTGGAGTCCTAAAATTGGTATTTCTTCCATTTTGTGGGAAGCCGGCAGAGGTGGCCCATGCCTGTAATCCCAAAACTCAGGGAGGCAGAGGCAGACAGATCTCTGTGAGTTCGAGGCCAGTCTGGTCCACAGAGCAAGTTCTAGGACAGCCAAGGCTACACAGAGAGATCCTGTCTTGAAAACCACACAGAACAAGCAAAAATGAAAAGAGAGAGAGAGAAACAATCCAGTGGATACTACAAAGGATCCTAGGAGAAACCACCACCCACAGCTGTACACCAAGAAACTAGAGAATAATATGTCCGTGGTCCCAGACGGCCTGCCGACTGACGCACGACAAAGAGTGTGAGATAATCTAAACCGACCGCTAATGAACAAAGAGAATGAGTCAATAATGTCCCTCCTAAAACAAACACTTAGAATCTGATGACTCCACTGCATGTGTGTGAGTGTGTGGGGGCATGTGTGTTCTGTGTGTTTCTGGGGATTTGACATACGCTCTTGAACCCTTCCACTGAAGTTATAGCCCCAGCCCCACTGACTTACATTTATTTATTTATTTTTACCTGCTTTTATTGAGCATCTGGGATTGCACAACTGTGCTCCCTGTCACCACCAAGCTTGTCTGGGAAAGTCTTTATTATTATTATTATTATTATTATTATTGAATTCAAAGCTCTCCAAATTATTAAGGACTCAATTCAGATATAGACCACAAATGTTTAAGCGGTGTATTCCTCTGTTCAGTCAGAAAAAGCAAAAATACTGGGTGGAATGAAGGCCGGAAAGGAGAATGGATGACCCTGTTCTGACCCTCCGCTAAGTTAAATTCGATTAGGCCATGTTTTTTTAAGGCACAGTTTTTATTTTCTGAAGCAACATTTTTCTTATCAGATATACTTTAGGGCTATGAACCAATGGCATATGACAAAGGGAAAAAAACTTAGTGGTTTTTTTTTTTTATCCCCTCTCTCTTTGGGACATATAGGGACATGTCCCACTCCCTAGCTGGTTCATTTCGGGAAATGCTTCACGGAGAATTCCAGATGATAACACATTTCCTGGATCGATCGCTCTGTCCTCACTTACACTGTCCATAAGGATGCAAACTTACTGGCCCTTATTCTACTTCTTCTTTGAGGGATGAAGAGTCCTTGTCTGCTGGTGCTGCTCAAAAGTTTCCCAATAGACACCAGCCCCGTGACCTGTCCTCTCTGCCGAAAGCCAGCGGAGACCCGGGGTTCTGTCTCCAGGCATGTGATAACACAATCACTTTCCTTTCAACGCTTCGGCCAGGAGCTCTCCCCTGCCAAGAACTGAACGCTTTAATTCTGTGATTCATCAAAGCTGTTCCCTATACATGGTATCAAATAACCCTTCTTTTCAGGAGGTCTCACCCAAAAGCCTCACAGACCGCGGGATGAAAGCGAGTGGCATGTACATGGAGGGCAGGAAGAACAAAGGAGAAACACTTTCAAAGCCGAGTCCCACGCTACATAAGGCCTTGTGTTAGAAAATCCATGACCCATAAAGCATTCACCTACTTTGTGAGGTTTAAATAAAGCAGAGTGGTGTTCCTTCCTAAAGAACTACTTTCTGTCAGAATTCCAGTTATTCTATGACTCAGTGGGAATGTGTCTAGCTTTTTAAAAACTTTTTTTAAAAAATTATTTTTGGATAAGAATGAAGAAGTTTTCATATGAAGTTTGTAAAGGAAAAGTTTATGTAACAGTGCACTGCTTCATCAAACACATACACATTTTATTTCATGTTTGAATAAATGTTTTAAATGATATTTTAAGAATTGAGGCTTACCCATAAAGGGGAGGGTCATTTTCCTTGGCCCATCTATCCGAATGGGCAGTGAGTCATTCCTGTCTAGAAAATGATTGACGTCTGTGTCAGGGATGAGGGTGAAATATTTCTCCTTACTTGGGTGTTAGGATAAAGCCAGATAAGAAGACTGATCCATCAATATACACATGAGAGGCGTTTCCCCCGCTTTTCACACACCTTGTCTCTAGGCCCTGTTAGATCTCGCCTGCAGCAGAGCCTGGCGATCTGCTCGCCTTGTAGACATCCCTGGGCCCTCAGCTAGACAGCCTTTCCCAGAGTCCCCGCTCCTTCTGTAGCCCCTGACCACTCCTGTGCAGTGGTGTATGCTCAGGTACACCAGGCATTCATCCTCCTCTGACCCACTGAGAGCTCTGTGCGATTCTCTCTCCTCAACAGTCTCTACAGAGAGCCGAAGTCTCAAAACAAGTGGCGACATGCCAGTCATCTGTGGGCACATGGCTGTGAACTTTGAGAAAGTGAGAAACAAAATTTTGTCATCCTAAATGGCTAAAGTTTGAGTATTTGGGTCTAGTCATTGTAGCAGCAGCTCCCAACGCATTACCATTGGCCTGCTCTTCTATCTTTGGGCCCCCCGTTCTTGTTTCTATTTTTTGTCATGATGGGTTCCCCCCCGGCTCTTCCCCCCCACGTGTGTTTGTGTGTGTGTGTGTGTGTGTGTGTGTGTGTGTGTCCTTGTGGTGCCAGAGGTTTATACTGCGTTCCTGGCCTAGTCACTCTCCCTTCCGTTACACTGGCTCGGTATCAGGCTCTGGGGACTCCACCAGGTGGGCTTGAACATCCAGATGTGTGCCACTGGGCCTAGTTTTCACATGAATGCAGTGGATCTGAACTCAGGTCCAAATATTTTCACAGTAAGCATTTTACCCGTGCGATCATCTCCCTAGCCTGTAAGTCCTCCTTCGTGACTAAATGAAGGTTTCTGGAGGTGGATGTAGGATTAAAGCCTCGGCTGTGTTGAAATGATAATCAGGCTTGATTAATTAGGAGAGAAAGTTTAACCAACTCAACTTTTTAAAAAGCTTGCAACTTAAATACTGAAAGAGACGTTTGTTGAAAAACTGTTTGTGTGGATCGTAACACAGACCATGTGATTCCCTTGTGGGAACCGCAGCAACTCTGGTTATCTCCACTCAAATGAGCCAGCCGACATGTTCAGCACAACCCTTTGCTGATAAGCAGGAGCACCAGTGTAGACAGAACAGTGTTAGCCAGGGTCACTCGACGGACCCTGAATGGCTGTGTGGCTTGTGGACATTGTGGTCTGTCGTCAAACTGTGGGGGAAGACATCAGAACAGGAAAGGCATCAGAACAGGGTGTGACTGGACAAGGCCTCCAAAAGAATTCAAGTTTCAAGAGAGCTTTAAAGAGCAAACACAGCTCCCAGCTAAAGTTGCAGTCTGACCTTGCTCAAGACCTTGTAACCACATTCTTTCAGCTCTGCACGGTAGTTAACCCTTTCTCCTCCTTGCTTCTAGCCCCGAGATAGTAGCTCTGAAACTGGGTTCAAGGTAACCCCATTCAAAGTCTACCTCAAAAAAAAGGACCCCTAAGCAAATTACTCTAGATCTAACTAGAGACACTTAATGTTAATGTGCTCTGCAAATTGTGTTTTGACATAGGAATTTGTTTTTGTTTGAAAGTGGGGAGACCCCCACAGCCTTCCAGGTTTCAGACCCTCAAGTGAGGTTTCATAAGAATCCACATCAAGTCCTAGTTTAGTCTCACCAACTCCCAGTGCTGTCCTCATCTGATCTACAGCACATCGCTTCCTGAGCACCCCAAACGGTCCCACTCAGATCCCACCATCTTCCCTTGCTCTATGTCTCATAGACACCTCCTCCAACTATTCCTGGAATAAACCACATCACCCTGCCCACTCTTCCTTCTTAATTGTTGACATCACCATCTTCCTGATGATTCAGCATAAAACTCTGAACCTCACTGAACTCTGTTATCAACTTTCTCCACGTCTAGCCAGTCCTGTTGGTAAGCTGTCCTAATTACCTCTTAAGAATCTTCTTCCTCTCCATCCCCATCACCCCTGCCTTGGTGTGGGATCTGGTCATCATCTACCATTACAAGACTCCAATCAACTCTTAGAGCATTCTGCCTGACTGTTGCCTCTAAATTACAGCAGAAATTATAACAGTTGCTATTTAGTTGCAACTTTGTAGTTAATGAGCTGCTTACTTGTATATTTTCACACTTAAATCTCATAATATTCTATTTTTAAAGCTCTCTTAATACTATATTTTGATAATTTCTGAGATTTTCACTTAATATATTTTGATCCTGTTCACCTTTCACTCCTCCCCCTAATTCCTCTCAGATCCACAGCGCCTCCCCACCCCACCTCCTGCTGGTTGTTCCCCTGCTCTCTTCTTAAAAATGATCAACACAGTCAATCTGTTCCAGGCCTCCACTGGAATGTGGTCAGCCTAGCAGGGACCACACTGACTCTGCCTCCCGAAGAAGTTTACTGTTCCTAGGTAGGAGTGGAGGGTCATGAGCCCCTCCCTCGCTCAATGCTAGAATGTCCACGAGGCTCAATCTTTGGCAGGTCTTGTAGAGGCAACCACAGTGCTGTGAGTTCATAAATACAGGCCCTGACGTGTCCAGAAGACACTGGTTTTCTCTGAACCGCCTCAGCTCTTGGCTCTTGCAATCCCTTTGCCCTGTCTTCTGTGATGGTCCCTGAGACATTGTGGAGGAAGCATGTAATGTCCAGACATTTATTCTCCGCACTTTGACCATTTGTGAGTTTCTGCGTTAACTCTGTCTCTTCTGTGGTCTGAGAGCTGTACTAGTTTGTGAGTACAGAGGATGGAATAAGAGGAGCAGGCTCACCCTGGGAGCCTGAGAGCTCCCCAGCCGGTACCTCTCAGAGCATTCTAGCAAGAAGATACTGTCTTTATTCTAATTTAAAACAGGAAATTGAACACCAGGCCTTCATAATAAACAACATAAAATTAAAAAAAAATAAAACAGGAAATTGAGCCTTAAATTATTGCGCTGAACAAGCAGTCTTACAAAGACACAAAGGGCTGAGATTTGAAGCCAGTTGTGAAGACTCTGTGTCTGTGGATGACCACTGAGGCACACTGCCAAGTATTCATCACCAATGCCTTTAGGAGAATCCCAATGATGTCAGTCTGGAGAAGTATTCCTAACTGTGCCTTAGAGCTCCCTCATGAGTTCATAGTACAGCTTGAGATGGAAATCATATTCTGGTGTGAAACCTTGGATCAGCTGCACAAGGTCTCTCGGCCTCAACTTCTTCATCTGCAGAAGCTGCTTCCCCCCCCCCCCCGCACCCAGAACATGGCCCTTGAACAAGGTAGGGCATGCGATGCTCTCCGCACTTTGCCTGTGCTGAAGTGCTTAGTACTTCCGGATGTTGGTACCAACTTAACAGTCTCATTGTGCTGCTCAGTCTTATGTCAACTTGACGTAAGCTAGAGTCATGTGTGAGAAGGGAATGTCTGTAAGGTTGGGCTGTAAGGCAAGCCTGTAGAGTAGTGATTCTCAACCTGTGGGTCTCGATCCCTTTGGGGGTCACGTATCAGGCATTTTCATTGCGGTTCATAACGGTAGCCAAATTACAATTATGAAGTAACAAGAAAATAATTCTGTGGTTGTGGGGTCGCCGCAGCATGCAGAACTGTATTAAAGGGTAGAAGCACTAGGAAGTTTGAGAACCATTGCTGAGGAGCACTTTCTAATTAGTCACTAATGGGGGAGGGCTCCACCCATTGCAGGTGGTGCCATACCTGGGCTGGTGGTCCTGGGTTCTATAAGAAAGCAGGCTGTACAAAAAGCGCAGGAATAAATATAGAGCAGAGATTGAGGGAATGTCTAACCAATGCCCAACCTGAGACCCAGCCCATGTGAGAGCCACCCCTGACATTACTAACGATATATATGCTAGACAGGAGCCTAGCATAGCTGTCCTCTGAGAGGCAGCAGATCACAATGGATGCTGAGACTCACAGCCAAGCACTGGGGGAAGTGCAGGGAGTCTTGTGGAAAAGCATAGGAGGGACTGGGGGGAGGGGGAGGATAGAAGGACCTGAAGGTGACAGGAACTCTACAAGAAGACCAACAGAGCCAACTAACCAGGGTCCAAAGGGACTTGCAGAGACTGAAACATCAACCAAGAACCATGCATGGACTGGACATAGGCTCCTTACACAGTTGTAACCAATGGACAGCTTGGTCTTCATGTGGATTTCCTAGTAAGGGGAGCAGGGGCTATCTTTAACATGGACTCTGTTGCCTGCTTTTGATCACTTCTCCCTGGCGGGGCTGCCTCACCAGGCCAGAGGGGAAGAGGATGAGTTCAGGCCTGATTGGGAATTGATAAGCTTGGATAGGAGAGTGAAGGGCTTTTTGAGGAACAGAGAAGAGGGATGGGGAAGAGGGAGGGGGCTACTATTGGGATGTACAGTGACTAAATAAATTAATTACTTGAAAGAAAATAAAAGGAAGGAAGGAAGAGCAGAAGGAAGGAAGGAAAGAAGAAAGAAAGAAGGCTGAGCAGGCCATGAGGAGCAAGCCAGCACGCAGCACTCCTCCATGGCCTCTGCATCAGCTCCTGCCTCTAGGTTTGAGCTCTTGCCTTGGCTTTCTTCAATAGACTCTGGGTTTATAACCCAAACAAACCCTTTCCTGGTCAAGTTGCTTTTGGTCATGATGTTTCAAGTTGTTTTTGGTCCCAACAACAGTAATCCTAACTGAGACTCATCTCACCCCATTTGCTTTCCCTCTTCTACCCACAGGCAGACCAGGTCACGATCTGTTTCCTTCTCTATGAAGCCTGAAATCATCATGACCAGCTCTCCCCTTCAGCACCACAGGTATCAGCCTCTAGGGTTAGATACATGGTCCTGTAAGAAAGTCCTTAAGATCAGGAATGTCTTCTGAGGCTGGTCAGTGAGTCTTCAAGAACATCCCTGCCCATAACAGACTTGAATTGCTCTTCCCGCAAACTCTCCTAGTCTGGTTCTTTCTTGTTTATCATATCTTTGCACTGCTATTCCTTGATTCCTCCCACCTCTGACTGCACTTTTGTCCTTGAGACGCTTTCTTGCTCCAGCTAGCCAGCCCTGATGCCTAACTCCGTCTGGAAAGAGTTATCAGACCTTAGCTTCAGGCCAGCAATGTGTCCCCAGGCATACGCTTTAGGGAAATGCACATCATCACCTCAATGGATATTACAAACTCTGCCTAGGCAAATTATTCTTCATATTGAGGGGCACCACAGACATCATTGTTGGGGATGTCATTTGGTACAAACTTTACATAAGGCAACTTGATAATATGTGTTATTCAAAATACATCTTTTGTTTTTTCAATTATAGGATGATATTTATTGTAACAATAATGTATACTACACAACATAATACAGTAAGTGAAAAATTATTTGTAATTAATATATAGTAAAATGGAAATACAAGAGAAATGTTTTGTAATATGCTTTTCTGGACTATGGATAAGTGGGGGTGGGAAGGAAGCAATCAAACAGAATGAGCTGGGTCCTGAGAAGTGCTTACTCAAGGCTCAAGTTCATAATCTAAAAGCATCACTTTGGGTGTCTCTATTGGCTAATGGGGGCAAACTCATTATCTTTTTTGAAGAATTCTCATTTCTGGAAAAACCAGAATAATGCTATAAGTGGTTTGTAAAAATAGTTTTCAGTGTAATAATCGGGAGGGAAGGGGAAAGAGGAGCCCAATGTAGTTCTGGGAGTCAACTCTACAGCTTCACTGAAAACCACAGGCAGGAGAAGAGCTTGGTCCAGCCACATGCTGCTTCAGTCATCCTCCAGCGGTGGATTCTGCAGAACACTATGAGTACTGGATGAGGAGGTTGTTCTGTTTTAAAATACATCTTTTAAAAATATATATTAATTACAGTTTATTCACTTTGTATCCCAGCTGTAGCCCCTTCCCTCCCAACCTCACCCTCCCTCCCTTATCTCCTCCCATGTCCTTCCCCAAGTCCACTGACAGGGAAGGTCCTCCTCCCCTTCCATCTGACCCTAGGTTATCAGGTCTCATCAGGACTGGCTGCATTTTCTTCCTCTGTGGCCTGATAAGGCTGCTCCCCCTTTAGGGAGAGGTGATCAAAGAACCAGCCACTGAGTGTATGTCAGAGATGGTCCCTGTTCCCCTTACTAGAGACCCCACTTGGAGACCTAGCTGCCATGGGCTACCTCTGTGCAGGGGTTCTAGGTTATCTCCATGCATGGCCCTTGGTTGGAGTATCAGTCTCAGAAGACCCCTGGGTCCAGATTTCTTGGTTCTCTTGCTCTCCTTGTGGAACTCCTGTCCCTTCCAGGAAATGTTCAATGTCCTTAGTCATCAAGGAAATGCAAATCAAAACAACCCTGAAATTTCACCTTACACCCATCAGAATGGCCAAGATCAAAAACTCAAGTGACAATACATGCTGGAGAGGATGTGGAGAAAGGGTACCCCTTCTCCACTGCTGGGGGGGATGTAAATTTGTACAACCACTTTAGAAATCAATCTGGCGCTTTCTCAGACAATTAGGAATAGCGCTTCCTCAAGATCCAGCTATACCACTCCTAGGCATATACCCAAATGATGGTCAAGTACACAACAAGGACATTTGTTCAGCCATGTTTGTAGCAACTTTATTTGTAATAGCCAGAACCTGGAAACAACCCAGATGTCCCTCAACTGAGGAATGAATACAGAAATTGTGGTAGATTTACACAATGGAACACTACTCAGCAATTAAAAACAAGGAAGTCATGAAATTTGCAGGCAAATGTTGGGAGCTAGAAAAGATCATCCTGACTGAGGTATTCCAGAAGCAGAAAGACACACATGGTATATAATCACTTTTAAGTGGATATTAGACATATAATATAGGATAAACATACTAAAATCTGTACACCTGAAGAAGCTAAGCAAGAAGGAGAATCCTGGGTAAAATGATCAATCCTCATTCAGGAAGGCGAAAGGGATGAACATCGGAAGATGGAGAAAAGAGGGAACAGGATGGGAGTCTACCACAGAAGGCCTCTGAAAGACTCTATCTACCCTGTAGGTTATCAAAGCAGATTCTGAGACTCATAACCAAACTTTGGGCAGAGTGCAGGGAATCTTATGACAGAAGGGGGAGATAAAATACATCTTTTAAAACACAATTGTCTTTTCAGTTCATATAGTCTCCTTAGTATATTATTGGTATAGGTGTAAAGTTTTAACTAAATGGTAGTTATCAGAGTTTAGTAAAGAAAATAAACTCATCAAATGTTTATGGGTTGGGGCCTGGGAAGATGGCTCAGTCCCCAAAAGTACTTGCAAGGCAAGCATGAGGACCTTAGCTCAGATGTCAAGTTCTCACACAAGAAGCCAATATGGCATCATGTGGCTGTAATCCCAGCCCCAAGGGGAGGGTCCATGTAAGCTTGCCCAGTATAGCTCATCAAGTTCTAGTTCAGAGAATGACTCTGTCTTAAAAAAAAACAAGGTGGGAAGTGATTGAGGAAGACATCATACACAGGCAAATATATGTATGCAAATATCATACAACACACATGCAAGTGCATGCTTACACATACACACACACACACACACACACACACACACTGAAAAAAAAAGAAAGTTTGTGAATTGAGTAAAGTATCATTTCTTTAAAAAGGGGCCCCACATATTTGGGGATCCTGCTCTCTAAATAGGGTGTGCCTTGGCACATAACAGAGGAGAAATGTGCAAACGCTTATGGGGAAGGGCCGCTTTCCGGGATCCTTTCCCCTGCTCCACTATAGGACAAAGCACAGTCAATGGGACAGCTAATGATTTGAGCCAGAGGACTGAAGAGCTTGGATGGGGTGAAAATGAGGGAGAAAAAGAGAGGTATGAGCACGGAGAGTTCTGTGGAAGAGAGGGAGGAAGGATTGAGGGAGCCAGAGGGGTCAAGGACACAACAAGAAGACATATAGACTAAACTAACCTGGGCCCATGGGGGCTCACAGAGACAGACCATCAACCAAAGAGCATACGTGGGCTGGACCTAGGCCCCTTACATACATGTAGCAGATGTGCAGTTTGTTCTTCATGTGGGTTCCCTAGCAATGGGAGCAGGGGCTGTCTCTGACTCTGTTGCCTGCCTTTGGATCAGCTTCCCTTAGCTGGGCTGCCTGTCTGTCCTCAGAGGGAGAGGATGTGCTTAGTCTTGCTGAGACTTGAGGTGCCAGGCTGAGCGTCTCTTGGGGGCTTGTCCTTCCCTCAGAACAAGGAGAAGGGAGTTATGAGGGTGGGACTGAGAGGAGAGGGGCGGGGGGGCTGGTCTCAGGTTGTAAAGTGATTAAATGAATGAAGGTTGGGGAAGAGGTACTTCTCCACCCATCTGAGTAGACAAGTTCCAGGATCCAAAGGGTACTCTCTTGTGCCACCTTCTGAGCAGCACATATAAATGCATTAAACAGAGCTCTTGTTCTCATGGACTGCACCTCTGCTCTGTAAATGGTTAGTATTCAGTTAAGAGTTTCCTAACAGTATTCTGCTGTATTCATGGACTGGTGCCTCGCCTGGTAGTCATCAGAGAGACTTCATCTAGCAGCATCAGGACAACAGACGCAGAGACACACAGCCAAACATTAGGCAGAAATCCCGCCAAAGATAGGGAGGAAGGACTGTAAGAGCCAGAGGTGTCAACGACACCACAAGAAAACCCAGAGTCAGCCAACCTGGGCCCATGGGGACTTGCAGAGACTGAGCCGATCGATGATCAGGAAGCCTGCACATGACTGACGTGGGCCCTCTGCATATATGTACAGTTGTATAGGGTTGTCTTCCTAACAGGAATGTCTCTGACTCTTCTGCATGCCCTCCGGACCCCTTTTCTTATACTGGGTTGGTGGTCTCATCCAGTCTTAATGCACGAGGAGGTGCCTAGTCTTATTGCAACTCGACCCGCCATGTTTGGTTGATGTCCGTGGTAGGCCTGCCCTCTTCTGACTTGAAATGGAGGAAGAGTGGGGGTGGGCAGAGGGAGGTAGAGGGAAGAGCCAGGGAGGGGTCGAGGGAGGAAAACTGTGATTGGGGTGTAAAAATAATAATAAAAGAGTTTAGGGTGGCAAACAAGGAAAAGGCACAACATTGAAAGATGGTTTGAGAATGTGTTTTAATGTTTGCTAACATGAAGAGAAATTTATGCAATATATGTATATATCTGAATGAGAAATGTAAGGGGAAAAAGTGCACAGTAATCTTATTTCTGTAAAAACCAATGCATACATCCATATCCATAGACAGACAAGCTGTGGAGTGAGACACTTTAAGAACGTGATAGACTTCTAGGCACCGGAATTAGATATGATGCAACAGCAAATATACAAACCCCTCTTAGAATCCTCATTCTCACAGGGAAATATGTGACATAAAAATCTATCAAAATCAGTTAACCGGGTAATATCAAGTTAATTGGATATAAGGCTTGTACCGCATACCGTTCTCATGTCAGAGTTAAAATTTTGTGAACAAAGAAGCAGGCATGGCCTCTGCCCTGACAGAGGTCTCAGTCTTTTGGAGGGCAGATAAAGCTATAAAAGCTGTGGACATGTCGTGAGGAAGCTGTGATGACAGAGAGACAGGATCAATGGCCTGGGTCCGAGGTTCAGCGGTGGCACCCTTTGAAGCGAAATCAGACAAGTTAGGCAGCTGAAACAGGAGAGTCCTCCCATAACAAGACTATGATGGTTTGGAAGCTTCCCGTTGGAAGGTAAGCTGAACAGACAGACAGACAAACTGCTGGATGGTTGTTGATTCACTCCAAGAATTTATTCTCCGTCTGTGGTGCTTAGAGTCTGAATGAATGGAATAGTAAAGAGAGGCAAGAATGGAGAAGGGGTACATTTCTGTGTTTCCTAAGACTTCTACAAAGAATATATATTATTTTGCAAGTTGAAGGACATTTAAATGTATATGAACTGTATACTTAGGGACAGAAAACAGTGTACTAAGGGTCAAAAGTCATTAACTGATCTAGTGCTGGAGAAGAGACGTGGACTTTTCCGAGGAAATCAGCAGACTTGGTGATAAGATTTCAGAGTCTTTGAGATTATTTTTTTTACCTAGATGATCTGAATGATAATTTGTATAGCACTAAAGGGAGCTCTGTCTTTTGGCCAAGCGACATAATTTCTTATTTCCTGATAAATCTTGCCAGTGCTCCTCATATATGTACATATGTTTGCATGTATCATCCTGTTATTGCACATGACTTGGACCTCTAAGTCTGTGGGTGGTGGTTTTCAAACTGGGTCATGACCACTTTGGGGTTCACATAGCAGATCTCCTGCATGTCAGACATTTACATTACCATTCATAACAGTAGCAAAACTAACTTACGAAGTAGCAATTAAATAATTATATGGCTGGGGTCACCACAACCTGAGGAACTCTGTTAAAGGTGGCAGCATTAGGAAGGTTGGGAACCACCACTGAGTCCTAGCTATGTTTAGGAGAATTCTGAGTCACACTGGCTGCATTTGCTGAGTAGGGTAAAATTATTTCAGTCCTAAGGGAGCTTTCCAGTGAGAGGCTTGCTGGTGACCTTGGGCCTCCCACAGCACCATTCTCCACCTCAGTTTTCTGAGTCACCAATGAGCGAGGTAAGTGGATATGGCGTAGACCCAGTAAATCTCATGATTAGGATATTAGCTCCCTCTTTGTAAAACTTGACAGTATTCTGAATATAGAGTGAAGACTGATCCCTGAATAATAATAACGTTAATGCTACCGGCTTTACAAAGGAACGCCTGAAGCTGGACAGTAGGAGAAATGAAGCTGTTTGAGGCAGACCTGGAGGTAATTTTTGATGAGCTATGCAAAGAATATTCTGGAAGGAAAGGGCTCTGCAGAGAGGAAAGTAGATAAAGCAAAGAGAGGGGACTTGAGTGGCTAGAGGAGAGGAGGCTGTGCCCACAAAGTGCTGTTAGCCCTTTCCTACAATTCATTACTTTTTAAAATTTATTCTTCAAGCACATAGCACAGCTGGACCAGTTCTTCTCTCCACTCCTCCCAGTACCCCCTAAGCCCCCAACAAAAATTTTGAGGGAAGGCTAGGTTGAGAGAGCTTTAAAAGGCATCTTATCCCATTTGGCAAGGGCTTAAGAAGACAAATCTCTGGAGGGAGAAGGGAAAATGCAACTGTTTGTCTGTTCTTAAAAACAGTACCAACATAGCTAGAAACTGTATCAGTAAGTCTATTCTACAAAACAGAACTGGTGCTCCCCTAGGAAGAGTATTATAGTGGAGGTCCTGACTGCCAATCAAGCATCCCATAAACTGTGATGTAGCAAAGCAAAGTGTCAATTTACTAACCACCTAAAACTCTAGGATGATTCTTAAGTCCTTCAAGACAGGCATGGGTGTAATATTTGCATAATTTTAAGAGACTCTGATATGGCAGAAGGTGAATAACCATAAAATAACCAGTGAAACATAAACTTAGCATCGAGTGTTAGTTATAATAAGAGAATTAGATAAAACTGATTGTATGCCTTCTCAGCACTTAAATGTGGTTTTATGAGGTGATAAATATAACTCTTGAAAGCACCATTCATGGAAGTTCTAGTTGCTGCTGTCTTGGGCCTGGATGCATGTTCCTGAATTAAGTGTTGCTGAAAGCCAGTTGGTTAAACCCGGTCCTGTAGGGAACACAGTGGATATTACCTAATGCTTCTGCTATGCCATTGTTGCCGGTGATAACAATAAAGATTTCCTTTTGGAATTCAGCGAATGGTACATTGTTACATCAAGCTTGGAGCTGGAGAGGGCTCTAAAAATAAAGGGTTGACTGAATGTGACCAAGGCTACAATGTCTCCAAGCCACCAATCCTGTGGCCAGAGAGCAGATGGGAGAATGTCCTCGGGACCAAAGGGTAAGGGTATGGTGGTTTGGGGGAGAAGAGGTACACATGGTTTACCTTGAACCTACATAGGCTACATGTAAGAGGGTCAGGACAGCATGAAATGGTAAGCTTGTCCATGAAGAGGTGGTTTGCCACTTCTTGCTTGGTCGTTCCTGAAAGCACAATGCCGTGTCATCTTGATGGACAGCCTTCAGCACATTGGAATGAGTGTGGGAAAGCCTTTGCTTCGTTGTTGATTGAGTTTCATGCTGTGCATTACAATGGACTTCTTTTGGATCTTTTATCCCTCTGTTCTCCGCCTGCAACTCAACTTCCATGTAGAGAAAGAGAGGTGAGGTAAAGCACAAGAGAGGCAAGCCACGGCCACTGAATGTTAGAACTGCACTGACCCAGCCAGTCAGACCTTTCCTAAACATGATGGGCTCAGCTTTGACTTTTGAGTTGGGTCTCTCTGACTTCTAGATAATGGTCTGTTAAAACCATGTAGTGCTGACCTTGAGGGAGTCTCCAGAATAAAAGAACTACTCAGTCTATCGAATCACATTTAGCTGACTACAAAATCCAACCCAAAACAAAGTCTCCCTCTGTCCGTTGCAATGGGAGAGGCCAAAGGCACAAAATACATGGATAAAACACTTTTCTTTTTTTAACTGCTTTAACATTTTCTGCTTGATTCTGAGCAAATTCATTCTCTGATGTCACTCAATGTCAAACGGTTTATTCAAGCTTCTGCAGGCCTTTTCACAAGTTGTTCCTACTATATGGAAACCTTCAACCTTATTCTCCTCACTCTGCCCACCTTTTGTCTCAATTAAAGTAACTCTTTCATGTCCTTTCCAGGCCACTCAAACTATTCAGGAATGCTGACTTCATATTTCTATCCTTGTACTCCACAGAAATGTTATACTTCTGATGGACAGAATATTCCCTCCCTTAAACAATGCCTACATTATAATCTCAGAATCAGTAAACATGTTACAAAAATGACTTTACAAATGTTAATGGGGTATAGAGCTAAACAGAGAATTCTCAATAGAAAAATATCGTATGGCAGAGAAACACTTAAAGAAATGTTCAACATCCTTAGTCATCAGGAAAATGCAAATCAAAACAACCCGGAGATTTCACCTTACACCCATCAGAATGGCTAAGATGAATAACTCAAGTGACAACACATCCTGGAGAGGATGTGGAGAAAGGGGAACCCTCCTCCACTGCTGGTGGGAATGTAACCTTGTACAACCACTTTGGAAATCAATCTGGTGCTTTCTCAGACAATTAGGAATAGCGCTACCTCAAGATTCAGCTATATCACTCCTAGGCATATATCCAAAATATGCTAAAGTATACAACAAGGACATTTGCTCAACCATGTTCATAGCAGCTCTATTCGTAATAGCCAGAATCTAGAAACAATCTAGATGTCACTCAACAGAGGAATGGATACAAAAATTGTGGTACATTTACACAATGGAATACTACTCTGCAATTAAAAACAAGGAAGTCATGAAATTGCTGGCAAATGGTAGGAACTAGAAAAGATCATCTTGGATAAGGTAACCCAGAAGCAGAAAGACACACGATATATACTCAGTCGCAAGTGGATATTAGCCACATAATATAGGATAAACATACTATAATCTATACTCTTAAGAAGCTAAACAACAAGGAAGACCCTAGGGAAGATGCTCAATCCTCATTCAGAAGGACAAATATGATAGACATTGGAACCAGCAGAAGACAGGGAACAGGACAGGAGTCTGTCACAGAGGGCCTATGAAAGACTCTACTGATTGAGGTATAGAAGCAGAGGCTGAGACTCATAGCCAACCTTGGACAGAGTGCAGGGAATCTTATGAAAGAAGGGGGAGATAGAAAGACCTGGAGGGGACAGGAGCTCTAAAAGGAGACCAACAGAGGAAACAAAACAAAAACAAAAAACAAAACAACAACAACAAAAAAACTGAACCCTGGGAGCCCTGCAGAGACTGATACCCCAGCCAAGGACAATGCATGGAGAGGACCTAAAACTCTGGCTCAGATGTAGCCCATAGACTCAGTGTCCAAGTGGGTTCCCTAACAATAGGAACAGGGGCTGTCTCTGACATGAACTCAGTGGCTGGCTCTTTGATCACCTCCCCCCGACAGGGAGGTGGGGGGCGGGGGTGGGCAGCCTTACCAGGCCACAGAGGAAGACAATGCAGACAGTCCTGATGAGACCTGATAGCCTAGAGTCAGAGGGAAGGGGAGGAGGACCTCCCCTATCAGTGGACTTGGAAAGGGCCATGGGCAGAAAAGAGGGAGGGAGGGCAGGATCGGGAGAAAATTAGGGAGGAGACTACAGCTGGGATACAAAGTAAATAAATTGTAATGTTAAAACAATGTGAAAACAAAAAACAAAACAAAACAAAACAACCCGTGGATTAGAAAGAGCAGGGACCTGTCTCTGCTTAGCTGAGGGGCCCAACCTTGGTGCAGTATGGAGAGAAATCAGTGAAGTGAGGATGACGGGTGGGGAAGCTGCGGACGGGAGGGCGGCCCGTTTCTGTAGGCTCCGTAGCCCAGTGAGCACATCCTCCACGGATTATTATTATTATCATCATTATTTTAAGAAAAGCCTCACCATGTCCTGAAAAGCGCCGTGTGCTCTCCACTGCCACCTGCTGTTGTTTGTGGGGAAGGCCTCACAGTGGTCGAACGGAAAGTTGCAGATTAAGATGACTTTTTGCTGAGGAAATAATACGAAAGCACATTCGTTCCGACAGCTCTGACAACACACGGCAATCCTTGAAAACTGTCGCCATCTTTGTGGCATCCTGGTGGTACCGTCCGGCTCTATCCTGCGCTCTCATGCTTAATAAAAAGGTGAGCACTTACGGTCTCCATGCACTTAGGCATACTTGCACATACTCGGATCTTACCTACTACAATGTAAGTAGTTGTTAGCCTGTGTTGTTTGGGAAATACGGAAAAGGAAAAAGGTTATGTGTGTTCAGCCTGGAGACAGGGAATATACTGAGACACATTGCTAAATCTTTGGATCTCAGATTTGGAAGGCTGACCGTATTTATTCGAAGGTGGAAAGGTTTGTTGGTTTCAGCCACTGTGAAAAAGTATCCGAGAAAGTGTAGAGGAAAGATTGGTTGGGTTTCCAGTTTCAGAGATGTTATTTCCCAGTTGGCTGGACTCACTGTATGGTGTTGGATGAAATGAGGCAAAGCATCACAGTGGGGGCCTGCAGTGGCAGAGAGCAGCCAGGAAGCTGAGGCTGGAGGTGGCTGAGGACCCTTCAGAAGTAGCCCTCCCTGCATGGTTTATCCCTCCTGATAAACCATGCTGCATCAGTTCGTCAATGGACTAAGCCACTGATGAGCTAAGACTTGCATGATCCAGTCACTTCTCAATAGTATCACCACTGACAACCGAGATTTTAACACATGGGCTTTGGGGGTAGGGGGTCATAGTTCATATCCAAACCATCTAGGAAACTTAGCTTGGCTAAGCCCTGCATGTGATTGACATGAGGCTTGATGCAGGGATCTTTAATGATGTGCTCATGCCTTTCAACCTCATCTTCTTCCCCAACCCTCAGACTGCCCTGTGCTCTTCTGTGTGATGGACAGGCACAGCCATCAGGTTAACACATGGACATTCTGTTGTCAGGTTCTAGAAACAGAAGGCACAGTGCAGCATCACATGGGAAGCTCACACTGGCTGGGATGAGGGAAGTCACAGTTTTATTGAGGGTTTCTAAGGAAAAGGCAATGCAAGGCAAGGCAGCTGGGTCAGGAGAGCACAGGTTGAGCCATTGCCGGGTTCTAAGCTGCCTGGGTGATTCCTCTTGTTTCCTGGCCTGGGGTGATCAAAGTAGAGACTGTTGGCTCCTGAGGTGTGGCTCAGGATGAATTAGTCTATGTAATATAGCCCAGGAAAGCTTCTACCTAAATCACTTGTTCTAAGCACTGACTCCAGGATGAACAGCAACTCCTAGCATGAAAGATTAAGATGCTGAGACATCATAGCATAATAATAATAATAATAATAATAATAATAATACACCCCCAATTCAAATTACTGTGCCGCCTCATCCATGTCATTCTAGTTCTGTTCCTCTACAGAACCCTAACACTCTAGGCAAGTGCTTCTAGCACTGCCTTAAACCCACAGACTCCTGTTACATGCACACCTGGTATAAATTAACATTTTAGTATACTCATCTTTGGGACACCCTAAGTGGTGAGCAAAGGGTACTACTTGTGGTAAAGATGTAGCAACTTTCCGGGGGAGGGAAAACACTCTCAATTGAATTCAGAACTGCTTCTGGTAAATCCGGAGCATCTTCGTTAAGCCATTCTGCTTCCTGCTCTCTGACTCAGATGTACTTTCCCTCAGGTGCTACTCGTTAATATTTACATGTAGGAAAAAGACACAAGCTTCCTGCTTGAAGGCACTGAGTTAAAAGTCATCCTGAATGCACCACATGCGGTTCTCCAGGACGGCTTCTCCAGGCAGCAGCCTGTTTACACAGAATCTTAGGGGGTTGTCTATGAGAAGGATACAAGGTACAGAGCAATTTAAAGGTGCCCTCTTGGATTTGTTTCATTGTGAAGTCATGTGAGTAGGAAATGCAGCCAATGTTCCTAGGGAATGCACAAAGCTGTTAAAGATGCTACAGAAATACACAAAAGGAAATGAACAGAGGGGGAAACCATGCATATGAGCACAGCACTTAAAGCGGGGCACTGAGAACAATGGCCGCCTCACTGTGTGGGACTGGAACATAGGACCTAACTGAGGTTTAAGAAATACTTTGGGCAGAGTGCGGAATCTTCTGAAAGAAGGGGAAAATAGAAAGACCTGGAGGGAACAGGAGCTCCACAAGGAGAGCAACAGAACCAAAAAATCTGGGCACAGGGGTCTTTTGTGAAACTGATACAAACAAGGACCATGCATGGAGATAACCTAGAACCCCTGCACAGATGTAGCCCATGGCAGGCCAGTGTCCAAGAGGGTTCCTTAGTAATGGGAACAGGGACTGTCTCTGACATGAACTCATGGTTGTCTGGCTCTTTGATCACCTCCACCTGAGGGGGTAGCAGCCTTACCAGGCCACAAAGGAAGACAATGCAGCCAGTCCTGATGAGACCTGATAGCCTAGGGTCAGATGAAGGGGTAGAGGACCTCCCCTATCAGTAGACTGGGGGAGGGGCATGGGAGGAAAAGAGGGAGGGTGGGATTGGGAGAGGATCTGGGAGGGAGCTACAGCTGGGATACAAAGTGAATAAACTGTGATTAATAAAAATAAAATTAAAAGAAAAAAATTAAAAAAAAAAACTAATTCAGCGTGGATTTTAAAGTAGTTTCCTTTTTATTCTCAGCAAGTGCAGTACCAGATCCTGTATTTTGAAATATATTTAAAGCACTCACCTTAGCAGTAACTATTTTGGAAAGTAACTATTGTGGAAAGCAGGCTGAATGACTTCTGAGTAGGTGGTTTTAAAACTCTATGCTGTTTCGTTTATTCATCTCTGTAGCTTTTATAAAGACATCCCTGTCCTGTGGCCCTTCAGAAGCTACAGTTCCAGAGACTCAACTTTTTCTCCTTCCTTTTTCAGTCAACCGCAAAACTAAGGGAAAACCAAAGATTCAGCTCGGGCAGTGTCTGGAGTCCCTGTCCTGACGGTACTGCGTTCCTGAAGGCTAGTTCTTCTGGCATATGCAAACCAAACAGAAAATAGAAGTACAAAATATTTTATTATGCATTTTCATAAATATATACCGTATGTACATAGCATTGCTTTTAGGCGGTTACACAGCATCACTGTAGAGAGCAGCCAGACATGTTGTGGCGGGACAATTATCCTGCAGTACCAGGGCCTTTCAAGTACACAGTATGCCATGAAGAGAATTACTTAAGAGTATAGTGATGGGAAAATAGAAAATGATTAACTATATGGTTCAGGACTTACTTTAATTGTATCCTCACTCCACTTTCTTCTTTATTAAAAAATAATCTACTGACTCATGAAGCCTTAGTTTGCCTTGAATAAATTGGTCAACGTAAGATGATGTGTTTATAGCCTGTTATTTCTAATATTTACTCATAATTGAACAGCAACACTTTGAAGGAGTACTGTTAAAATATTAAAATGTGTGGAAAATCCTATTTTGGAAAAAATATCACCCAGTTTAACAAACGTAAATGACAGGAGAGACCAGGTACATAACAGACTGGATTTGTACCTCTCCATGCTGTGTCTAACAGGGACCTGTCCACTACACACAGGGTGAGTTATTACAAAGAAGCCCACTCAGTCAGCAATAATACAAACCCACATTTTAAGTAAATATGAAAATATCTTTTAGAGTTTATTTAACCATAAATATAGATAAAACATACAAATACTGACCAGAACACTAGCTTTGAGCCAAGTAACAAATAGATTTAAAACTCAGAAAATGTAGGCAGGTCATTTTCTGAGACGATGGCAAGTGACGGGGATTAGTGTACTATTAAGACATCAAGACCTGTCTATGGAAGGCAGCATTGGCTTTTTTTTGTTTTTTGAACTCATGGTCAGTATAAATGTATTATTTAGTAAATAAATATAACACATAATGGGGAAATAATATGTTCTACTATATATCATATTTTACAAGCTACAAAAATAAGTCTGTTGGTAAAAAATGAAAGAATAATATGTATTACAAGTTTTTTTAAAAAAAAATATAACTTGACATCACAGCTTGTACCACAATTATACTGAGTCCTTAAGCTCTGTATCTCAGGTTAGATCAGAAATCTTTCATCCACTAGTGTCTTAGTTGCCAAATTCTTTTGTCCGACTGCATTTCGGATAAATCGAAAAATCTGGAAAATAAAACAATTGAAAAGGAAATTAAATATTCATAAAGCAATTAAATACATCCATCAATGTAAATATCTAAATTAAATTAGCTCATTTTCTCAATCATTTCTTGTCATGAATGAGATACTTTAATTACTAGATACAATTCTTTTAAACCATAAAATACTAGGAAATACTTGTATGTATTAATATATATTCATACTCATACGAATATACTTTTAAATACTTAAGGAATTTTTTAAAAATCCCTATAGCTACAGAAACATCAAAAACATCTTCCCGGTAAGGACAGAATTAATCCATGATTCTAGATTCCGGGTTCCTTTATGCAGGGGGTATTTGGGTGCTATTAAGAATGACATTCCAAGCACAGCTGCCATTTTTGAAGTGTCCGCCTCGGAGGTTCTACCCACCCGGTCATCCACTGTCCACCCAGTGAGGCTGTGTGAGCTTGGGGGGACATCCCTCAGTGGCATCTGCAGTGCTTTCAGTTCTGCTTGAAAGGGACTCTCGTCAAAACTGGGGCTCACTCTAGGCCTGTGGGGGACTGCCAGCTAGTGTCCTCCCAGCTGCCAGAGGACTGCTTTCCACTGGCTGCTTGCACTTCACTGTCTTCCGGAGCAGAGTGTGGTCTGTTGAATGGTTCTTCCTTCCTTTGGTAGGGTTACTCACATTCTAAACATTCACCAAGCCCTACGGAAATGGATGCTCTTTGTATTCTGTTAAAATAAACACCTACACTTCTAATATTCCTGCTTCACAAGAAAACAGACTACGTTTTTAGACTTACCTCTTGCTGCAGGTATGTGAGGAAGGATGCTAAAACAAAATTCTGGCAAGCCAAGTCCACAACACAGAAGAACAACAGATCAAAGATAAGGAGCATGGCCTCGTTTCCATAGTACAGCACACTGCTGAAAGAATGCGCTTCATCTGCAAAAACCACGGAGAAGACGTGTCAGACAGTGACAGAAGAGATCTGGCTACACTCTGGACGCAGGGTAAACATGCGGTGCTTTATGGCTCCCACCAAAGTAGGAGGTCTACAATGCTAGTCAGAGAACTCAGAAAAACTAGAAACAGCAATTTTAACATCAAAGCAAACGCTGATAATTGTGAGAAAGGGGAGTGCACTATGAATGCCTTCCACAGGGCAGCAGCTGAGTATCTGTTCTCTGCTTATTTAGCTAAGGGCTAAATTAATCTTAGAAATACTGTCTGAGATGAAGAATGAAAGATAAAATCCAGCAAAACATAGCATGAGTATTGTGGAATTTCTGTCTCAGTTTCCTGAGACAGAAGTCTTGCCCTCTTTGAACTCAGCACACAGTCCTGTCCTTTCTGGGATGTGAATACCCTTTAAAGGACCTGATAAGTGCTCCAGAACCCTTCGCCATGAAAAAATAAGCAAGAAATCAAGGAGGCATAGACAAACACAATGAACTAGTTCCTAGGGTGTTCAGAGAACTACCGGCACCGCCATTTAAGTCCAGTGAGGAGCTTTATGCAAGGTGGCGACATCAGGTGCTGTTCTGTCATGTTCAGATGTTAGAAGCAAGGATGATATAATTTGTGGAAATTTACTGTCTGTCAGCAATATCCTTACACTAAACGTACTTCTCTATATGCGTATGGGCATGTAACACATATATAAGCAAAACAAAATGGATCAAGTTCACATACTCCCCTGGTGACCGCTATCTGTTCTAGCAATGACACCACAGAATGGCTCCCTAGCTGATTGTGACCTTCTCTTTCCTCCAAGAGCTGCTCCCTTATATTTTCTTAATGGCATCTTCCTAGATGTCCCAAGTTACTTCAGGTACAACACGGCTCGCTCTCTTTCTCTCAGACCTGTCCTCACCTGCGTTTCCTGAAGGACATTACCGAGAAAGATGGTTAACTTTTGTATTATTTTCCTCTCCTTTCTTCTAGCTCTTTTTTTTCTTTTGTCACGGGTGGTAGTGCTGTGTGTGTGTATTCTCATGTGTGTGGGAGTACACATGTCTGCATGCACGTGATGCACATGGATGCCAGAGGAATGCATAAGCTATCCTGTTTTTTTTTTTCACTCTCTGTCTTACCTGGGGGGGCCAGGTTCTTCACTGTAACCGGAGCTAGCCTGATGACTGGGAAGCCCCACCACCTCTGCCGCAGCAGTGAGGTTACAGATATGTATGTAGTCATGGTCCGGGGGTGCCATGGGTCCTGGGATCCATGCACAGGCCCTCACGCACACACAGCCCTTTCTCCTTTATTGATGAGCTCACTGTGTTTCTCAGGCACCTGAAACCTGGGTTCTCACCTCAGCCTCCTGAGCAGGTGGAATTACTTGAGTGGACCAGCTCTGCCCAATTTTTCTTTCCTATTGCCTTTTCTCCTAACATCTCTAGTACCTCCCCATGCCTCTTTTCTTTGTATCTATTCCTACTGCCTTAACTTATACTATCATCATCATCTCCTGATGAAGATTAAGACAGAGAAATGGAAGGTAGGAAAAGAAAGGGAAATGGAGAAAGAACAAGTGAAAAAGAAGGGAACAGGAAGAACACAAGGCAGCAACTGTCCTTTCAGAACAGCCCTCCCTGGGCAAATACGCAACACCCCTCTCGAAGTGTGCACACTAGCACCCCTCTCCTGGCACCTGCCCATAACAGGCTCAGCTTTAGGTTCTTTACACATGATCATTCCACAAAATCTTTACAAGGTCATGCTTTACAGAGAAGTTCAGAAAGGATAAGCAACATTTTGAAGTTCAAAGACAGTTGAGTTGGGTTTTAAGCTTAAGGCCAGAAGACTTTAAAGCTATATTCTTTACACACACACACACACACACACACACACACACACACACACACACGTATATATATAAAAGATTTGTGTATTTATTTTATGTATGTAAGTGCTCTATCTGCATGTACACCTGCCTGCCAGAAGAGGGCATCAGATCCCAGTACAGATGGTTGGGAGCCACCATGTGGTTGCTGGGACTTGAACTCAACATTTGGAAGAGTAGACAGTGTTCTTACACACTGAGCCATCTGTCTAGCCCTTGAAGCTGTATTCCTAATGACTGGCCATTCCTTTAACTCAGCCTGCACTTGTGGCCAGCCCACACACTGGGTCAGTTTACACACGTCAACAGTCATGCTCATTAGCAGTGGCTTCTGAATTGCTTTCACCATGTGTTCTCTTCATTCAACACACTCTCACAACACACATATCTTATTACCTTTTATATTATTACTCTTAAAAATCCAGGATAATAACGGAATGATACATTTATGAAGTACTTTTAGTATTTCACATTTCCATGGATCAATTTACATATAGCTTGTACCAGCTAAATGTTTTTTCTGGAGTGACTAGTTTAGAAGATAAAGGAAAACTCACAAAACAATTTTTTTTTTCTTTTAAGACAGGGCTAGAGCCAGGCAAGGTGGTGTTTACCTGTTATCCCAGCACTCTGGGAGGCAGAGGCAGGCAGATCTCTGTGAGTTTGAGGCCACCCTGGTCTACAAAGCAAGTCCAGGATAGCCAAGGCTACACAGAGAAACCCTGTCTTGAAAAAAAAAAAAAGAACACAAAACAAACAAACAGACAAAAAACAGGACTGGAAAGATGGCTCAACAGTCAAGAGCCAGGCTGCTCTTTCAGAGACCTGGCCTTGAGTTCCAGCACTCATGGGTGGCTCACAACTGTCTGCAACTAGAGGATCTGATGCCCTCATCTGCCCTTGGTATGTAACAGGCACACACATGGTGCACAGACATCAAGCAAAACACCATAAACAAACAAACAAACAAATAGAAATGTAAAAAATTTAAAAATGATTCCTAGTACCAATGTCAGTAATTTTTAAGACTTTGGCTAAAAAATGAATTAGATACAGAAGATAGGCCACTCTTTAGACATTTTGTAAGTCTGCTCTTTAATGAATATCCCAATAAAGTCTAAATTTAATGTATTTGTTGTATGATCTGTTTGAGAGGTAGGTTAATTCTGAAATTTGGCCCTTTTGCTTTCTTGTATGTCTGTTTTTTTGTTACAAAATAGAACACAGGAATGACTATAATTTAGGAGTTTGAGTTAATTAAGTTCCCAGTGTTTCTATATAAAATTACAGAAAACAATGGAAAAAATAACTGCAAGCACTCCCTCCTCCACCTATACTGAAAACAGGACAAAGCTGAGCAAGAGCATGGGCGTCACCATTGTAGAAGATGCTCTTCTCCATGGGCTCCATGAATTCCATCCCAAGGATTCTCTCAAGAAGCAACTTGTCTTTGATAAAGTAATCCATTTCCTTATGAACCTAGTTGGAGAAGACAGTCATGTAAAAACCGTATCAATTAATGCAAACTTAGAAGCAGAAAAAATAAGGAATAATATACAAAGAAAAACGTTTATAAAATAAATCACTACACTAGTATTTATAATAAAATTAGAAATGCTTTAAATCTTAAATTCTATTAATATATTTAAGGCTAGAAATACTGAAAACTGACTTATAAGATGCTTTTTAAGAATACAATCATAGTGTAAGGATTTCAATGAGTAATAACATTTTGGTGACATAAAATTCTAGTATAGTATAAAGTTCAGTTTTATGGGATATATTTAAGAGAATCATCATTTGCTAATGGGTACATTAAAATCACACTTTTTTATGTAATTTAACTTGATCTCTAAACCATAAATTGTTAGTGACTATAAATATTTTAAATTTTTTTAAAAAATTTGTTAATTTATTTAAATTTATTAATTTAAATTTAAATTTATTAATTGTGGCAGACAACAAAAACATGGAGTTCACTGACATGGCTAATTGAAAATATAACCGAAATCCCGTTTAACTTTTCAAAAACAGTAGACGACCCTTGTTTACATACAGACACCAGCATACATACATGATCAATGAAAGAGCCAAGGAACTTATTCATTGCGTGGTATGCTTTTATACTTTGTTCAAAAGTGCTTGCTGATGAACTCAGTAGTCTGGCAGGGCCATTTCTCTAGTATGAAAAAGAGAAATGTATAAATATAACACACCTTATGCTTTGGAATTTAAATGACCATAAATATGGCAAAATGCATGTGAATAATACTCTATACAAACCCTTGTTAGTGTCTCGTGAATTCTGTCATAGTGCTGTCTCATCTGACTAGAAACTGCAATCTGAAAAGTCTGACCATCCGTGTTGGGTACCAAACCCCTTTGGCTGCACAAATTTTCCTGAAAAAAAAATTAAGGATTTAAATTAAGATAGGGGTCCTTTCTGAGACTGATACTCCAACCAAGGACTATGCATGGAGATAACCTAGAACCCCTGCACAGATGTAGCCGGTGGCAGTTCGGTCTTCAAGTAGGTTTCCTAGTAAGGGGAACAGGGACTGTCTCTGACATCCACTCAGTGGCTGGTTCTTTGATCACCTCCCCCTGAGGGGGGACAGCCTTACCAGGCCACAGAGGAGGACATTGCAGCCAGTCCTGATGAGACCTGACCTGATGGGCTAGGGTTAGATGGAAGGAGAGGAGGATCTCCCCTATCAGAGGACTGGGGGAGGAGCAGGGAGGAGATGAGGGAAGAAGGGTGGGATTGGAAGGGAATGAGGGAGGGGGCTACAGCTGGGATACAAATTGAATAAATTGTAATAAATAAAAAAATAAATTCAAAGAAAGGAAACCATACCGTTTTTCTTTAGTTAGTATCACAATGTTACAAGACTCATTAACCTAGTGAAATGTTGCTGATACTATACTTGAGACAAAGACTGTAATATTATTCCAGACCCCCAACTCCAGCTCTGAGCACATTCCATCATCCCAGCTTCCCTGCTGGTCTCCACGCCCTCTCCTTTACTCTGCTCTACTGGAAACACCGAGTTCACGGGTATGCGGGATTCCTAGCTTTCCTGCGACCAACCTTACTGTTCTGGAGTGTTCGCGAGAGAAGACTGAACAGTGACTGTTATGGACAGGGCGACTTCTCACGGAAGTGCACACTGACAGTCATGACACACACTGTTTACCCTAGCTTACTGCCCAGACGCTTTCCACCGATGGCTCATGGCTCCATCAGATTCTGATTCCGTGACACTTCTCCATTTTAAAGAAAAATTTAACTTAGAAGAGGAGAGGCAGTTGTGGGGATTGCATAAACTATGAAGAAGTACCAAGAGAAAGAGATTAGCTACACATCTCAACATCTGGACTAAATGTATTTAAAGCACTTCATCTCTAGCCCCTTTCTAAGTCATAAACGCAAGGACAACAACAAACTGCAGCTACACCGATTCCTTTTTTGTTTAACATCACATCCTAAGCAATTTTCCACGTCATTACATACTCTATAAACCACTTGGGGGGGGGTGTGGAAATAGTGCAGTTTTTTATTTGCATATAAAGTGACATCACAGAGAGAGCACCCATGTACTGTCTGACAGCTCTGCTCATGGGTGATGATGGACACCCCACAGTCTTCACAGCCTCCACGTGGCAGGCAGCATCGGATAAAGACGGGGATCTTTTGGACCTTGAGTTCCTTCACTGCAATGAGCGAAGTCTGCCTCCCCCTCAGCTCTATCATCACTGGGCACACAGCGAGGTGTGGGGCGCTCAGGGGCCCAGCACCCCGTGGTTTTCTCGTCCTCGGTCATGTGTGGAGTGCAGCTGCGGCCTGCAGTTGCTCCCCAGTTCTCCTAGGCATTTTCCAAATCATCGAGGCCTTCTCCCCCCTCCACATCGTCAAACTGAAATTGTCCTTTTTGTGTGACACTGTGTTCTCATTGCAGACCTGAGAGCTGTGTACCTCAGGCTCCCAAGGCAGCACATGGGGTCTCCCATTTTAATATACAATATTTAAGCGCTTACCTCAGAGATGTTTACTGTAAAGATAAACTAACGTACATAATAATCTATAACTTTCACGTTTTCCTCTTGTGTTAAAAATCTGGAGTCTAATTATCTATTTGTGTTTTGAGTTTTCCTTGAGTTAAACCTATATAATCAGTCAAAGACTATGAAGTCCCAAGGAGCTCCTGACGTAGAGTACTAAACCTTTTTCATTCATAAAAACTTACAATGTTCTATGGGTGCCCATTCTTTAATGTTATTAACTACTAGCTTCAAAAAAGTATGGTGAGTTGAAGAGGGAAAACCATGCTTCTGGATATTAATATTGCTGACATATTTGTTATAGGCACTTTATCCTAATTTGCTATCTTTTACTTATGACTGATATATGTGTACTAAGACACTGAAGTAAACTGGAGTAAAATCAATTACTACTGGCTTGTCAAGGCTTTCTGTTATGCTTTGAATGCCATTCCTCAACTGGACATATCTTTTCCAGGGGCTTTTGGTTTAAATTATTACGGGTGACCTTCGATCTCAGAGTCATTTCGTAGAGCTAAGCTCCTAATTCTCCAAGTCACCATTCTGATGAGTAAGTGCTCACAAGTCACAGATGTGGGCTCAGTAAAACCCGAAGGCTTTCTTAAGTGTTCTGTGCCTGTTTGTTTGTTTTCTGAGGAAGTTATGAGGGTATACAGTAGAAAGAAGAGCAAATCAGTCATCACTCAGATTTTAACATCACCAGTATTTAACCAATCTTTGTTTCATTTATTGTCTCAAATTTGTTTTCTCTTAGAATATTTCAGAGCAGACTTCAGATCCTGTCATTTCAAATGTGGCTCTCTAATAAGGACTTAATAGAACATCTGCCATTGTCATTTTTATAACTAACAAAGTTAATCATTGCTTCATAAATGTAAGTTGACATGGGATCCATTAAGTCAGGCTTTTTCCAAAGCCTGATGAGGATCTGAAGTCCATGCCTTGAGCTTCATTGCTTTGTGTCTTAGGTGTCCCTCAGTACATGGCATCTCCTCTCTCACTCCATTGCCCTCCTCTCCTTCCCTGCCATTGCTGTGCTTGGAGACAGTCATTTGTTCTGTGGCATTCCACACTCGGGATCTGCTAAGCACTTCCTTCAGTTCCATTTAAGTTATCCCTTAGTCTTTACTACTTTAAAACTGTAGTCAGAGCTGGAGATTTGATTATATTCAGGCTCAATTTCTGCATCATACCAGGAAGTGCATAATGTCCTCTTGCTTCATTTTTAACTTACTGTAAAGGAGTCATTGTGTTCCCTGATTGTCAGCCTGACCCTTCATCATGATTTCCCAACTGACAGGCACTGGTTTTGACATCCGCTGGTGAGGGCAGCTTATACTCAGTCATCTATTCGCCACAGTGAAAGGGTGATTTCTTAACTCAATGTCCTGCTTTCTCTGCTGCCTATTTTATTGATTACTGTCAAATGCAGTTCACATGGAAACCACAGGACAAAACTAGACTCCTCTGAGACTCAGGCGCATGACTTGGCATCCCTGCAGCTTTCAAGTCATCTGTGAGGACTAAGTTTTCAACTTAGAGAAGATGTAGAATACATTCCTACCGCTTCTCGCTTAAGGTTCATGTTCATTTCCTCCATGTTCGTGTCCGCATGGCCATGGACCGACCTGCCGTGGATGTAGTATCCGAAGCATCTGTGGGACAGCAGAAACACTGACACCTGCAGAAAGAGGAGGAGGAGAAGCAACTTTAGAGAGGAGAAGCTCCTCTATAAAACTACAAAGTGAGCTTTTGTTAAAATGGCTCCCCTCTTCTCAAAATAACAAGGATTAAGTTCTTAGGAAGTATATGAAGTGGAAACCAAAGTAGGCAGGATAATAAAGGTGCCTTTTTGTTTGTTTTATGTAGATGGAAAGAAGGCTGGAGCTCTTTTCTAAAGAAGGAAGACATTCTGATATATATATTATATATACGGTATATATATATATATCCTGATATATATATATATAAAATTTTCAGGGGCTGCAGGATGAAGGAAGCATTAATTATTCATAATTAAGAACTGCAGATAAAGAAGAAAAAAGCTATGACAGGAGAATTAAATTGTGGAGCTTTATATTTAGTCTTCATATTAACAGCTGGTTGAAAATTAGATTACTGATCCGGGCATCATAAAGCAGCGTACGAAGCTGCAGCAGAACTGCTTCGTGACATACATGGACACACATGTAATGCTGCTCTACGCATACTTGTCTTTTCAAAGTGGGGAAATAACAGTTGCAAGATGACCCCACCAAGTACTCACGTTGCTCATGGAACACAGATCAACAAACTGCCGGATCTTGTCTTCTATGAATCTCTCGTAAAAGGCGGCAAAGAAAACAACCTGAAACAGCAAGTCACGATCATGGTTGCCTCCTTCCAAACAAGAACCTCTACAGGGCTCCCATGGAATAAGATCTGTGACTCTCTCCTCAGAGGAAGGAAGTCTCAGAAACATGCTGAGAGCTACCCACTGAGCCCATTAAAACATCTGTGTTGATGAAGCAAGGAAAGACAAAGGTGGGAAGAAAGTCTTCCAAATTCAGCGTGAGTTAGTTCTGGGACAGGGCTCAGTCTGTACTGTGCACGCTGCACGGGCATGAGGATGTGGGTTTGGACCCCAGCTCCTGCAGAAAAACCTGGTGTGCAACTGGCCTCAGTGTGCTGGCTCACTGAGGGACCTTCAAAAGTACAGTGGAGAGTGGCTGAGGAAGACACCTGGGGCTGGTCTCTGGCTTACACATGTGCACACACACGTGTGCACACCCATACCCACATACACACCCACACACATGTACACATGTACATACACACACACACCTTTAAAGAACAGGAAAATACCAACAGTCGAGGTGTAAAAATGAAGTGCACACTAAAGGCTGACTGATTAGAATCCAGAAGAGGTTGCACACACTTGTGAAGCAGTAACAGGTAAAGGAACTCACGAGGATATCCGAGGGATGACCGTAGAACAGAGAGGAAGGCTTTCTTATTGGTGTTGCCTCATGACCAAGGTTCTAGCCAAGAAGACACTGACCGGTACTTTGCAAAGTACCGGTCAGTGAATGTGTGTGTGTGTGTGTGTGTGTGTGTGTGTGTGTGTGTGTGTGTGTGCGCGCGTGCTGGCGAGTATGCACATCACATGTGGATGCGGGCGTCTGCAGAGGCCAGAGAGGCCACCGTGGCCTCAGACACGGAGTTACAGTAGGTTGTGAGCCACATAACTTGAGTGGTTGGACCAAATTCTGGTCCCCTCTGCAAGAGTACTGCCTGCGGTTCCAGCTTCAGCCACCAGCTTGATAGGGCCTATCACCTGAGAAGGGGTTCCAGCTGGGGACTGCCTCGGTCAGACTGGCCTGTGGGCGTGTCTGCTGGGGATTGACTTGATGATTAAATGATGACGGAGAGTTGCCTATGCCCAGTTACCTATGGGCAACAGCACTCTGTGGGTAGGTGGCCCTGTGCTGTGTGAGAACCCTGGTTAAGCATGAGTCTCGGGGCAACCGGCAAGCAGCCTTGCTCCATGGGAAGGCTTCAAGTTCCTACTTGGTTTTCTGCCCCAACAACCCTTAGTGATCCCCTGTAACCTGAAAGTTTAAGTCCAATCAATCTTTCCTTGTCCTAAGTTGTTTTGTCATTGGTCTCTGTCCCAGCAACTGAATCAAAGGGAACATGTCCTTAACCACTGAGTCATCTTTCCAGCCCCAAGACTTGAAAAGGGGGAGGGGCAAACTCGACTCATGATTTCCTTCTGTGAGCCCATCAGCCATGATGGACCAGGAGATGAGCTCAGGGGTGGGGGTTCCACATGGCAGAGAAGGGGCTCTGGGTCCTGAACACACCACCGAGCCACTGCTTTGGCCTCTGCTCTGGCTTCTGCTCTTCTTTTTTCATGAGCAGAAAGCGGAAGGCAAAGGAAATGGTCTTCATTTCTGACACTCCTATTTTGCTTTGTTGTTACATTTAGTGAAGTGGGGACTGCTTCACACAGCATTCCATGAAACGACCTACAGTGATGCTACCTTAAAGTCAGATGTAGCAGGTTTGGCCACAAAGTGGCGCACGCACAATACTTCCAAACATCAGGCCCACACTCATCAAAAGATCTCATTTCAAACGCTATCGTCCATGTGTCCTTCCCCCCTGTTAGCACATTTACGAGCTCTCAAAAGCCCCAGTTCTGTAGCTTCAGGTTTGAACAGTGTCATCAGTGCTCAAAAGTGTATATTTCAAAAGTCAGTTCTCGGGCTGGGAAAGTGGTTCAGTGATAGCACATACGTGCCTGGTATATATGTAAGGCCCTGAGTTCAATTCCCAGCTTTGGGAGAAGAAGTCCACTGTGGAATGCCACTTACATCCAATCCAAAGAAAAAAGGTAATTTAAAAAGACATAGGGTAAGAAAAACACCATATAAACAAATATAAACAAAAGAAAGAAAAGAATCAAGAAAGAATCGCAGCACTCCTGCCCCTAGTTACATGTAAACTAGGGTCTGCCCTGGGACTGAGTCTTCAACAGACTCTTCAGAATCCACAGTCGACAACAAGTGAACTCTGAAACCAAACTGTCTGGGTTCAAATTCCAGTGCAGCCAACTCTAGCCATGTGACCTTACGCAACCCTTTAGCCTCCAGAGCCTCAGGCTTCCTCGCTTGCGACATGAGGACGCTGACTTAACCCATCTCTGAAGGCTAAAGTACAGACTAACTGGTTAATGTGTGTAAAGCGACTATTGATTCGCACAGTGCCTGGACCATGATACAACACAAACAGCTATTATTCCTGGCTTGGTCACCTTCTTTCTGCTGTAGAGCTCAGCATCTGAGTGACGTCAGTATACACCCAGGGTTACAGACTGGCAATGTGGCTTACGGAACAATCTCTTGTTACCTGTATTATTCCAATCACCAGCCAGATAGCAGTAGCCACGGCATATCTCAAAATGCGGCTGTAAGGAGCTATGTAGTCTGACGGGTCTCTAGAAAGGCTAGAGGATGGATCCATTAATGCTAAGTTTTTGAATCCCACAACCTAAAGGAAAAGGAAAAATGATAATTTAAACGGACTTTGGTGAAGAAAACGCTTCTAGACTGAACATGAAATACTTTTCTCTACCTGCCTTGAAAAATGAAAATACATAAGCTTATGAAAAGTAGGAAAACCTAGGCACAAATTACAAACCTAAAACCACCAATACATTAAACAAACACCTAGCAATTCATGAGTACTTCACAGGTGTCAGGCACTATGCTAAAGACTTTCTGTATTTCAAAAGAACACATCCGCAAATGTCTTCCCTCTTGGAAGAAGTGAAGCAGTAGTTAAGAAAGGTTGATGGGTACATTACTTTGACTGCTCTGTCTCTTCCCCGTGGAAAGCAAATCTGTACAGTGAAGTTCCTATACAATTGTATTTACTCTAGTGTTTTACAAAGTTAACTGCAGACGCATTTACTATCTTTTCAAGCTCATCAAATATTCAAATCCTTTTTACTGTCCTTTTGTGTTTCCTTTGCTTAGGCTAGGTTGGAACCTGCTATGTACATGGGCATGACCTTGAATTATTATTATTTTTTTATTTTTCTTTTCTTCTTTTTTTGGGGGGCTGTCTTTGTTTTTAGCTTCCCATGGAGACACTCTAGATAGGTAGACACACTGTTGTCACTAACCACTGAAAGAACACATGTGCTTCTGTTAACAATCTCTAGAGCCTGTGACATCCTGCAAGCTTGGATCATCTCTATTTCTCACACTGTTACAGAGTATGATTGTCATAGTTTGAAAGTGCATTCAAAAAAGCAGGTGTTGGAAACTGTATCCTCAATGCAACAATGTTAGAGTGAGAGGCATAGAGGGGACATTTAAGACATGATGGCCATAAAAGGGGGGTTGGGCCAGCTCTTTGGGATGGCCTTGAATTCTTGATTCTTTTCTGCTTTCACCTTTGGAGAGTTGGGGAACAGTACTGTACTACCACACCTGGCTTCACCAAACAGTATCAAAAACACAAAACACTGCTTTATCAAAAATATAAGTATCTGAGGCAACAGAAGTGTTGATTAATTTAATTCGGCCATTCTGCAATAAATACACACACTCGTAAATCAGTCTGAACACAATAAACACATAATTTGTGTGGAGGGGATGTGCTGGAGAGGAAAGTTGGGGCCTCATGGATGCTGAGTGAGTGCCTTATTACTGAGCTATATTGTCCTGCACAACACACACCCTTCCTGTAACTATTTGGAGACAAAGCCTTGCCAAGTTGTCCAGGCTATCCTTGAACTTACTCAGAAGCCCAGGCAGGTCTTGAACTTGTGACTCTCTCACCTCAAATTTCCAAGTAGTTGGGAGATAACAAGCGTACAATGGTGGTCAGTTCTGAGGCAGGGGTGAGACTATGAATCATACAGAAGGGAGTGTTTTGAAAATACACAGGTGGAATCTCCTAAAAGCTACTAAAGATAATCTGTAATGATAAGGAACACAGGTATTTCACACAAGTTCATCAGGGAACGCTGCAGCAGGCCACTGGTGCAAAAGCTGGCCCCTAAACCCAGCGTACTCAAATTCCCGGGGACACAGAGTGGACCCAGGGTAACCCCAGCGCTGCTGGAAAGAGGAGGAGGTGACTGGGTGACATGTGAACTGTTGCGCATGAATGAAGAGTCTGGCTTGTGCGCGGTGAAGTGCACTGGAGGGAGACAGAGGTGAGCATTTGTTACAACCAAGTGGACACCTACAGCACTGAACTCCACTTTCAAAGCGGTTCAGACTGCAAACCTTCTAAGTGCCTCATCACAGCGCATTGAATCTTTTTGCTTTTGTTTGTTTTATATGGAAAGGTAAAAGGTGAAATGTAAAAGACATTTCTTTATACTGTTTGGACAATACTTCACCACAGAAAGCTGTTGCGCTGCCTGAGAACTTGACATTATAGTAACATTTATGAAGTGCTAGAAAGCTGCATCAAAGGATTACATTACAGTTTATACCTCCAAGAAGAAGAGCGTGGTGAGCACTTGAAAGAGCGGATTAATTTTTCTCACGGTCTGAATCTCATTCCATTCATTTGCTACAAAGTATGTTCTCCATATGCTCACGGGAACAGTGGCACTGCGCACACCGCCCTCACCTGGAAGGAAGGCTCAGTGAGTAGAGGCCCTTTGCTCTGCAAGGCAGCAAGAGAGTGCTGGTGCAAACACTGATCCCCCGTACCTTCAACAGCTTTGAGGACTTTTCCTTTCGGTCGTTCCCAATCAATGAAGAATATATCTATGGTAATCTGGGATATGAGCTTATGCAAAAACTGCAAAGCCTAAAAAGAACATAACAAAACACCTGAGAAGAATCATCATTTAAGAGTAATTATGAAACCTGTATTTTTCTTGCAAAGCACAGCACCATGTAAGACCATAACGTATGCTCAGAATCACCAAGAATACTGTCAAATTAGCTGCAACTCATGATTGCCCAGGCCAATTTATAACATCTCTGAAAAAATAATTTAAGGCTTAACTTTAAATGGGCTATTATAAATGAAGACAATTTCCTGTGTAAGATAAAATAACTGATGTTTTCTTTCAAAGCCAAACAAATTTTATACCCAAAATCTTAAAAGTATCTGAATTTGAAAGACTCACTAGCTTCTTAGCAGGCCTTTGAAACTGAGTAACTTGTCCTTTGAAACGTACCTTCATAGCAAAGGCACACCCCACGTAAGTAACAAAACGTTCTTCCTGAGCTGGCATCGGCAGCAAAACGGAGACAGATTTCTGTGCCTGTAATAACAATCACACGAGGCTTTTTGTACACAATTTATAAGCCAAATGAAGCATCAGTGCAGCAAATAGAGATGTCCTAATACATGGACCACCACAGGGTGAGGAGATTAGCAGCTTTCTTAATGAGCTTGAAGAGAAATTGTTCTCTTATGAAAACAGATTGCCAGTTATTCAGACATTGACATTTAGGTTAAATTCAGAAACTCACTCACTTTGAAGAAAATAAGCCAATAAAGACCAGTTCCCACTGTGATGATAAAAAACACATTGGCCAGATCACCAGCGTAGTACACCAAGAATTTCATAACTGTCTGCAATTTAAAGAGAATTACCGGTGTTAAAGACTCCATTTGTTTCCTGCTTATTACCTTTATTTCTGCAGAAAACTGAGCAGAAAATATAAGCTCTACTTCACTTTCATCATAAAATGGGAATAATAGAAGTATCACTTTTAAGAACTTACACTATAAAATACTTTCTTCTTTGTGTGTGTGTGCATGTGTGTGTGTGCGTGCACGTGTCCATGATCTGGGTGCATAAGTGCTGAGTACCATGGAACGCATTCTGAGGTCAGCGGGAAACTTTATGGTGTCGGTTTTCTCCTTCTACCTACACCCCCAGGAATAGAACCCAGGTCTGAGAGCTTGTATGGCAAATGCCTGCACTTCACTGAGGTATTTTATTGGTCCATGAATATTACTACTTTTTATTTATTGATTTACACATTTATTTTTAGGATTTTAACACTGTGTGTGTGTGCAGGTGCCTGCAGAGCCCAGAAGAGAGCATCAGATCTGCAGTTCCATGTGGTCATGCGCTGTCCAACATGGATGCGTGGACTGAGCTCGGGCCCTCTGCAAGAGCGGGGTACACTCTTGTCTCTGAGCCTCTCTATCTCACTGAGTATTATTTCTAATAATACTGATCTGTTGTTCCACTCATTTCTCAAGCCTGAAGCTTTGTTTCACGTGTCTATATACTCCCAGTTACAAAGGCCAACTGCATTTGCCTAATATATTTCTCCCGAATCCTTTTCATTCCACTCCTCTTTCATCTCTCCCTTTATGAGAAAGGGGAAACTGCTTTCAAATTTTCTTAGTTGGCTATTGCTACTTAAATCTATCTTGTATGTTTTCACAGTTATTACTATGTATTCTAATTATCTGTTGCACAAAAGGATTGAAGGTTTCTCATGCTAGGTATATACTGAGTGACATCTCTGGACCCTAGAGTTCGCTTTCTCAGATGTAAACTGGATTATGTCATGTTTTTCTTAAAAAATATAAAATGATGACTCACTAAACTCTTGACCCACAAAATCCTTCAAGGCCAGCTTTCTTCTTGGCTCATATGCCAGCTTCAGCCTCTTACTCAACGTTAACTGCTTCACAGTTCCACCTCAAACACTTTGTGGAAAGCAACTGTGTTATTGTCATCAGTCTTCCCTCTCTCCATCATGAGCTCGGAGGGCAGCCTCCACTGTATGTGCTATTCTCCTGCTGCCCAGTACCTGACGTTCCACAGCAGATGCCCAGTGACCACCGTGGAGTGGACAGTCAAAGGTGTGCCTGTGTAGAACGCCTGCTTTGACTATCCCAGCAGCAGCGCCAGCCCTCTCGCTCTGACTCCTAGTACTGGCTTTGGGGGTGGGAAGACACCTTGGCTACAAAGTTACTACAGACCCTTTCTCATATTCTTGATTTGCAGAATGGTAATAACAGCTGCCGTTGAGTTACTGCAAAACCTTAGCAGAAAGTCTAAGCTCTACTTCACTTCTGTCCTATGCAAAATGGGAATAATAGCAATGCCCACCTAGACAGAGCTTTGAGAAGATTAAGTAAACTATATGCATAAAACAAAAAAACAGTAAATCTTCAAATATTCAGTCAATGTTAGGCAAAAAAAATTTCAAAGATTAAGTGAGAAGTAAACTATAAAGTTAATGGAGTAAAATGTGGAAGAATATCTTTTTGGTGTTGAGATGAGCAGGTTTTCCTAACAAAATGAACATGATATATATAACACACAAAATTCACGTGACAATGTGAAAACTAACTAAATGTTAAATGCTAATTATATGTTGAATGTTAAAGGTATGGACAGGATAACATCCATAAATTTGCTCATAAATTCGCACAAAAGATTTCAACATGAAAAACCAAAAGAGAATTAATATTTTGAAAAGAAAAACTCCTTCATATGAATAAGAAAAACAAGAAAACTAAAAAAAAAAAAAGAGCATGAGATGTAAATAGTTCACAAAGAAGAGAGCCTAAACATTTAAAAAGCATGTAAGGGACTAGAGAGAGAGCAGTTAGGAACACTTTCTGCTCGACAGATGTTTGCTTCCCAGCATCCTCGTGGCCTTTCACAACCATCTGTAACTCCCACTTCAGGAGACCTGATGCCCTCACTTCCCTGTCATTTCGGTGGGCACCAGGTATGCATGTGTGCACAGGTATACACGCAAGCAGAAAATCACAAACATAAAATACAAATTCTAAAGCATATGAAAAATAAAACAAAGAAAATCAGTAATGAAATCCTAATATGTGCTACTGTATTGGACAAAAATGGAAAGGTTAAAAAATATCAAGCACTGGCAAAGACAAGAATGAAAAAGGTGGTGGGGACACTGTCAGCTCTATGTGATGCTGGGAGGAACGGGAAGGTGCAAATGTTTTACGAGCTCAAATCATTTCCCTAACTTAACTCCAGAAAAATCAAAGGCAACTTTCTTACTCACCTTCTGTCTAGCTCTTACGGGAAAGATCTTGAAGAGGAAAAGATTAAACAAACGTCCTTTAAAAGCTGGGCATGTACCTGTAAGTCGATCATGGGGCTCCCAATGCGCCTCTTCCACCCCGCTGTCTTCAGGAGAGACGATAACACAGCCAGCCCACCCAGCACACCCAGCGCGATCTAGAGGAGAAAAAACAACAGAAAAGAAAAAACACCGAGGACTTACAATTCCGCTCTTTGGTGCTAAAAACTACTGTTGCTAGAAAGTAAAAGTACTCCAAAACTGATGGAAAGCTGAAAAAAAATTCAATTGCTAAGTTTGGGGGAAAATTGAGCAAGAAAAACGAATAGTAATGGATTATAAAATCACCTACATTAAATATCCATAAGATTATATTGACTTAAAAAATAACTGAATAAATAATTAGTGAGGGCAAAGGGAAAGCTCTGCCTTATAATAAATTTCCAATTTATAAAGTCACAAGAAATTAAGAAAATAGAAAAATCGCCAGGCAAATGGCACAGTGACGCTCTCTGCAGCCAGGCATCAGCAGTGCACGCTGAAACAGTAGAGCAGCGGCTAACAGGACTGCTCGCTCAGTCCCCGCCGCGCAGTCACAAGGACCTTAGTTTGGGTCCCCAGAACCCATGTACACCCACATAAACAGCATGGCGCATGCTCCCGCAGGCCCAATGCGGCGGGGGCGGAGCCTGAGGACCCCAGCAGCTTGCTGGCCAGCTAGTCCTGCCAAATCTGTGAGCTCAAGGTTTAGCGAGAGACTGAAAAAATAAAAACACGGTGGAAATCTAGAGGAAAATATCTATCTAAAGTTGCTCCCTGGCCTTCATATGGACATATATGTAATATGTAGACACATACACATACACACACACACACACACACACACACACACACACACCCCACTCCTGACCTGACCCCAGGCACTGACTACACAAACTCAAATTAATCATGGGAAACTTGCAAAAAAACCTAAATGGATGGCCGAAAAAGCTAAATAACAAATGTTAACAAAGTATCAAGGCCATGAAAGACAAAGAAACACGGGGCCACAGCCACAGACTGTAGGACACTCAGAGCTCAAAACTGAAAGCCATGTAGAATCAGAAAAATGACAGAGACAAACCCAAACCAACTCGGGTTAGTCCACAGGATTACATCAATGCTAATTTCCTGGTTAGCATCACTGTGCCACGGCAAAGAGCACAAGGTAAATCTATTCTCACAACTTTGCTTACATCTGAAAAATTTAAAATTAAAAATGTAGCGTAAATATTTAACAAGGAAAAGGTACTCACATCTGTCTGAACAAATGCATCTCCTTGATTCATCTCATATTTGACTGAGAAAGAAACCTGGTATTTAAAAGAGAACAGATCACTCATACTAAAACACTATATAGCTGTTTTTATAATAATAAAATTGTAGCTGGGTTCTGTCATAAGTTTTGTCATATTTTTAACAACCACTTTATGGATGTTGGCCTTTATTTACAGAAATAAGCTTTTATTATTATTATTATCATTTAGTACAGTTTATTCAATTTGTATCCTGGCTGTGGCCAGCTCCCTCCTCCCCTCACAACCTCATCCTCCCTCCCTTATATACCCCTTCCCTGTCCACTGTAGGGGAGGTCCTCCCCACATTCCCTCTGACCCTAGCCTATCAGGTCTCATCAGGACTGGCTGCATTGTCTTATTCTGTGGCCTGGCAAGGCTGCACCCTCCTCAGGGGAAGGTGATCAAAGAGATGGCCGCTGAGTTCATGCCAGAGAAAGCCCCTCCTCTGATAGGCTTTTTTAAAGAACAACTATGCTGCATTGGATCTCTCTCTTGAACATGCATGAGAGGAAAGAGGAGTTGCTTGGGAACTGAGGTTGCTGACAGTAGTTCTAGCCAAGCGAATCATATTGCATTTTCAGAAAGGTTTTTGTCACTGAGAAATATGATTGACCTTCTATCAAAAGTTTATCAACTAGCTAAATAACCCTAACCTAAGGCAGACTACTCAGACATTTGAACAGGAATCCTTGGGACATCACGATGTTAAGAAACAAGAGAAAGCATAAGGGCTCACTGAGACTGCAGCGACAATCACGGACCCTGTATGGTTGAGTAGGTCCTCTGCATATACGTTACAGGTATTTAACTTGGTGTTCTTGTGAGACTCTTAACACTGTGAGTGTGTGTGTGTGTGTGTGTGTGTGTGTGTGTGTGTGCGTGGTGCATCACTGATGCTTTTGCCTGCCCTTGGGACCCTTTTCCTCCAACTGTGTCACCTCGTCTAGACTTGAGCTGGGGGTTTGTGCCTAGCATTATTTGTTATACCATGTTCGGTTGATATCCCTGGGAGCCCTGCTCTCTTTTGGTTTTGTTTAAAGGGAAACTGAGGAGGACTGGATCTGGGGGAGAGGGGAGGCTGTGGGGGGGCGAAGACGAGGTGGGATGGAGAGAGGAAACTGTGGTCAGGATGTAACATATATAAAGAACATATATAATATAACATAACATAATATAAATAACATATATATTATGTATAAAGAATCAGAGAAGAGTATAGGTGGGGAGAGGCAGTTACCTTGGTTTTCCCACGGCTATAGAAGAGTGGGTTTGGGGAAGCATAAGGGAGTCAAGAGTACAGTGTCAGATGCACAAATACCAAGGTAAAGATGGCTGCCTTCATGAGAGATTTTCGGCGAAGAAAAGTGTCAAAAGCTGAAGTGGGGACAAGCGTCAAACGGCTGGACAATGGAAGGGAAGCTCAGGAGCTAGCAACATGGACGAAGATCTAACGGCTATTAGTGGCTTCAGGGGGTTTTTAGGGTGAAACACTCCACGAGTTTCACAAGCAAAGGCTCTATGAGAGAGGCCAGCCGAATACCAGCTGGGGAGAAAGGGTATCACACAAGGTTACTGGGGGTGGGGGGCAGGCAGGAATGGGAAAGGAAAGAAAGCGCAGAGTCCCACAGTGGATGGCTGACCTGCTTGGTGAGGGAGGAGCTGAATTCAGCTGCTACAGCTACAGAGGAAAGGGACAGCTGAATGCTCAAAACTCAAACACAACATTTTTTTATGGCTGCCATAAGGAATGTAAAAGGACATAATTACGTTTTAATTAAAATGTTTTAAGTTTAGAAATGATCAAAGAACTGTGTATTTTGTACTTACAATATATTTGAGGTGCGCTTCAGCAAATCAAAGTAGTTCATACCTCTAAATTTCTTTTTCTTTTTTCTTTTTAAAAATTGGTTTATTTATTTGTTTTGTGTGTATGTGTGTGTGGGGGCACATGTCATGGCACATATGTGAAGGTCAGAGGGCAGCTTTGTATAGCGAGTTCTCTCCTTCCACCGTTAGTTCTGGGACTGAGCCCATGCTGTCAGGCTTTGCCTAGCACCTTCATCCTCTGAGGAACCCATTGGTACTCCTCTTTTATTTCTTATGTTTCAGTTTCTAAAGACTTGGTTTGCAAGTTGTGGATGATAATAATATTTAAAGAAAGAGTGCTTACATTAAGATAAGAATACTTACAAGGAAATTTTAATCCAGGCAGCCTTATTTGTTATTTAGCATGTTTCTGGATTTTCATCTCTCATTCTAGTATATATAAGCCCAGTGAACAGAGGCTGATTTTACCTAATTGTTTTAGGCACAACAAATAAGGACAAGACATCCTTTAACTTGTACCATGTTCCTCTAGGGTCACAGCATTAGGAAGGCTGAAAACCACTGTTCTTTTGTTTAATAACAGCCTGGTCATAAGCCCAGTACAAGTACCACAAACAGGACAAGAGCACCATGCCAGCTAACCAAAGTAGAAATTAAGATGATAATGATAAAAAGAATGACAGAAATTAAGTTATTAGTGAATGCTCTATAAGGAAAGCTTATCTCCTGCTTCCCATGTTTTCACAGGACAGGTAATGCGCTAGAAACCTTCAGGAGAAGATAAAGCATCCAGGATTTTCCGCTTCACTCTATTCTCTCTCGTTTTTGGTCCTCCATGCAGGAATGTTCTCTCTGAGGGACAGACTGAGGAGGCTTGGCCATGTATGACCAGGATTTTCCAGGCTTATTCTTTGGTCCAGCCTGCATTTTGAATGTTCAAGCTGTCTTTCACCCGGGGGCAGGGCGGGGCGGGGGCTCTCAGACACAGAGGGCCTTCAGTTCTTTAGTGAATCGAAGCTGCAGGTCTGAACTTCATTCTCTAGTCCATCTTTGTACTACTAGTTATAAAGCCGGCATGTTAATCTGTCTGTTGAAACATCTCTATCCAGGGGCCCATGGAATGTTGAGCCCGCATATAGCCACTGTAATTTACGAGTTGCTGGTTTAGCCAGGCAAGGAAACACAAGGCAAAATGATCAGAAAAGTCAGGGCCAGATGCTATGTGCCTCAGTGTAACACTATAGTAGGGGTGCTTACTTGTTGGTAAGCACCATTGTTGGGGCTGGAAGAAGGGCTCAGTGGTCAAGAGTGCATACTGCCCTTGCTCAGGACCTGAGTTCAATTCCCAGTTCCCAAGAGGAGTGAGCCATCCTTAATTCTAGATCTACTCCTGCTCAGTTACTGGGGGAATCTTACGGCTCGGACCTCCCGGGGAACCTGCACTCACAGGCACACACCTGCCCCCTCTACTACACAATACACATAAATAAAAACAGTAAAAATTTCATTCTTCCTTGCCCTTCAGTGCTCAACATCCATAAGAGCTCAGCTTCTTTCTTACATTAGACACTGCTAATTAAGATTTGACTATCTAAGGAAAGATATGTGTTTAAAACTGTAAAAAGAGCACCTTTTGACGATATAAGCCACATCGGTGTTATATTAATTATTTACAGATACAGGGCACCAGCTAATAAAGACCTTACCTTCACAGACTGGCTGTTAACAGTTTTGATGTCAATGTCATTGTAGGCAATGGTCAGGAAGGGAGTATATATGTTTCCACTTTTTGTGTTGGGTACAAGGCGTATGCTAAAAAGAAAAGACACTCAAATTTACAACTATATTTAAAGCCTTAGGCATATATTTATCATTTCTTTTGCATTCCATATAAACTATCTTGATATTTAGGAATTGATCAGTTAGTATGGACTAGCAGAGGCTAAGTACAAACTAAGAGTTAGACCATAGCTCATCTTTATCGGTTAAAAACTTTAACACTAGAAAAATGCAAGTAGATCTATATTTATCACCCTGCACAAAACTTAAGTCCAAGTGGTTCAAAGACCAAGTGGTTCGACATAAAACCAGACACACTAAATCTGTTAGAAGAAAAAGTGGGGAAGAGCCTTGAACTCATTGGTATAGGAGACAACTACCTGAACAGAACACCAAAAGCTCAGCTCTAAGATCAACAATCAATAAATGGGACTTCATGAAACTGAAAAGCTTCTGTAAAGCAAAGGACACTATTGTCAGAACAAAACAACAGCCTACAGATTGGGAAAGGATCTTCACCAACCCTACATCTGACAGAGGGCTATTATACAAAATATATAAAGAACTCAAGAAGTTAAACAGCAACAAATCAAGTAATCCAATTAAAAAATGGGGTAAAGAGCTAAACAGAGAATTCTAAATAAAGGAATACTGAATGGCAGAGACACAAAGAAATGCTCAATACCCTTAGCTATCAGGGAAATGCAAATCAAAATGACCCTGAGATTTCACCTTACACCCATCAGAATGGCTAAGATCAAACTCAAGTGACAACACATTATGAAGAGGTTGTGGAGAAAGGGGAACCCTCCCCCATTGCTGGTGGGAATGTAAACTTGTACAACCACTTTGGAAATCAATCTGGCACTTTCTCAGATAATTAGGAATAGTGCTTCCTCAAGATCCAGCTATACCACTCCTAGGCATATATCCAAAAGATGCTCAAGTATACAACAAGGACATCTGCTCAAACATGTTTGTAGTAGCTATATTTGTAATAGCCAGAATCTGGAAACAATCTAGATGCTCCTCAATTGAGGAATGGATACAGAACTTGTGGTACATTTACACAATGGAATATTACTCAGCAATTAAAAACAAGGAAATCATGAAATTTGCAGGCAAATGTTGGGAGCTAGAAAAGATCATCCTGAGTGAGGTAACCCAGAAACAGAAAGATACACATGGTATATACTCACTTTTAAGTGGATATTAGACATATAATATAGGATAAACCTACAAAAATCTGTACACCTAAAGAAGCTAAGCAAGAAGGAGGACCCTGGGTAAAATGATCAATCTTCATTGAGAAAGGCAAATGGAATAGATATCAGAAGAGGGATAAAACAGTGAACAGGACAGGAGCCTACCACAGAGGGCCTCTGAAAAACTCTACCCAGCAGGGTATTAAAGCAGATGCTATAGCCAACCTTTGGGCAGAGTTTAGGGAAGTTTATGAAAGAAGGGGTTGATAGAAAAACCTAGAGGGGACAGGAGCTCCACAAGGAGAGCAACAGAACCAAAAAATATGAGCTCAGGGGTCTTTTCTGATACTGATACTCCAACCAAGGACCATGCATGGAGATAACCTAGAACCCCTGCACAAATGTTGCCCATGGCAGCTCAGTCTCCAAATGGGCATCCTAGTAAGGGGAACAGGGGCTGTCTCTGACATGAACTCAGTGGCTGGCTCTTTGATCACCTCCCCCTGAAGGGGGAGGGACAGACTTACCAGGCCACAGAGGAAGACAATGTAGCCAATTCTAATAAGACCTGATAGGCTAGGGTCAGATGGAAAGGGGAGGAGGACCTCCCCTATCAGTGGACTGGGGAAGGAGCAAGGCAGGAGATGAGGGAGGAAGGGTGGGATTAGGAGGAGCCGATGGAGGGGCCACAGCTGGGATACAAAGCGAATAAAATGTAATAAATAAAAACAGTGGAAAAAATAACTTTAACACTAAAGTATATTCCAGCAGACAACACTGAGGCTCTGACACACACAAAGGAAACCACTGAAGCACTGTGAACCATGTTTAAGAAACAAATAACAGGGGGGCTGGAGAGATGGCTCAGTGGTTAAGAGCACTGTCTGCTCTTCCAAAGGACCCGGGTTCAATTCTCAGCACCCATATGGCAGCTAACAACTGTCTATACCACCAATTCCAAGGGATCTGACACCTTCACACTAATACACACAAAATAAAATAAATTATTTAAAAAAAAAAAAAGAAACAAATAACAGTACAGGAGCCTACCACTGAGGGCCTCTGAAAGTCTCTACCTAATACCTCAGTATCAAAACACATACTGAGACTCATAACCAAACCTTTGGCAGAGTGCAGGGAATCATATGAAAGAAGGGGGAGTTAGTATGACCTGGAGAGGACAGGAGCTCTACAAGGACCAAATATATCTGGGCACAGAGGTCTTTTATGAGACTGTAACTCCAACCAAGGACCATGTATGGATATGACCTGGAACCCCTGCTTGGATGTAGCCCATGGTAGCTCAGTATCCAAGTGGGTACCCTAGTAAGGGGAACAGGGACTATTTCTGACAAGAACTTAATGGCTGGCTCTCTGACCCCCCCCCCCCCCCCGCCAGGAGCAGTCCTGCTAGGCCACAGAGGAGGACTTTGCAGCCAGGCTATCCCTCCCCTGGACTTATCAGTGGACTTGAAAAAGGGTAGGGAGAAGATGAGGGAGGGAGGGTAGGACTGGGAGGGAATGAGGGAGCGGGATACAGCTGGGATAAAAAGTTAACAAACTATAATTAATATTAAAAACATAAAAATTTAATTAAACAAAAAAATAAACATCTGAAAGAACTACACTACATGACACCTAAAGAAAGGCACAATTAGCCAGGCCTGATGGCACATGTCCTTTTTTTTTTTTTTTTTTTGTTGTTGTTTTGTTTTTTGTATTTTTTTTTTAATTTTATTTTTTTTTTTATCAGTTACATTTTATTAACTCTGTATCCCAGCCGTATCCCGATCCCTCATTCCCTCCCAGTCCCTCCCTCCCTCCCTCCCTCATCTCCACCGTGCCCCTTTCCAAGTCCACTGATGGGGGGGGACCTCCTCCCCATTCATCTGATCCTGTTTTATCAGGTATCTTCAGGACTGGCTGCAAAGCCCTCCTCTGTGGCCTAACAGGACTGCTCCTCCCTTCGGGGGTGGGGAGACCAAAGAGCCAGTCATTGAGTTCCTGTTAGAAATAGTCCCTGTTCCCCTCACTTTGGGAAACCAATTGGTTACTGAGCTACCACAGGCTACATCTGAGTGGAGGTTCTAGGTTATATCCATACATGGTCCTTGGTTGAATGTCAGTCTCAGAAAAGACCCTGTGCCCAGATATATTTGGTCCTTGTGGAGCTCCTATCCTTTCCCCATCAGACTAACTCCCCTTCTTTCTTATGATTCCCTGTACTCTGCCAAAGGTTTGGTCATGAGTCTTTGCTTTGAAAACACTGCTAGTTAGAGTCTTTCAGATGCGCTCAGTAGACCTTAATCCCAGCACTCAGGAGGCAGAGGCAGGTGGATCTCTATGAGTTTGAGGCCAGCCTGGTCTACAAAGTGAATCCAGGACATCCAAGACTACACAGAGAAACCCTATCTTGAAAAAAGCCAAATTAATTAATTGATTAATTAAAAAAGGAAAGGCACAATTTGGCAAGTACAATGTATTAGTAACATACAGTTAGTGAGTCCAAAACGAAAAATCCCAGCATGGCTTCACCAAGAACAAGTCTACCCTAATTAGGGCTGATTTTGTTTTTATTAGGGATTCTACACTGGCAAACTGAGCAGATGTTAAGACATCGCACATCTGGATGTCAGCATCTCCTGACAGTGTCAACTCATATAATTGTTATGAGAATCCATATGAGCAATGAGAAAATAATGAGCATATGAAACGCTTCAATATGTAAAATGAATGTATTCAAAGCACACATTATAAAATACCGGAGAGGAGGGACTCAGTTAAGATCTTAATATTACATGGGAAAGAGCAGTACAGGCTGCATTGTACCACTGAAAGGCAGGGGATTTTAACAAGAGGGAGATGCTGGCTAACCTGGGTCCATCTCTAGGTTCTAGAGAGAGCTGTACAAGGCAATGGGGTTGGAGAGGCTGAACTCACTCATTCCTCAGCTCTTACTAAAGGACCACTTCAGCCACTGGGATTGCCTTCCCTCCTCTCTCAGTCTACTGGAATTCGCAAGGTACAGAGTAGCCAAGAACATAAATTTGTGCAAACGCTGGAGGCCATCTGATACAGGTCCCCAGCGTTAGCCTTTAACCTTTACTGGTCTATGCCCATCAGGACATATCTAAGTCTTTCGTATTATTTCAGCACAGTTCTCCCTATTTCAGTCTGATAATTACCGGTAAATACTTTCCTTTTGGCATTATCTCATATGCCCCCAAGTCATCAGGCAGCTTTATTTATTTATTTGTTTGTTTATTTGTTTTTACCTTAGTGATATCTGGGTGGCAACTCGAATTACTCTCGGCTGATTTCCTAGGTCATTTTCTCGACCACTTACGGCATCCACTAAGAAAATACGCCGAGTGAGAAGCCACTTGCTGGAGCTACTGTCTTTCATAGTAAAAAGGAAAAAAATGGTATTAGGAAAACTGCTTTCAAACTGACACAACATTTAAAAGAAATTAAGATCAAAACTTAGCATTTTGTTTTAAGCAAGATGGCCACAAAGAGCTACTCCTGTAAGAAATTATCAGCCTGTTCTACTTCATGCCTAGGTCACATTTTGTAGCATGGGTAATGACAAAAGAAATTAGTTTGTCCCAAAAGAAGGTCAAGAACGGTGAAGAAAACGTCTCAATTTTCAATTTGACTCATTTCCCTCAGGATGTACACTCAGCAAGGGTATGATTTCTTAAAGTCCTGACAATCAAATTAATAAAAAGCCTAAACATAGCAGCAATCTCACCGCTTGCTTATACCTTGGCTTGTACTGTATAAAATCACACACTAAGAGGCTCCACAGTCATTATCAGCACCACTGGCTGACTAAACTATCATATTGGTTTACAGCTATTGATTTCAGCCATGAGAGAACGGTGTTGACTGTCTTACCTTGGTTCACAAACATTTTATTGTGTTGAAGATTTAGGTTTAACACAGGTACAGCCCAAAGGTAATGGTGTTGATCCTCATCAGTATATTCGAGGTAAACATCATAAAATACAGGACTGGGAAAGTCAGCCAGGATTTTAGAAAGAGAGATTTCACACTAGGAAAATAAAAATAAAAGCATCACAACTCAAAATTAGAGAGCATATGTTATCATTAAACATTTCTCTTTTTTTTTAAATTTTGTGAAGTAAAAGTATCTTTAAACTGTATTATTTGCATGCACTCCTAAAAGCCCCAGTCCAAAAAAGAAAAAGAAAAAAAGGCCGACTAGTAAAGACCTTTTCTGTTTTTAGCCTATACCATGAGGAGAAGATTGGATTTTACTTCCAATACTAAGTGCATAACAGAAGAGGCTTAAAAGCTATCCCTGTCCTATGGGACAAGGACCATTCTTCCTCCTCATGTGCAATCATGCTTGAAGCTGGCTCCCTTCAAGAAGGCTAGCTCATCTTTCACCCTTCACCCAGTCTAGGCTCACCCCTTCATACTGACCCATTCCTGTTCCTTGCCATGACTGTGCTAGGCCATCCTACCGTCCCAACATTCCAACTGTGGGTTCTGCATAAATTGCTTTTTTTACTGTGTTCTGTCCAACGCTGTTCATTATATAACCTGAGTATCACTGACTCTTGAGTCCTTCTGTATTTCCTTGAGAACTGGTACCTTATGCATACCTGCAATATAATACTTTGACAGTTTCTGCCAATTCCTGTCTACATAGCTATTTTGTTCACTGAGCTGTGCTTTGTCAGTGGCAGTCAGTTACACTGCAGAAATCATGGTTTAGACCTGTCAGAATATTTACCTGATGCAACAGTCTTAGTATTCACCTCCTATTAGTGACTCCCACTGAAACACAGGCACCAAGCACCTCACACAGCTGTTTTATGAATCGAATGGACCTGACTGATAAAATGCTGAGCACATCATCCTGTACTTAACACCCAGTCTCCCTGCTCATTGCAGTTCATGTTGTTATGAAAAGATGATGATGAAACACCCTATAAGTCATTTCTCATCATAAAATTCATGTTCATGGTAGAAAATTTGGAAAATACAAGAAATAAAACAAAAGTCACTTCTGGCACAATTGTCCCAAATTAATCAATAAAACATGTGTTTTCTTCCAGTGAATTTGTCACCAAGACATTGTTCCCTGTGGTCTTGTTCTATGAGTATGACATAGAAGTTGTTTAAGAAGTAATTTTACATGCTAGTGAGGATCTTTCAAATGTTACATGCCTCACATTTGAGTCTTCCTTTGTCTAATACTGTGATGTCAAAGTGAAAGAAGGTCATGATAGGAAGGAGAAAGGGAAATGTGGAGAGAGGAGAGGAAGCATTGTTATCTTACTGGGCAATAAAGTAAGCAGGGAATTACAGTTTTAGTAGCCTCTGAACAGAAGCTTTATTGTCAAGTGCTCAAGAAGAGCATTATGTTTAAGATACATACGCCTGGATGCAGACAATTGACTATGAAAATCTAACATTATAAAATATTTAAAACTGCAGATGCCAGTGTCCCTTTGTCTTGATGATTAGAGTTTTCTGTACCCAGATAATATAAAATTTATTAATTAGTGAAATTGTTCATTAACATGAAAAAAATTTCTGAATTAAAAAACATTCACTTCTCATTCTAGTCACTAGAGAACAAGGTGAAAATACAGACGGTCAATAAATACAGACGCACTCACATCTTGCAGGTACGTCGTTCCGAAAGAGTATGCGGCATCCAGTCTCCTCTCTGTGTCTGGACAAAGCTTCAGCAGAGAACACAATTGATAAACATCTCTCACAGATGATTCCTTTGCTGAAAGAGCTCGCTGGTTCCCATATGAACACAGGCTCCGTTTTCTACTTATTTAATGCGTGGAGGCAACAGAAAGCTAAAGAAGCATGTTTTGTTATAAATTAAAGCTGTAACTTGAGAAACAGTTTTAAGAAATTCCAGCTCGGCCATGGCATGGTGGCTCAGCAAGGAAAGGCACTTGCCACCAAGCTTCAGTCCCTGAGACCAGGAGGAGAGAAGTGACGCCCACAACGTGTCCTCGATCCTCCACACATCACATGTGTGCACGGACATGGACACACACACACACACACACACACACACACACACACACGAAAATTTAAGATTCTATCTAAAGCATCAGGACTCCCCCCAGCTGATCTTCTTTAAGCAATACTCTAGTCTGCTCCTCTTGTCTTTGCCTCAGATGAAGATGAAGTACGTTTGCAATCCTTTAGCTGGAATCATGCTTACCTGTAAAACGCCGCCTTCTAAAGTTTGCCATTTGATAAAGTTTCCTCTTATATCGTAGGAAGCAGCAACAAACTTCAGCTTTATGTTTTGGTTCAAGAAAAACAATAGTAAAATTATGTCAGATAGTCTATGGAGGGTATTTTTCATTCTGTCTTTTCAATGTAAACACTATCTTTGTTGAAAAATTAAAGTCAACTATTTTATTTAAATGTAAATTAACCGCATATCTATACAACTCAGTGCACCTTAAAACAGGACTGACATTTTGCTGAAGTACTGTTTTAGGACAGAGAGCAACCAATGTTCATGGCAGAAACCTTCCTCTCAGATCCGCTACGTGGATGAGTGTGGAGGAAAGGCCTAATACCGCATTCTGGAGAGTTCAGCAGTTAGGGGTGAGAGCCGGGAGCTGTGGCACGCTGCGAAGTGCAACAGGACCTCCGGCAGTTTCTGGAAACTGTCTTAAATCTGTGGGCAGATATGACCAAGACTTATTTGCATCTGGTGATGAAACCACTCTTGCCAGCCCTCCAAGTGCCACCGTACCCAAACAGTCCAGATATTTACACAGCTGAGTGCGACAGCCCAATCCTGCACCTGCAGTTGTCGGGGGCAGCTGATATGTAGCTGAGTATGTAAACTTAACTGTCTCCTTCCTGACACTGGAGACTGGGGTGGAAGCCAGGGACGGTGTATGCCAGGTAAGCGTATCACCACCGGGGTCCATCCCCAATGGAGTTACTTTCTTAAAGTCAGGAGATCATGTGTTGTACCTGGTTTTGTCCTTTAAAACTGAAATTTGTTGGAAGAGGGGTCGTACTGAGAACTTGAGGTGCCAATCCTGGCTGGTCTCCATAAAACAGCCAAGGAAGGTTCTGTCTCCTACAAACAATTAGACTCATGTTAATAAACAGAAGAAACACTACATATTATTAATATTCATGAAAAAAGTACACTGAATTCATTTTGGAGAATTCCATCAATCCAAATATCCTCACCAGAATGGAATAGAATGAACACTGATCAATCCAGCAGTACTTTCAAAGATATAGTGGAACAGCCAACACGCATCAAATGTGGTGGAGTCGTAAGAGTTCATATTCATCACGCACATATTTCCAAGAGCTTGGCAAGATGTCAGGTTGGCGTGAACCTACACGAGGAAGTGGAGCAACGGTAGCGGTGTGAGCAAAAGTTGACAGAAAAATTGTGTCTCATTCTAGTTGTATCTAATCTTCTAATTGCTTTGTATTTTCTTTTGCTTTGTAATACTTTGTCTGTAGCTTAAGTAGACAACAAACTTTTAAATATTTTAATTTAAATGTCTGTGGGCTTTGCCTGCAGTGGTCTGCACCCTGTGCCTGTGAGGTGCAAAGGCTTCAGTTTCCTGAGACTGGAGTTACAGACCATTGTGTGTCACCAAAGGGGTGCCGGGAATTGAACCTGGGTCCTTTGCAAGAGTGGCCAGTGTTCTTTATTTTTATTTTTATTTTTTATTAATTACAGTTTAGTTACTTTGTATCCAGCTGTAGCCCCTCCTGCATTCCCTCCCATTCCCACCCTCCCTCCCTCATCTCCTCCCATGCCCTTCTCCAATTCCACTGATAGGTGAGGTCTTCTTTCCCTTCCATCTGACCCTAGTTTATCAGGTCTCATCTGGACTCGCTGCATTGTCTTTCTTTGTGGCCTGCAAGCAGCCAGTGTTCTTAACTGCTGAGCTGTCTCCCCAGCCCCCCAAAACCACTTAGGACATAAAGATGAATAATAATATTTTAATTATAAGTTTTAGGTAAATATTAGTGTGAGTGCCTGAAAGGAGTATGAGAACACAGAATGATATCTTAAAGAAACTATTAGAGAGAATAGTTATATATATTATATATATATATATATATTTTTTTTTTAAAGATTTTCTTAGATTTATTTATTTTATTTTATGTATGTGTATTCTGCCTGCATACATGTCTGTGTAACACATGCTGTCTGGTGCCTTTGGATCCCCTGGAACTGGAGCTACAGATGGTTGTGAACCACCATGTTGGTTCTAGGAACCGAACTCTGGTCCCCTGCAAGAGCAACAAGTGCTCTTAGCCACTGAGCTGAGAATAGTTATAGTTTAAGGAATACCATGATTGTATATTACATCTGAAATAGAATTTATTTCACTTTGCTTGAGTAATTTGCTTTTATGAACAACAAAGTAAGGTCATTAGTTGAGTTTACTCTCAACTTTCTTTCCCAGTTCTCCCTATCTAGAAAAGAAAAAAAAAAAAAACCTTCATTTTGTTATTCAAGTAAAACACTCTAGAAAGAGCTTATCTTTTCCCCTTCTCCTATCCAACTTGTGAGTGAACCTTGTTGCTCAGCCTTCGCATAAGAGGCAAAAGCTCAACATTTTCCTTTTTCTACAAATCCACCGGCACCTGTGTTCTCCCTCTCTCCAATTTAGCACGACATGACTCTTTGCTCCTGCTGTTGCCCCAGCAACTCTATTCTTCACGCTACAGCAACACTTTCAAAGCCTGAAGACACGTTAGGACTTCTTTTGTAGACATCCTCCTAGATCCTCTTGAGAGCCACTCACACTCCATCTCCACTTCCCCTGCCCACTCTGCTCAGCCACTCCTGCCCACTTCCAGCTTCTTCAGTGGGAGGGAGACAGATCTTTGACTCTGGGATCTCTGTTCCCTACTAGTGTCTTCTTAGAACACTCTTCCCCTTCCTCTTTGTGCGGCTTACTAGCACTTCTTTCAGGTCTTCGCTCAAGCAGCATCTCTAAAGCATGTGCGCCTTTAACATTCAACATAGCACAGGCCAGGTGCTGGTGCACAGATTTAATCTTAGCACTCGTAGGCAGACTGAGGTGGGTCTCTCAGTTTGGGGGTACCCTCATCTATATAGTGAGTGAGTTTCAGACCGGCCACGTCTTCATATTGAGACCCGATCTTAATCCAGCACACACATGCACATGCACACATGTACCCATGCATACTTGCCTGCACACACATACAGGCACACACACTTACTTTCTTTGCTCTTTATTCTGATATATCACCTTCATACACTATCAACAGCCTGACATTTACTTAGAGCAAATATAGAGCAATAAGTACATTTTTATTATCTACATGAGGGAGCTTTCCTGTCTTCTTGTGAATGTCAAAGCTGAGAACGGGCCTGGCACAGAGCATGTCACCCTAAGGTACTTCCCAAAAAAACATTCCCTTTCTCCACACAGTAAATTACAACTGTGGAAGATTTAATGAGAATGGGCCCCAGAGACTCATATGTTTGAATACTTGGGCCCAGTTAGTGTAACTGGGCGTGGTCTTGCTGGAGGAGCGTGTCATCTGGGGTGCCTTGAGATTTCAAAAGTCTCCCTGCCATTCCCGACGGTCTCTCGTTCTCTCTCTGTCTTCTACTTGCACGTGAAGATGTGAGCTCTCAGCTGTCCCTGCCACCATGCCATGCCATCATGAACTATAACCTTCTGAACTGGAAGTCCAATTAAACGCTCTCTTTGATAAGTGCCTTGGTCATGCTGTTTTGTCACAGCAATAGAAAACTAAATCAACAATCAAATAAACCTGGAGACAGTCAGCACGTGTAAACTGCAAAATATTTTATGTACTCTTATTTCAATCCAATGGAAAGGCTTTATTTTTCTTATAGAACATTAATATAAAGGGCTGTGTCTACTTAGAGAATTTTTATCCAAATTAAAAAGATGATGCTACAATTCATGAATGTAAAATTAATTTTAAAAATATTTATGCTTACCCAGCATGCAGCTGCTGTTGCCTGCAAATACTTCGCAAACCATTCTGAGTTTAATGACAGGCCCTATAAACAGAAAGCTAGGTTTAAATTCAAAGGAAGATTCCTTAATTTTATGAATCAGGAAGACACTAATACATGTATTAACTGAGAAATGACCAATGTTGTTGTCTTATTGCTATTAGAAAACTAGAGTCTAGTAGAATTTAAAAAATAAAGCTGCATGACAAAATGATACTTAAACAAAGGATATAAGATGACAAAATATGTACATATTCCTAATTCCTAAAATATACATGCTAAATTCACTAATACAAAAAGTGTCAAAAAGAAAAATGATAGAGTCTGACTGAGTACTAAATGCTTAGCATTTATTGACAGGATTATTATAAGTATATCAAATTGACAGTCACTAAGAAATTAGAACAATTTCTACACAATGGGAAAGTTGGTATCTACAGAATAATATTTAACATCTCCAAAGTGGTGCTTTGTAAACAATGAAGGACATCAGAACAACCTTTGCAATGTCCTAAAACCAGAAAATACCTGATTTAACCAAAATCAACCAGAATCACCAGGGGACAAAGGCAGGCATACATTTGTTTTGTTTTATTGAGACAGGTTTCATGTAGCCCAGATTGGTCTCAAATTTACTACATAGTTAGTCTGTGACTTTGAACTCCTGATAGTCCTGCCTTTCAAATTCCAGGAGTACAGGGTTGTGTCATCAAACCTGCTTTCATATCTGAATCCAGAGAGCTATAAACCTCTGTCCAAGAATCACTACTTTAAGGTTTACCTGTACGTCTTGCTAAAAGCTAAGATGTTGAGAACATAAGAATAGTAAGAGTGAGTTACAGATTAGCAGAGGAAACGCAACCAAATTATCTGGAGTATAGCATAACAGCTAGCAAATACATTTAAAATTACAAAGGCACCATTTTCATTTCTTCAATAAGCAAAATTTTCTTTTTTAGGAAAATAAATAAATGCATAGGATAAGGCTGAAGACAAACACATGCACTGTTGCACTCACATACACACTCACATACATGCTTACACATGCACAGATGTTCTTTATGATAGAACACCAATGCATAAATGTGGAAGGTTGTTAAAGGAAAGAATCCCAACGGACGAGATGGAGCTGGTATGTTAAGAGCCAGTGAAGTATGACCTTTGAAATTCTCCTCACACCATCTGTGGCCATTCCACCTTGACTGTGCCTGAGCTCAGAAGTTAAGCAGAGTCAGGCTTGGATAATGATTGGATGGGAGAAGATCTCCTCAAAAAAAGCACTATTCAGTTACAAGGGAGGAAATGGTGAGTTTCAGGTAATCATGTTAATTTCATGGCAGGTGTTCAGATGGACAGAGACAGACCCTGTACACCTCTGACAGGATGTAAGTACTGTGTTGAGCACACCGTTCTTTCTTTAATGGCTTTCTACTGTGCACACATCAAATGTGACAAAAGACAAGGCAGACGCAGCCTGGGGTTATCCCACAGATGGGAAGTCTTGGAACCTGAACTGCCAAGTTCATGAAAGACAGGGAAAAGACTTGTCTCACACTAGACACAATACGAGGGCATAGCCTCTAAAAGCCTGGCGATTTCAGGAAAAAGAAACATTGTTGTGACTTTTTGAAAAAAAAGTTTTTTTTTTTCAGTTTTAATTTTGTGAAAAGGTAAATCCATCTCAATTAAAGGAATGAGCTAAGGTATAGAAGGGAGTAAACTTTTAAAATACTTTGCTGAGCTGTCAGACTCAGGTTTTTATAGTGATTTTACACGGTACTTTCCAGTGAGTTACGAATAAAGCGTTCTCAGTTTGTCTGAAATTATTCGAAGGAAGAAATGCAGTACCTTTCTCAGTCACACAGGGGCAAAAAGAACTGAACACACTCACGAGTTCTCCGTAGCGTGCAGTGGAGATCACACGTTGACGGAAATTCTCTGTGCTGCTGACACACAGCCCACCTGTCTTCACAGACCAACAAGAGAAAAACGCCGGGTTATAGACATGTGTTATCTACGGAATTGAAGGGTACCCTTCACCCACTTGACGGTCCTTACTAAGACGTGAGGCTCCGAACATGCACAGGACCTGCTTGTATTCACGAACGTTGGTTCGCAGCGGACACACCTGGTCAAGATAATAAACTCAGTTTTAAATGTTAAGGAATGACACTGAGCCTAATTTAACTGAGAATTTATCTTCCTAATGACACATTGGAACACAGTAAGTCAGCTAAGCAATTAACTATATAAGTTTAAAACAGCATGACTTTAAAGAAGTTTACATCATTTTTTGTTATAAGGTAAAGTATAAATGAAACTGGCTAATCACAAAGGACTACATACATGAAAATGTACAGAATGAGTAACACTAAATAGCAAAGATTATAAAAACATTAACTAACAACAGAGCCCAACAAACTCATATAAACATTACTAAATAGTTTGTCTAAGTAGGTATGTCAAATATACCTTTTCAGTGTATGCTGAGAACATGAATTGGTTACCATTTCACCAAACCTGAAAGGACACGTTAACCTACCATCTCTGTTATTTCTGATTAAGCATTGAGATAGACAGAGTGTTCTGGGCTAGCATGGGATTCGTGGGCATTAACTTACTATAATATGGAGAGAGGTTAAGAAGCAGGCTATGGCATGGCATGAGACTCAGATCAGGCTTGGAGAAGTATTAGAGGGAAAACTTAGGAGTCAGCCCAGGAACACATTTTGGATCTTTCAGCTCAAGTCAGTCTGAGAGAGTAAATAATCTGCTGCTGCATTTCACAAGAAGATCTGTTATTTTCAACGATCAATTTAGGAAGTGAAGAGACAAACAGAGCTTAGAGACAAGTTATCAATGTATACTTTAAAAACACTGAAAATGCTGGACGAGGTAGAGGGTGTTTATGCTACAGGAATGTGTGTGGAAAGGGATGTGCTTATGAATTTATCTGCATGGGGCAAATGCATACATAAAAAGAAAACAAGCAATACAAAACTGGGCTATATATGAGTGGACCTGAGTTGTGATGACATTTATTAATATGCCCTTTGTGCAGCTTTGAATGAGAATGGCCCCACAGACTGCTATATTGGAATGCTCAGCCATCAGTGTGTGGGACAGTTTGAGAGGAATTAGGAGGTAAAGCTTATTTGGAGGAGGTGTGTTGGTGGGGTGGGCTCTGAGGTGTCAAAAATGCAGGGGAAGTGCATTGTCTCTCTCTTTGCCTATTGCCTGCATATCAGAATACAAAGCTCTCAGCTACTGCTCTAGCACCAGGCCTGTCTGCTTGCCATCATGATAATAATGGACTAAACCTCTAAAATTCTAAGCAAGGCCTCAATTAAAGGCTATGATTTGTCTTGGCCATGGTGCCTCGTCACACCAAGAACATTAGTCAAGACACCTTTCTATGTAACACTGCAATATAAAATGGCTTTAGAATCATACTCTACACATATTAAACTTATCTACACTTATTATACATGTATAATATACATGTTATATATGAATAGCTTAAGTGCAAATTACATAATACTAAAAGATCTTTTGCTAAGCAATTACTAACGCACAATGTTCAGACCTTTACATAGTTATTTTAAGGCAGGACAACTTATGAGAGATATGAAATGAAGAGTATGAGGGCTACCTAAAGTCAAGCTAGCAGAAGGCTAATCCAAGACTTGAACCTAATTTTTGTGGATTCTGGGTCTCAGCTCCTTTAATGTCTACTCATACTCCTTCTTGGGATATACAAGTGGTACATAAGAAAAATATGATGTTAATGGATACAGGTTTTGGTACCCTACTCACCTGGTTCCTAAGATATTGGCTTTTGTAAATGAGTTTGCATTTCCATCACAAAGCTCGCATGTTGCTTGGGATAACAGAGACCCACTAACATTTCTTTCCACTGTAAAAGATAAAGAAAATGGTGAATGTTGCATTATACACTCTGAAATATTTGCATATGTTTATAGTTATTAACATTATAAGAATTCTCAAAGCAACATCATTTGCTTGAAAGGCATGTCAAGCATGTATACAATATTAAAAAAAATTTCCCCATTCCAAATGAAAACATATAGAGACTAGTTTTCTAAGTATTATAACAATAAATCAACATTTCTCCTAAATAAAATTTCTAACATGTTTCCTGTCATACTAGGATGAGAACACATATTATCCTATTATCTTTATAGATTACTGCCAAGTTTCTATGGGTGAGAGGGCCGCTAATCACCTCAAAACCCACGTACTCCACGCAGCACTAAATTTTATTTCCAGACACAAAACCTACATAAGCATTTGTCCCAGTATATAACAATATTCATGAAAGTGTTATTTGGTAGAGCAGAACCAAAATATCTAAACTAGCAGAATGGAGATCTCCTATGGTTAATTTTTCAAGTTTTAACAGATTTTGTCCGTGACTTTTGTTACTTTTGGATATTTTAAAAATTGTAAGCCATAGGCAAGGTGGCACGTGCCTATCATTCCAGCACGGGGAGATGGTGGCAGAAGAACCAAGGATTCAAGTTCGTCTCTGACTACACCCTGAGTCTGAAGCCAGCCTGGTCTACATGAGACCCTGCCTCAAAACAAACAGGGTATTATGTATTTATTTGTACGGAGGAGGGAGGGGTTACCATTGCAAGAGAGGTAAAAAAGGCTGGAGGCTGAGTATAATTAGAATACATTATATAAGTGTATGGAATTGGCAACCAACAAATTTAACTAATAAAAAGTAAAACTATTACATTTCTTACTAATTTGTAGAATGATCCTTACACTTATTGAAAAACTTGGACCTCTAAGTATTCTCCAATTTATCAGTTTTCCCTTCTATGGCTTTGGTATTGGGGTCTTTCTATACTTAGAAAACCCACATACAAAGAATGTAAGTTTATCTTTATTTTAAGAAATTTCATGCTTTACAGTAAATATTTAAATACTGGATATAGTTGAAACTTAAGGATTGAGGTAGAAACCCAATTCAATATTTTCTTAGCACCAGTTACCAGTCTCACTGACTGAAAATGCCGGTCTTTCACAGCAAATTGCCACATCGATGGACTCATTTGGAGTGTGTCTTAAGTTCCACAGATGCTGTTTTTGAAGGCATAAAATATACATGATATCTGACAGTATAGCTTCCTCTTTCAGAAATTTCATGTAGTTTGTGGTATAAACTTGAGAGTCTGTGTATGATTAATATCATCCCTTAATATACAAGTAGGTGGGACAGATGCCAGTTTTGTTTTTTGGGTTTTTGTTTCTTTTTAAATTTTTTTAAAGAATTTTTTATATTAATTACAGTTTGTACATTTGTATTCCAGCTATAGCCCCCTCCTTCATTCCCTCCCAATCCCACCCTCCAAGTCCACTGATAAGGGAGGTCCTCCTCCCCTTCCATCTGACCCTAGCTTATCAGGTCTCATCAGGACTCCTGCCATGTCCTCTGTAGCCTGGCAAGGCTGCTCCCCCATCAAGGGGAGGTGATCAAAGAACCAGCAACTGAGTTCATGTCAGAGACAGTCCCTGTTCCCCTTACTAGGATGCCCATTTGGATACTGAACTGCCATGGGCTACATCTGTGCAGGGGTTCTAGGTTATCTACATGCATGGTCCTTGGTTGGAGAATCAGTATCAGAAAAGACTCCTAGGCCCAGATATCTTGGTTCTGTTGCTCTCCCTGTGGAGCTCCTGTCCCTTCCAGGTCTTTCTATCTCCCCGTTCTTTTCTAAGATTTCCTGCACTCTGCCCAAAGTTTGGTTATGAGTCTCAGCATCTGTTTTGATACCCTGCTGGGTAGAGTCTTTCAGAGACCCTCTGTTTTAAGCTCCTGTCCTGTTCCCTGTTTTCTCCCTTTTCCGATGTCTGTCCTGTTTGCGTTTCTGAGTGAGGACTGATCATTTTACCCAGGGTCCTCCTTCTTGCTTAGCTTCTTTAGGTGTACAGATTTTAGTATGTTTATCCTATATTATATGTCTAATATCCACTTATAAGTGAGTATATACCATGTTTGTCTTTCTGCTTCTGGGATACCTCACTCAGGATGATCTTTTCTAGTTCCCACCATTTGCCTGCAAATTTCATGATTTCCTTGTTTTGTTTTGTTTTTAAATTTTTTTATTAATTACAATTTATTTACTTTGTATCCCAACTGTAGGCCCACCCTAATCCCCTTCCAATTTCACCCTTCTCCACCCATGCCCCTCCCCCAGTCCACTGCTAGGAGAGGTCCTCCTCTCCTTCTATCTGATCCTAGTCTATCATGTCTCATCAGGACTGGCTGCATTGTCTTCCTTTGTGGCCTGGCTGCACCCCGATTTCCTTGTTTTTAATTACTGAGTAGTATTCCATTGTGTAAATGTACCACAATTTCTGTATCCATTCCTTCATTGAGGAACATCTGGGTTGTTTCCAGATTCTGGCTATTACGAATAAAGTTGCTTATGAACATGGTCGAGCAATGTCCTTGTGTACTTGAGCATATTTTGGATATATGCCTAGTTTTGTAGTTTTTAATCATGAGGAGTATATTTTCATCATGAAAGTCTGCTTTGGCAGACCTTCCAACATAGTCACAAAGGTCACGTGACCGGAAGTTTTTGTTTTAGTCTCTCTTGGCTCTCTTTTTAGATGCAGGCCAGAGCCGCGGGGCTGACTTCTCAGCTTAACTCAGCAGCCTGGCTGGCATGGCTCTTCCCCTCCTTCCTCAGTTCTCCTCCTCAGGGCAGCAGTGGAGATTTACAACTTGCTGGCCCTCAGGCGATTTCTATTATACTCTAATAAAATTGTCCTCAGCTTAAAAAAAAGTCTGCTTTCAAAGTCCATTTAAATATATCTTTAATTAATTTAGCTTGTACATTTCTTCTAGAGTTCGTTTCATTTTTTAATTCTTTCATCACATTTTCTAATGACTTGGACTTTTTACATAGAATATACCTTTTTAATATTAACTTTGCAACTTAAGGTCTGTCTACTGGAATTCTAAATTTCTTTGGGTTTTCAAAACATGCAGTGACTTTATATTGAAGTAATGACTTTTAAAAAACTTCTATTTCAGAATACCTTCATCTGTTACGTGAGTACAACAATCTCTATCCCTTTCCAAGTATGGGCACTAACAGACATGCTTACAATTATTCCCTATTAGAAATTAGGGGTGTCATGCCTGGTGGTGCACACCTTTAAACCTAGCCCTTGGGAGGCAGAATCAGGGAGAGACTGAGCTATAGGCCTATATAAAGACCCTGTCTCGGAAAAAAAAAAAAAACAAAAAACAAAAAACAAAAAACTATGAGCCATCAAGATGGTTTGGAGTGCTCTCTGAGGCCCCCGTGGCGTAAGGAGAGAACAGCTCTCAAGCTGTCCTCTGCTTTCCACACAGGCACACAATACAGAAGTAGAAATCTTAGTGCTTGTTTGCACATGTGCACACAAAAACAGATGTAAGATAGATATCGTACCATGTTTTATTAAGGAAATATCCATCTAATCTTGAATTGGAAATAATTCTTACAATTTTTCTTTTCAGTGTCTGCTGTGTTACACATCATGAAATTTTGCACAACTTCTTAGACAACTAGAAAGTCACTTAGATTAATGTCCTTTACAAAATAAGCACAAATAAAAATTCATCAGTACTACTTTATAAATATTATAATATTATTCTTACCTAATATATGACCAGTGGGACAGTGGCATTTTCCTTCAGCAGTTAAGCCACTAGGGCAAGAAATACAGTCCCATCCATCTTTGGTAACACCTTTCTAAAGTTAAAAAAAAAAAAAGGGAGATTTTCTTCTTAATTGATCAGGTAAACTCAAAATAAATTTGTCAACTTTGCATTCACAAATATACAATACAATACAACACAAGATAATTTAATAAAAAGCCAGTTACCAGTTTGATTTTACCTGTTCCAAAATATTCTAATTATTAAAAATGCAATTTCATTGGCTTTTAAAATTTAAGTTATATTCTAAGTGGGTTAATGGCATGTTAACTATATGGTTATTAAGTTGATTCAAGAGACTGCAATAGAATACTGATCTTGTTCATTAAAATGCACTAGCAAAGGTTTTAATACAGTTTGAAATTATGAAGACTACCTTCTCAATCACATGGTTTAGGAAAATCTGGAATAACAGGCATTAAAAATACAGTTATTCTAAGTGTTACAGAGAGGTGGTGAGGAGAGAAGAGAGTAATAGGTGACCTCAAAGGTTAACTTCTTTGGTTCATGCATACGAAGGTCAGCTGCAGCCAGAGGTACAGTCCTGTATGTGAATGCATGGAGGTGAGGCTTTAACACCTTATTAAACAAGCATTCTTTTTACATCCCAGTTTGTAAACTGACTCCAGTGACCAGAAAACACAGAGATAAATTCTGAGCTCTGGCCATCAAAGCAGCCATAGCAAACAGTGTTAGCAGTGGTGGCTGGCAGCTGGCAACGTCAAAGAAAGCAAAACCAACCAACACACAACACAGGAAGCTCACACGCTCATAGTCAGAACAAACATGCAGTGGTCACTGTCATTCAAACACTCAGCTGAGCTTGGCCTATTTCCGTGTTGGCTCCCATGTTTACAACCAAACATATGGATACACCAGAAAACACAGAACCATCTGCACACAGAAAATAGATACAACTTTCCAAAGACCGGAACCAGGCAGGTGCACTGCATCTCGCCTTCTGCCCTGGATGGAGTACAAGCGTTTTGTAATTGGATGAGAGGGGAACCATGCTTGCCCATACAGGGGTTTTAGGTGTCCCATACCCGGGACTCACCTGGAAGTTGGCAAGGAAAAAGGTGTGTCAAATTGTGTAGTTTGGAGGAGGAGGAGGATGACTTAGGAACCTGGGGTCAAGTGGATGTGGAGAGCAAGAGAAATAGAGGCTCCTACTTTAGCTACAATGTCCCTCCCCAGCAAGGGAACAGGATGGGTTGGTACCGCTTTGAGGAAGTGGGCAAGGAGAACACCCCTAAAAATATAGCTAAGTGGTAGAGCTTGGTACAGCTCTCCCTCTACTCAGACAATAGAGGAACGAGGAGAGGTAGGTCCCAAAAATTCCATCAGGACTGAAAACGTGGCTGTGGTGTCCAGAAGGAAGGAGACGGATCGCCCTGGTACTGTGGCGTTGTCGCAGACAACAGTGGTCAATCAGGCCAAGGGAACCAGGGCCCTGTCAGTCATTAATGGCCAGATCTAGGAGGTTGGCTGAAGGGTGATTTGGGCTTAATGTCATCACACTGAAGGACATCAGGACAGTCAGAAGCTCAATGTCCCTCTTGATGGCACGTGGGCATGGTCAGAATGTTTAGCAAGCAACGATTTAGACAGACCTGGGCCCAGTGACCCTCTGACTACATTTGAAACAGGGACCCAGAGGTCCTGCGGCTTTGGGAGCCTGGGAAGCTGCTATAGCCAGCTGATAGGCCTTGGCCAGCATCAGGTATTTTTTTCCCCAGTGTTTTCATCTCTCCCATAGTAGAGGAATCATCTGGTTTGGGCTTCATAGCCAGGAGGAGCTGTTTTTACCTTGGTTGGCTCATGCCATGTGGTCCCTTTTAATCAAGATGGGAGGAATGAGGTCACATGGCAAAATCTATTCCTTTCAACCCTAGCAAAGATGGCTGTCAGCAACCGCCTCCATCCTGATGGGGACACAACAGCTAAGGTGGCATCAAGCCATATAATCCTTAAAGATTACCTATGTACAGATGTTTAACTATCGACACAGGTGTTACCAGTTTTAGGTTAACCCCTTTATTACAGATTTTACAGGCTTTTCATCATACCCAATATGCTTACAAATATTGAAGTAAGATTTAAACCTTAGCAAAAGTTTTAGAGAGCTAAACCAAAAATGAAAAGAACATGAGATCAGTAGCAAGAAAAATCTTGGAGGAAACCTTTAAACAAGCATGCTTCAGTCTAGAGGAGGGAGAGCCACACTCCAACTCCACAGCATAAAACAACAGACTAATGCCACTCATACCTAAAAGACCTGAATTTCCGTAATACTGAATCCAGTAAGCTGAGAACAAAGAAGGATTAGAGACAGAAAATTTTTGAGCCCAATAGACAGAGGACGCTGTAGGAGGGAAATGAGAGACACCAGCCAGCTAATAGTGTGTGTATGCTTTCTTCCCTTCAGGTAGGTCCCGCTCCTACTTTGCAACAAACTTATAGATCCATCAGTAGTAACTTAAAAGACAGCACGTTTACTCAGTGTGTGAAGGCGAGACCAGGCAAAACCAAACAGGGCTTGGAGCAGAGAAAGGAGAAACAGGGAAACCAGAATCTCTCTTCAAAAGAGAAACAGGGGAAATGGAATCTCTTTTCATTTCCCCATTGCTGACAGTATTTATAAAGGTCCTGAATAATATTAGGATCTAGGCTGCCATTAGGCAGCTATTTGGATTGATTATCTAAGAAGTACCGAGGCCAAATTTGATCGCAAAAGTGAACAAGTTTAGGGCTCTTCAGGTCTGGCATCAGGTAGAGAGGCTGAGATTTTCTAAAAGGCATCCCAAGGGGGAATGAGAGGGTATGTGAAGCTCTGTTTCCATGGATGAGGGGGGAGGAAAAATGTCACTGCAACCTTAGTTGTGAGCACCCCGGGACGCAGGGGGGACGGGAGGAAGACACAAGCCATTCAGTGGGTTATCACTGCACTCCATTGGGGGCAGGAGCTTAGCCTGGCTGAGCCCGAGGAAAGACTGACACCTGGTAACAGGGCCAGAAGGAAGAAAACCAAGCTGGGGGAAGGAGGTTCTCCTCCACAGGAAGAGGTTGGAGAATGGAGTCACAAAAGCCAGGAGGCCCTTAGGGGAGCTGTGGGATCACCGGCAGCCCCAAAGGGAATGTGGAAGAGGGTGGAAAGGGGTGCAATAGCCCAGCAGGGCCCGAGGAAAACTGCAGGGTTGCAGCACCAAGGGTGGTGGGGTAGGGTCAGGTGAGGAGGGCCAGCCGTAGCCTTAAAGACCATGGCTGAGGGCATCTCCACCCCCAAGAGTAACAGAGTAATGTCAGACACTCAGCGGCCACTTCCTCAGAATCAGGAAACGTTCCCACCAATCGAAGGGGAAACTTAACTAATTGCAGGTGAGGAGCTGAGCTATCTGTGAACCAGGTGAGGTCTGTTGAGGGTGTATTGGCGAGGCATAGGTGCCAGTGAAGCTTAGATCCCACGGAGAGATGCATGCACCAGGGGAGCCCATCCCATCACAGAACCAAAGCAAACACTACTGCTCTGCTCCGAACGGCGCCCTGGTAACGCAAAGTCACAGCTCACAACAAACCTCACGTAAGAGACTGGGATGGAAGAACCCGGGACGGCGGCTGCCTCTGCTTGTGAGAGAAGCAGCAGAGAACTGGGCAAAAGTCTAGGGTTATATAACATTTCTTGGGGCCAGAGCTTTCCAGGGTTTGAGCTTTTCAGGATTGGGATGGGTGGGGTTTCAAGTCCTGAGCTTGGGACAAGGCCAGGGATGGGTGGGATTTCAAGTCCTGAGCTTGGGACAAGGCCAGGGATGGGTGGGATTTCAAGTCCTGAGCTTGGGCTTTTTACTGTGTGTGTGTGGGGGGGGGGGCTGGGTCTAGCTGTTGGGGCAGTTAGAGTGCTCTGTGGGTGGAACCTGGTAGTAGCATGTCCTCAGGGGAGGGGCCTGGCCACTCACAGAGGGGCTCACAGTTATACACCAAAAACTAATGACACAAACTAGACTGCTTGAAGAGACTGGACTTACTAAGAAATGTTTCTGTATTTGCATGCTTCTGTAACACTAAATAGCTTCAAAATGTCACTGAAGACTCCAGTGCCTCCAGAAGTACATTCTATCCACAGCCCTTCATTTAGCTACAAGTAGTTCTTGTAAAACAAGGACTATAATAAATATGATAATCAGAGCTAATAGGACAAGTAGTTCAGAGGATAACTGCAAATGATAGTAGATTCTTGTACTTAACTTTCTAATAGAATATGAAACAACATTTCAATAAAACTCAGAACTGTCGGCCAGGCAGAGGTGGCACACACCTTTAACCCTAATACTCAGGAGGCAAAGGCAGGCAGATCTCTGTGAGTATGAGGACTACTTGGTCTATAAATCGAGTCCAGGACAGCCAGGGCTACCCAGAGAAACCCTGACTCAAAAACAAAAAACAAAAAACAAAAAAAACCCAAAATACAAACAAACAAACAAAAACTCAGAACTGTTACAGAGACTCCTAATTAGCTTTAATGATTAGAAAATATATTTCTATTAAATAAAAATTAGCCCGTGTAGCAACTACTAATTGAATTTCCCTGAAACAATATGTAATGAAGAGGCTAACCGAACTGCAAATCATATTTAAATTTCTATCAATGAAGCTGGTATCACAGAAACTTATTGTACCTGGCAAAGCGCTTTAAATATCAATCATCTTGTCAGAAGACTGACGCTTTAGGTCTAAGCCACTGAATTCCATCTGTACCAAAGAGTATTTACCCTGAATTGTTCTACATTTGTAACACTTATCTTCTCTTCTTTATGGCCGAGTTACTCTATGAGGAAAGTAGAAATATTTTTTTTTCACAGCTTTGTACTTTGGAATATCTGATTCAAAGCTTTCATAACAAAATTAACTTTCATGTAGTTTTACTGATCTCTCAAAATGTACACTAGTAAAGTTAGCTTAATAACTTTAAAGTTTGTGGACAAATGGGAAAGATTATATTGAAGTTTGAGAGAGAAAGACATTACTTTTAAAACAAAACAAAATAACAAGCGTTATTTTACAATAAATTCTTCATACCATGTTTTCTGGACACTTTTTACAAATAATGGCAGGTCCTCCATTATTAGAGATCAGATGATATCCTGGCAGGCATACACATGAAGTTCCTGAAAAACAAAACAAAACAACAACAACAACAAAGACTAAAACTCCAAGACAGGGAAACTTAACAGTTCTTGAGGGCTTGAAGCTGACAGTGGTAGTGTATGCCTGTGACCCCAACACTTGGGAGGAAGGGGCAGGAAGATCAGGCCGGACTTCAAGGTTATCCCCACTCACAGAGAGAGTGGGAGGCCAGCCTGGGAATTATGTGAGACTGTGTGCCTTTCTCTTTCTCTCTCTCTCTCTCTCTCTCTCTCTCTCTCTCTCTCTCTCTCTGTATGTGTCTGTGAAGACTGAGTGGGTCACTAACTTTATAACTTGGCTACCTAATAGGTCCAAGATTTAGAACAATGTCTGGCATACATCTGGTATTCTGTTGCCACTTTTTAAACTGCAGTTATTATTAAACTATGAAAACTACTTGCCTGCGATAGGAATTGTATTTCCAGGTCACTAAATCGTATGTGTGGCATGAGTTTTAATTTTGCCAATATCTTATTGGAAAATTATTTTCATTCAAACGTACCACTGTTGTTCTTTGTTTGGAAAGACAGTAAATGCTATTTGGAAATTACAACTCAACTTGGCTAGTTAATGAAAGCATTCTCCAAGGACCCGAAGTAGAAACAGCACTCATAGGAGTCTAGGCTTGGTGGCTGTGCGTTTTCTGAAACGTTCTTCTAACAAGATACCTGGCTATGAGGAGAGTGTCATTTTGGTCAGGGTCTATCCCCCCCCCCCCAAACCGCCTCACCTAAGGCATCCCGCTTCTGGTTGGCGCCACAGGGGGCACAGGAGAGCGTGGAGATGTCAAAGTACTGGTTGAGGCCGCACGTCTCTGGCCGCCGGAAAGGGAAGGAGAAGATCTGGGCCCACGAGACTTCGCAGAGAACCAAGAGAAGGAACGCAGTGCCAGCCCCGACTGAAGAGCAAGACCTGGCCGCCATGCCCGCCGCAGGCCCTGCAAGCGTCGCCAGGGTACCTGCTTGGTGCACAGTCGCCCGCTTCCCAGCAGCCTCCGCGGTGAGTCCGCTGAGCTGATTGGACAACCGGGTTCAGGAAATCTCAGCCTCGCCCGCCTGGTTGCTAGGTTACCACGCACGCGGGGAAAAGATGGGTCAGAGACAAAAACACTGTTTCATGAAGGTGGCAATGGCACCCACACGAGAATTTATTCAGGCAATATGATTTTCACAACAAAGGAGCTATAGTATGTATTATTTTTTAAAATCCCACTGAGGGCAGGGGTTCTCTCAGGTCCTGAGCTTTATTTTTCAACAAAGCACAACAAACAAAAACTCATTGATTTTATATGCAACACCCGAATATCTTTATGACAAAAGACTGGGGGAAACCCTTGCTTACTAGATCTTGTTTGTTTTTGTTGTTGTTTTTTTTCCTTTTTAACTTTCCCTGTTTTGTGCATAGAGCGTTCATGGAAAGCTCATCTCACTTGGTTTGAACAAAATTTGTGCATACATGAATGTTATTTTTTAAAGTAGACACTCTTGCAGAATGTTAGCTCATTATATTCACAGATAATTTAGGGCTCCCAAGACAAAATGGTTTTTTAATGTTTAAAGCACAATTCTATTTTGCCGTACATTTCGTTACACTATTGTATTTTATCTGTTTATCCTTTTCTCCCCAATAAAATGTTTTTTCATTTTTATTTACTTAGTTTTTTTAACTTATAAATAGTAGCCTGCCCTGATTTTTGTTTTCTCAAAAAAGTTAACGTTTGGTAATAAAAATGGTTCTCTGCTCTTAGTAATGATGGTATATATATCCTCAAAGGCTGTGGGAAATGCATGTAAAGAAGTCAGATAACTTTTGAGTTATCACTGACTTTCTCAAAAGACTATTATAGATTTGGATTATAGAATGTATGAGAAAAGAGTTGTATGTTCTTAAGTAGATTCCCCCCCCCCCCCACGAAACATCTTTTTTTTTTTTTTTTAAAGCCTTTTAGTCATTATCTTATTGAATTGGAAATAACTTACCTGGATACACTTAAAAGTAATGGAGATCGAGAAAGGAGAATTCGAATGGTTGGAATTAACTGTGAGCATGCTATGGGTGCATCCTGACTTCCATTTTGCTTGCTGAGGTGCATACTTGTGATGGTCTCTGGAGGTAACTCCAGCAATGGCGTGCCCTTCCTGCCCGCTGTATAGTGAAGAGTTCCCGTTCATGATGACCTCACACGTTACCCTGTGCCAGGCACTTGATAACTTTAGTCTTAAGTTTTCAGACCAACTTTTGGAAGAAGTCCTATCCCCATTTTAATACGTGGAAATGGGAATATCAAACATGGTAACAAAACTGGGATTTATCTTTATTTTTCCAGTTCCCCAAACGTGTTACCTTTTCACTCCATGAAGTGGCTGCAAGATAAATAGGTGCAGGAAAGAAACGGCTCATTTACATGCATCCTCTCTAGCTAACAGTGAAGCTACACTCATATACCGCCGACACAGAATGTAACTGTCTGGCACCTTTGGCCACTGAACCTGACAAAACATGTAAGAAATAAGGAGTTTAGCTGTAGTACAAGGACTTGACATAGACAAACGCATGCCTCCAAAATAACTGTACTGTGGGCTCTCCAGGCAATAGGAATGCTAAGAAAGAGCGTAAACTAAAACCATTACCCATAAAGTTGAGAGTGTATTGTTTGCATTATTTTTGTTGCAAGTAATCGAAGACCATGCAGCTTGAGCCAATTCATAATAGCTTAAAGGAACATAAAAGCCTAAGCCTGAAGGTTTGTGGTTGATGTTTGTTCAGTGTACTGGCTCATCCCTCTTAATTGTAGATGGCTGCCATGTACCAGACATGAAGTTTCAGATTTAAGACAGGAGTAAAGAAAGGAGCTGAACGGCAGATATTTCCTGCCTCTTATATACATACATACAGCATTAAAGTCACACAGCACTAATGAGAGACATAAGAAGGAGCAGACAAAAATATTTTGAGAAATTTTACAAAAGAAATGATGGGGGAAAAAGAATTAAAAAATTTAATTATACAGCTGGGCATGGTGGCACAAGCCTTTAATCACAACACTCCAGGTGGCAGAGGCAGGAGGATCCCTCTGAGTTTGAGGCCAGCCTTGTCTACAAAGTGAGTCCAAACCAGCCAAGGCTACATAGAGAAACCATGTCTTAAACAAAAAAACAAACAAACAAAAACCTATAAAGGCAATATATTTGTAAGTGAAGAGGAGATGCTCAACAGGAGAGATTTAAAATAAATACTGAATTTTCTCTTGTTCAGGAAAAGAGTAAAAAACCGAGATGGAAGGCGGGGAGGAAGAACTTCACAGGGATGAAGATTCATTCTTTCCCAGAGCCCCCAAAGAAAAGGGGAGAGATGAATGAAGCCAAAATAAAGCCTGGTGTAGAGATGAGAGACATCCAGCATGATCAGTTTTCTGAGAAAAGAACAGGGAAACAAGTAGGAAAAAAAAATTGAAATAACATGATGAGCAAATCACTTTCTGATTTTAAAATATGGCTGTATCCTATAATGCAGGATATCCTATAATGTTGGCTTGGGAGGATGGAGAGAGAGTAAAGGAGGTGAGTCCTAGAACAGGGGTGAACAGTGTGTGGAGAAACAGCGCTGGCTTGCTTACCTCCTAAGGTTGGGAGGAAGAGCAGAAATGGATGTGGACCAGGTCTGGCGCTTGGTGAGGAGGTTGAAAGCAGAAGTTACGCTTGTTCACAAGGTTACACTGACTTAGGAGATATACTCACCGTAAACAGAGCCTTCATGACAACTCAGAAAGCTACTTAGCCTTGCAGGGGCGTTCAGTAATTTTTTGAGACATTTATTCAGCATTTCTGTCATATCAACATTTGTTCCTAAATGTCTGGAAAGAACCGAAGAATCTCTAGTTCAGTGTGGTTACTTTATCTTACACTCTGTTTTGCTATTCTGGAAACTTTGTTTTCTATTTGTAAAAACGCTTAGGTCCAATCATGAGACCACCATGTGGTTTCCTTCTTAGATTATAATGGTAAAACTGACAGATACTTACCCTGGCATCTTTTCTGGGGAAAGTACGTGTGAACTGAAGGGGGATGGTCAGCCCAGAACAGTGAGGGAGGTAGTTGGGGCCTCATAACACCTGTCAAGTATGTTGAGAGTCTATGAGCATTCTTGTCCAGGTGAATTAAGTTTTCATTAAATCATGGCTGTATGTAGAGGAATTTTAATTTAGAACATGGCTGTTCTGGCAGAGATCATATCCAAAGACCATCTAGGTCTGCGTGATCCAGCTATAATACAAACATCCCTTTAATCCAGGAGACAGAAGCAAGAAGATCTAAGTTCAAGGCCAGCCTGGTATAGAGCAAGTTTTAGGTCCAGGCATGGTGGTACATGCCTTTAATTCCAAATGATGAAGATAAAGTTAGTTTGCAGAAGAAAGCACCCATGTTTGAAAGTGATATCTAATTGAGGGACAGAAACTGTGATGAATCAGAGAAAGGCTTGACAAAATAGGATATGCCCAACTCTCATGAGAACAGAAAGGAATGTGAAGCCATTTAAGGGGCAATGAGAGAGAGGAGGCAGTTTTACCAGGACAGTAATAGAGAGATGGGTTGCAGAGAGAACTCAGGTGAAGACAGAAGGAGCCAGAAAATGAGAAGGAGCCAGAAGAGTAGAGCAGATTGCTGGAGACAGTTTGAGGCCAAGCAGAGAAATTCAGGGGCTGAGAGAAAACCTAGACTGAATAAGTCAGCTGGGAGAGGAATCTGAGCCAGGACACCTGAGTTGAACCAGCCAGCTCAGAGTTCAGAAAGAACAAAAAAGAGTGAGCTTATTCTGCAGTAAGTCTCTGGGGCTGAGAACATTCGAGGCCTAGGTTATGTATGGAGGCTAGAAGCTTCCAGTATTAGGCCTAGAAGATCATTATCTTCTGAGACAACAATTGAAGCAGGAGAATAAAAGTTCCTTTTTCAGCTGAAAGTTCTGTGACCATGGGTGTAAGTCACTACAAGTAGCCTTGACACACACACACACACACACACACACACACACACACACATTCCTCATCTATCCTCAGCTCTTGTCCTCTTCCGCCCTGCTATGGTTTCCTTCCTTTTTCCTAATAGGACTTTTTTTTCCTACCTAACATGCCTTTCTAACCTTACAGACTAACACAAATGTGTGTACGTATGTAAGGCCTAGGCATGCCACAGCACACACATGGAGGTCAGAAGACAGCTGTGTGGAGTTGGTTCTCTTCTTTCATGTACATGGGCTCTGGAAATTGGACTGAGGTCATTGGACTTTCCTGAAAATATTTTTCCCCACTGAGCTATCTCACCATCCACTGGGGTCCTGTTTTGAGATGAGGTGTTCATATTCCACTTCCAGTCTTAGTAGCACTTCTCTAATGATTTTACTTTACATAGAACACACATAAAGAGTAGAGGTGATCTCCACTTTGCTTTGCCAGTGTTTCTTCTTGTTACTGAATAGTGTTACTTGAGATTACCAACTGACTAGGACTGTTGTAAGGAAATGTGCGGTACGAGTTCAGAGCCCCCTCTACAGCGGTCTCTGGAAGCAAATTGCTAGGGTGCAATTTCTGGATGTATCTTTTACCATTCATATTACCTTGGGGAGGCTGTATAATTCCCTACATTTTCACTTATACATAAAATAAGAGTATTTACATTTCAACAAAGTTCTGAGACTAAAATGTGATAACACACAGGCCTGACACATAAGACCTCAATGAATGTTAATAAGCTTTTGAGATTAGGGTCCTGAGCGCTCAACTCCAGGGCCAAAGCAGGGGTAAGGTATCTGATCCTTAGAAAATGAATCCTGCCTCTCATGGCATCCTCTGCTTGTGTTTTGATCAATTTGACATTTCAGAGACGTCACCAGCAACTTTAATACTGTTTTACATTGCCAATGTTTTCATTAAACCGAAGAGGCAGGCGCTACTGTTATTCCCACTTTAGGACAGCAAACCAGAGCACAGCAGCAGACGGCCCAGAAACCTCTTCTATTCACTTGTTCCACCACCTCATTTCTTACCACACCTCGTTTAGGACATTATTTTACAGTGTCAGAAATTAACATCTTGTTTTCTTCTAAGATTTAAGTGTGTTTCCACTTTCTTAGTGAGGTGTGAATCTACTCATACATACACGCGGTTATTTTTTAGCAACTAAGGAAAACCAAACACAAAGCAGGCATCACGCAGCATGCCTGTAGTTACACTTTTCATTTCTCAGTTTTTAGAAGCGGGCTACCCACTTTGTTTCAAAAACTCCAGACGAAAACAATTTTATAAAGGCACTTACGAACGTTATTATTTATTAAGCATTATTTATTAAGCCTGTAGCTACTCACACTGTACTTGTGCACAGTTTACAGTAGTAAATTGAACATTGATGGGGCTTTTCAGAAAGAGGAGGAGCCTTTCAGAAGACACACCCGTGGGAACGTGAAACCAAAACGGGCCACATTGTTATACATCCTTATTAAGTCTCCGTACCTTACAAGAATAAGTTTGTTTCCTAAACCCAATGTAGCCTAAAAACCATGTTTTTCAACTTATGTCGAACTTGTGACCTCATGATGTATGCCACCCTTTCCTTTGCTAAACTCCTGAGTCTGTGATGCTCGATTGATCTTTTGCCTTATGAAAACGTGTCTTTCCAGAGACCTTGATGACTCCCCATCTACATGATGTATTATTCTTGCACTTATCTATCCACCCCTCCCCCCTCCCCCCAGGCAGTCTTGAGCCAAGAGCTCCCCAATCTTCTGTCCCGGTGCTAACAGGCCATTATCTCGACAGTAGTTTTCTGTCAGCTCTAATCCTTTCCCATAAAAGCGACCTGGAAAGCCAGTGAGGGGCTGCTCTCTGAAATACCGCCTTTGGGAGAGGCAGTGGGCTGGCCAGTTCCTAAAGCAGCTTGCTTTAATCAGACAGTCGTGGAATTGTTCCTCTCCCCTTGGGTCTAACAGAAGCCGTAGCCGTGAAGGACAAAGAAATCTCCAGCTTTCCTCCTTCGTATCTTTTCCCTTAACCTGAAAAGAAAACGAAGAAGACACCGGTCCGGTTTGCGCATTTTTGCACTTGTCTCCAGCAGATGAGAATTTCGCAGAGGGCAGGCCCGGGCTCCGGATTGGCTGGGAACAGAGCTGGCCAGAAGCTCCACTTTACCCAGGGCGCAGCCTCCCCCGCTCGCTGCCCCCAACCCCCCGCGGGCGCCGCCGGGCGTGTGCGCAGGCGCGGGCCGGGCGCCCGGCTTGCCGGCTGTGCCCGCAGAGCGCATGGGCAGACTAACTGTACGTCGGTTTGTCCCGACGGGAGGGCGGTGTGGGCGCCATCTTCCTCGCCTTGGGGGCCCGGCCGGCCGACAGGAGCGCCCGGCCCCGCGGGTGTGCTGAGTGCTCGCCGCCCAGGGCGAAGCGCCCGTCCTCGGGGCGCCGGGCGGGGAGGCGGGGACGCGCAGGACGGGCGGGCGGGGCTCCGGGCGCGGCGGCGGCGGCGCGCTCCTGACCCGGCCCCTCCCGGCAGCCCGCGAGTGCGGGCGTGCGGAGACCCCGGAGCATCGCCTAGGTATTGCTTCTCCCTGCCGGGACCGAGTCGGGCGCGGAGAGGCCCCCGGCCCGCTCGGCTCGGGCCGCAGGGCCGCAGGGCCGCAGGGCGGTTCCGTGAGGTCGGGCGCCCGGTGCCCTCGGGCGAGCTGGGGTGGAGCGTCCGCCCCGGGGACCGCGGAGCGCCGAGGCACGTTGGTTGGGCGGTCCCGGTTAACATGAAAGCCGTTTGGGCTCCCAGCCTGAGGACAGTGTCAGACCCGACCTAGCAAGGTGGCCTGGCGCTAAAGGAAGGAATCCCTGATCCTCGGGAGCGTGGATAAAGGCGCCGGGCTGTGGAAGCGATGTCCTCGGAGGATTCCTTATTGATAATGATGGATGACGTGGGAAGTGTGTGTCCTGGAATCGTCCTCACTTAACAGTTCCTGACCCGGGACTATGGCTCTGTCTGGTCATGCTTTTTTTTTTTTTTTTTTTTAATTTTAAACATCCACATTATTAAAGGCAGATTTTACCATAGAGTATTTGTGGACTGGGGTAGATTTTCTGCAAGGAAAGTTTATGTTTAGGATTTTAGTGGTTCTTCATTCTGGGCAATAAGGTATAGTTGGAGGCATATAGTAAAACTTTTGTCTCTGGTACAAAAAGGTCTGGACTCTGTTAGTTAAAATCAAGTGGGTCAGAAATTATAGCTCTTAAGTTTAGTCTCCCGTTTTTCTCTAACTCTTGATTAAAAGATTCCCCACTTAAGATCATTTAATTAAGTTGGTGATTTAAGTGTAAGGATGGCGTGGTAAAATTAGCAAGGTTGTTTAAAATGTGTCTATCATTAGATGGATTTTTAGGGAAACCCTCCTCATAGCAGCTCATCGTGGCATGACAGCAACACTGTCACTAATCGCTTTGGTATTCATAACTGAAACAGGGCTATTTTGTGTTTTGCTCTTGTGCAGTGGCATTCAAAACTAGATAAGGACAATTTGTGTTTTGACTTTGGTGCAATCTAATGCGTCAGTAGACTTTCTGGAGATGGTAAGGAAAATAGTGAATTGTGAGAAATACTTAGGGTCTCTCAGCTGTTCCAGATGTTACTATCTGGGTCAATGACACCTTACCCTACTACGGCAAGGGCACAAAAGTTTAAACATTAACTTTTATTTGGCAAATTAGAACAAACTGTAGGTCTCTTGGCTTGGAATTCGATAGCTTTGTGCCTGTGAAACTGATTAATGAAGGTGGTTTTAGTTAAGATGGGTAAGATAAAGTGGTTATTAAGCTAGGATGTGTTGTGAGGACATTTTGAACTTGGTATGTACTTATTTCCTTCAGTGTCTCTGAATTCATGTACCTGTAGCTGAATTTATATCCTCAGGGTAAATCCCGTCTGAAGTTAAAAAAGTTTAAGGACAGACAACTTAAAAAGCAGACAAGTCGGCTTATATAGGAGTCTTGGAATTGCATGTGGACAAGTGTTTCAAGGAGCCATTTATAGTTTTTGTTCAAGTGTTGGGTATGAATACTGATTTGTTGAAATTAGGTTTACAGGTTTTTTTTTCTTTTGTACTACAAAGACATTTTAAGAATAAATTTCAAATGTAGTGTGTACCATTTTTATTAATGTCTAGTTTAAAAAGTTTAATCTATAGACCCCTCCCCCATTTAAAAGACAACCTTTTAAACTTGGAGGCCCTTTGTGAATAACGGCACTTAAGTTTAAGGGAACAAACAATTATTTACACATTAATATTTTAACGATTAATTTGGCACATTTAAAAAGTTATTTGATAAATATTTTCTGGTGGTTTGTGAAAATGGTACAAGCGAGTTTCTGTAAACAATATTGAGTTTATTTTCCCCAGGAATGAATATTGGCAATCCTAATATTCTAAATTAATAAGTCTTTACATTGTTTACTTTTGTATTGTATTATTTTCATTGCAATACAGTATATTATCATATTATTAAGGTTTTCATAATGTAAGTGTGAAGGATAGTTTTTTTTTGAAGTGCCTATTGGCATAATAAATAACAAAGTTGGTCCAGCTGTTGTGTGTGAGTTTGCTTGAGATGAATTGTAGTAGTCTGCTTACTGTTGTAAACATTGGCTAAGGAGTGGCATTGTTTTTTCTCTTTTGTATTTTAGGGATGCTATAGTGTTTGCCTTAATTATGTCACAGTAGCCTTTGTTTCTGCAGTTGTAATATGTACCCAGTGGTAGTCACTGACCTGGACTTATTACATAGAAATTGGTGGTCTTGAGCTTTGATATTTGTACTGTATCATTTTGAACTGTCGCCTGGTTGCTTGGTTTCTTCGTATGTTTGGAAGGTTGGAGAATGGCAAGGGACTTGGATAGAAGTATGAACTACGTGTTTGGATCGCCATTAGGTGAAGTGACGCAAGGCCTTTCAAGCTACTTGATTTTCAAATTGATGTTGTACTAATAAAACAGTTTTTTAAGTACATGCAAAACTTCTATTTATCAGCATGTGATAAGCTTGGACTTACTTGCTAGAATTCAGCGTTCATATATTTATACACATGTAACCATCACTACACTCAAAATATCTAATATTTCCTTCATGGCGTTTTCATACTAATTCTAATCAAGTAGTATAATTTTCAGATCACATTTTAATTTTTTAATACTTCTTAGCTGTGTGCTCTGGTTTTATATTTCCTTATTTTTGCAAAAGTATAATTAATTTCTCTTTGGGATAAAAAGACCATTTTGTCATGCCCATAATTGTGATGCCTTTTATTCTTTCACTTCAAAAGTTAATTTTGAAATGGCTGTCAGGCATTGAGATCGAGTAGAGTTCACAGATTAATTATATTTCATTTTCTTTCCACAGTTAAGTTGCTTTTACAGAATTAACAGGTCTCCAAGAAATAAAAGGAAAAGGTAAGACCTCGGAGTTTAAGGCTTTGCGCAGACGTGTGACAAAATCAGACAGATAGTGCATCGTTGTCCTGGTTGTTCTGTTCTTGCCTGGCCAGTGATACAGTGCTAGGCAGCTGCACATGAGCAGAGACTGGAAGCTGACCATAGATGGCTTTTCTGAATATACAAACCTTACTGTGGTCAGTAAAGACAGAGCAGTGGGAGTCACGTTTCTAAAGAGTCTGAAAGCAGTTTTGTCTTGTTGTGAAGCAGCATTTGGCAGACTTAAAATGGAAGGTTTGATTTTTTTTGGTGTTCCTATTGAATAGGGTAGGTGATGTGAAATGTTTCTTTAAGGCAGTTGGTTTATTTGTACGTTTAGATAGGAGAAAGTGTATTTGTTTTCTTTAAGAATTAGATAAGATCAGGTTTTTCTGTGTGTGAACTTGTTTCCATTTCTTAATGCTAAAGGAGGCAGGAACCAGGTAGTTATTAAGCTAGTGTGTGCTAAGGTACTGCAAAAATAAGACTTGCTATTATGTGTACCCTTTTGTCTGCAGGTCATTATTGCTGTGGTTTGAGCTCAGCATGGCTGTAGTCATCCGTTTACTGGGGCTTCCTTTTATTGCGGGGCCTGTGGAGATCCGTCACTTCTTCAAGGGATTGAGCATTCCTGATGGAGGAGTGCATATAATTGGAGGGAAAGTGGGGGAGGCTTTTATTATTTTTGCAACAGATGAAGATGCAAGACGCGCCATAAGCCGCTCAGGAGGGTTTATCAAGGACTCTTCTGTGGAGCTTTTTCTTAGTAGCAAGGTAGAAATGCGGAAGACGATAGAAATGAAAAGAACTGTTCATGTAGGAAGAGGGCGCCTGGGATCTGGGGCATCCGGGGTTGGCAACCTTTACCATTTTATTGATGCTTTGAAGGAAGAGGAAAGTTATTCTGGATATGGCTCTTCAGTTAATCAAGATTCTGGGTTTCATGCTAATGGTACAGGACTTGATTTAAGGCCAAGAAAGACCAGGCCGTCAAAGGCTGAGAATCCTTACTTGTTTCTACGAGGTTTGCCTTACTTAGTAAATGAAGATGATGTACGTGTCTTTTTCTCTGGTTTGTGTGTGGATGGAGTAATTTTCTTGAAACATCATGATGGCCGAAATAATGGTGATGCGATAGTAAAATTTGCTTCGTGTATTGATGCTTCAGGAGGTCTTAAGTGCCATAGAAGTTTCATGGGTTCAAGATTTATAGAAGTCATGCAGGGCTCAGAAGAACAGTGGATTGAACTTGGTGGTAATGCAGCCAAGGGTGGTGACATTCCTCGAATGAGAGCTGAAGAACATTCTCCTTCAAGAAGGATTAGTGATAGACAGCTGCGGAAACGGTCTCATTCAAAGTCTCCTAGAACACGCTCTCGCTCTCCTCTTGGATTTTATGTTCACTTAAAAAATCTGTCTTTAAATATTAACAAAAGAGATTTAAGAAATCTTTTTAGAGATACTGACCTGACTAATGAACAGATTAAATTTTTATATAAAGATGAACGAAGAACACGGTATGCCTTTGTGATGTTTAAAAATCTAAAAGACTATAATACTGCCCTGGGTTTGCATAAGACTGTTTTACAGTATCGTCCCGTTCTTATTGATCCAATTTCTAGAAAGGAAATGATGAAATTCATCGAATGCTATGAAAAGAAGAGACCAGGGTCTGTAGAGAGAGAGAGGCCTGGGCGCGTTTCACAGAAGTACGCTGAAGAAGGCTATTCTGGTCGGAAGCTGTGCATATACATACGAAATTTTCCATTTGATGTTACAAAAGCTGAAGTACTGAAGTTCTTTGCAGACTTCTCTCTTGTTGAGGGTGACATTTATTTGCTCTATGATGACAAGGGAGTTGGTTTGGGAGAAGCACTGGTGAGATTTAAATCAGAAGAACAGGCCGTGAAAGCCGAACGTTTAAACCGACGAAGATTCTTAGGTACGGAGGTGTTGCTAAGACTTATATCTGAGGTACAAATGCAGGAGTTTGGTGTGAAGTTTTCCTTCAATGAGAAGACACAAGCCCGTTCCCAGTCACATGATGGAGATGACCATTCCCATCTGTTTGACTTAAAAGATCCACAGGTATGTTCATTTGGCCCATCTGAAAGCGTTCATTATCAGCCAAAAGATGTAAAGAAAATGGGTAATTTCAAGCATCCCCACAAGTATTTCCAACAGCCTGACAGGCACCCTCCAGAGGACTTCCGCCGCTCCCCTGAGGACTTCAGGTTCCCTCCAGAGGACTTCAGGCACTCCCCAGAAGACTACAGGCTCCCCCGGGGGGAACATGGCAGGCGCTCCAGGGAGGAAGACTGGAGACGGTCTCTTGAGGATTGGAAATGGCCACCGGAAGATGATTTCAGGCAGTCCTATGAAAAAGATCTTAGGCATCCACCAGAGGAAGATTTCAGTTGCCCTTGGGAGGAGGACTTCAGACGACCACCACAGGAGCATTTCAGGAGGTCATCCCAGGAGCACCTCAGAAGGCCACCCCAGGAACATTTCAGGCATTCCCGAGAAGATCATTTCAGGCATATGGCGGATGAAGACTTCAGGCACCATTCTGATGAGGACTTCAGGACCTCCCAAGAAGATCTGAGAGGTCCCACTGATGAGGACTTCAGGCAGCTTTCTGTGGAAGACCTCAGGGAAACCCCAGAGGAGGACTTTAGACTTCCTGATAATCTTAGACCTCCCGGAGAGGATCTTTGGACCACATCTGATTTCAGGGGTCACCATCCTTTTGTGAACTTTGGTCACCTAGAAGGTGGAAAGTTTGCTCTTGGAAAGTATAATATGGGAAGTTTTCCTGAGGGAAAATTTATGCCTGATCTAAAATTAAATTGTGGTTCAGGTAGAATAACTCCTATTAAGATCATGAATCTTCCATTTAAAGCTAATGCTAATGAAATTTTAGACTTTTTCCATGGTTATAAAGTCATACCTGATTCAGTTTCAATACAGTATAATGAGCAAGGATTACCTATAGGAGAAGCAATTGTTGCTATGATAAATTATAATGAAGCTATAGCTGCTATTAAAGATCTAAATGGTAGACCAGTTGGTCCCCGCAAAGTTAAGCTCAGTTTGCTTTAGAGAGCCTTTGTAAGTCCATAGTTTTCCCCACAGTATTGATGCCATGAAGATACAGTTTTTATTAAGTTTATTTTAATTATCTAATTAAAATTTTTAATTTTGACCTGTGAATAGGAAAAATGTGTTATATAAATCTGGGTTTTCTCTAGCTTACAAATGGACATTCTTTCCCCCCTAATTTAAAATTACATATGCTGTTTTCTTTGATAGGGGAGAGAACAACTTTCCTGAATTATTTACTTTCATTGATGTTATGGATAAACTTCAGAGACTTGTAAAAAGTGGAGTTATGTTTGGGAAAGTAAATTATCTTTGATTTTTTTTTTGATATCTTTTACTCAGACTGTATAAGGAAATGATGGATGACTGATCCAGGTTTGCCAGTTATTGCTGCTTGCCTGCAGAACTCCCATTTGTCTGAGATATTGTGTTAAGGTCTCCTATATACCCTATATAGTTCAGAAAAATAAACATACTGTGTGAACTTGAAATTTACTTATGTGAAAGGCTTAGGAAGTTCTCAAAATTTGTGTTCAGAACATTGAAAAGTTTTATAAAAATAAAATATCAACTGAAATACTTATTAACTTGTATTTGTATAACAAGAACAAGGACAAAAGAATTGCCACCGGGTATTATAGAGTTCCCCGACAGCTATAAAAGTATGTGGTGAGCAGGACGAAATAATCTGTAACTAGCGTACACTTCTGTGATTTCTTCAACATCAGTTTGACGCTAAGCACTGGGACCTAGTGCTTGTCCTAACTACATTGCTAAGACGACACAAAATGTTCAGAAGACTCTAAAGTAATTTGTTAAGGGCAAACGGGGGAACTCTGAGGCTGGGAAGAATATGATAACAGGATATAGTTTTTCTCAGAAGAATTTACTGGTGATTCATTATATTAGGTTCTCTTTTTAGCTTCAAAAGTTTATATCTACTCAGACTCACTAAATACAAGATTTCTGGGTTTTGACTTCTTTGGCACTCAATATTTATATTTTGCTTATACTCAGATTTTCCTTATCTACAAAAACAGAAGTAGCTGACAATGGGTACCTTCATCGGGCACTAAGCACTTTATATGTATGATCTCAGTGTTTATCATCGTTTACAAAGAAGAAGTAAAGTTTAGAGAGGTTAAACAAGTTGCCTGAAGTCCGACTAAGTTAGGCAACCCATTTCAACCCCAGAAGACCCCTGATTCCACCCTGTCCATAAATATTTTTGCTGTGTCACTTTCTTACATGGTATTTTTAACTTCAGTAAGGCAATGATAAAAATATTTCCAGAAGTAAATACTTTGTTTGCTTTTAAAGTTGCATTTAAAGAACGATAAAAGTGATTCTTAAACATTGTTAGCTAAATTAAAGAGAAGGTAACTTAAGAGTTTATAGTTTCTCTTGGGATACATTATATATATATATTGGTTTCCAATTCAAAATTCATTTTCTCTAACTTGATTTATGATTTTATAGTTGATATGAAACAAAGTTTTACCCACTTCCTTCATCCAGACATTTCCCACACTGAGTAATTGTGAATAAACTTTTTTTCATATGTTGTATCATTTAGCTACTGCAGAAGAATAGTTTCCGTATCCTGAATTAACATTCAGTGATTTAAAGAATTTGAAAGCCTGCATAAGTTGTTTTTAATAGTTAATATCCTACTTAATAGGATAAATTGGTAAATTTTGTTAAAAAAAAACACATCGTAAGTCTTAAAACTAGTAAGGTTTTACAGATGGAATGAAAAATTTGGAATACCTAAGCCAAGCACAATGATACAACTGATATAAAGCTTAAAGTGAAAGATTATTGACTATGTAATTGTCTCTCAAACTGGGCTAGGGTGGGATAGTGATGGAGAGAGACAGCGGCTAAACAAAGGCATTATTGTCTTTTCATTTTCTTAATATTTTATATGTGTGGGTGCTTTTGCATGTATGTATGTATGTGTGTGCACATGTCTGTAGAGCTAAGAGGGTGCATCAGTCCTGGAACTGGAGCTACAGACAGTTGTGAGCCGCCTTGTGGGTGCTGGGAGTGAACCTCTCCAAGACCAGTCTGTGCTCCTAACTGCGGAGCCATTTCTCCAGTCCTGTGCCTTGATTTTCAAATTAAGCGGCTATTTTATTTCCTCTCAGTTGTCAGGTTTAATATATATTGATTGGTGTGTTTGTATGGAGGCTGGAGGTTGATGATGTTGTCCTGCTCCAACACTACACTTTGTGAGACAAGGTCTCTTGCTAAAGCTGGAATTGACCAGTTTGCTTGATTGACTACCCTGCATTTCCCTTTCCTCCCCAGTTCTTCCTAGATTTGCCTCCTCAGCACTTTCAGGTCCTTCTGGATGTGCAGCAAACACTGAGGCATCTCCCTCAGCTCCAGGCTTAATATTTTGTAAACTTCATTATAAAAATTTATTATAGAAAACTTGTTCCCTAAATAGTAGTATGGGAGTTATTTGTCCACATCTCTTTCTAATACTGTCTTGAGTACATGCTGATTTAACTTCAAGTGGCCATGATAGTAGCTGCTATTTATATCATGGAACTTAGTAAATGCAGCAAGTCAACAGTATTCCCTTTGTCAGCTGTAGGGAACTGTACACTGCAGTTTCACACACATGGAAGAATAGTCCTAAAGCCTCATGTTTTCATTGACCAGTCTAGCGACAGTAGGTGCACTAGGACTGTATGTATTCTTTTAACAAGACACCCAGTGTTGATTTGCATTCAAGTCATACTTTGTTTTTCTATTCAGAATGTATATAAAACATATCCAGGAAGTAAATACATAAAACCATCCTAGAAGTGTTCATCTACCAAGCAGCTGAGAATGTTTGCAGTGGATTTTGATCTGATTACCTGTTAAGCAGTGACTTCACCACTTTTATTTTTATATTACATATTAGCTGTTGATGTTCGTAACTATCAATTATGATAATTTTTGTTAGGGATGCTAAACTATTGGCTATTTAACATGGGATCTTAGCCTGTTTTTTAGTGGTGTGGGATTGTACCCAGGGCTTTGATCATGGGAGGCCAGTGCTAACCCCTTCATTTCCTTAAATGTAGTTACGTCCTAACTGGGTGTGTAAATTGTCATACAACTGCCTTGTTTTTGCCTCACTGCCCACAAAATGTGATATGCCTTTTGTTTTTATAAACCTACATGTATGTAAGTAATCTCAATGTTCATTGTTTCTTTGACAGTCTCATGTAGAACATGCTGGTTTTGAACTCACTGAAGTCAAGGATGACCTTGAACAACTGATCCTCTTGCCTCTACCTTCCCAGTAGTGGGAAAATAGGCTTGTACCACCACACTTAGCTCTTCTTCTTGGGAACAGCCCCTCTCCAGAACTGTTTGCTGCATTAGGCTGTAACGTGACAGATGAGGCAGGTGATATTTGAGAGAAGTCACTATTTATTGAGCAGCAATAGAAATACCACAGCTGTTTTCACCTGTCAACGCAAACATCAAATTTGAATACTGACCAGGAATATACAATTTTAGTAATAACCTCACTTCCTTAAGACCTACTTAGGGCTTTAAAGCATTCGGAGTATTTCATCTTAAAAAGTACCAAAGTAATTTTAAAGGTATGCTCAAGAAGCAACACTTTGTGAAAAACAAATTTTTTGTTTTGATAAGTGCTTTGAGATTCCTAAATGCATAATTCTTTACCAAAAGAAAAAGAAATGTCAGCTATAACTAAAGTTTTGTAGTTTTAGGAATAAAGTATGTACATATTTATCGACTGTGGTGGCCTGATAAGACAGGAAAGTGTGCTTAATGCTTTATGGCATTCTATGATGAGGCAACATTTCTAACAAACTACCTGCCTTCCAAGTATTAATGACTTACACAAGTAGAGTGTACAGGGTTTTAGAATGAGAGGAGTTTTGTTTAAAACCAACAAGGCTGAATATGGCCTTTTTAAATTAGAAATTTAATCATGTGCATTATAAAACCTGATATCAATATCCCATACCTTTATTTAGTTACATTCTTGTTGAAAACACTAAATTTACATACCAAATGATGAAACAATAAGGTTATAATAAAAGTAAAAGAAGAGATCTTTTTACTTAAGGCATTAAGGCATAGAATTGTTAACTGACCTCTTCTGGTAGTCAAAACCCTAGACTTGTAACCTAAAATAAACTAAAAGGAATTATTAAATCTTTTGTTACCCACTTTTAATACCTTTAAGATATATGTATATGTATACATGTTGATATATAGCACTAAATCTGAAATGCTTTGAAATACATAATCTTTTTTTAATAGAACATATACAGAAAAATCATACACTACTATAGGTAGGACATTGAAACACTGGTATGTAATTAAAAATTTTTTTTCTTGTCAGCATAATTTCCTCTAATCCCCCTCCCCCATTTCATAGTAATATTTCACTCTGACGTTTAACTTAGCAAGTGAGTATAAAGTCATCCTGGATTTCAAGTCATTTTACATGAGAATGGGAATGTGACATTTTCTTAAAGTTAGTTTTCATCTTCTGTAACATCTAACTCTTCATCATCTTCATCATCTACTTCTTGATCCTTTCTTGTTCGACAAGTGGCTATCTGTTAAAAATCAACACATCGAACAATAAAATGTTTTTACATGTTCAGCATCTTTTTACGTGTTCTTAAAGGTAAGGGAATACAGAACAATTATTTCAGAAAATGACTAAATTCCCTGTGAATTTTTAGTTGAAGTCTCTACCAATGTATATGGGGTTAGCCATAAACTCAGTAGTATGCTTCAGTAACACAAAATACCATTACTATGTATTGTAAATTGAATGTTAAAGTAGGCTAATCCTTGTAATATTTGAATGAGAATCATCAAAATGGATAATAAAAGCAGATTATGTCCATTAGACAGATAGCAACACTGACAAATGAGTCCAAAACCAGCTCACCAGCTAGACATCTTACTCTTAAGATATCCAAGGGAAAACTTCTGTGAGGGTGATTTATACCATCCAGGAGACACTGGGCAATGTTTGGACACCAGAGATGGTCACATTGTGGACATGTGTTGCTAGGGACAGATGTTGCTTTATGGTATAAATACAGGCAGTATCTCCACCAACCCCCAGGTACCTGATCTCGAGTTAGTAGGGCTAAGTATTAAAAAATCCTAGTATACAAGATTCTGAATTCTAAATAGAATTTAATGTGGAATAGTGGAATATAAAGACTAAATTTATGGAATACATGTGTCAAGGCTAAAAATCATAGAAATGTAATTTTGCTGGGGGAAGAGTTGAATAAGAATAGAAAATAAACAATGCACAGAATCCAATGAGAGGATGTTTTAACTTTAGCAGTTTTACTTAAAATTGTATTTTGAGATTGTTTTATCCAGTTTTAAAATTCTGAGGCAATATTAGATTTTTGGTACACCACAATTATGTTATGGCTTTGGCTGTTGATCTAAAGAGCTATTTGCCTGGGTCCATGAGCTGTGCTTAGAAAAGGCCACTTTGAGGTATAATTTCTACCCAGATTAATTAAGCTCACTCACTTTAGAGTTTGTGCTCATGTCAGACACAGCCAATCTAGATAAGCATTATGTCTTTCCATCTGTTTCTTTAGGGTTCTGCCTCAGGAAGTAGAGTGTGATTATTGAAACTTTGCATCATTTTCAGAGGAAGAACTATGGCTGGAGATAGTACATAGTATGTGGTCACAAGGGAAGCCCTTTTACTACTGAACAGTTCCAAAGGCAACAATTCAAGTTCCTTTACAGTTTATTTTTTATTTTTATTTTTATTTTTTAGCTCACCTGTCCAGATCCAGTTGTGCACTTAGTTGAAAGTGATCTCTGAAGAGGTGACTTTGAATTTGCTCTTACAATATCTAAACGAGATGGATAATCTGGTAGATACAGAGAATTTCGGAAAACCTATTGCAATATAAAACAACATTATAAAGTAGATACTAAATGAACATCTAAACAACTTACATTATTAGAGTTATTGTAAACTAACGAAAAATTACAAATGTAGTCAAATCGGAAGAGTAAAAGCTTGTCCTAGACCCATGCAGACTGGTAAGAGTGTACAGTAGCCTGAAATCCTCTAGCAGAGGCTGCTGCAAACCAGTGTGCTGTTTGTCTTTGCTTGTTCTCTCGCCCATGCTCAGCTGGAGCATCCTTCACCGCAGGAGTGTCCCCGTGCACAGTGCCCTCTGGAGCCACCCTAACCGTTCATGGGTACCAGCAGCATTAGAATCTGACTCGCCAGTACTCTCAAGCCTTCCTGTCTCTGACACGTAGCCCATATTCCTAACATAGATGAGGAGTCATTAGGTGTGAATTTCAAACACCTCCCTACAAATGCTTTATTCTACTTTTTTATAAAGCAAACATGTGTATCTCTAATGTGTATTTTTCTTTCATTCTCAAAACTTTAACAAAGATTTTTGTTTCCACAGGTTCTCCCTAGATAAGTGGTTCTCAACTTTCCTAATGTTGCTACCCTTTAATACAGTTCCTGACGTGGTGACCCCAAACCTTTCTACTTTATAACTGTAATTTTGCTAGTGTTATGAATTATGTGAATATCTGTTTTCTGATGGTCTTAGTTGTGAACTCCATCCCCAAAGTTGTGACCTATAGGTTGAGAACCTCTGGTCTAGAAACAAGCATCTCCTCAGTCTTTTTCTTATTTTCATTATTTCAAGGTGTAAGTTAAAACACCTGATCACTTACTTTACCTCATCTCCTCCCCTACAGACTAGAATTACACTTATCCCACAAGAGCTGCTCACCGGAATCCTTAAGTCTCTATCTTCCCCGACTCCAGCTTTCCTTCCTCTCATGCCATCACAAATCATCGCTAGCTGGCTGGCTTCTTCCATTGCTTCATCTGTTCACAGCCACACCACAGAGAAAGAGCCTGTCTCTGCTGCTTACATCTTATACATGTTTTAAGGGTTTTAGTTGCTTAATGTTTCTTTTCTCTGCAGTGTTTTTTTTTTTTTTTTGTTGGATGAATTATTTTTTGTATTATGTATATAATATCTGCATGTGTGCCTTCACATCAGAAGAGGGCACCAGATCTCATTATAGATGGTTGTGAGCCACCATGTGGTTTCTGGGAATTGAACTCAGGACCTCTGGAAGAGCAGACAGTGCTCTAAACCTCTGAGCCATCTCTTCAGCCCCTCTGCAGTTTTTTAATGTGTAATGATTTTCTGTGTAATTCAGATGCTGTGTTTGGACAGCCACATTCATTTTCCCATCTACCTTCTATTATAGACTATCACTGTGTAATCACGTGTTCTGAGAAAAAGGAAATGTTTGATGTACAGAAAGTTTCCAGCTATGTGTGGCTGGTAGCCACTTGGAATGGTTTGTGTGTAATTTTGATTTTTTTTTTCCAATACTAACATAGCTTTATAATGAAAGGCTTTCTACCTAGCAACATGGATATTCTACTGAATTCCTTACTTGAAGTACTTCTAAATACTGACTCTACGTACCTTTCTTTATAGTCTACATAATCTCATATTACTGCAGGCAAAATATTCTCAACTAAACCCCCTTTTTTGGCTTTTACCTACCAGACTCATGTTTTAGGTAATCTTCAAAGACCTAATGTCACTCAAACTTATCTGACACCCTTTCTGTGTTTCTTAAATGCTGGTTTCTCAGTAGGATGTTTCATATTTGCCAGTCCTTAAGAGCCAAGTCAAATGCTCTCTTTCCCCATTCAGTAGCCAGCAGCGCCTGTTCTTATTCTTGACTGTAACTGTAATGTTACTATTTTTGACCAGATGACTCCACACCTAGCCATAAGTTCCTCTAGTGAAAGGAACCCTGCTTTATCTTTGCAGCTCTTCCAAAGAAATGGTGCCAATTAATTCGCTTTTGCCCAATGAGTGCTGCACAAAAACAACCTCCATTTTGTGGAAAAAATAAACCAAACTAAGGGCTGTTCCCACACATTCCTGTAAGCCAGTGGTTCTCAAACTTCGTAATGCTGTGACCCTTTAATACAGTTCCTCATGTTGTGGTGACCCCCAACTATAAAATTATTTTGCTGCTACTTCAGAACCATAATTTTACTATGGTTATGAATCATAATGTAAATTACTGTTTTCCGATGGTCTTAGGTGATCCCTGTGAAAGGGCTGTTTGATCCCCAAAGGGATCATGACTCCCAAGTTGAGAACTGCAGTTGTAAGCCTTCCAGTAGTGCAGGGTACAAGTAGAATCAAGGGATTCAATTTAGGATATAAGAACTGTATAGGAGTGTTCAAGGATAATTATGTTGGCAGATTTAACTTTGACGTCAGTGAGCACTGACATCCAGGTATAACAGATGGGTGGTTCATGGGCACCTGTATTGAGGGAATATATTTTTGTTTGAACATTCCCGTGTAATCTTTTCTAGTGAAGAAAAATAACGTGATATAGAATCCTTGAGATAAACATTTAAACCATATTAAAATAAACACTTTTGGTAAAATAAGTGTATTGGCAATGTATTTTTCAACATGATCCAGTAATTATAAGCTCTGGTTATGCATAGAAATTACTTTTGAAGGAGAAATGGGCCTGAGCTATTTGAAGAACAAGATGGTTTGTAGTAAGTGCAAAAAGTTAGCTGCTGCTTGCTATAATTCTCATAAAGTATGACAATGAAGAAAACCAGGTTATATCCTCTTCATTTTCTTCTTGTTTTCAAGAAATCTTTAGGTTATATGAACACCTTTCATATTTCTTCTGGTCCTAGAGTCACAGATGCCAGGTGTTACAATAGAGGGGTTCAGGGTTGTGTTTCCATTCATTCTATGTTAATATTTAAAGAACACTGTTCTTCATTCAAAATAGCCTCAGAACCTTTGTATAATCTATGCCATCATAAAAGTTTGGCTAGGCATTCTCATCTCTAGCCTTTTTGGCTTTAAGACTGGAACCTTCCATCACACACACACACACACACACACACACACTGGTTGCATTATAAAATTTTAATACTAGTAGAATTTTTGTTTTCTTCTCTGATACCACTGGCAGATTGTAATTTGCCTTGACAATATAGACTACTTCTTACGTATAATCCCAGCACTTAGAATGGTGCTTGGCTTAATAGGTGCTGCAGTTGTTGCTCAGACATCTTAGGAGGTAAGTAGCATAACTTCCATTTTATCACAACGACGAAGTTTGTTCAGTACTACTCCACTGGAATGTATAAGAAGATGTTCAGAAATACAAGAGCAGTGATAAGTGATAAAGAGTGTAGTGGGACATATCTAGGGCCTCTGGAATGAGGTGAAAATCTTAAGGACCAAAGAACTTAACTTGAATATCAGTTCACAGCAGGAATGCTGGGAAAAGGAGACTGATGCTTGTAAAGGGGACTCCAGATTTGCAGGAGAAGTATAGAGGTCACTTGAACCTGCTACTAAATGCAGGTTTGTTTGGTTTTTTCCCTTGCAGGAAATGCTGCAAGTCACTCATACTCAGCTGTAGTTGTAGCCTTATGTACAAAGCATTAAGATCAGTGTTGTGATAGACTTTTAGAGTCGACTTCCCCCCGTGCTACTAACTAGCTATTAGACCTCTGGGAAATTTCTTTACTGTGTTTCCGTTTTCTCATCCTTAGAGCGAGGAGATAAGTGTTTAAAGTTGGTGGATTAATTAGCATAGTTAAAATACATAGATCTGTTCAAAGCAATGATTACATAAATACTTGTTATTTTCTAATTGTCATGTAAATATTCAGTAGTTTTTTTTTTTTTTTTTTAAAGAAAACATGGAAGGGAGTGAGAATGAAATGCTAGCTTGAGTACTTGAGAGTGACAGTCATCTGTTAACAGGAAAACCACAACAGATCAGTTCTTTGGTTTATACACGATAACATGGATTATTACCCACATAAACTAAAGTTATTAAATATCTCCACAATAATAGAACTGAGTTTAAATGAAGGCCTACCTCTAGATCTTCATCCTCATCGATCTTCTGTATATTTTGGTAGGCAGCAGTGAAGACCTCTAAAGCTTTGCCATGAAATAACATTTCAATTGTTATAAACTCTGAAAATATGTTCTGAAAAACACAAAGTTTGAACTTTAAAGTCATTTAAGTTGTTTTATGTATTTAGGAGCTTATTGTAGAACCACCGAGTTTTATATTCTCCATTATATAGTCTTAATGTTTTGTGTTACTAAAACCTAGGAGTCAGTTTTTCAACAGGACAAAACATAAAAAAATATTTGTGAAGACTTTCAGCAAAAATTTAAATTGTGAAAAATGTTGCCTTAATCACTCTTCACTTCTCTGTCTTTCCTCTTAAAAATTTGCTTTTCTTTATACATGATAGCTGATATTTGGATGAAAAAAGTGACTAAAATATACACACCTCCATACTCCAATACTATATGCCTATAAATGTGGTAAAATTTTAAAACATTTTAGTAACTTCAGCTGATGTAAGAGAAGACCAACCAGCAGTAATTGTTACTGTATGATGAGCGTCATGGGCAGCTATGCTGTTCTAGCATATACAACTGAGTATCAGAGTCAAAAGCACTGTGTTTAGTATCTAAACATCTCCAGAGGTACACAGGGATACCTTAAGAGACTGAGTGGCCTCTGACGAGGACTAGGAATTAATTCCTTCATTTTCAGTTTTCCTAAGATAGGGTTAAAAACATCCATAAAAGAATGTGCTACTGTTTAAGGACAGGGTGAGATCATTAAGACTCCAGGAAATTGAAACATTTTCAACAAAGGTGCCTGCCAAAGCCATTCACAGAGTATATAAAAAGAGTGATACTAACCCCTGAACTCATACAGTGCAAAAGTAAGTGCATCACAGACTTTTTATGGATAAAAATGATAAAATTATTAGAGGAAAACTGAGAGAAATCACTACCTGATTTGACAGTGGAGTCTCAGCTGTAACACTGAACCACAAGCAACAAAAGAAACTGAAAAGATGTCACTAAAATTGAAAATATGTGTTCACATGATGCCATCAAGAAAGCAAAGACAGCAGATAATGTGAAAACAAAACAAAACAATGACGTCCACTGGAACTTGGGTCTAGAACGTGATTAAAAACAACCCTTACACCCAGTAGCAAAGACTACCTAACTGAAATATGGAGAAAGACTTGAACGGGCATTTCTCCAAGGAAAATACACACAAATGGTCAGTAAACATTGAGGATTTCAAATCAAAACCACAATGATATACTACTGTATAAACACCAGCATGGTTACAAGAGATTTTACTAGGAAGAAAGTACTGAGGAGTCAAAGGAATATGAACCATCATACAATGCTAGGAAGGCTGTACAATTACAAAGCTACCTTAAACAGACTGGCAATTCCTCAAATAGTTCAACATTTATTGAATGACCCAGCAATTTCATTCATATAGATAATATGTGAAAATGTATTTCCACACAAGAATGTGTAATATGTTTAAATTAAACATACAGCCAAATGGTGGGAACAATTAAAGTAGACATTAACTGATTAATGGATAGACAGTATGATACGATCATATTTATTTTGTCAAAACCAATGAAATAGTGATGCTTGCTACAATATGGATAAGCCTGCAAGCATGCTGAGAAATAAATCACAAAATATTATTTCATGGTGAAATGTCCAGACTCACCTTATCCATAGAGACAAGATTAATGGTCTCTTGGGCTAGTAAGCAGGCAAAAAGGTAAAGCTAAAGGGTACAAGGTTTAGGTGGTGAAAATGTTCCCAAACTGCTATGGTCGCACATAACTTAAGCAGCAGTCAGTTGTATACTTTTGATTTATATCTGCTGCTTCACAGGTAAAGTTTCTCCTGCTCCTTTCTCCTTGGAAACACCAAGAGACTTTTTCAAGGAGGACAGTATTGCAACAAGGAGAGGAACTTGGACATACTCTGTAGCTCCTCCATCTATTTCAGAGTCTCTGGAAGCAGTCACTAAAGCTAGGAATTCTGCACTTACTTTATTTGCTCCAGTTTTGTACTCAGTATTGAGCAGGAAATTTATAATACCTTAGAGGTAGATGGGATACATAAGAAAACCCAAAGGTCATAGATTTCATGTGAAAAACATTTGCAGGTCTGAGGAAGGGTTAACTGTTAAGCGGCCAGGGAATAATTCTTGATTCTCATTGTTCACGTTAATGTTAATTTTCTTAGAACTCTTAACCCCGAATTTGACAGAGAATGTCAGCAGCTGTGGAACTTCATATCTCCCCATATTCTCCCAGCTTGGAAAGTTGTTTATTTCAGAACCGCCTCTTTAAACACTGAGCAGTATTTGCACAGCTTTTATGTAGCACAGTGCAAAGCCTGTGACTTAATTCAGAGGCCAAAGTTCTGAAATGTTTTGAAGCTATGATTAGGAAATATTCAAACGAATTGCTTTCAGAGATGGATTTCCTAGTTCAACTATCACATAGTTCTTATTTTATTGGTAATATAGCAAAATAAAAAAAAAACTGTTACAGGAAAATTTGCAGTGAGTTAAAAAAATCCTTAATTTTATTTGCATATAAAATTAAGCAATATTTAAGATCTTTCAAAGACACCTAAAACACTGTTGTCAAAGACCTATGGAAAAGTCAAATCTGCATGTTTCTCACATAATAAAGGCAATTGTGAATATTTAAACCAAACTAGTTTATCATTGTGGATACAAATTTATGTTAATTTCCTAGTTAGGGTTTCTTTTGCTGTGATAAACACCATGACCAAAAACAAGATTGGTAGGAAAGGGTTTATTTGGCTCCCACTTTTACATCTTAGTCCATTATTGAAGTTGGCAGGAACTCAAGGCAGGAACCTGAAGGCATGAGCTGATGCAGAGGCCATGGAGAGGTAATGCTTACTGGCTTGCTCATCATGACTTGCTCAGCCTGCTTCCTTACAGAGCCCAGGACCGCCGCCCAGGGATGGCACCACCCACAATGGGCTGGGATCTTCCCATTAATCACTAAGAAAATGCCATACAGCAGGATCTTAAGGAGTCATTTTCTCAATTGTGTTTCCCTTCTTTCCAATGACTAGCTTGTATCAAGTTGACATAAAACTGGCCAGCACAATTACATCCTTGAAAGTAATGTAGCTATTTATTTTAGGCTATAGATGTTATTATCATAATAGATATATTTACTATAATGGAAATCACAAATTAAAAAAACAACTGGTTTATACTTCATATTTTCAGTTGGGGTTCTCTGACAAAGTTACGTTGTATGTACATCAGCTTATTTTTAGTAACTACTTGTTTCAACAGAGGAATGGATGCAGAAACTGTGGCACATTTACACAGTGGACTACTACTCAGCTATTAAAAACAAGAAAATCATGAAATTTTCAGACAAATGGATGGGGCTAGAAAAGGTTATCCTAAGTGAGGTAACCCAGAAACAAAAAGACAAACATGGTATATACTCACTTGTAAGTAGATATTAGCCATATAATACAGGATAACCATATTAAAATCTACAGACCTAAAGAAGCTAAGTAACAAGGAGGACCCTAGGGAGGATGTTTGAATTTCATTCAGAATGATAAGCAGGACAGACACCAGAAGTGGTGAAAGAGAGGGAACAGGAAGGGAGCCTACCATAGATGTTGTCTGAAAGGCTCCACCCAACGGGATCGAAACAGATGCTGAGATTCACAGTTAAACTTTGGGCAGCACGCAGGGAGTCTTAGGGAAAAAAAGGGGATAGAAAAACACGGAGGGGACAGAGAGCCCCACAAGGAGACCAAAAAGCTAAAAAGTCTTAGCCCAGGGGGTCCTGCAAAGACTGATGCACCAACCAAGGACCAAGCATGGAGAGGACCTGCTCAGATGTAGCCCATAGGCAGCTCAGTCTCCATGTGGGTTTCTGAGAAAGGGGAGCAGGGGCTGCCTCTGTTATGAACTTGGTTGCGTGCTCTTTGATCACTTGCCCCTGGCGATGTAGCCTTGCCAGGCCATAGAGGAAGAGGATCCAGGCAGTCCGGATGAGACTTGATAAGCTAGGGGCAGATGGCAGGAGAGGAGACCCCCCCTTTCAGTGGATTAGGGGAAGGGGATGGAGGAAAGAGGTAAGGAGGGTGGGACTGGGAGGAGTTGAGGGAGGGGGACAGGCTAACAGAATGGATGCAAAGACGGGATTCATCATTCTGTTGTACATAAGGATATCACCAGCAAAGACAGACAGTATCTCGGCGTGAAAGGATAAAAAAAGATTTTTCAAGCAAGTGGACCGAATAAGCAAGCAGATATAGCCATTTTAATATCTAACAAAATAGACTTTCAATCAAAATTATTCAAAAAAGTTGGAGAAGGACACTTCATACTCATCAAAGGAAAAATCCAAGATGACCTCTCAATACTGAATATCTATGCCCCATATGCAAGAGCATCCACAGTTGTAAAAGAAGCATTACTAAAGCTTAAATCACACATCAAACCCCACATATTAATAGTGGGGGACATCAACACCCCACTCTCACCAATAGGCAGATCATCAAGGCAAAAATTAAACAGAAATAATGGAACAAATAGACATTTTGACCCAAATGGGCCTAACATATCTACAGAATATTTTACCGAATGTAGAAGAATATATCTTTGTCTCAGCATTTCACGGAACTTTCTCCAAAATAAACCATATATTTTGTCATACAGCAAGGCAAGTCTCAACAGATACAAGGAAATTGAAATAATCCCCTGTATCTTACCTGACCACTATGGATTAAAGCTGGACTTCAACAACAATAGAAAGAACTGGATGCCTACAAATTCATGGAAAATGATCAGCTATCTACTCAATGACCACTGGGTCAGGAAAGAAATTGAAGACTTTCTAGAATTCAATGAAAATGAAGACACAACATAACCAAACTTATGGGACACAATGAAAGCAATGTTAAGAGTAAAATTCATAGCACTGAGTGCCTTCATAAATTAGTGAGATCTCAAACTTAAAATTTAACACATACCTGAAAACTCAAAGCAAAAGAAACAAACATATCCTGACAAAGTAGAGGGTAGGAAATAGACTCAGGGCTGAAATCGGTAAAATAGATACAAATAGAATAATATAAAGAATAAACAAAACAAAGAGTTGGTTCTTTGAGAAAAATCAACCAGACAAACCCTCAGCCAAAATAACTAATAGGCAGAGAGACTGTATCTAAATTAACAAAATCAGAAATGAAAAGGGTACATAACAGGACAGATACTGAATTACTAGGTCTTATTTCAAAAATCCATTCTCCACAAAATTGGAAAATCTAAGCAAAATGGGTGATTTTCTTGACAGATACACCTACCCAAGATAAATCACCATAGGCAAACAACTTAAATACACCCTTAACCTCTAAGAACATAGAATCAGTCATTAAACATTTCACAACAACAACAAAAGCCCAGGGCCAGATGGCTTTAGTGCAGAATTTTACTAGACTTTCAAAAAAGAGCTAATACCAATACCTCTCAAATTATTTCACAAAACAGAAACAGAAGGAACACTGTCAAATTCATTTTATGAGGTCACAGTCATCCTGATACCTAAACCACACAAAAACTCAACAAATAAAGAAAATTTCAGATCAGTTACCCTCATGAACATTCATGCAAAAATAATTGAATACTTGCAAACCAAATCCAAGAACACATCAAAGATATCATCCACCATGATCAAGTAGGCTTCATCCTTGGGGTGAAGGTATGGTTCAATATATGAAAATCTATTAATGTAACCCATCATATAAATAAACAAAGAAAAAAAAACCCTACATGATCATCTCATTAGATGCTGAAAAAGCCTTTGATGAAATCCAACACCCCTTCATAATAAATCTTGGATAGATCAGGGATACAAGGCATATACCTACACATACTCAAGGTAATATACAGGAAGCCTATAGCCAACATCAAATTAAGTGTAGAGAAACTTAAAGCAATTCCACTAAAATCAGGGACAAGATAAGGGTTTCTACTCTCCATATCTATCTAACCAGTGTAGTACTTGAAGCTTTAGCTAGAGCAATGAGGTCAAGGGATACAAATTGGAAAGGAAAAAATCAAAGTATTGCTACACACAGATGATACATTGTATACATCAATGACCCCAAAAGTTCTACTGGGAAACTCCTCAGTGCCTTCAGTGAAGTGGCTGGATACAAAAAAAACCAAAACCAAAACCAAAAACAAACAAACAGACAAAACAACAACAACAACAAAAACCAAAAACAATCAGTAGTCTTCCTATATACAAATTAGGGAAAGAACACCTTTCAAAATAGCCACAAATAATTTAAACTATCTTGGTTTAACCCTAACCAAGCAAGTGAAAGAAAATATGACAAGACCTTCAAGCCTTTGAAGAAATAAATTGAAGTATCAGAAGATAGAATGATCTCCTATGTTCATGGATCATGGTAAAAATGGCCATCTTACCAAAAGCAGACTACAGATTCAATGCAATTACCATTAAAATAACAACACAACTTTTTACTGAAAGAACAATACTTAACTTCATATGGAAAAACAAAAAACCCAGGGTATCTAAAATAATCTTGTACAATAAAAGAACTGGAAGCATTACCACCCGATTTCAAATTGTACTACAGAGCAGTAGCAACAAAAACTGCATGGTATTGGCACAAAAACAGACAGGTTGATCAATGGAATTGAATCGAAGACCTGGAAGTAAAGCCGCACACCTATGGACACGACTTTTGACAAAGAAGTCAAAATTATACAGTGAAAAAAAGAAAGCATCTTCAATTAATGTTGGTGGTTTAACTAAATATGTGCAGTCTTCTGCACATAGAAGACTGTAAATTGTAAAGAGCGAGGTTTTACATCCATGGGGTCCAAGGGTGGTTGAGGCGGGATGGGGCATTGGCAATAAAGGGTAAAGGTCCAAAGACTTTTGCTTTAGGCCTGTTGGGGCTAGTAACTGATTTCTCCTAGCATTTCTCTCTGTACTTTAACTCTCAAGCTTTCAGGCTATTTGTGACCGCTGCTCCTGGCAAGAAATTGAACTTTCTTAACTGTTAGGCTCATGGATCTGGAACTTTAACTCTTAAACTTTCAGGCTGATAGCCTTGCTATTTGGGGCTGCTGGTTGCGGTAAGAAGAAAGAAAATATCATACTTTCACACAAACATAGGGAGCTCCAAAAGACCATTCTTAAACATACATAAAGACAGACAATCAGACAGACAGACACATTTGCTGGATGGTGAATGGAGGAAATCTTCAATCAACCAACAACTTTATTTCTGTCCTGTGTTTTATGCCCTCTAAGACAAAGGTTTTCTATGTAAAAGAAAAATTTACCTCATTTAAGAATAGATATAATCGTTACACAAAAAAGGAGTTACAGTAGTTCTACTGATTCTAAGTTTTCATTAGAAGTATATTTAACTACATACTTTTGTTTATTATAAGTTTTATCTTTTTCTATTTGAAATGTATGTTATGTGTTCAAAGCAAGAGTTTTTTTTATGTCAAAGTTTTTTTCTAAAAAAAAGTTATCTGCCTTGCCTTGTCTAAATAACCATTTATTCTTTCTTTCGTGGTGTACACCTGGGCCTTATGGGACTAAACCTAGAATGGATGATTTCCTTGATCATTAATTTGTTCGAATCTTGTTTTCTTTCTTAGTGTAATTCACATGGAGGTTTATAGCATTCCTAGAAGTTTTTGCTATACTGTAGGAAGGTTTAGAATTATCTGAATCAATCCACAAATCATTATCAGGAATTATAAAAATCATCTGCAGGAAATCTGCCCAACAGAGAGAGTGGTACTTACGGAGGAATAATATTATGCTATAGGCAGTGAGGGTCTATATGCTCAACTGAACTATGCCAGGCATATGAGACAAGCATAGGAATACAAGCGATACAGCAAAATAAGCAATCTCGAGGCAAAAGCCTTTGGGACTTTGCCTAAACCAGGGATATACCCATTCGTCAGCCATGCAAAAATGAGTGGGCTGCCTCCAGGAAGCTCACCTGTTTGCTTTTGCCAATCCAGCATGCAATTGCTCCCAGCACAAATAGATCCATACTTATCTCCCTGTAAAAACTCAAGCCTAAGTGGATCAAAGACCTCAACATAAAACCAGATGAACTAAGTTTGATAGAATAGAAAGTGGGAATTGCCTTGAACTCACTGGCACAGGAAACAGCTTCCTGAACAGAATACCAATAGCTTAGACACTAAGATCAATAATTAATAAATGGGCTCTCACAAAATTGGAAAACTTCTGCAAGGCAAAGGACATTGTCAAAATGAAAAAAAGGCAGCTTTCAGAATGGGAAGATCTTCATCAACCTTGACCGAAGGCTGATATCCAAAATAATAAAGAACTCAAGAAACTGGTCATCAACAAACCAAATAATCCAATTACAAAATGAGGTACAGAGCTAAACAAAGAATTCTCAACAGAGGAATCTTGAATGGCTAAAAAGTGTTTAAAGACATGTTCAACGTCCTAAGTCATTTCTTTAGGGAAATTCAAATCAAAATGACTCTGAGATTTTCTCTTCGCACTTGTCAGAATGGCTAAGATCATAACCACAAGTGACAGGATAGACTGTTGAGGGTGTGGAGCAAAGGGAAGATGCCTCCATTGCTGGTGGAGGTTCAAACTTGTATACAGCCACTTTGGAAATCAACATGGCAGTTTTTCAGAAAATTAGGAATAAATCTACCTCAAGACCCAGCTATCCCACTCCTGAGCATATACTCAAAAAATGATCTATCATACCACAAAGACACTTGCTCAACTATGTTCATAACTTTATTCATAACTAGAAACAGCCTAGATGTCCCTCAGACGAAGAATGGATGAAGAAACTGTGGTACACAATGGAACACTACTCAGATATTAAAAACAAAGACATCAGGAGGGAGGGTGGAGCTGGGAGATTGGGGAGGGGCTACAGCCAGGATAGAAAGTGAATAAATTGTAACAAATAATAGATTTTAAAAAATAAAAACAAAGACATCATGAAATTTGCAGGCAAATAGACTGAACTAGCAAAGATCATCCTGAGTGTGCTAACCCAGACCTAGAAGGATGTCTTCACTTATAAGTGGATATTAGCCATAAATGATAACCATGCTACAACCCACAGACCCAAAGAAATAACAAGGAGGGATCAAGGAGGGGTAATCTCACTAAGAAGGGAAAATAGAATAGACCTTGTGGGTGGATGAGGGAAGGGACTGGAAGCTGTGGGGGGGGGTGGATGGACACAGGAGGGATTAGGTTGGGGAGGACAGAGGGAGAGAATACTGGGAGAGACAACTGGAATTGGAGGTGAAGTCATGTCTGGGATAAGCTAGAAACCTCAGGCAATGGGAACTCCCAGGAATGAGGGTGACCTAGCTAAGACTCATAGGAAGGGAGATATGAGCCTGAACTGGCCATCTCATGTAACCAGGCAAGACTTCCAATGGAGGAAATCGGACACCAACCCAGCCACAAAACCTTCAGGGCTACAATTTGGCTGCATACAAGATGTGCAGGGTAAAGATGGTGCAGGATCTGAGGGAATGGCCAGGCAATGCATGGTCTAGTTAGAGACCCATCCCGTCAGAGGGAGCCCATACTGTTAATGATGGTCTGCTGTACGTGCTCTACATACTGCTATATATGCAGACAGGAGCCTAGCAAAACTGTCATCAGAGAGGCTTCACCCAGCAACTGGGGGAAACTGATGCAGAAACCCATAGTCAAATATTAGGCCGAAGTTGGGGAATCCTGCTGAAGAAGGGGAGGAAGGAGCCAGAGCGGTCAAAGACATCTGAAGAAAACTCACAGAATCAACCAACCTGGACTCATAGGGGCCTAGAGAGACTGACTCGCCAAGCAGGGGCATGCATGGGGCTGACTCTCTGCACAGAGGTAACAGTACGCAGCTTGGTTTTCATCGTGGACTCCTAACAGCGAGACTGAGGGGCTGTCAGCAGCTCTGGTATCTACATTAGGGACCCTTCCCCGTCTTGGGCTGCCTTGTCTAGCCCCAACAGGAAAAGGCGCACCTAGTCTTAATGCAACTTGTTACACTAAGGCTGTTTGATGCCCATGGGAGGTCTCCACTTTTCTGAAGAGAAAGGGAAGAAGAGTGTGGAGGTAGGTGAGGGGGAAACACTAGGAGGAGAAGAGGGAAAACTGCAATCAGAATACAAGGTAAGCAAATTGAAAAAAAGAATATAGCCCCTTTAATATGCCATTGTGCTTATAATAATAACACTTGATAAATTTTGGTCTATAATTTTTTTTTTAAACTTAAGCACTCTGGGCTAAAATTCAGTACATTATTCTTTCTCCAACTGTAAGCAAGGTTAGAAAACATTCTATGTTAAGTTGGGTACCTTTATGTCCTTTATTTTCTGCTTTTCAAAATTGTCAATAGTTTCCTCCAAATGACGGCTTGTGCGGGTAGCATCAATTGTGGCTCTCTGTAATTCAGTCTCTGCCTAAAAAGTGAATCCCCCAACAAAAGAAAAAGCCCATCAGAATCCATGTAGTTGAATCTTTTGGCAAAAGTTACCATTTCAATGCTGACCTTAACTGGCCTGAAAGCGTGAACTGTTCAAACTTACCTTTTACCACAAACACGGAAAGAACTATATTAGATAATATGCACAATATAGGACTTTAAGTTTATTAAGTGAATTTCTCAAAACAAAATTCTTTCTTTAACACTATTTTCCCTGTTTCCCTGGGATTTGTGTGGAACTATTTTCTGTTTTCTACTGCTTCCCTCTGTTTCAGTCTGTACCATTTATTACAGTATCTGTTTTCTAATATCTGTCTCCTTAACCCTCATCCTTCAAAAAAAAACACATGGAGTTTGTTACTATCTTCAGTGCTCTCAACACTGTATTAACCTGTAAAATACAGATTATCTCACAAGATTACTTTATAGATTAAATGGAATAAGTAAATCTTTGTGAAGGACAAAGAGTATACACTACAAAGACCAACAATTATAGCCCCTTTCCACTACAGAAAATCTAATTTTTATTAGTATAACATGCAAGTGCTTAAGTCTATTGAGACTCAAGTATCTTATCACTGTATACTTTTAAGAGTTCCCTAAATCACTAAATACACAATATCTAATTTTGAGACAGGGTCTCTCTTGGTATAGCCTGTGCTATATTAGGATTCTCTAACTCGGGCTGATTGTAAACTCATGTTCTCCTGCCTGTGCTTCTTGACTGCTGTAATTACAGGTGAATGTCATCATATCTTTATGTCTATGTCTGATGTAGTTTAGGGATATATATATATCATGGTCTATGCTGGCTGTAAGCTTACTATCTGGTGGAAGAAAACCTTGACTTCTGATCCTCCTACCTTCCAAGTAACTCAATTACAGGCAAGTACCATCATGCTCAGCTTAATCAGTTTTTGATAAGCCAACAACGATGCATTGTTTCTGTTTAGTAACTAATCCTTTAAATGACAGGTTTTAATGTTTTGCTTTATACTTGGTGACATGCATAAGATCTAGATCTGTGTTGCAAAATCAATTATCATGGACTCTAAATATTGCTATTTACTTGTGGGCTGAACATAGATTTTTTTTTCTTTTTAAAACTGTTTCCTAAGTTAGCCCAGTTGCACACCAAGAATTCAGGTACATGCAGGTACAAACAGAAGCCACAGTACTGTTAAGTGTAGAAAATTCCAATTTAATCATGTTATTTCTCTTTACGCATCTTTTCCTTTAGGACAGTAGTTGCTTCTACACATTAAATATTTTCTTAAGCAATACCAACAGTTAAAAAGTCATACCTCAATTTTATGATTAAATTATTCCTGACAAAGTTTTGTTCTTTCTACTAAAATTATATTTTCTCTAAAGTCATATATCATTTAATATGAATCTTTCATCAAAATTTTGAGATGTACTATTCTGACATTTAGCTATTGCTTTCTCTTAAAAGAATCTATAAATTGAAACAAGTAAAAGGGTTTACTCTCAGGATCCATTTCTGGAAACACCATTTTATTGCCCACCTGCGACTGAAAATTTTCATAAAGGAAAAATACATTTCAAAGAGGAGTGAACATTTTAAAATAAAATCATATACCTTTATAGACTTACTCTTACAATTAGCATTTATAGCTTTTGTGACTTTTATTTTGTCTTTGATCATCTTATTTCCTGGTATTTTAAAGATTGGGAGCCTCTGTAGGACTGTTTAAAACCAGGAAAGCATGGGGAAGCAGAAGCCAAAGCCAGGATCTTCGCATCCCAGCCTCCAGCAGCCCCCATCCATTTCTAAAGTCTGAAATCCTCTTCCCAAGCACAGAACTCACCCAGAAGTCAGCCTTTGAAAATATACATGATAATACTGAAAACTGCTCAAAATCCTTCAATGAACCAATCTCAAGTAGGCAATATTAAGAACAATTAGCAGCGTATCCAGCAGAATCAGCCAAGACTTTCAAATGGTGATGAAAAGGGAAACCAGACTGATACTTTCAAACTGTGTTACGGCTTGTTCAGAAGCTATTTGGGGCTTTGGGGGTGATAGCAGATCCTAGGATTATCCTCGTCAAAAGACAAGACTCTGCTTGATTTACATATTGGACCTTAGCATACTTTTGAGTAGAGAGTTGAGTTCTAAGGGTCTATCTGGTAAAAACACTACAATACTCTTGACTGAGTGTTTTATATTGAATACATTAACATGTAAACTGTCACTCATGCTCTAGTTTCAAGCTGTCAGAATCCTTAAGTCGACCTCATCTAGGAGTAGAAATTCGCCTGTAACAGTGACTTGTGTTTTTCCCACCTTCCTTGAGGTGGGCCAGAAAGTTTGCCTCCTTCCTCTACGGCAGTTAACAGCATTTATAGGTTAGGTAAGTGTGAGCTAGCAGTGCATTCACTTCTGGTTAATGATCAATACAAATACTTATGAATCAATCAACAACTACGCAGAATTCTAGATGTCAAATTTTGCCTGCCTCCATAGACTCTTTTCCTCCAAGAACAAAACAAATTTTGATTACTGACTTAATTCTTAAACACTGGTGACTTCCTAGTCTTGACAGAGATTTCTTGTTGGCATTCAGGAATTTTAGCTTTCTCTGATTTGTCCAGCTTGCTTAAAACACACTTTGGTTTAAAAATTTAAACTGCAATAAATATCCCACAAATGTTCCGTGCCAGCCCAACTTAACTGCCTCTTTTTGTTTTTTTCTATTTTTTCTTTTTTAAAATAAAAGGTTGGTCTATGTACCTTTGGTCCAAAGGAAGATAGACCAGGCAATTGATGAAGTCTCAAATCACTTAGGGGTCTCCCCTTTAGGAATGGAGGGGTTCTTCAACCTCCAATGTCCCCAAAGAGACACTCCTTATGTAGTGTCTGGCTGAGCTAGGCAGTATCAACCTTGAGTAGGCGGGGGACCCAGTGAGATAGAATGGGGATGGTATCAGGGAGATGTTAGTGCTTTTCACACATCTCTCAGCAGTGTATATACTTGTTGGTCATCAACGAGACACATTCTAGCTCAGGAAGGAACTGTTCTCTAGAAGATTCTTTGTACAACAAACATTACTATTTAGATACCATGTGTCCTGCTATGACCTTAATCATACTGAAATCTCCTGAAGGTTTGACATTAGTATTTACTTGTTAATTTACCCTGAAAACATTTACACTTCTGAGTAGATTGGGGGATAGTCAATCAAAAAAAAAAAAAAAAAACAACAACAACAACAAAAAAAACCAAAAACCAAAAACAAAAACAAAAACAAAAAAAACAAAAAAAAAAGGACTGGGTTAGGATGTATAACAGCATTATAGCTGGCTAGTTTCTTTTTTCTTTTCTTTCTTTCTTTTTTTTTTTTTTAGTATTAATTACAGTTGATTCACTTTGTATCCCAGATGTAGCTTCCTCCCTCATCCCCTCACAACCCCACCTTCCCTTCCTCTTCTTTCCCTATGGCCCTTCCATGTCCACTGATAGGAGAGGTGCTCCTCCCCTTCCCTTTGACCCTAGTCTATCAGGTCTCATCAGGACTAGCTGCATTGTCTTCCTCTGTGGCCTGGTAAGGCTGCTCCCTACCCCAAGGGGCCAGTGATCAAAGAGAGCTGGCTAGTTTCTATTGTGAGGATTCCTAAATATGTTTCTTTTTGCCACCAACATGAAAATTCTCTACACACTTCGAACTACAGATGCATAATTTCCATATACATTTACTTTTGTATTATATAACTCACAAAAAAACATTTAAGACCTAATCCAAAGGATACAATTACATGTCGATCAGATGGATTTCGTTGGCGTGTCCTTTCTAATTGAGATAACTGTTTGGCTTCTCGATTCCTTGCTGTTAATGTTGCTTTGAGATCATCCTGTAAATAAGCATTTTTGTTAATAAAACTTTCTAACATAAGAAATAAAACATTCTTAAGAATGGAAGAATACTTCTTGTTTGATCCCGGCACTGGGAGCTCAAAAGGTATGAGCAGTGTATGTGTGTGTGTGTGTGCAGGAAAGCATGGACATTTCAATGATATTTTCTCCAGATAAAACAATATGAATGGAAAATGAAACATACAAATACATGACTATGATGCTTACAGGAGCGTATGTATTTATAAAAAATAAACACCAAAAAGTTTTTATTATGTATAAATTTTACTCCAAGTTGATTTCAAAAATAGTTTCTCAGATTTTAAAAATACAGACACCAGCTTTAAAACAGAAGTGTAAAAACATATTCATCAAATATTATAAAATTTTCCACAATAATGATTTTGACTGCTAGAGCAGAATATTGGTATATTTAGTAAGCTTGGTAAAAATGCTTCATCATTTTTAAAGATCCAAGAAAATATTTTTCAAAGTATGTAAAAAGAATAACTGCATGTTATTTGTATTTGTTATGAAAAAGAAAACGCATACCTTGTCAGTACGCCACAGGATAAAAACAGGGATTTACTTACTCGTTTCATTTTTACTATGGTTCCATAAGCTTTCAAAGGTTCAACTACTTTGGCTTCAAGTCTTTCAACCTATTAAAAATTATATAAAACATAACTGAAAAGAAACATAGAAATATCGAAGTTTAAGCACTGAAATCAAATCTATGCTACTTAATCTGAAATAAATATGGTACAGATTAATAGTTTTGAAATTTTTGGTTAAGATGATATTGTTTATGATATTTTAAGAGAAGGATAATCATCTAGGTACTGCTAATACTCAGAATGTTAAGTCAGGCCTTGATGTGTAAACGGTGCAGCCACAGCAGCAGACAGCACCTGGAGCACAGCCAGATGGGAATGTGCCTGACACTTCTAACCGGCTCTCCCTTGAGAAGCACAGAATTTACCTCACAGCTTTCAGAAAGTCTGAAGACATTTATAGTTTTAGTACAGCTACCATTTTCATGTGTTCAAGCACATACTGTCAGCTAAAATAGATATGGACTCCTAATTCTTATAGCTCAACTTTCCAGATACAATGAAAGATACAGAGTTACTCAGATCAAAAGCAAACAGTTTAGGGATTATTGTATGAGCTGCATTTTTTTAAACAGCCACTTATGACTTATCAAAGCCCAGAGAACAAGATAAATAGGCTTAGTGACGCTGATCTACCAAACTGTACAACTGATCTCTTTTTATCCAGAATTAAACAGTTTCTCATACTCATTTCAATTTCATCACAAAGTAATAGCAATTCTATTAACAACACTAGCAAATAGAACTAAAGAAAAAATTTATATAAATACAGATAAAAGGAAACGACGAGGCACTGAAACTTTGTCAGGGTGGGCAAGCAAATGATATCTATTGCTTAAAATAAACATTTTTACAGCAAATAAAATCTCTTTTTAATGATACATGTTTATCTAGTCAATGCATTCCATTTCACATTTATTCTTTTGTTTCTGGAAATGATGTTACATGGATGTTTCATTTTAAAAGATTTTAGGAAAATGCTAAAAACAAGTTCCCGTCAGTCATTTCAGTGTTCAGATTCTGCAGTCAGGGTTGTGACGATTCAAGACGGCTTGATGCATACCGTGCCTACCAACACACACTCTGATGGTTTTCCAGGTCTAGCCTGGCAGCGTCCCCTCGCTTTCCCTTGCCTACCTGTGTCATGTTCATTAGCACCTCCACCATGTGGCAAGCAGGGAAACAGAGCAGAGCAAATGCAAATCAGTTCACTTTGCTACGTGGAAACTAGCACAAAAATTTTCTAGAAAGGGGAAATTATTGGTGAAATAGGACTTTAGGATTATCTGTGAATTAAAAGCTACATTTGGGACATAAAATCTCCAGTTACCACCTATAACTGAGTAGTGCTTGCTATAGAAGAAACGTATGCCAAGAGCTCGGTACTTTCCTTACGGGCATCTCTGAGAGGTTAGTACTCAAATTCTGTATGCAGAATGATGATAAGGTCAAAGACTATTTCTCCTATTTTAATTTCTGGTAACTGAAATTTCTTTTAGGCTTTAAAGATGAAAAAGAGCAGTGGTGCTTGTTACAAAAGTAAAAAAGAGATGGAGTGTAAACTTGGCAACTTTTGTAAGTTAACTGCTATCTAAAAAAGTATATCAAAGTGCTTATGCAGTATCCACAGTAATAAAAATACTGGTGCTTAGAAAGCTCAGGAGAGCAAGACTCCTGAGCACTCAAAGCCAGGCTCTCATACTCATTACCTGGCTTGTTCCTGTGTTATAAAATGTACTTTGTTCAACTTTCAAGCCAGGCAAGTATCAGCAATACGCTGCCTATTCGTTAGTAATTTGTTCATTTTGCCATTCTCAGCATTGCCATCTCTAGCCATTCTTTAAAAACCACTTGGTGCACACGGAATAAACAGGCGCCTTCCTTTCCCATGAGTGCCACCTTTTCTGAACACCGGCACCCTGTTACCAAAGTTGCCAAATGCTGCGGTAAACTCAAGACTTAAAGCACACCTCAAGTTTAGTTTGGAAAGTGTCAGGTCATAGAAAGGTTTCCTACAGTGGACTTACCCGTGTTACGGACATTTATCAAGTGTGCGTTCACCACCGTTGGGTAGGCGACAATGAAACGTCCCCCTAATTCCTACACACTACTTCTTGGCTTAGAATGACGACACCAGAACCCAATTTCATACCTCTGCTTGGCGGTAATCCTGAAGTTTGGCAAACTCATCTGCAAAGTTTTTCAGACCCTGCTTTAAATTTGGGGTCTCGGTAGAGGCATATACGTTGATCTCGTTCACCAGGAGGTCAGCTTTGTCTCGCAGCCTGGCAGTTTTCCGTACGTAAGCAGCAAAGATTTGGCAGAGCTCTCCGAAATGCTTCTCCACGTTGGTGACCGCATCCTGCAGCTGTTTTGTCTGAGCGTCTCTAGAAAAAAAAAGGAGACACAGAACACTGTTCTTAAAACAGTAAGACAGTGTCCGGCTAATGATATATGCAGACCTTAACGGGGCAGCCTGGAGCTCTGAAGGGAAACATTCCCAACTCTCCCGGAGGCCCGCCTCCTCCGGGACCCTAAGCAGGGTCTGGTCCTGCCCTTGGACAGAGCAGGCCCGGGAAAGGTCCCGCCGGGAAGGGGAGGCAGCTGCCTCTGTGCGGCCTCCCGGGGATCGGCACCACGGCGGGGCCCCCGCCAAGCTCAGCGGGGTGGGCCGGCCCGGGACGCTCTCTCGGGCCTGCACTAGCTGCAGGGCTGCGGGGACCTTGCGGCCTGGTCCCTCCCCGGCCGGCGGCGCGGCCCTCGGCCCGGCATCCCTCGCCCACCCGGCCCTCTCCCGCGGGCGGCCTGCACGACGAGGCCCCTGGCGGTTACCGGTCTTCCAGGTTGCGCCTCAACATCCTGCCTTGCGTGCCGCCGGGGACCCGGAGAGGGAGCCCAACGAGCGTGGCTCCGGGGCGCCAGGGCGCGCGGGAGCGGGAGCCGCCGCCACTTCTACCGGGAGGTGAGAGCGCGCCGCGCGCGCCGCCGCGCCCGCCCGGCGTTTCCGTGGCAACGCGGCGCGCGCCCCTGCGGTCAAGAGCGGGGCGAGGGGGACCGGAGGGCATGGGGCGGAGGGACCAGCAAGCATCCTCCTTCTGTGCAGCTCCAGAGCCCTCCCAGGCCGCTGCAGGCAAAGGAGGAAAGGCAACCCACCGGCAACCGGAAGGGGGGACGTGAGAGTAAAGGTGAACGGGGTCGCGGCTCTGCTTCTGGATGCGTGGATTTAACGCCGAGCCTGTCGCCGAGCCTCTCCGCGGGGCGTGACAGTGTGCGGGCTCCGGGAGCCGCTGTGTTGGTTAGATTTCTGTTGCTGTGACAAGACCCTGACAGGATCAAGTCCGTGAGGTTTCTTTAGTTGGCGCATCCCAAGTCACTGTTCTGAGGCTCTCTGGGCGGGAACGTGGAGGCCGGAACTGAAGCAGAGGCCGCAGAGCGGCACTGCTTGCCAGCCTGTTCATTCGGACCTCTTGCGCAGGGGTGGCGCTGTCAGCGGTGAGCTGGGCCCTTCCACATGGATCATCAACCAAGACAACTGCTACAGGACAAGTTTGTCTATAGGCTAGTGTGAGGGGGCACTTTCTGGACCTAAGTTGCACCTTCTCAGATTTGGTCAATCCCCCCCCAAACAAAACAAAACAAAACAAAACAAAACAAAACAACAACAAAAACAAATCCAGGCAGAACAGTAGTGCTTACTGCCTCATCTTTCTTTCTTTCGTTTTCTTCAGTTAATTGAGTTTCTAATTTGTGAAAAAGATTATGTTAGACACAAGGAATAAGTCAAAGTAGAGAGGCCTGAATGAAGGTCCCCAGTTTGAAGAGACACAGATAACCCAGAGCTTCTCCTTTAAACACTGAACACCCGTGGCCTAGCCGTGTGTGTGTGTGTGTGTGTGTGTGTGTGTGTGTAAGAGTGAGGGGTGGGGGGCGGGCAGTGACAAGGGCAAGAGGAGGGCAGTAGGAGAGAAGGAGAGAGAGAGGAGAGGGGATACAGAGAAACTTCTCCTTCACGTGAACTTGGGGTCCACATTCAAGCTTTATCTGTTTCCTGGGCTAATCCAGGACTTGGCTCAGACAAACGACCTCTAGCACACTCCTGGTTTTGTACTGACTCCTTCACACAGAGGAAATAAGATTTTTGTCTTTGCTCATTAGTGCCCCACAACTCCATGAAGGTTATTCTGTACAAATGGGTGTCCTAGTCCTGTGCAGCTTCTGCTTTAGAGCCCCCCCCCTCTGATGGTGTAACCTCTGTTTTAGGACCCCCACTCTCTCATGGTGTAAATGCCTCCTTCCTCCCTTGTAATACAGCAGGCCAACTGCTGAATGCCCACAATCTCTGACAATAGAGTCCTAAAGTAAGGTCAGAACAGTCTTTGCTGTTTCAGAGCCCACAGCCTTGGCGGAGGGATGAAGCTAGCCAGACAATCAAGTGCATATAAAATACAACCCAGAAATGTGCGTCTGTGTCAGCTTTTGTTGCATAGCAAACTCTAAGACCTAGTGATTTACAACAATGCCTCAGACAGTTCAGGATTGTGTGACTGGGATGGATGGTTCTTTGGTTGTGTTCACCTGGACTCTTTCCTGCCTTTCTCTCCAGGTGAATCAGCTAGGAGATGTGTAATATCATTAAATGTTATGGTTTGGCTATGGTTTGAGTGTGTCCTCCAACAGTTCATGATTAAGAGGCTTGGTTTGCTCCTTAAAGTACGATGAAATGTGTGGTAGACATCTGAAACAAGGAAACAAGGAGCCATGGGGACTACCATCCTTGGAAGAAATTAAGGTGGTATTTTTTTTTAATCCATTATTAATCAATTCTCTGGAGAGGGTGGTTAACTGGAATCTGGCCCCACTTGAATGTGATCTTTTTCACCCACACGGGGTGCTGCCATTATGACCAAATCTGCTATATGCAGTCTTATCAGAGCAGAGCCACTAGCACCAGCCCTTGGATAGCCAATATTGTAAACCAAATAAAACTTTATTTGTAAGTTTGCCAGCCTCAAGTATCTATTCAATATAGATTGCTAGAGCAATAAGACAACTAAAGGAAATCAAGGGGATAGAAATTGGAAAGGAAGAAGCCAAAGTGTCATTATTTGCAGATGATTTGATGGTATACATAAGTGACCCCACAAATTCTACCAGAGAATTCCTACAGCTGGTAAATACTTCCAGCAAAGTGGCTACATACCATGTAACTTAAAAAAATTCAGTAGCCCTTCTGTATAAAACAATAAATGAGCTGAGAAAGAAATTAGGGAAACACTCTTCACAATATCCACACATAATATAAAACATCTAGGTGCAACTAACCAAGCAAATGAAAGACCTGTGTGATAAGAAATTCAAGAAGATTTCAGGCTCCCATTCTCATGGATCAGTAGGATTAACATAATAAATATGACCATCTTGCCAAAAGAAATCTACAAATTCAATGCAATTCCCATCAAAATATCAACAAAACTCTTTACAGACCTTGAACAAAAAATCTCAACTTCATATGGAAAAAACAAAAAACCCAGAATAGCTGCAACAATTCTGTACAATAAATGATCTCCAGAAGGTATCTGCACCCCTGATCTCAAGCTGTACTATAGAGCAACAGTAATAAAAATTGCATGGTACTGGCATGGAAATAGACTGGTGGATCAATGGAATCGCATAGAAGACCCAGAAATAACCCACACTTATGAACACATGATTTTTGACAAAGGAACCAAAACTGTATGGTGGAAAAAAGATAGCATCTTCAACAAATGGTGCTGGTCTAACTGGATGTCTACATGTAGAAAAATGCAAATAGATACATATTATCACCCTGCACTAAATTTCAAGTGGATCAAAGACCTCAACATAAAACCATACACACTAAATTGGTTAGAAGAAAAAGTGGAGAAGAGCCTTGAACTCATTGTTATAGGAGACAACTTCTTGAACAGAACACCAACAGCTCAGGCTCTAAGATTAACAATCAATAAATGGGACCTAATGAAACTGAAAAGCTTCTATAAAGCAAAGGACACTGTCATCAGAACAAAACGACTGCCTACAGACTGGGAAAAGATCTTCACCAACCCTACATCTGACAGAGGGCTAATATTCAGAATATATAAAGAACTCAAGAAATTAAGCACTAACAAACCAAATAATTTAAATAAAAATGGGGTGCAGAGCTAGATAGAGAATTCTCAACAGAGGAATATCAGAATGGCCACGAAACACTCAAAGAAATGCTCTTTTCCATAGTCATCAGGGAAATGCAAATCAAAACTATGTTGAGATTCCATCTTACACCCATCAGAATGGCTAAGATCAAAAAACAAGTGACAACACATGCTGTTGAGGTTGTGGAGAAAGGGGAACCCTCCTCCATTGCTAGTGGGAGTGCAAACTTGTACAACCACTTTGGAAATCAATATGGCCCTTTCTCAGAAAATTGGGAACAACTCTACTTCTCCTGGGAATATGCCCAAAAGAGGCTCAAGTACACAATAAGGACATTTGCTCAACCATGTTTGTAGCAGCTTTATTTGTAACAGCCAGAAACTGGAAACAACCCAGATGCCCCTCAACTGAAGAACAGATAAGGAAACTGTGATACATTTACACAATGGAATAGTATTTATCTATTAAAAACAAGGACATCATGAAATTTGCAGGCAAATGGATGGATCTGGAAAAGATCACCCCAAGTGAGGTAACACAGACTCAGAAAGACACACATGGTATAAACTCACTTGTAAGTGGATAGTAGCTATACCGTGCAGGATAGCCGTATTACAATCCACAGACTTAAAGAAGCTAAGTAGCAAGGATGCTTAATTCTCATTCTGAAGGGCAAACAGAATAGACAGTAGAAGTGGATGAAGAGAGGGGAAAGGACTGGAGCCTTTCATAGATATCCTGTGAAAAACTCCGCCCAGCAGGAGATTGAAGCAGATGCTGAGACTCATAGCTAAACTTTGGCAGAGTGTAGGGAGTCTTATGGAAGAGTGGGGGATAGAAAGACACAGAGAGGACAGGAGCTCCACAGAAAGATCAACAGAGGCAATAAATCTGTGTTTAGGTGGGCCTGTGGAGACAGACGTGCCAACCAAGGACCATGCATGGAGAGAACCCAGGCCCACTGCTCAGATGTAGCCATGGCAGCTCAGTCTCTATGTAGGTCACCTAGCAAGGGAACCAGGGACTGGCTCTGACATGACCTCTGTTGCCTGCTCTTTGATCACTTCTCCCTGGGTGAGGCAGCCTTGCCATGCCAGAGAGGAAGAGGATGCAGGCAGTCCTAAAGAGACTCAATAGTCTGGGGTTGGTTGGTAAGGGAGGAGGACTCCCCCTTTCTGAGGACTGGGGGACAGGGATGGAGGGGGGAAGAGGGAGAGAGGATGTGACCAGGAGATGAGGGAGGGGGCTATGATTGGGATGTAAAATGAATAAATTAATTAAAAGAGAAAATGTCAATATTTATTTATTTATTTACTATGTTTATGTGAATACATGTGATGTGTGCTCTTGAGTTTATATGTCCCAGGTGTTCACAGGAAGGCCAGAGAGGGCATGGGATTCCCTGGAACTGGAGTTGCAGGCTATTGTGAGTCATCCCGTAGATTCTGGGAATGAAACCAAATCCTTGCAAGAGCAACAAGCACTCACAACTTCTGAACCATTGCTGCAGCCCACTAGCCTCATGTATTCTATAACAGTAATACAAAGTAGACAAATACAGATGCCCTAACGTGCCATGCTGTCGCAAGCCTGTCACTTGGGGCAACGTTTTTTATTTTCCAGCAGGTCAGGCAAGATTCTTCGTAGAGCTTCTTTCTAAAGTAGCCAGCAGGACATGGTAACTCCCGCTGTGCAATGCCTTCAAGGTGTCTGTCTTTGCCATGTATGCCTCTGCACTATTGCTTGATGTAAGTTACATGGTCCATGCCAGAGCGGCACGCTAGTTAGCAGGGACCTGGGTAGTGGCTGCTTCTGGTTGCTAGTCCATGTACCAACTGAGCACGTGCACGTGCTTACAACAGAGTTTTGTTATGACCTACTTGAAGGACTTCAATGACCTTTTGAAGAACTTCAAAAAGGAGGCATTTAAGCTGATCCCCAAACAATGAGAAGGAGTCACTAGGATTAAAACTAGAGTAACGAGAGGGACAGCACAGGCAAATTGTCTCCATTTGCAAAGCAGTTCTTTTTTTCTTTCTAAAATTACATATTTCAGAGAATGATATCATCTGCCAGCCAACTGTTCAGTAAAAAATCCAGGTGTTAAAATTTCGTTTTTCTAGCCACGCTGGCCATTTCCATGTCCCGCCTTTTCAAAAGCATATCGTGACGCACTTCTTCATTTTTTATGCCTTTTTAATTAACCCTTATTACCACCTCCCAGCATTGTTCACTATCCTGCTCAGGACCACTGTTCGGCTGAAGTACAGTCAGACATGCACATCAGATCATGGCAACTTTTCAAAGCTTCTGGTGTCTTTGAAATCAGCTTTAAAATTCTCATTCTATCAAGGCTCATTCCTGCCTACCCATGTACCTTCTCTTGCTGTCCTGTAGGGCTCTGCTGCGTCATCTTTCTGTGCCTGGCACGCACCAAACTTATTTCAGACTGGGTTTTGTGTGTGTCATTCCCTCTGCCTGGATGCTCCTTTTCCAGATCTTTACACAGGTGGTCCATTTTTAGAATATATAGAATTATGCTAATAAAGCACCTACCAAGAGAGCCTTTCTCTTTCTCAGATCTGCAAGTTGCTATGATATCTCCTATGATATTTCTTTGAAGCACATACCATGATCTGAAATTAACCTGCTTGTGTGCTATTTTGCCCTTCCATGAGAATACTCTCCATGAAATTAGTTTTCTATTTTGTTCACATTGCATTGCCAGTATGTGCCCCTTGTTAGACCATAGTAGGAACTCATTGATGAGAAGTCGTCTGTGAGTAAATGGGTGAATGAAAACCCCATAGCTGAGTGTTTACCTTTGTGTGAGAAAGTGGCAGGAAGTCAGCTGGAGTGGAGGTGGCTGTGGGATGTGATGGGAGGCTAGGTAGGGGTTAGGTCTTGTGGAGCATTTTAGCTAATGCTAACAGATTTAGACTTTGGTTCTTGTGTGAGTCAGGGTTCTCCAAAGAAAAGAACAAATAGGGTATGTATGTGTATAGTACAATGTATAAATTAATTAAACAGAAATTGTTTAAGGGATTACGGAGGCTGAGAAATCTCAAAATCTGCAGCTGAGAAGTGACCCTGGGGAACCAGTGTATAACATCAATTTAAGTGTAAGGCCTAAGAGCTGGAAAAGGTGATGCTGTGACTATCACTATGGAAGGTGGATGTCTCTATTCTCAAAGGGGTGCTTCAGTGCTAGTCTGAGGGTCAGCAAGACCAGTGTCTCAGCTCACGCCAGAAGGCAGGCTCTATTATATTCAGATCTTTCCCTTCCCTTCCCTTCCCTTCCCTTCCCTTCCCTTCCCTTCCCTTCCCTTCCCTTCCCTTCCCTTCCCTTCCCTTCCCTTCCCTTCCCTTCCCTTCCCTTCCCTTCCCTTCCCTTCCCTCCCTTCCCTTCTCTTCCACTCCCCTCTCTTTCCTTCCCCTTTCTTTCCCTTTCCTTCCCCTTCCCTTCCCTTCCCTTCCCTCCCCTCCCCTCCCCTCCTCTCCCTTCCCCTCTTCTGCCCTCCCCTCCCTTATAAATCCATGCATTTATAATACTGGGCATGGACTCCCTTCTGGGAGTGGGCCTCAGATCCAGTCAGAGAGTGGCTGGCGAGCCCATAGCAGTAGTGCCACTGTTGCACTGAGCACCTCTTGCCTGGACGGTCAACTCACGGTTCATGTGGTTCATAGTTGGGTTAGACCTTTGATGCATTTTATCCTGCCGTAGCCTGTTCAGCGCCATCTGGGACTATGAAAGCTAGCTAGCACAAAGGAAGCTTCCATCTCCGTTCCAGCATGATTTCCATGCACTGTACAACTAAGGCGTGTGGTATCTTCAGCAGTATGATCTTATCATCTAGTTCTGGAGGAGACCAAGAGGAATCACAAAAGCCTGTGTGTTTCCTGCTGTTGTCTCTGGGACCTTATTAACCAATAATTCATAAAGCGGTATCCCGCCCCTGGCACCAAGTTCTTCTTCCTTTAATCGTCCTTGTCATCTAGAAGCATTTGTTCCCCAGCTACACTGCTTCAAATGCCTTTAAAAGTTATATTTAAAAATGTGGTTACAAGATAGTAGTTTTGACGGGCTTGCTCTAGGAAAGGGTGCAGGGACTCCCTCTGGTGGCAGCTTTAGCATATAAACGTATTTGGTCCAGTACTACCAGCCGAGGAGACAGACTGATGCTCGCCATTTGTTCACGGTGAGTTTTAAATAGAAATGAACCGAAACTGGCTTTCTTCTCAGACCGTGGGTAGGGGTGTGTGTTTAACTAAGCACAAGGGCTTTGACATGCTCTGGTTTCTGTGATAAGGAATGAGGTTCTGGTTTCACTATTGGCACATATCTGAATCTCCTGGAATGAGTGAATATTAAGATACACCTTCCCCAGCTGCAGAATTTGTGGTAGGAGAGGTCTATGGTGAGGTCAAGCGAGTGCATTTGCAATGCTTTTTGGATGACTTCCTTCCTTCTGGTCAGAGACCACAGTTTGAATGTGAGGTTGATCTGGATTTCTGTCACTTATTGATCCAAAGTTTATTCGATCGATCTGCCTGGTCAGAGAGGTAGTCCACTGCTCTCTCACAGGCCTCTGTGGTCCCTCCTCAAGAACTTCCTGACAGGAGAAAGGAAGCCAGGTTTAGGTCAAGGCTGTGTGAGCAGTCGTACTCCCTGCCAGAACCTGCACACAAGCTCTCAGGGACCGTGCTTTGAGAACAGCGGGCTGCCTTGCATCCTCAGAGCAGAGCCGCGGGGTTGTGAAAGATCAATGAAACACTCGTTGTTAGGTGCTTCCATGATATCCGTTACAGCAAGTACTCTTCCAAGTTAGCTCCTACAACCATCATGTACTTATCAACGGAAAAAGAGGCCAGAGGCCAAGAATTCGATAGAGAGCAAGGCCCATGGCTTATAGAGGGTGGAGATAATGCTCATAGGAGGGCTGGAGGAAAGAGCATAAAAGAGGGAGTGAAGTAATTATATTTTAATTAAAAATGAGAACATATATATGGACCTAGGTTCCATTCTCAGTAACACAACAAACAAGCAAATAACTGTCAGAAACTATTAACATTTAAAAACTATAGTATATATAAGATAGGACTTTTGCAGACAGTGAGTAGAGGTAATCATGTAAAAACAGGGTGTGTGTGTGTGCGAGAGAGAGAGAGAGAGAGAGAGAGAGAGAGAGAGAGAGAGAAACACACAGAGAGAGATTATAGTGTGTGAGTGACAGTCACAGGAAAACCTCCGGCACTGGTCCTCACCTTCTACTTCGTTTGGTTTCTTTGTTGTCAGGCGCCGTGTATTCCAGGCCAGCTGGCTCACAAGCTTGTGTGGGATTTTCCTGTCTTCACCTCCTACCTCACGTGGGAGTGCTGGGATTAGAACACCCAGATTTGTGTGAGCTCCAGGGATACCACAGTCCACTCCTCACACTTGCACAGCAAGCGCTTTCCCCACTGAGCTACCTTCTCAGCCATCTCTTATAGTTTTAATAATCAAAAGTCCTAGATAAGACAACTCCCTTCCCTTTCCTTGCATGATAAATGCATCACTCTGACTACTACGTCTGAAAATCACAAGGCTCAGTCTGTCCTAAGTGGTAGTCTCCTTTCCATGCCTGTTTCATATTTCTGCCCTATGTGTGCCTTTTACGGTATAGTAGTTTTTGCACTGACGCTCTAACAACAATTGTTTGTAAACCTTTTATAACTTACACCTTTAACACAACATCACATGTTCTGCTTAGTGTGATGCGGATTTCGTGTTGTTTGATTAAATCATAATGGTTTTACTTTTTTAAGAAACTGGTTACTTGCATTTTTTTCTTTTCTTGGCACACAGTGAGCTGTAGCACACATGTACTTGATTTTCTCTGGAGTATCCACATAGCTTGTCTTTGCCTGTTGTTTGTGGTAGCTTTTGTTGTTTGTGCACGAGTTTTCGATTGTAGGTCCTAGTTTGAATGCATTTTTTTTATATACTGTGAGGTAAGTTTGTAATTTTATCTTAAAAAATATGGTTAACCATTTGTGCCAAATTAATTTATTGGGTAGTTCTTCTCCCAATTGATTTTCATTACCGTTTGTCGCATATGCCAAGTCTATAGGTTGCCCTGTTTTTTGTCATTCTTTACTTTGGCCAATTTGTTTATTGTTGTGCCAGTGCCAAACTGCATTAGTTGTAGGTGCAATGCTCTGGATGGATTGAATTACTTGAAACCGAGAAAAGGTTGCTTGGAGATTTGTAAAATGAGTGAAGCTGGCCTTAGGTGAATACATGGTAGGACAAGTTCTCTTTTTATCTTCTCTGCTTAAGCTGGGGATTCTCACAGTTCTACAATGAATCTGAGGTTTCATTTTAAAGTTAAAAGACAAAACAAAACAAATACCAACAAAACAAAACAAAACAAAACAAAACAAAACCCTGTCTAAATTCGTCCTCAGGTACTCGTTCCAAGATCCCTTTGGGAATAGTTGATGTGATAAGGAAGCAACTGAGGGCACCTGCTTCTGCTGTTGGTAACTTCGCCCATGAGACGTGAGACCAGATCCTCAGCTTTTTGTGTGTGGTATTTTGCTTGCAGGGATGTCTGTGCACCACTTTGCATTTCTGGTGCTTATAGAGGCCAGAAGAGCCTGTCAGAGCCCTGAACCCTGAATTACAGGCAGTTGTGAACCACTGTGTGAGTGCTGAGCCAAGTCCCTAGCCCTCATCTCATTCTATTTTTGACGGATACATATTTGTAGGTGTTTATGGGTACAGGGTGATGTTTTGATACATATATACATTGTGTCCTGATAAAATTAGTTTATGTAGTATATCTTTTCCTCAAGCATTTATTTGATTTTCTCTGGAGTATCCACATAGTTTTTCAGGTTGTTTGTAATAACTTTCATAAGGACAGGAGTTTCTAGGTGTCCTACTTTGAATGCATTTTTATATATATTTTGAGGTATTTGTGTCAAATTAATTTATTGAATTATTCACCCTCCCTTTTCCTTCTAGTTATTTCCCTCTGTTCTGGTTACTTTAAAGTATACTGTTGTTGCTATAGTTACCATGCTATTCATGACATCAGAAGTTAACATTGTTCTTGACCCTTTTCTTCACCATGCACAGTAGGAATGCTGACTTTGCTAGGTATGGAAGGAACAGTTATTTGTTCACTTCTGTATCACATAAAAGATACACAGAGGTGGGCTGCCTGATGATTTACAGAGCATCCACAAAGCTTTACAGAAAAAAATTTTTTTTTTCAGGTGTTGTAACAGAGTTTCAGTTCAGCCGCTTCATGAGGATTTTTGGTTTCTGCATGTAATTTTTGGAAAAGAAAAGGCTTTTAAAATACACAAAGTTGGGAGAGGTTGTAGGAGTGGATCTGGGAGGAGTTAGGGTGAGGAGTAGGGGTGTAAGTATGATCAGAGTATGTTCAAAGTACATTGTGGCCACGTATGCAATCCACGGAGAAGAATAAAAAACATTATAGTTACAAATGCTTTTCTATAAAGGTCTCTGTCTCTTTGAGGACTTAAAAAATGTCTCACCGAATGACTGGCTCACATCAGTCAAAGATTGATTCTGTGGCAACATCAAGCTTCAAAGGAAGCTAGAACATGTGAGCTAGTAGAGAATTTTATAGATAATTGGGGTTCCATCAATAAAGAAGGGGAAGATGACTCTGGCATGGACAGTAGCATTCACTGTTACTCCTACTAATTTTCAGAGTCCTTGTTAGGCTTTATGTCCCATGGACTTCCTGTTGTATAGGGGTTTTTGCATTAACTTGAAGTTCTTTTCTGGGAACACCAAGTGTTCTTAGAAATCACCTAAGTGTTGCATTGTTTTTCTTGAGATCAAACACATCACCTAGACAGAGCCCCAACAGCAGACCAAAGAATTGATTCTATCCAAGTTCAGCTTGATGAACGAATGAGCTTGTTGTTTCTACTTCCAGGAGTGTGAGTGAGAGTGACGGCTACTTTTAGTTGTCAACTTGATTACACCTGGAATTAACCAAAGCCCCCAAATGTAGAAGGATATCTGAGAGGGATTTTGGCTTAATTTGAATTGAGAAGATCCATTTCTCATTGATAGTGCCGAATTGCTCACAGAAAAAAAGGTTCGTTTTCCATCAATATTTGTGTGGAGAGAATATTAGTTTCTCTGTAGCCTTTCTTTCATGGAGTATCATTCATTCTTTAAAATACTTTCAGTGATTTGTACTGTTTGGTTCCAGTTTGTTTCTCTGTTGCTTTAATAAACATCATGACCAAAGGCAACTTGGGGAAGAGAGGGTTTACTTTCAGTTATAGGCTCTGGGCCATCATGTAAGGGAAGCCGAACAGGAACCTGGAGCAGAAAGCCCAGAGGATGCTGCTTATTGGCTTGCACTCTCCGGTTTGTTCAGGTAGCTCTCTTATACATGCTGGGGATGGTGCCCCCCACAGTGGCCAAGGTCCTCCTATGTGGATTAGCCTATGAAGAAGATAGAGATCTGTAAAGAGGAAATGAAAAAAATCCTCTAAAGAAATAAAAAAAATAAAAACAATTGAAGGAGGTGATTAAAACTGTCCAAGACATGAAAATGGAAATAGAAGCAAATGCAAACTGAGGAAATTCTGGAAATAAAAAAAAAATTAGGGACTAAGAACTGGAACTACAGAGGCAAGCTTCACCAATAGACTACAAGAGATGGAAGAGGGAATCTCAGGTTTTGACGATACAACAAAATAAATGCACACATCAGTAAAAAAAAAATATTTAATCTAAAAAACAAACAAACAAACAAAAAAACATGGCACAAAATTTCCAGGAAATTTGGGATGCTACAAAAATAATCAAACCTAATAATAATAGAAATAGAGGAAGGAGAAGAAACCCAGCTCAAAGTCCTAGAAAATATTTTAAACAAAACCATAAAAGAAAATTTGCCTAATCCGAAGAAGGAGATGCCTATAAAGGGACAAGAAGCACACAGAACACCAAAAATACTGGACCAGTAAAGAAAGCTACCCTACCACATAATATAAAAACACCAAATACTTATAGAACAAATAAAAATATTAAAAGCTGCAAGGGGAAAAAAGGCCAAGTAACATATAATTGCAGATCTATTAGAATTATACCTGACTTCTCAATGGGGACTATAATAATAAAAACCACATGGCATTGACATAAAATCAGATAGATTTATCAATGGAATTGAACTAAAGACCCAGACATAAACCCACACACCTATGGACACCTGATTGTTTTGATGAAGAAGCCAGAAATACACACTGGAGAAAGGACAGCATCTTCATCAAATGGTCGAACTGGGTATCTGCATGTAGAAGAATGCAAATAGACCCATAGTTTTTATCATGTGCAAAACTTAAGTCCAAGTGGATCAAAGACCTCAACATAATGCCAGGTACACTGGACCTGACAGAGGAGAGAGTGAGAAACAGCCTTGGACGCATTGGCAAAGGATATGATTTTCTGAACAGAGCACACACTCAGATCCTCAATGAATAAATGGGACCTCATGAAACTGAAAAGCTTCTGTAAGGCAAAGGGCACTGTCAATAGGACAAAGTGGAATCCTACCGAATGGGAAAAGATTTTTACCAACTCTACTTCTGATAGAAAACTAATATGCAAAATATATAAAGAACCAAGAAACTAGATACCAAACCCCCAAATAATCCAATTAAAAATGGGGTATAAAACTAAACAGAGAATTCTCTATAGAGGAAACTCAAATGTCTGAGAAACACAGTATTCAACATCCTTAGCCAATAGGTCAATGCACATCAAAATTGCTTTGAGATTCCATCTTACCTGTCAGAATGGCTAAGTTCAATAACAAGTGACAGCACATGCTGGCAAGGATGTGGAGCATGAGGAACGCCCCTCCATTTCTGGTGGGAGTGCAAACTTGTACCGTTACAATGGAAATCAATATGGTGGTTTTTCAGAAAGTTGAAAATTGATCTACCTCAAGACCCAGATATGCCACTCAAGGTCATATACCTAAAGGATACTCTATCTTACCACAAGGACATTTGCTCAACCATGTTCATTGGAACTTTATTCATAATGGTCAGAAACTAAAAACAACCTAGATGTTCCTCAAGAGAGAATGAATAAAAAAAACTGGTATATTTATATAATGAAGTATTACTCACTCAGCTGTTAAAAACAATGACATCATGAAATGGATAGAACTCGAAGAAAAAAAAGAGCATCATGAGTGAGGCAATCCCGACCCAGGAAGATAAATACAGTATGTATTCAATTATAGGTGGGTATTATCCATTGAGTAATGATAACTAACCTACAATCTGTAGACCTAGAAAGGTTGGGTAAAGAGGAGGGCTCTAGGAGGGAGAGGAGTGAAGGGGTCTCCCTGAGAGGAGGAAATAGAATAGACTTTAGGGTCATGGGGGGCATATGTGGATGGGAGCTGGGGGAAGTCAATGGGGAGACTGAGTAGAAGGAGGACGTGTGGTAAGAGAAAGCTAAAATTGAGGGGCCTTAGTGGGGGGGGGTTGTGAAAACCTAGTGCAGTGAAAATTGCTCGGAATGTGTGAAGGTGATCCTAATGAGGACCCTAGTAATGGGGATATAGAGTCTCAACTGGCTATCTCTTATTGCCAGGTGAGGCTTCCAGACTGGGTTGCATTCAGTTGAGTTGTTGGCCAAGGGGATTCCATGGAGATCCCAAACATCTCAGGCTGTTGCTAAGGCAAAAGTTTGTTCTCTGCAAACGGACAGTGGGGTCCTATTGCCAGGACATCTACACAACTCATTGAAAGTGGAGAAGTCGTGCTGGTGCCTACATGGAGCCTTCATCCCTATGTTCTAGGGTCCTTGGTGCAGCAGGGTATTCTACAGGCTACCTAAAGAGAAATGTGGGCCACAAGCCAGCCACAAAAACCTTGACCTACAATCTTCTTCTGCCTGCAAAATATGCTAGGGCAACGGTGGCACAGAACTTGTGGGAGTAGCCAACCAACGTCTGATTTTACCTAAGGTACTTTCCACCAGAAGGCACTGCTAGGGTAACCAAGAACCAGAGTCTAGATAGCCCAGAGACCTAAAGTCCAACCAAACACTATTGGTAAAAAAAATCAATAAAATTACTCCTAATGACATTCTGCTATACTCACAGACCAAGGCTCCATCCACTCATCATTAGAATGTCTTCCTCTTGCAGCAGATAGGAACACATGCAGAGACCCACAGAGAGAGTTTAAATTGGAAGTCTCCATCAAATCCCTTTGCTCAGAACTCAGGGAATTCCACAGAGACTGTAAGAGCCAGAGGGGATGGAGGACATTAGGAGAACAAGGCTCTCTGCATCAACTAAGCAAGGCACATATGAGCTCACAGAGACTGAAGAAGCAAGCATAAGGCCATCATTGGTCTGCAACAGGTCCTCTGTGTGTATGCTACACCTTACTGTTTTTTTTTCTACTTAGTATTTCTTTTTTTTTCAATTTTTAAAACTTTTTTATTGATTTTTTTGTGAATTTTCCTTTATGCACACCAATCCATTCATTTCCCCATCCTGTCCTATCCATCCTTTGCCCATGCAACTCCTTCACCAGAGAAAATAATAATAATAATAATAATAATAATAATAATAATAATAAGAATTAAAGTAAAACAAAGCAAAATAGTTCATCATGGAAGCTGTAGTATGTCACAATATGTCTCAGGGTACTCTTTTGTCCACACGTCCTCACTTGCAAATGTTCACTGCAGTGAGTCATTGATCTGGTTCGAGGCCTCTGGCTTCTGCTATTCTGTCAGTACTGATCCTCACTGGGACTCTTCTCAGGTACCCTGTTGTTGCCCTGTGTCAGAAAGATCTTGCAGCTTTGGATATGCAGGATATGGCTCCTTCATGCACTTTAGCAGTTCACAGATGGGGAAAATGCTGGCGTGGGCCAACTCAAAGCCCGGGATCCTGGCCTGGGTGGTAGCTGAGTTGATCACTTTTCCAGCTCTCCCACATCCAAACCACCAGGGTGCTGTCCCAGCTAGCTCACCCATTGCTGCATCCAGCAAGTGGCTTTCATGCCGTCAGGGCTGGCTCACCTGGACCAGCTCTACTGTGCTGCCCAGGTGAGTTGCAGGGCCCATTCTCCAAGTGCTGCAGCAGGCAACGGTGGGGCCAGCTCTCCTGCCTGCCACAGGTGGCAGGATGTATCTTTCCCTGGCCCATGCCATACGCCTTAGTGTTTTTCTTGGACTCCTGAGTCTGAGAATGGTGGGTCTCTGACTCTTGGGTCTGCTCTTGAGACTCTCTTCCTGTTGGGTTGCTGTGTCCAACTTTGGTATGATAGTTTTTGCTTCATGTTATTACATATTATTTTGTCACATTTGGTTCTTATCTCTTAGAAGCCTGTTCTTTTCTAATGAGAGGCAGAAAGGGAGTGGATCTGGAGGGGAGGAGAGGTAGGGAGGAGTAGAGGGAGGGGAAACTGTAATCAGGATACATTGTATGAGAAAATAATCTATTTTCAATAAAAGGAAAAAGAATTTTAAAAATGCCTCCACAAGGTCAAGACTATACAGCTATATTGGAGTCTACAATCCCATAGCATGGCAAGTGAGCGCTTTCCTGAGAGTAATTGATGCTCAATCCATATTTACAATATAAATAATGCTCTTTCTTCTTGTGTCATTTCCCACTATTTTCTGTGAACTTCCAGGAATGCCTGTCTTAGTTAACTTTAACACAGTAACCAAGGCAACTCATAAAAGAAAACATTGAGTTGGGCTTACAGTTTCAGAGGGTCATAGTCCACGGCAGTGCAAAAACATGGTGACATGAGCAGCAGAGACCTCACATCTTACCCCGAAACAGGAGGCAGAGAAGAAATGCGGGGTATGATGAGTCCTTTGAAACCTCAAAGCCCATCTCAAATTAGTGGTTAAAGACAGCATAGCAAATGATTTCAGGACAAGTGACTGACTACCCACTTGTAGAACCATAAAATAGTACAGTCAAATCTCACTTTTACTGCTATACCCATATGGGGCTAGGAGAAAAAAAAAAAGTTTTTTTTTTTTTTCCTGTGATAGTGGCAGTGGAGTAAAGAATAAGAGAGCTATTGGACAATGTAGATTTAGATAGTTATGTTTTAATATTCAGTATTTAAAGCATATTCATGCATGGGGCTGAGAATTATGTAAATATATTTCACAGTAGTGATTCTAATAGCAAAAATGAGAAAACAGTCAAAATGTCTACCGATACAGAATGAGCTATCTAAACCAGGATGTATCAGTGCAGTGGATTACTATATATTTCTTTAAAACTGAGACATCTCTAATATCCTTACATAAAACTTACACTAGGATATATTGTTTAGAGAGAAAAATAAGATTCATTGATGTAGGTTATGGGATTGCAAACACTTAAGGCCTTTTTTATTTTTATTTTTTAGAACATAGTTTTATTGCTACAGAGCCTCTCCCATTTTATTTTTTACACAAATCTGTCTAGTGAGTTACAGCTGCTTTTATAGAAACATTTATTATCTCTCTGTAGAAAAAAAATGTGGTGAGCCCTATTTGCTGTGATCTGTATTACAATAATGTTATAATAATTTCTGTTACAATCATATAGTAATGTTAGTTAAGATGACATATAAAGCAATTAATACAACAAACTCTAGATATACCTGCTTTTGTTATTGTAAACCTGAGAACATTCTCAACCTAATGCTAAATGAAATCCTCTGTCTTTAAGAAGATTAAAATGAAAATGAAGGTGCTTTTTAATGTTTTATTGCTTCATTTTTTTTTCTTTTTAAAAAGTAGAAAACAAATTGTTTAAGATTTTCACACATGTATATAATGGGTTTTGATCAAATATACCTCTCCCTCTCTCCCCTTCAAATCCTCCAATACCCAACACTTTTTTCTCTTAATTTCGTGCCCTCTTCTTAAAGCCTGGGTGCTGCCAGGCTGTGTGTGGGTGCAGAACCATCCGCTGCGGTGTGGGCATCCTATCAGGTGTCACAGTTCTGAAGAACACTTAGACACTCCCTCCTGTAGCAGCTACAATTGCCAATAGGTCCTCAGCTAGGGGTGGGACTTCACAAGCCCCTCCCCAACCCAGGTTGGGTTTCACCTAACTTGATCTTGCGTAGAGATCTTCTGTGTGGAGTGAGCTCTGGGAGTTCATGTGTGCAATGCCACTGTCACATCCAGAAAACTCTGTCTTGTAACAGTCATACACTACCTCTAGCCCGTATAATCTTTTTGTACGCTCTTCCACAAGGATCCTTGAGCCTTAGGAAGAGGGATGTGAAATCTAGATGTTCCATTTAAGACACTCCACAGCCTTTTATTTCGTGATTATTGACCAATTGTGAGCTTCTGCAGTATCAATCACCATCCATGGCAAAACTAAAGTTTCTCTGATGAGGGTTGAGGGACTTACTAATCTATGGGTATATAAAAAAAATATTCTGAGAGCAGTTCGATACTGTGTCCATTTAGCATCATAACAACAGGTTCTCTCTTAGGGCCTATGGCTACCCACCCTTTAGCTTCGTGGCTCCATTAACACTACCTGGCATGAGTTCCATCTTGTAAATCTAGTTAGAAAGTCCTTAGTTACTCCTAAAGCACTATTACACCGAAAGACAAGATGATATTGTATCTCCAGTTGGTGAGACTATTGATTACTTTTCTCCTTGAGTAACATGCATAGCACTTTCTAACGCTGTGGAAAGCTAGTCAGAAGATGTAGCTCCAGCTTCCCACCGTCTGGATTTCTCCATTTGAACATTAAAAAATGATTTCTTAGCCATTTGTATTTCTTCTTTTGAGAATTCTGTTTGATTCCATGTCCTAGTTTTTATCTTTGAGTTCTTTGTTTGTTCTGAACATTAATACTCTGTCGGATCATACTTGGTAAAGATTTTATTTTTACTGTTCTGTGGGTTTCCTCATTTGAATGATTGTGCCCTTTGCTTAACAGAAACGTTTTAGTTTCATAAGATTTCCGTTTATCGATTGGTCTGAATTCCTGTGCTTCCAGAGTCCTATTCAGGAAGTTGTTATGTGTGCTTATACGTTGAGTTGTACTCCCTGTTTTCTTCTCTAATGGATTCTGAGTCTTCAGTACTGGTTAGCTTTGTCAATTTGACACAAAGCTATACATATATGGGAAGAGGGAATCTCATTTGTTCTATCGACTTGATTATGTCCCGTCCAGCGGGAGTTCAGTGGGTTCCTAAGGAGGGGCAAAAAGAATGGGGTAGGAACAAGAGACACGAAGAATGAGAGCACGTCTATAATCTGATCTCACTTTCTTTTATTTGAAAAATTTCACACAACTGTATAGGGAGAAGGCAGGAAGGGAAAAATGCATCAGCAAAGTAGTTTACAATACAAAAGATAACAGGGTATTTGATGATGCAAAATACCGCAAGAATGTTTGCTAAGAAAGATACTACAAAAATGTCAGCTAAAATATCTCGAAATGTCTAGCCCAACGAACAGATGTCTCATAAGTTCCTGGAACATAAATCTCTCACCCACGACCTTGTTGCAGCTGTCTGTAACTCTCCACTAGCTGGCCTTGGCTCCCGGCATGATTAGATTATCCTGTGGGCATGTTTGCAGGTTATTTTCTTGATTAGTGACTGAGTTGGAGTGGCCAAGCTCACTGTAAGTCTTGCCACCGTTGGGCAAGTGGTTATGGGCTGTATAAGAAAACAGGCTGAGAAAGCCAGGGAGACCAAGATAACAAGCAACACTCCTCCCCAGCATTGCTTCATTTCCTGCTTCCAGGTTCCTGCCAGAATTTCCTGCCTCGATTCCCCTCCTGATGAACTGCAAACTGTAATTTAAAATAAATCCTTTCTTCCACAAAGTTGTTTTGGTTTGTAGTGTTTATCATAGAAATAGAAAACAAAGTAGGCCACTTCTACATGATTAAAAAAACCATAATCAATTTCCTTTGTCCATGACTTCTATGGTTCTATACCACACAAGAAAATAAATTGCAAAGCTGGAAAATTCAATCAACAAATTCATTATTTTGTATACTAAATAACTAGTTTTTTCCTGGTTATGAAGTTACTGTAACAAATGTGTTGCCTAAAGGAGAGAGGATGAACAGAATGAGCTACTTGCAAGGGTATAACTAACATTCCAAGATACATAGGAAAAGGACTTGTCCAGAGTGGGAAAGCCAGTGCCCAGACCGGCATGCAGTAAGCTCTGGCGTTGTTTGTTACTGTGCTAACAGACCTTGCTTTGAATGTATCCCCAGGATTTTGCGGGTGTGCACCCATGCAGGGAGAGTCTAGCTGGAGTTTGATGAGTCACCCTCTCAGGACTCCAGGATCATGACCACCATTCTTGTTAGGTTTACTCAGTTCAGGCTCCTGCCTATGGAACAGTTTACACTTAGATAATCAGTAAAGTGTGTGTGTGTGTGTGTGTGTGATCTATAATAATACTGAATGTGACGAGTGTGACATCTCACTTGGTGTGTCTGTTCTTGTGAGATGACAAGGCTCGGGTGTCTTCTGGCCAAAGGGTGAGTACCCCTCTTCTTCTAACAGCCCAGCTCTAGCCAGCCACACTCTAAATTTGTGCAATTTCTTCTGATACAATGACCTGGCAACTTTCCTTTTTAATTTAACAACAACAGTGACAACATCAAGAACAAAAATCTCTATTTATAAAGCTTTGGACCTTTACAAAAATAAATAGTAGAGTCGTATTTATCTCCTTGACATCTTTCCTCTTACTCTGTTTTCGTATTGACTAAATTCCTTGCTCACTGGGATCCTGGATGATCTGATAATCTCCTGATCTCCACATGTCTTATCCAGAACCTCTTAATAGCCCCCTGTTTAGTGCTTGGTTATGTCTGTTTAAAATCACACCCCATCAAACAATACATTCAGACATTCATACTCACAGACAGAGTCCTCATGGATCTGAGGGTGTTTCCTTCTGTAATTACGGTAGTAAATCTTCCTGAGCATAAGCTCCCCAAGCCCCCCTGTGATGGAGACACACTATTCTTTCATGGCTCTGCTTCAAGCTGTTCTGACAGGAATGCACCCAACACTCGGTACTCAGAAAACACCTCTTATTCTACCACATTTATCTCTGACTCCCTGGGGGGACCAGCACCCCCTCATCTTCAGTGCTCAGCATTTTATTCTTGAATCCATCAGTGTTTATTGTAGCTAAGTGATTTGCTTTTGTGTTCTACTTGCTCCTTGATCACAAATTGCACCTTAGTTATTTCGAGCACCATCTGTTTTGAACAGCAGCAACCACAGGGTGAATCCAGACAAAGGGAGGTTGAACTCCCCTTAAGAGTTTTAAGTTGGGGTCTATAAGTGTCGAGGAGATTACAGCAGTAAATTTGTTCAATAACAAATATTTACTAAGTATCCTCTATGTACCAGATCTGACATGATGTCTGACATATATTAAGGAACAAAACCAAAAATGTCTGTGCTCTTTTTAGTGATGAGACACAGGCAGGGCATGATAGGGGAATATAGGCAATGCTTCTCTTTCTAGCGTTATAGAAATTGTAAACTGTTACAAAAGCAAACAGAAAAAATAGAGCAGGATGAAAGAAACCAAGAGAGCTGGTGTCAGGGTGGACAACTTCCTGCCCTCTTGCTAATGCTTCTGTCTGGGGACCACAGATACCCAAATTTGAGATACTCAATATAAGCATGAATTCATTTAAGTGTAAGGCCAGCTGCATAACATGAAGATTATTCCTCTTATTCTCATTAAAGTTTAGGAGATGAAAGCAAATGTGTTATCTAAGTTGTTAAAACAGGCAGGTCAATACCTTGTACCTGGCCTTGGATTTGAACTCAGGCCTAAACTAAAAGTGTAGGTTTTTAGTTACCACTTTTTCCCCCCTAGGGGATGTATTAAAGCCCCTGAATTCTTCCTCAGTTTTTGAATATATGGTATAGTATTTTTTTTTCTTTTAAAAGCAAATTCATTGAAAAAATAAAGATGCTTTTCACAGCCAGGGGGCAGCAAATGATTGGTTTTAGACAGTAACAATTCATACAGACTAACTAAAACCCAAACCAAAGCAAACCAACCAAGCAAAAAAAGAAAAAGAAAGCAAAAACAAAAAACAAAACCAACTCCCCCAAATCCAAACCTGTTGATTATAATACATAAAGTCTTCAAAATAAGATTCAACTTCCGTCTTCCATATTCTTTCAGAGTGACATTCATTTCTTTCATGATAATATAAAACATTTAAAACTATTGCCTTAAAGTAATAAAATTAGGTATCATTTCAGTCTGAATCTTGACTTAAATATCAACATTACTAATATCTTTTTACTCACTTTGATTTAATGATATTTTAAGATGCCAGGATGAGTACATTCTTTTATTTCTACTTTATGTTTTCAAATTACATTCTTATTTATTTATTTATTTATTTATTTAATATATCCTTATTACAGTTTCCCCTTTCAGTTTCTTGATACTTCCCTTCCCTTCTGTATCCATTCCTTTTCTGTCTCTCATTAGAAAAGAACGGGCTTCTAAGAGATAACAACCTTGGGAGGGAAGAAAGGCTATGGCTGGGATACAAAGTAAATAACCTGTGATTAATATAAAAATAAATAAATTAAAAAAAGAGATAACAACCGAACATAAGAAAATTTTATATATATATATATGAAAATAAGATATATATAAGAAAATAAGATATCTATCTATATTAAAATAAAACCCTCAGGTCGAAGTTGGACAAGGCAAACCGACAGAAGGAAAGAGCCCAAGAGCAGTCACACGAATAATTTTTAACTTCAGTAACTTTGGGTTAGCAAGATGAAGGTTTCCCTTTGGTCACGGCCTTGCAGCTCGGCCCCATTGCCTTCCTGTCCCTCCTCCTCCCACTGACGCCCCGCCCCCTCTGAATAATCCGCTTCCACGCATTATCGATGTACACGTGCACTTGTGTATTTTTAGATTCTGCAGATGAGAGAAAACATGCTTTATCCACCTTTCTCCCATCATCCTCTCTTTCTCCCGACTCCCTCTCTTTAAACCTCTTCTCCTCACAATCGCCTTAACTTTCACATCCTATCGCCTTAAGAAAAGAATCTACCAGAATACATATATTATTATCTAAACACATTTAAAAAATGAGCAGATCTAGAAAAGGGGGGGGAATGATGTGTATTTATGTTTTTGTATAGTTTCTCTCATTCTTTGGATCTTTCATACATGTATATAATGAAATATGGCCATATGTTCTTTTCCCCATTCCCTCTAGCTCCTCCCGTATCTCCCATAGCCACCCTGCCTGCCAGGCTTTGGAGCCTTTGCACATCTGTCTTGAGACCACTTGGTGTCTTTCTCTGGGCCTTTGGGCATGCTCTTTCCTTTAAAAGCACGTGCTTTGTCCTTAGCTCGGACTTGCTCTGATGCCTGCACGGTTAATTCCCTCACTTCTGTCAAAAGTCACATTTACTGAAAAGTCACATTCTCAGTGTCTGAAATCCTCCTGGTTCATGTCACTTTGGATTTCCTTTTCCTGATTTTTTTTTTTTTATTCTTAGCACAAAATACATGCAGCATTGTATACTTTTACTCATTATCTTTTTTTTTGAGGGTGGAGGGTCTATTTCAAGTTACACTAGGATAGAGATTTTTGTCAGTTCTGTTTGCAATTCTCTAAATAGTGCTTAGCACAAAGTAGGAGACCAATACATATTTAAGGAATAAATAAATAGATAGCAGCCTTCAATAAACACAGCAGAAATGAGCCATGGCGTTTTAGGCATTGGACCCGAGCCTAGAACTAATGGCAAGGGAGATGAATGGGTTTCCCCCAACATATGTGAAAAGGCACTAGCAAAATCACTTCACATTTACCTACATCAATTAAGTTTGCAAAAAGCCAATCAATTGCTTACGTGTAAGCAAGCTTATATGTAAGAGTTGGGATATGAAGATTTCCAATCCATTTCTATACATCAGAGGGCCTTTGTCTCCTTACCACCAGAACAGTGATTAGGCTTCAAAGACATCTGCTCAGCTCCTCGTTGCAGTTTCCTCCTGCGGTTTGTACAACTGAGTCCATCGGTACATATTTGTTTCCATGGTGTGGCATATGGTATTGGTCAGTTCAGCTTTAGATGTGTCCCGAAGATTTACAGCATCACTAGGCCCTACTATGTGGCCTTTGCCATTGCAAATCAGTATTCTTTTCCCAGCAACTGAGTGCTGACCATTTTGGCAGGAGTCTTGAATGAAGATGTTCAGAGTTTTCATGCTATTGCAAAATAGTGAGTTTCAGGGAGACTTTGTGAGTGAATACTAAAGCACTATCACAGAAGGAAAGCAGGCTCAGATTTGGATACATTTGGAGGAATTTGATATATGGATCAAAATGAGGAAAATGTTGGGGCTTGTGGTAGGATTTATGAAAAGTACAAAATAATATCAGTCTCAGTTTGTTTGAGTGTAAATATTTTCCAGGAAGTCTGACTTTTGTAAGGGTTTTAGTAAAGAAAAGGAAAGTATGTCTGGCAACGCTAATACTCTTATAAAGACTGCACGGCTTTTTACTTCTAGAACAAGATGACTCTCTTTAATAATTCTGATTATTTTAGTCAGTCAAATTCCAGAAGCTTTAATCAGAGTTACTGGTTAAATAAAAACAGAAAGCTAGCTTTCTTTGCAAGGTGAGTCTTCATTGGAAAGGGTTGCTACAGGTGGGGAGAGGACTATTGCAGAGACAACACTGTGACCATGAGACTGGGGAGGGGGTCTCAGAGGATTGCTGAGAAGGTGTTTCCTTTCCAAGAGACGTGAACCAGGTGACAAAGCCCTGGCTTGGGGATGCAGGATGAAGGAGAGATGTGTCGGGCAGTAGGGGAAGTAGCGACGGGGCCAGAGATGGATTGACAGTCATTTTGTTTGACCAGCAGGAGAAAAGGAGACTGAGTTAACCATCTAGGAAGCAAAGAATGGCAAATCAGAGGGTCCCTGTGTGACCTTGTCAGAGCAGAGGTAAGACAAGGAGCAAAGAACTTCACAGAGAGCGTGGTCACTTGCACCCAGCCTAGTTGCAGACCAGGGAAACTGGCAGGGAGGTTATTTTAATCTCCTGTGTTTTCCAGCACAGAGGTCAGGTGAAATTTGTTCACTTCAAAACCTAGGATGGATTTGGAAAAACACTCTGGCCTTTTTCTTTTACAAAGGGATTAAAACAGCAATTTGATGGCTGTTAATTTTGACATTTGGAGCATGCTCTTCAGAATATTTGTGTGTGTCATATGTAAATTACTAAAAAAAAAAACAAACCATGAGCATAAACGTAAAAGGACTCTTTGGTGGTAGCGCCTTCAGAGATGCAGTTTGCTGCTGGTTTGGATGGTACCTGACATGCAGGGCCACTACAGACTTAACACAAGAACATGAAGGGGAGAAGAAAAAAATCTTTGAACTATTGGTCAACAAAATTAATATTCAGAAAGTCATTCTTAAAGGCAAGCACCCAGTTCACCTAAGCTATTTGCTTAACAGGAAAATGAAAGACTATTTACTGAACTCTCCAGTCTAATGAAGAACAAAGACAAGAACGCTGAAAAAATGTACAAAGAACTAAGATAAAGCATCAGGTGTTGAATTTTTACATTGTAGTAAAAAGACCAGAAAGCATGTTCATAGTGAATCAGGTTTTTTTTTAAACAAATTACATTGAACACAGTATAGAGAATTATGATTTGATTTTTTTAGTTGTGTATTTATACCAAAGTCTGTTTTTCCTAAAATATCTCCCCAAATGAAAACATAAATTTTATTAAGATCCCTGAAACTTTAAACACATCAAAAACAACCAGAAGTGGACCAGGGGACAGGAAGCTTTGGAGGATGTGGATAAATTCATTCCTACTGAGTGAGAATAATCTCTGAGGAAACGTAGTTAACCATTTGGTGGCTAAATGGTTGGGAGTCCGGGAGGTCACCCCAGTGTTCCTGACTTCAGCCTCCTCTTCTCTTAAAGACAAGCAGGTGAGACTTAACAGCCGCAGGAGCCGCATTCCTGTTATCTTCTCAAAGCCAGACATTCCTCAGCTTATGAAGGAATTTAAATATCGGGTCACCAGGGTTGGCAAAAAGTTGGGTACAGGGAGAAAGGAATGCTTCTGCATCTGAAGGAGGCCAGCTGGAAAACCTGCAGGAAATACAAGTAGGTGACACAGGAGAGACATTCTCTTTGGGAAGACCTCAGCACGCGGGGAAACTATGGCTGTTGCTGGTGACGCCCCCACCAAGCATTCTGCCTTCCTCTTCCTCTGCCTGGTGACTTACAGGCTTGCTGTCTTTTTCCTCCCCCACCTTCCTTCCTAAGGAGTGCTGAGGCGAGGACCCTTTCCCAGCCTCAGCCAGGACAGCTCAAGTCTTTCCAGGGCCTATGCACTGGGCAGGAAGCAGTTTCTGCTGCTATTTCACTTCCAGACGGTAGATGTAGCTGGCTTTCCGTCAAAAGAGTCTGCCTAGTCTCCTTACCAGCATCCCAGGTCTCACATACCAAATTCTGTGCTGAACCACCTCAGACTTAGGTATGTTTGAATTCTGCTTGTTTGTAATCACATATTATAGGCAGTAATTTCACAGATTTATGTAAAATACCCAAACAGAGCTTCCCCAGTTTAGATATTCGCGTTGAAGAGGCTTTTTTCTTTTTCTCTTTCTGATGCCACCGGTGGAGAAAGCTATCTCCCTGCCTTAAAGATTTTCCTTAAATCATGCCATCCACTTCGAGGCATTGAGAAGCTGCCTCCCCAAAAAGGGATTTTAAAGAAGGTGTATAAATGACAAATATCTTCTAGCTAAACTTCAGTAGTTTTTCCAAAGAAACTTTTTAAAACGGTATCACCCATTTGGTTTTTATGTCTTTGAATATCTCAATTTCCCTTTAAGCCAGAAGATATCCTTTAATCTTAAAAAAGGGAGCTAAGAATTGGTTTTCTGGAGACAGTTGCTGTTTCTCCCTAACGCCGTCCCGGTAACCCAGAGGAGACATTATGCGGCAGATAAACACATTTCCATAACAAACAGAACGGACTGCCATCAGAAATGTTTGTCTGCCTTGTGTAACAATGTAAAAGGCAGGGGATATGGGGACAGGGATGGCCCAGTCAGTCAAGAGCTGGCTGTGCCAGCGTGAGGACAGGTTTGATTCCCAGGACCCACGGTGGGAGGGATGGTGAGCACAGAGTTGTGTGCCTGCAATCGGCACTAGGGAGGCAGGCCCAGGAGGGCCACCTGAGCAATCTGGCCAGCCAGTCTAACCATGTTGCTGAGCTTCAAGTCCAGTGAGAGACCCTGTTCCAAAAATTAAGGTGAAGAGTCAGCAAGGCGGCTCAGTGGGCAAAGGAAGCGCTTGCTTCCTTGGCAATCTGACTTTGTTTCCCAGCACCCATGTGAAGGTGGAAGGAGAGAACAGCCTCACTACATTGTTCTTTGACCACACGCACACACACACACACACTCACACACTCACACAATTACACATAAAAAATTCAATGATGCCTTCTTGGGAAACATTTTTAAGAATTTTCATGAAAACAAATTATGCAGAATTTGAAGAAAATTAATCACTAATAAATTCACTTTTTTGAAACTCAAATGGTGACTGGTGTTTCCCAAATAAAATTGCATTCATTTCACTAAATGTAGATTTTAAAATATCAGCTCTTTTGTGTGGTATGAAACAAGGATGGTATTTGACCAAACGTTGTTTAAAGCCAAACCCCTAAAGGCATAAGCTGGCACAGAGAGGGCTTCATTAAAAGATTTTTAAAGCTCATAATTTATCTCAAAATCATGAATCACATCAGCTCTTCTAAGAAATGTTTTCTATTTGAAAAACAGTCAGCTAATTCTTGGTGCTGTTTTTGAAGAGGACAACCTACACGTATTTTCTGAGAAAAGTTAAATTTTAATGGGTTCTGAAGTTAAGAATTAAAAACACTTAAAAGACTGCTGATCCATTCTCAGACCTGGTGGTCTTGGAGACAAAATAACCTCCGTGGCATTCCCCACGGGTCAGCCCACACTTCCTTCTCATTCGCCAATTACTCGAATGTCATGGCGCTGGAGCACAGGCCTCTCTGACCTGGTGATGGATCTAGGGAGCTGTCAATCCCAGATTTATTGCTTCATTTGGGAACGAGCTGTTGCAGATCTTTCAAGACTGGCAGAGACTGCTCATCAGGGGCAAAATACAGGCCTACCCTGCATACGCCTCTGTGAGGTTGTTCAAGCGCTTTTTCTTCTGAATAAAGTTAAAACTTCAGGATGACAACACTAATTTACGTGATTTATCCCACCTTTGTATTTTCCTTTCTGGCAGCAACCGTGCCTAAACCCATGATTTAGATTTCAAACTCACTATAAGTGAGAAACCATCTTCGTGAGCCAGAATACACGAAGCAGCAGTCACAATATCCTTCTACAACACATTTGAGAGGATATCACAGTCACATTGCCAAATTATTAACTTTCTAGAAGAAAACCATTGGCAGCAAGTCTTTCTTCAGAGCCATGTTACTGTGCCTTGAAGATTGCTCCATCATGATAGCTGCCGCATCGCACGCCCAAGATGTTGTGACTCTTGCTAAGCCCGACTTCAACCGTTTTATAACTTAGACTTCCATAAAGAAGAACTCAGAACAACTTCTTGGAGCCAGATTCTGGTGTTTTGTTTTGTTTTTTTTTTGTTTTTGTTTTTTTTCTTCTACCAAGGAAAAAGGCAGAGAAATATAAGTATGTTTTACGTGTCCTGTTTCTCCTTCTCCATGCTTCTCATGACCAATCATTCTTAGAGTGGCTTGGCTCATGTGCTCCGTATCCATTGCCAATCTCCAGACAAGAATACCACCACCCTTTCTCTAAAATTTCATTTCTGTTTTTTTCCACAAAAGTGGGTGGCCATTTGGAATTCTCTCTCTTTTATTTTTTTTAAGTTTTAGACATTCTTTTTCTTTTTCTAATGTGTTTCCTCTTTTGTATCATTAAAATAAATGCTATATGTCTTTTGTATGGAAAATCTATCATCTATCTATCTACCTGCCTATCTATTAATCATCTATGTATGTATGCATGTATGTCTATCTATCTATCTATCTATCTATCTATCTATCTATCTACCTACCTATATCTATCTTCCTATATCTATGTATGTGTGTATGTATATAGCTATGTACTTATCACCTGTCTATCTACTTATCATCTATGTATATCTGTATGCATGTATATACCTACCTATTATCTATCCACGTATGTATGTATGTATGTATGTATGTATGACATAAGCATAAAAGGGTGACTATACTAGGTGAGGAAGGAGACCAGCGTATGATGGAAGGCAGGCAGGGGGAGGATAATACAGGATAACAAATATGACTAAGGTACCATATGCATTGGGGCCTGGGTAGATGGAAAGTCAGAAACTTGTTTGCCTCTCAAGCATAAAAACCTGAGTTTGATCTCCAGCATCCATAAAAACTGTGCTGACATGAGATGTGTTCCTGAAAACCTAGAGCTGGGGAGGGGAATGGGGGAATTTTAGGGTCTGGGAGGGAGTGCTGAGCAGCCAGGGTAGCCAAGTTGGTAAGCTCCTGGTTCATTGAGAGACCGTGCCTCAAGAAATAAGATGAAGAACAACCAAGGAAGACTTCTGATATTGACTAGTTTTCTCCTTCACAGGCCCACACTCATACACACACTCACCCACTAGGCATGTATACAGAAAAAAAATGTCATAATGAAACCCATTATTTTGCATGCTGACTAAAACATGAATTAAAACATTATAAGATAAACAGCAGCAGCAGCAGTAACAAAAACTAAACCAAACCGACTAAATAAAAAAGGTTCTCTCTTCTTTTATGAGATCTATCTATACGAATCTATCTATAGGTCATTTTAGCTTTATCTTGTCCAGAACAACAAGGTTTAGACCCTCTTGCTACTAAGAGCAAATGGATACTGTTGACAGGTTTTAGAAGGCCAGCCCCAGCTGGTGTGATGATTGTCATTTTATTTAGGATTCTCAAATAATATTTGTGGACATTTTCTTATACCTTCATCCACTGATTTATGAGTTGGTAGGAAGGGAACAAGAGCTTGAGGTGAGCCGCACCCTCATGCCTTGCTATGTGGCTGTCTCCAAGGTGCAGCTTTCTTAATAATTTGAAATATTTTAGCGTTCAGGTGACCTGGTTTGACAACTGAAGCGCATGAATTTGTAGACCGCAAACCAGGAGTTTCAGTTAAACTAACTACCTTATGCAGTTATAACTGCTTTAGGTTTCAGAAAGCCATTGGTCAGAGACTGACATTTCGATATTTGTTTATTTCTTTATTACTCGTTCATGGTTATGTAAGCAGCTTGTCCCTTTGCCTCCTGACTTTTTCTTGAATTTGTCCTTGTATTTCTTTGCCCAGTTCAGACACTCGTTGCCTCTCTCTTGAATGGTGGAGCACAGCCCCAACCTGTGCTTCTCCTGTGGAGACTGCCCTCAACTAACTGCAGCCCAAGTCTACCTTCATGCTGCAGCCAGAGTGTCCTCTGGTAACCAGATCCTTCCACGATGCCCCCTTTCACGTTCCTCTGCCAGAAAGAAGGCCCGGCTTCTTAGCACAACAGACGAGCCTGTTGCCTCCTCTCCTCGCCCCTCCACCCGGTTCTTATCAGTCCTCCCACACATTTGATGTTCTAATAAAACTGCCTCTCTGGATTATTCTCCCCAAGCTGTTTGGTTTCTTTCAGTGCATAATTTTTCAGTGCATAATAGTCAGTGCATGCATAGTTTTGACAATTTATTTTCTCTCACACAGGTCAGGTATCTTTTCCAGAAAGCTTTTCCTTGAGCACTGCTTAGCGGAAGGGTGCTTCTGCTTTTGATGCTGTAAGAGTGTACACACACACACACACACACACACACACACACACACCTGTGTTATTATTGCTCTTCTTACAAAGTAACCAGCATTAAATTCTGGGAGTTTATTTCCTTCATTTACTTCAATCATGTCACTCACCTTAACTAATCTGGGTAGGTGTAATGCCTTGATAGTAGTGATCATGCCTGAATCACCTCTGCGTTCTCAATGTCTTCCAGATATATGTATATGTATATATGTATGCATATATTTTGAAGATTTACTTATTGTTTATGTTATGTGCATGCATATTTAACCCACATGTATGTGTCAACACTACAGGCATGCATGGAGCCTGCAGAGGTCAGGACCAGGTATCCAATCCTCTGGAACTGGAGTTACAGATGTTTTTGATCTGGGAACTGAGTGGATGTTGGGGATTCAACTTTTAACTGCAGAGCCCTCTCTCCAGCTCCTGTAGCAGATGCATTGTGTGGGGTTTCTGATAACCTGAACTGAACTTGATTGAATAAGTGACCTTCTTTCTTGGTGTCTGAAACATGTCTGCAAATTTATTATTTTTTTGCATGCATATCTGCTAAACTTTTGGGCATCTAGATTTTGTCACTCTCATTTTGTAATCAGTGCCTTTCTATAATGTTATGGCTAGGAAATGCAATTTCACAACATGTATGGAAGTGAATCAGGTCTGTTTGTAAGATGAAAATCCGGTAGCCAGAGTTAGAGAGATTAAATGTGTGAGAAGATTGGTGAGAAATAGATAATGGGAAAAGTGCTTGCTTTGTAAGAATAGTGAGTTGAGTTTGGATCTCTAGCACTTGTACAAGCATGAAGAGTTGGGTTTGGCTCTTTAGCTCCTGTGTGTAGAGCAGGGTGTGGTGTCAGGCACCTGTAATTCAGCACAGAGATGGAGGCAGGAATCCAAGCTAGCCGATTGCTAATCTCTACATACAGTGAGAGACACTGTCTCAGAACATAAGGTGGAGAGTGACAGAGACACTTGCTGTCTACCTGTGGTCTCCACACACATAGGGATGCGTGCACACCCACATGTATCCAAGCACGTACAAAACACAAATGGGAGCTAAAGAGCTCTTTGATATTTCTCTTTCCTTCCTTCCTTCCTTCCTTCCTTCCTTCCTTCCTTCCTTCCTTCCTTCCTTTCTTTCTTTCTTTCTTTCTTTCTTTCTTTCTTTCTCTCTTTCCTTTCTCTTTCCTTCTCTCTCTTTCTTTCTTTTCTTTCTTCCTTTCTTTCCTCCCTTCATTTCTTTTTTCCTTCCTACCTTCCTTTTTTTTCTTTCTCAAATCATTTCACTATATGGCTTAGGCAGGCCTTGAACTCAGTTCACTGTGTTTGCTTAGCCTCCTGAGTGCTGGGGTTACAGTCCCAAACTGTCATGCAACACCATCTGGTACTTCCTAGATGAACCATATTTGCCTTGGATTAAAATGCTTCTAGTTAGCATCATTGTAAAGCTGTTTCTATCTCTTCATGTAGATGTCAACATTTATTGGTTGATCGATCTTTTCCAAGTTACAGAAAAAATATTATTATTACAGAATTATCATTTTTTATTCATTAGTAAATACTATATTCTGGCACTTATGAGTTACACTTAAACAATCTATTAAAATGCACAAAGAATCATAATTTGCATTTTGTGTCCAGGAAGATTAGGTTTCAAAGAGGTTAAGCTGCACAGCTATGAGATGCATAGAATTCAAATTCAGTGGTGTCTGGCTCCAAAAATCTTGTTCTTGTCCGCCTAATCTCAGTGCCTTTTGGAAAGGTGATCTCTGGAGGAATGTGAGTGAGGAGGGGAGTGTGATAGACTCGAAATGAGGACACACACAGGCTGGGTTGGTGGAGAAGCTAGTAGGAATGCCTGGATCCTTTCTGAGCGGCTAGTGTCTGGCTGGTAGGCGGTTCTTGCACGGGTTGGCTGGAGAGAAGAAGACAACCATCCTGAATCTGTGAAGCGGTCTCTGGGGAGGAAAACAAGTTTCTGTCAAGGGAGTGACCCAGGCCCAACAGAAAATATCTGGCATTTACAGTGCATCATATGAACCAAGGAGACGTTCCTCTGCCTCTAAGGATCATTTCTCCTAGAAAGAAGTTTGAAAGTGAAAAACAGAAATTGCAGTTCAAGATAAATTAAAATTAAGAAAACATATGCATAGACTGTCAGAGAAATAAGGTAGATTAAGAAATAGTTGCAGCAGTGCTAAGGTTGCTCTGCTGATAGCTTTCTGTGCAGAGCCAGACCTTCTTGGAGAAATAATTCATTTCAAACTATTTTAGGACCTTAAATTATATACTCCATGAACTACTTTTCAAGAAAAAATCCATTTGGCTTGATTTTACCTTTAATATTTAAAAGACTTGCAATCATCATTCTCTTGTTTTTTTTTTTTTTTTTTTTTTTTTTTCAGGTCCTTTATCCATTTTCAGTTTCTAATAGCACAATACCACAGATTGGATACACTAAAGAGAATTGGAAGTTTAATTTGGCTCCTTGTCTTGTCCAAGATTGATGTCGGATGGCTGCCATCTTGCTGGCAGAATCTTCAGATAGCTGAGCACCACATGGCAAGAGCAAGAGAGGATGGTATCTGTGTGTGTGTGTGTGTGTGTGTGTGTGTGTGGTATATCCACTTTCTCTGTATAAAACCACCAGTAGTGACACTCTGTTCTGATCACTTCATCTAATCCTAAACACATTTCAAAGGCTTCACCTTTAAACAGAGTAGTTGGTTCATGTTTCCAACCTCTTAATTCCTGAAAAACGGGATTAATCTTAAACATGGTTTTTGGTGTGTTCAAGCTCTATCAAGTCCCACTTTATCACCATTTAATAAAATTATTGAAATAGAAGTAGACAATTATGGATTTCTTTTAAATAGTGAATAGTGGATTTCTTTAAATAGTGTTTTTTTTTTCTGCAATTTCATTGGCATGTAGAAGTGACAGGTTGCCATATAATTTTATTTGCAAATCTGCAAATTTAGGCAAAGATGTTCAATGTGGAAATGAACGTGATTTGTGAAAGTTGTGTGGTGGAGGTGGGGCCATTCCTGCTGCTGAGAGCAGTGGGTGCTGGGCGAGGGACCCTAGGCTTGTCTGTGTCCACCTCTTTCCATGGACAGCCACATGTGGGCTGTCACTGTTGCTGGGACTAGGATCAAATCAGGTTCTTGGCATTGCCTTCACCAGTGCTAAGTGCCGGCTACTGCCAGGACTAATGACCAGAGTCGGCTATGTCAAGTCTCTGCTGCCCTTGGATCCATCAACAGAGCCGAGCTTACTCTTGGAGCACCTGAGCAACCCTATCCCTCACCTGATGTCAACATTCCTAAGGCTGTCACATCTACAAAGCGGGCAGGCAGCCCACATCTGCTGCTGTGTGCACTGTACCCATGTGGTCTGCTGGAGTGTTCCTGTGGTCACCAGACCTAATGGTGGCCTTTGACCTCTGTGATGGTTAACAGCAATGGTTCTCCTGCCTGGGTTGGGACTGGGTAGGTGAGGGAAGGATAGCTGTGGTATGTCTGTGACCATCTCCAGGGACAATTAGGTCACAAGAGTTCTGATGTCATCAATCCTTTGATGGATCATAGTGTGATACATCGGCAAGTAGTAAGTAAAAGGTAGAAGATGGAAACCAGTTGGAAGAGGTGGCTACGAGGGGCTGTATCTTGTGTCTTGTCTTGGTATCTTTCTGAATGACAGTTTTCTGTTTTCTGCCTGACATGACGTGAAGAATTCTCTTTGTCATGTGTGCTCACTTAAGGGATACAGAGAGAACATTATTAATACAAAACTTTAGAGTAATAAAAGCCTACACAAAAATAGACAATAGATGAGTTTTAAGCAAATTAACAAATAATGCAAAAGCAATGCCACCCAAAATCCAGTAGAAGGAGAAAAGTGAAAAAAAAATCAAAACCAAAGTGGAAGCAAATAAAAAGAGACAAAAAACAACATAAAGAATCAATACAGCAGAGAGATTTTGTTTTGGTTTTTATATAAAAACCTTCAGCTAGATTAATTTAAAAAAGAAGACTCAAGTAAAGTTAGGATGAAAAAGAATAGCTTATAATGGCTGCTACAGAAATATGGACTTATTAGGGATTGTTTAAAAAATGTATGCTAACCAATTGGAGAAATGGATAAATAAAATACACACAGGTTTACAACTTAAACACAACATGTAGAAAGAGGAAATACACTGCTGGCCTTGAAAATGTACCACACAGCTCCTCACAACACTGGCACAGAACAGACACACAGACCATTGGGGCAAATGAGGGTGCACAGAAATAATTATGCATTTGCTGCCAGGTGATGTTTGACGAAGGCATAGAAAACACAGAGAGAAGGAAGCCTCTTTGATAAATTGTTCTGGAAAAACTGGATATTTGCAAACAGAAGACTGAAATTTCACCCCTTCTCTCATTTTGTATAAAAATCAAATAAAAATGTATCAAAGACCCAACCATGAGAACTGAAATTGTTGAACTGGCAGAAGGAAGCAGAAGGCAAATACTCCAGGACATTGGTATTGACAATGACTTTTGGGATCAGACACCCAAAGGACAGGAAATAAGACTAGAAATAGATGAATAGGATTGCATTGAGTCAGGAAACATTGGTATTTGAAGAGGGAAAGTATACATGGAAAAATTTTTACAAAGAGTTCATGTGACAAGAAGCTAACCAACTTAAAAATGCAATGACAAAAATCCCCAAAACAACAATTGAAAATGAGAAAAATACAGATTTTTCTCAAAAGGAGAAATTTGAATGGTCAACAGATGTAGGAAAAAATGTTCAACTCTGTCAGCTGTCAGGTAAATGCTAAAATCACAATATGATCTATTTCACTCTCATTAGAAAATCTCTTATCAAATATACAAAAATATAACAAATACTGGCAAGGGTGTAAGGGGAGGGCACTTTCGTATACTGTTGGCAGGAAAGCACATTAGTACAGCCATTACAAAGAACAGTTTCAAGAAAAACCCACAAAACCAACCAACCAAACAACCAACCAACCAACCAACCAACCAACCAAACAAACAAACAAACAAGACACAAAATCTCCTCTACCCCCTGATCCAGTTATCCAGTTCCTGGGTGAGTACCCAAAGGAAATGCCAGCACATCACAGACGCCCCCCCACAGATGTGTGGCTGTCCCAGTTCACAAGGACCAAGGGATGGAATTAACTTAGATGTGCATCAGGAAAGTAACATCTACACATCCATTCATATTTTGAGGATGGAGTAACAAATTATATCACACACTGGTTCTGTGTGATATTCTGGTAACTTAGGTTGTTCAGCATGCAATAAAGAAGATTAGCCTCTCTTCATTAGGAGTAAAACTAGTGAAGCTGGAAGACCCCGTGCTGGCTGAGGTAAGTCACAGTCAAGAGGACGATATCCGAATGTGGGAGAACAGGTCTAAGCAGTGACATCTGGCATTCCTTCAGAGGCGCAGCATCAGAAATACGGATTTTTGAAGAGCGTGAAGGTTATCAATAAAGACAAGACACATTATTGCCTTAATAATAAAGACAAGACACATTATTGCCTTGATTTTACCAGCACATGCCATATGTACCGAAAGTAGCCGCTATAACCCCTAAATGTGTAAAGTTATTACCTGATAGCCCAATGCGGTCAGGAGGATGGAAACGTTACCTACTCTAACTTGACCAGTACATACATACACATGTACTGAACTGCTACAGAGGAGGCCACGAATCTGTACAATTAAAATAAAAGGAAACAAAAACTAAAACAATGTGAGAGGACAGGGAGATGGTTACCAGAAAATTTTTGATATGGTATCAAATGAGAAAACATTCACTTTTCATAAAAAATTTTAGAGCAATATTCACAAGTTATTTAATTTTTGTTTTCATTTTTTCCAACATTTTATTGATTCTTTGTGAGTTTCTGCCCAATATGAGAGCAGATTTGAATTAATATTTTTGAGGTAATGTATATATATATATATATATATATATGGACAACCTGTGTTTGGTGGGGGGACAACTGGCCTTACCTAGTAATTGAGAATTATAAACATGACTTACTTTTCATGTATGGTTTTCCTTATAAGTTGGACTTGAATATGCTCTTGCTTCTGGAAACATATCTACATAGGACAGTACATTTAAAAATAGTTCATTTTAAAATGTGACAAAATTTAGAAATCCGACTGAGGAAGATTGAACAGGGAGAGTGAACTTCTTGTGACCCATAGAAATGAAAGAGTGATTTCAAGTAGAAATAACGTCCCTCCCTCTGGAGCTGGAAGGTAATTTATGGAAACACCTCTGCGCCATCCGCACGCGTGATTTGAGGTCAGATGTTACATGTGCTTCAGGAGACCTCACCGAGATAGGTTAGAGAGTGTGCGATATGCTGCCTGAGCTACACGCAAGAACTAGCTGTTGGTCAATAAGGAAAGATTGCTGCATGAAACAAGCCCAGGAAAGCTGCAGGAAGACGGGGCTCAGCAGTGCCTATGGCTGCCAGCAGTTTGCTCCATCAAACAGGACACAAGGCTAGTTGGGGTGCGGACAAATCATCCAAAACTTATTCCTAACTCCTTTTGGAGTTTCCTTTCTGAGGGTGTAGGAAAAGACATTCAAGGAAATAGTTCAGATTGTATGGCATTCAATTCAACAAACATTTCAGATGTAACAGACATAAACACTATTGTTAACCTATGTCTTCCTTTTTGCTCTTTGTTACAAACAGGCCATTTCATTCTTTTTTAATTTTAATTTTAATTTTTTATATTAATTACAGTTTGTTCACTTCGTATCCCACCTGTAGCCCCTTCCCTCATTCCCTCCCAACCCCACCCCCTCCTTTATCTCCTCCCATGCCCCTCTCCAAGTCCACAAGGGGAGGAGGACCTCCTCTTCCATCTGACCCTAGCCTATGAGGTCTCATCAGAACTGGCTGTATTGTCTTCCTCTATGGCCTGGTAAGGCTATTCCCACCTCAGGGGGAGGTGATCTCAGAACCAGCCACTGAGTTGTGCAGTGGTTCTAGGTTATCTCCAGGCATGGTGCTTGGTTGGAGCATCAGTCTCAGAAAAGACCCTTGGGCCCAGATTTTTTGGTTCTGTTGCTCTCCTTGTGGAGCTCCTGTCTCTTCCATGTCTTTATATCTCCCCCTTCTTTCATAAAATTTCCTGCACTCTGCCCAAAGTTTGGTTATGAGCCTCAGCATCTGCTTTGATACACTGCTGGGCAGAGTCTTTCAGAGGTGTGGTAGGCTCCTTTCCTATTTCCAATTTTCTCCCTCTTCTGATTTCCATCACATTTGACTTTCTGACTGAGGATTGATCATCTTACTTCTTGCTTAACTTCTTGAGGTGTACAGATTTTAGTATGTTTATCCTATTTTCTCCCTTCCCTCCCCTCCTTTCTCCCTCCAGTCCCTCTCTTTCCCTCCCCTCCCTTCCTCCAAGCTCCTTGTCTTCCCTCCCCCAGCTTTCCTGCTTCTTTTATCTCTTGTGTTGCTTATTTTTTGATAACTTGTTACAAACTAGAATTGGTTGGAAAGAGGGAACTCCAGGTGAGGAACTGCCTCCACCAGACTGACTTGCAGGCAAGTCTGTAGGGACACATCAATTAACAATTGATGTGGGAAGGCCAGGCCCCTGTGAGCTCTGCCACCCCTGAGCAGGTGGCCCTAGACTGTATAGAGAGTAAACTGTCAGCCCTGAAAACATACATGCTAATAACACTATGCAAACCAAGCGGTTATATTTAGGTATATATACATACATGCATGCAAGGACAATTAGTGAAAAGTGAGGCCCTGGAATTGAAGGATGGAGAGGGGAATAAGGAAAGGTTCAGAGGGAGGAATGTTGCAATTATAATATAATCTAAAAAATCAAATTAAAAAAGTAAGAAAACTGAGCAATCATGGGAGTAAGCCAATAAACAACATTCTTCAGTGGCCTCTACTTCAGTTCCTGCCTTCTGGTTCCTGCCTTGAGCTTCTGTTTTTGCCTCCTTCAGTGATAAAGTCTAGCCTCTACTCCAAAGAAATGGTTTCTTCCCTAAGTTTCTTCAAGTTAGGCTCTTTAATTAAAGCAACAGAAAACCATACTTGAACTCCAATTCCCTTCCTTTCCCTAACTACATCCCTCTCCTCTCTTTACCTCTTTATTATTTTACAGTCAAATATTAATTACATTGCCATTTTCCCAGGAGCTAATGATATTTATGGCTTGTGGAACTCAGTCTGTTTGAAGACAGAGTTGATAAGTAGTACATGAAAGAGAATATCTTTATTAGTGAGCATTTATAGTGACTGTACTGTAAGACATGAGTAGGGCTCAGGACTAGAGATAAAAATGCCAGTTGGTCCTGGATAGCTTATTTGAGGAGGGGCAATGAAGCTAAAATTGCAGAAGAAGGGCAGCCATGAAAAAAGAAGGACAAGAACATTGCAGCCCAAGAGGAGAGGGAGCTAAGCCTTGAGATGAGGCTCTTCAAGGCGTTCAGCCTCTTGGTATTTCCAGGGAAGGGGAAAAAAACCAATTTTCTTACTCATCTGAAGTTGCTGTTAGGAAGGGAGAGGACACTGATGAACTAGAAGATGTCAAGGTGCTTGCAGGTTATGCATGCCAGATCTTCTCAGTGGAGGCAAGCAGTTACCTGGGTCCTCTTGAGGTAGAATGGAAGTCCTAGCAGCAGGTGATTTGTGATGCTGGGTTATGCTGGGACTGTTGCCTGAGGAACAGTTGGAGGTGAGCAAGTCAGGCAGCAGAGAGAATGGAAAGGGCTCTGCACTGGCTTTGGAGGAAGCACAGTGGCTTGTGTTTGAGGCTGCAAAGGAGGGGTAGGAAGGCAGCCAGTCATTGGAGATGGGGCAGACCGTGAGCCAATGACAGGCAGGCTAGTGTGCATGCTCTTCCCTTTTTGTCCTTACCCAGACTGTGGGGAGCTTTACTCTGGGTACACAATCTAAAATCTACTTTTTTCTTTTTCTTTTTTGAGACAAGGTTTCTCTCTATAGCTCTGGCTGTCCTTGAACTAGTTCTATAGATCAGGCTGACCTCAAACTCATAGAGATCCACCTGCCTCTGCCTCCCAACTGCTAGGGTAGTGGCCTCACCTGTAATCCTAGCACTTAGAAGGCAGAAGCAGGGGGATTTCTGAGTTTGAGGCCAGACTGATCTACAGAGTTCCAGGACAGCCAAGGCTACACAGAGGAAGAAGAAGAAGAAGAAGAAGAAGAAGAAGAAGAAGAAGAAGAAGAAGAAGAAGAAGAAGAAGAAGAAGAAGGGTATTTTATAGAGGGCAGAAAAGAATTTGCTTATGGTGTGGTTGATAATGTGGATTTACTTTTCTGTGCATTAAAGTAGCAAGATGGTGTTTGCATTCATGTGTCCTTTCTCTGAGGCAGTGACTGTGAAAGCTGGGCTTGCTTTGAATTCCATTGACCATTGGTGCAGTAGGAATTAGACAAGCTTGATCACTGAATACATTTGTCATGTTGGCAGTGTTAGAAAAGGAGATTATAAAATTCATTCTAGGAGGAGAGTGTTTGTTATCTGAAAAACCTTCCATTCTTTTCTCCTGTTTAAAACTATAGCGAATCATTTTATTATAGTGTTATTTAATTTGTAAATTGTATTGCTATGCACAAAAAAGCTATGGTTTAAAGAAAATTTCAGACACATAACAATCATCCAACTGAACTAATTGCATCAATGCACAATGATTGCCTTAGCTACAGACTGGGCCTGTAGTTTCTCTGAAGATTCTAGTTTTTCATATTCAAATGTTATGCAACAGCTTTGCACAATAGAAACCCATTTATGAAGGTACACACAGACTGCTTGCCATGTTTCATTTAAAGTATTCTGTGGAGGGAATAATTTCTAAATCCTTGCCTTGTAGTCTCATGATTGGCATCTTGCAATTAAAAGTCAAGATTGAGAGACAGCATAAACAATGGCAAAGGCCATCAGGAGAAAGAACAAGATGGATAGAGCCAATGACTTAAATGGCACAAATGAAGCTAAAAAGTGTTGCTGGGCTTTTTTTTTTTTTTTTTACTGTGCCTTTTCTTTTAAGGAGCTATGTGTGGAAGGTGAAGGTGATGGTTTGTGCCTTTCAGGATGGGGGCAGGGTGCGTTTCTGTATTTAATTCTGCTACAGTAGCACATGTCCTGGCAGAGCTGGGGCTTGATTATTGTAATTCTCTTTCCGTAGGACTTCCAGCAGGGCTTTTCTCTCACTTGCTGCTCATGCAGAATGCAGCAGCGCATCTGCGGGCTGATTGGAGAATGGGCAATCACATTACCCAGCCTGTATAATTTTGTCTGTGTGGGTCACTGAGGACTCTGGCAATGTCTTTGTTTCTCACCCTTCTTTCTTACATTGCCTCTGTGTCTGCAGCCATTGCTTATTAGTCATTTATCTTTTTTTTTTTTTTTAAAGGAGAATCATTTGAAATTTTACATATGTTCAAGTCATATGTCATTTTAGGCTAAAGGTATTGTTTGTAACCTGAAAGATGGTGATGAAATGATGATGATGAAGGTAATGATGGGGGTGTGATTTTTTTTATGAGCTTCTATTTTGTTTCTGCTTAATCAAAATGGCCTACAGCACACGGAATGATGAAGAGCTATCCCCATTCTACACAATCCACTCTCTCTCACTCTATCAATCCCAGACACAGACTAATTCCTATCCCATCCCATTCAGCCCATCCCATTCTGTATTTCCTGCCCATGTATCCCATCCATCCATCCATCCATCCATCCATCCATCCATCCATCCATCCCATGCTATATCATCCTGCTCCTTTGCATCCAGCCCTATTGTTCATTGATTCTTAAGCCTGGCCACTGCCCACCTGTGGTTGGTCAGTATTCTAGCTTTATTTGTTTTTGTGATAAGACCTTCTGAGCCAAAACAACTTGGGAAGAAAAGGCTTATTTGGCTTATATTTCCTGCCCATCATTAAGGCCAATCAGAGAAGAAATTCAAGGAAGGAGCTTGGAGAGAAAACCGTGGAGGAATGCCCCTTGCTGGCTTATTCTCTGACTCACTTTCAGGCTTTCCCACTCAGGGATGATACTCACCCTACCAGTGGGCTACCCTCCACCCCACCGGCCAATCTGACAAGGCAATTCTTCAGGGGAGGTTGGTGTCAGCCAGGCGATTCTCGATTGTGTCAAGCTGACAATAAAAACTAAGCAACATAGTCACATTGCTCTAACCCCCAAGTCAAGTGACTGTTGAGAGTGGATGCAGAAAAGGAGAACTAGAGATGATGACTGACTCCCCAGGCCTCTGCACATCTGTGGCTTCCAGTGGTTTCTTCTCCTGGAAAGTTTGTGGACGTTACTACAGGCATGGTGGAGGGGGGAGAGGATGGAAGTGTCGTACACAACTCGAGTGGACGTGGCTATTTCAGCACACACAGAGAGACAGGTGAGATGAACTTGGGGAGCTATTTTAAGGAGCTTAATTAGAATTAAACATTTCCTAAGTAACGATTAGCATTTCAGTATAGTTTCTTACAATAGCTGCTCCTTTTTTTTTTTTTAATTTTAATACTTTGAGACACTAAACCCAATGCCAATCTAATTTTCTCAAAAGAGCAGAACACATTTTTGGAAGAAGATAACTTTATTTCATATAATTTTTTTCCCTTACATTCTATGGCTCAAACTGTCTTCTAACTGTCTATGTCGCCTAATCTGGCCTCAAAGTCAAAGCAATTCTCTTGTCTCTGCCTGCCTTTGAGCCCAGTATATCGCTAAGGTTGCACTGGGAACCCCCTGATCCCTGGCCTTTTGAATACTGAGTACTGATGCTATAGGCACATCCCATCACACCGGGATTAAGTTTTTGATGTATCTAATTTTATCTGCAAATAATTTTTTTTTAATTTTTTAATTTTAATGTTTTTTTATTAATTACACTTTATTCACTTTGTATTCCTCCATAAGCCCCTCCGTCCTCCCCTCCCAGTCTCCCCTCCCCCCTTCTTTACGCATGCCCCTCCCCAAGTCCACTGATAGGGGAGGTCCTCCTCTCCTTCCTTCTGATCTTAGTCTATCAGATCACATCAGGAGTGGCTGCATTGTCATCTTCTGTGGCCTGGTAAGGCTGCTCAGGGGGAGGTGATCAAAGAGCAGGCCAATCAGTTCATGTCAGAGGCAGTCCCTCTTCCCATTACTATGTAACCCGCTTGGACACTGAACTGCCACGGGCTACATCTGTACAGGGGTTCTAGGTTATCTTAATGCATGGTACTTGGTTGGAGTATGAGTCTCTGGGAAGACCCCTGTGTTCAAATTTTCTGATTCTGTTGCTCTCCTTGTGGAGTTCCTGTCCTCTCCAGATCTTACTATTTCCCACTTCTTACATAAGATTCCACGCACACTGCCCAACAGTTGGCCATACGTCTCAGCATCTGCTTTGATAGTCTGAAGGGCAGAGGCTTTCAGAGGCCCTCTGTGGCAGGTTCCTAGTTTGTTTCCTATTTTCTTCTTCTTCTGATGTTCTTCCTCTTTGCCTTTCGGGATGGGATTGAGCATTTTAGTCAGGGTCCTCTCTCTTGATTAGTTTCTTTAGATATACAGATTTAACTCAACAGAATAATTTTTAAAGAAATTCTTTGAGTTTGATACTTATTTTCTCTGATGCATTTTTGTTCTGGAAAACCAACTTTATTCTGTATGTTTTTACTTCCCTCTTACTTCCTAATAAGCTGTCAAAACAGATAGTCAGACAGACAGGGTTTCAATTGGTGTACAGACCAGACCAGAAATTATGTGGTTTTAGTAAACTGATGGAGTTCAGTGAGAAAGGTATGGAAGCTGTGCACTCTGGCCTTATCTTGCCCTTGAAATGTAAAGTACTGTACGTGAAGATTTAGTTTTTATAAACACAGTGAAAGCAGTGTGTAAGAGACTAAGGACCCAGAATTAGAGAAGGTTTAAGAAAAGCCAAAGAAGGGGGACTCCAAGAAATATGTAGTTACATAGATGTATAGTTCCATTGAGACAGAAAGTGGTTCGTAAAAGCCGGAAATCTGCAATTTCTATAGATGTAAATGGTGAGAGCATTATTTCATATAGTAGTGAGTCTGTTCTTCTTATGTAAATATCAGCACTTCTGCTGAAATAAGCCACGCCGTGTCTATCTTAGGTTGGTGACTGAAGAACATAAATCTTGGGATGCATTTTAACCAGGGAGGACTAAAGCTCTCGGGACAGTGTGTGCTTTCAGGTTGCCCTTGGCTTTATTGACTTAGTGATATCGTGCTGGATAATGGAGTTGTATCTGGCTTTGGAGTTGTTTCTGTTTAGATTTGGGTTCTGCAAGCCATGAGTGGTGTTCTTTCTGACTTTTCCCTAAAATGTAAGTACCATCTCCAGTGTCACACCTAATGAAGCTGGGAGCTTCCCACCAAAGGCCTGACTTGCTGTGGATGGAGGATGTGTGAAGATGCTGCTGGATAGCATTTCTTCACAGCTGATGGAGGTACTATGTGGCTACATTTTGGAGTGATAACGTATGTCCAAGTCCAGGGGATGTTTCAGTCCAACAGAAACTTGTAGAAGCAGCTAGACTCAAAAGAAAGTTTTAGATTTGACACACTATTTGCATTTTCATGAATGTGTAGTTGATATCATTTTTACATTTATATCTTTTACAATGTGTAGTCATGTGTTTTCATTTAGGAAAATGGCGAAGACTTTTTTTTAAATAATAGTTATCCTTTTTTGTTATTTAAAAAACTTTTTTAGAGACTTTCATACAGTGTATTTTTTTTAATTTTATTTTTTTCTTATCAGTTACATTTTATTAACTTTGTATTCCAGCCGTGTCCCGCTCCCTCATTCCTTCCCTCGCTCCCTCATCTCCTCCCTGCCCCTTTCCAAGCCCACTGATAGGGGGGACCTCCTCCCCATTCATCTGATCCTGTTTTATCAGGTATCTTCAGGGCTGGCTGCAAAGCCCTCCTCTGTGGCCTAACAGGACTGCTCCTCCCTTGGGGGGTGGGGAGGCCAAAGAGCCAGTCATTGAGTTCCCATACAGTGTATTTTGATATTACCCCCCAATTCCTCATCAAACTTTGTGTTCTTTCTCTGTATTTCTGTTTTTTTTTTTTTTTGAGACAAGGTCTATTTATAAGAGGCGAGTCTTCCCTCACACCCTCTCACCATTAAGCATACTGTGTGCGGCCTATACTTTTGGATGCATGGTCTTCTACTGGAGCATGGCCTATCTACCAGGGCACAGACCTTCGAGAAGAGTGGCTTTCCTTCTCCTGGCAGCTCTTAATTGCCAATAGCTGCTTAGCTCAGTGTGGGACTTTTTGTCCACCCTCCTCTCCATGCTGGGTCTTTATATGGCTTAAGTTTGTATAGCTTTTGTGTATGCTGTCACAACTTTTCTGAGAGCATATGTGTTGAGTGTCCTGCTGTATCCAAGAACATTTTTTTTTTGGTAGTTGTTTATAGTTTCTGGCTCTTACTATCATTTTGTCCTCATTTCTGCAATGATTCCTGAGCCTTGAGGAGGAAATGCTGGTGACGTAGCTCAGTAGGTAAAGGTGATTTTTACTAAGCTTAATAACCTATTTCTATCCCCAGCACTCACATGGCAGAAAGAGGCAAACCATTCCCGCAGTTTTTCTAGAGTGTATAGTTCAGTGGTCGAGTGGGTGCTTGACTTGCATGCATAAAAATCTAGATTTACTGGCTTTTCAGAGTTACATTTGGGAACTAACAAAATGTGTTTATTAAGGAAAGAAAAAAATCTAGGATTCTACTTTCACTTTATAAGTGACATGCAAATGTACCAAATATAAGAAGCTTGTTATTAAAAATGAGAGAGTGTTAAATTCACCAAGCCTGCATTTTGGAACACTTATTGCATTGTTTTTATTTTCTTCTGGATGGCTAGACAGATCCCCTCTGAGGGCCAAGCCCTATGCTTAGAAAGCAGAGGTTCTTTCCCAAAATGGTATTTTGTGACTCTCGGTTGCATTTGTTGGGAGACAACTCTTCAGTGTGCACTCTCCTAGGCTTGTTTAAAATCCCAAGTTTGATGTCCAGTGGTGCCATTAACCAAGGAGCTGGGGTGCATGGGGGGGGGCAGCCTTTGGTTGGTTTTGAGGAGCTCACGTGTTCTGCTCTGGTGGATGGAGGAGTCACATGGACCAGTGCACCGAGCCTTCGAGGCAGCAAGGAACACTGTGACGACTGGATCTTTGTGGCCCTGCCGAGAGCATCATTTCTAGATCAGGTTTTATAATTAGCATAGTATGAATAACATAAATAAACGGATGGTGATTTACCTTGCTTTTTAAATTTCATTTCCTGGAGTTTTATGACTTGAGTTGTGTGGAAACCTCTATCATCAGTCAGCGGGTAGCCCGACCATCTAAAATGATTCCTTGATTGTCTGAGAACTAATTTTTCCCTGAGGAAGTCCAGCAATGAAAGAGTACTGATTTAACGTTGAACTTTTTTTTTTTTTAGTAGCTTTTTTGAGTATATGCTTTCTAGGTCCTGAGACTACTCAACAGCATTGAAGTGGTCCTGCCCGGGAGTCAGTTTACATGTATGGGTGAGAGCCTGCATCCCAGAACTCAGATTTTCCCTTCATGTTTGGGAGGATGGCAACATCCAGACAGGTATCGCCTAGAGGATTTTCCTTCTTCCCTGTCATGACTCTCTAGTGCAATCAGGCTCACTACCAATGTGAATTTACAATATAAATGTCTATTAGCTGAAACCAAACTCCCAATGCAAACTGATAGCCCACGTGGTGGTATAAAACACATCACTGCTGACGAGAAGGCCCATGTGTATTCTTCAAGCTCTTGACTTTGCCTAGTCAGTCTGGTTTTCCAGGAAAGAGGCCAATGTTAGTCTTGGCCCAAAGGCCCAATACAACAGAGTTATATTAGGGAGTTGGGTTAGGGACATGTCTCCCCTGGTTTAAAGTCACACAGGGCCCTTGAAAGACATCCATCATCTGATGTTTACACTAGGCAATTTTTCTTTTCCCTTAAAGAGGAATGTGAAATTCCTTAGGTGGAAAGTTCATTTGCTTCTTCCCAGTTGAATGTGTACACAATTGAACTGGTTTTCTTTTTAAAGTCCTGTCCCAGTTCTTTATTTGATAATAGTAAGGGCTCTTTAAAAGTGAAAAAAAAAAAAAAGCATAGATAGAGGCATGCAGAAGCATGAAGGTAGCAGCTTGGAGAATGCTATGGGCTTCCCAGCCCAGGCATCATCTTTGTTCTCATACTGTCCTTCCTATAAGCTGAGGCTCATTTCATCCACTTGGAGCAGAAATATGCCCATTGGATATCTCTATTTTCCCAATCTTTAAGTCTCAGTCAATGAGACCATATCATTCTAGCCACTTTTAACAAGACTTTTAATCTATTAAAAAATTATCATCAAGGCACAGTGGTAGACACCTATAATGTGAGTACTTGGGAGGCAGGGGGGTCAGGAGTTCGAGGCTATCTTTGGTGACATAGCAAGTTTGAGGGCAGTCTGAACCCCAAGACATCTTGTCTTAATGCTTTCCCTCCAATGAAAAAAATATGTCCTCTTGACTTTTCACATCTAATCATTTACTAAATGTGATAGATTTTTTTCCCCCAAGCCCTTCTCTCCATGCTCATTCTAATTACTCAACCCAGATCCTGTTAACTTTTTGGTGCTTTCTTCCTTGATGCATTCGGGTTTTCTAGAGGAATGAAACTAATGGGATCCACACGTAATAAGAGGAGGTTTGTTATACTGACTTGCACAGTGGCCGCCTCACACTGGAAAGGCTGAGTGCCTGCTCCATGAGCTTGGATGTCTCACGGTCCCACCCGGTTTGGCCCTGAAGGAGGGACCCTGCACGCCGTTAGGGCAGGTGATCAAACTTGAAGGAGGTGGGAAAGAAAACTCGGTTCAGACTGACTTCCTCAGTCTGGATCAAGACTTTAAGGAATCTGTCTGCAGATGTTTGATCGCCGGCACATTTATACCCAGTGTAAAGTGGAAAGAAGTTTCTTGGGATAACACAGCACCTGGTGCACAAGGAACATAAGTGGGTATGAGGTCAACGCGGGTACATGTAATTTCTGCTAAGAAGATGAGTTCTGGAGGTAGGCTACCTGTACTAGCTTAAGGGCCTAGGTCTCAGTTAGGAGGATAGCTTTGAGGTCTTTAGGGCTATTAGCCACCTCTGAGCCTGTTGTGGGAGCTTGGGGAACCTCTGGCTATACAGATACTGTAAAGGTCATTTAGTTTATTAGTTATCTCCCATCCTGATTGTAGGAGTTTGGGGAGCACCTAATTGTAAGGGTAATTTAGATTATTAGCCACTTCTGGTCCTGGCTGTAGGAGTTGATATGGCCTGGCCCAACAGACAATGCCTATCACTAAGCTATTAGTTACTTCCGATTCTCAGATTTCTGGATAGAAGAACAGGTTTTACATCTTTCCTATTGGAAAGATAATCCTGTGTGTGTAACATTCTTCATCTCCCTGTAGTAGTGGGTACAAGTAGTGGGTTCATGCTGTTCTTCCAACAATTGAGGTTCTTGAGGCTTCTTGGAGAGCTATTGCTCTTCAGCCCATATGGGCAGCCTGAAGAATCTGGGTTCTCATATCGACAAAGAAATGAAATAGCAGCAGCAGCAGCAGCAGCAGCAGCAGCAGCAGCAGCAGCAACAGCAACAGCAGCAGCAGCGTAGGTGAACTTGCCAGTGTGAGCAAAGACATGCCTAGGCTGTAAACTTGGTTCAGGGCCAGCATGGGCAGCACAGTGACACCATCTCAAAAACAAAGACATAACAAAAAAGCAGCACTTTAAAAAAATACTAGTGTTCATTTACCACCTTTTTATTTTTGAATCTGTAAGAACGTTATATCACATGAGATACACTGTTAGATACGCTACATTACATGTCAAAAAATCATCCATTGTTAACAGAATTACACTGCTCTTATGAGTGATTACAATTTGCTAAGGAGGCAAGAAGCAGCCCCAGCCCCAGCACACTGCTGTTTCTGTCCCTGCCATGGGGTGTGTGTGGGGGTGTCCTTTTCTGGTTAAAGGAGAAAGCTTTGCAGAGTCGGGTGGAGAGGATCACAGGCTGCAGTGGGTGGATGGGCAGCCCCAAAGGGAGGCGGACACTAGTGAATTGAGAAGTAGTATCCATCCATTATTTAAAAATAAACAATAAGCAACTTTTGAATCACAGCGCTGTGTTTCCTTCTGGGGTTCAAATGACTACACAAACCACTTGAGTTTCATTTTTATGGTTTATGAAACCCAAGGGGATTACACGCTCATGATTTACAGTTGCTGGTTTCACACGGTGCTTACGGCTCCGTATGCTATGTATGATGATGCGTGTGCATGCCTGTACGCAGAGCCTAATTAATGACCTAGAGATTATCCTTGGCCTGACTTATTGATGCCCCAGTGCTGGAAAACGACCGCTCACTCGCTGAGAAATCAGAGCAGTTCAGGGACGAGGGCTGCAGCTTTGGAGTGAATTTCACGCCGTCTCACGGTTGTAGCAGCTGCTGATGTGGTCTTTGGGATTCTGCGGGTGTTGTGCGCCTTTCCAGCATTCTTGCAGCCAGCAGAGAATTAAAAGTGAAATTAAACTTTGAGGCCTTTGATTCAGCTTTCCCCTATGTGTTTGGGAAGAGCAAACAGATGTAAAGGCACTTTTTTTTTTTTTGGTTACTCCTTTAAATAGCAATGGGGTGATTTTTTTGAGTGTGTTTGTGTAAGGATGTCTTTTGGGATGCGAAAAGAAAAAAAGCCATGGATTCAGGTTGCAATAAAAAGCAAACTTTTTTGTTTGTTTATTTATTTATTTATTTTTTGTTTTGTGTGTGTGTGTGTCTTTAAAGTAGCTTTTGCTAGAAGCAGATTTTAGAATGCTAAGCTGGAAAACAGTTTAATTAGATTGGGTTCAATGGTTCTTGAAAAAAAAATCCATAGGTCCTTCTCTCAGGAAGGCAAATGGAGAAAACAATGGATAAGACAAAAGAGAAGCTTCCCTACTGTCTGTCTCTGCTCTGGCTGGCTGAGAGGCAGAGGGTAGAGGGGTTAAACTGCTTAATTCTGTGGCCAAGGTGCTGGGACCCAGGTTTTTCTAATCGGCTGACAAGCAGTTTACTTTATCTCTTTGTGTCTGCTTTACAAAATAAGGATAACAGGACCAGGTTCTGCCATAGGGTTATTGTGAGGTGTAAATAAATGATCTATCATTCAGATAAATGTCTTGTACACGGTACTTTCTATCAGCGACTGTAGCTGATACTGGACTCCCCTTTACTGCTACTAGGGGATCCAAGCCACCGCTGCCTCCTCCCTTGATCAGTGCAGGAGCTTTTCCTGGCTCTCCTGTCTTCCTTTCAGTGTGTTCTTCTCAGGCACCTCAGTAACACTGTGCTCAACTCCAGTGTCTTTGTGTCACAGGCAAGTACCTCCCTGTGGCCTCTACAGTCCTTTGAGCCTGTCTTGCATGCATCTTCATTTCTTTCTCTCTCACTGTCCCCAGGTCAGCTGGCTTCCTTCCCTATGCTCCCAAAGGGCTCCAGGTAGCTTCCTCCTCTGATGCTTTGTGCTCTCAGCATTCTGCAGCCAGAGACACGCTTCCCCATATGTGCCCATCTCTGCTCCATCAACACGTTGTGTGCTTTTCCCGCCCCATTTTTCTCTCTTCCCCTGAACTCTGTTTTCCTTCAAAGGACTTGACTTTGTCCATTTCATTTTTATTTGACTTTCTGCCCTTTTCTCTCCCTGCCCCCATTAGACTCCAAATACCTGTGCAGCATCTGGGATTCTGCACCTGGGAAAGTAACTGGCCGTACTAAGGGTGTTAGTAACTACTTAGAGTAATGAATTGCGGAAGAACTGAAATTAACACAGGAAGAGAAACTGCTGGATATTTCCAGAAAGACTTGTGGTGAATGAAGCAATGGAAAGTAGAAGGCAATCTGTCTGAAGTTCTTTCTTGGTAGCACAGAAGACTGTACCTCCCTTGGGGGTCAAAGCTGGCGGTGTGGGAGCTGCGCGCAGGCTCAGGGGTGGGGTTGTTAGACACATTTTCCTGGCCTTTCTGTGTGGCCTTCCTGTTGCCAGTCTAGGGCACTGCGCCCTCCCAATCCTTTTGGCTGTTTAGGACAGTGGCTGATTCGCTGCTCATCTGAAGTAGCATATCGGAGCAGAATGGCTGTGCTTTTCCACACGGACCCCTGTGCAGAGGTTTCTCTGGGAATGGGTTTACAGAACCTTCCTTCCCTAGGAGGGGGAGGGAGGCTCCTCGAGCTTCTTTGTCCCCTTGGGAACAAGCCGCACAGGAGGAGCTTTAGTGCTGAGTAGCAGAGCCCTTTGCAGAGAAACTCTCCGAGGAATTTCTGCTTAGGTCTCCCAGGGTAGGGCAGTAATTTGTAGCAGTTTTTGGGTCTTTTATATTCTAGCTTCATCACTCTCCATTGATTTTGCCATTTGCGGCTTATAATGGAAATGAGGATCCTTGGTACAGATGGAGCAGTTCCTAGACACTTCTCTCTGTCTTGCAGGGGGGGGGGGGGACTTCTGGGGAATCAGCTGGATGGGTTTTTGCTCCCTTAACTTTTCTCTGGATTTCAGGAAGTTGGGGCTGCTGGAAGGTGGACTCAATTCTGCCGACTGGTTTCAATTGTGCCATGTGAATTAGGACGACTTCCCAACACAAAGGCTTTAGGAAAAATAGAAGCTTATAAACTGTGATGGTTTATATAAATTTTTGAAATATATTTTGCTCATACAGGATGAATAATATGTCAGGACAGATTCCCTCCCCCTAATTCTTAAGACCCATGAATGCTAATTTCACTGTAGTTTTGATGATCATGCCAGTGTTATAAGCGAGGCTGGGATTTATTTTGCTTTAAGAAAACACTGTACATACACGATAGCTCCAGTACATACAGAGACCCACCTAGAACACAGCTCAGAGGTGAGAAAACGAGCAGAGTGGGAGGCTCAGGGTGCTGTGTGAAGCCAGCTCTCCAACCCACTCTAAGCTCTTCACGGATTCCTGCTTCATCTTCTGTTCTCAACATCTTCAGTTGTCATGCTTCTCAGCCCAGAGCAGTTAAGAAGCAGCAAACTGGAAGAGGACAGAGGAAGCTGCGAGCCAAAGTCATACTGATGGACAAGAAATGACAGCTGACAGACTGGTGGTCAACCAAGTGACAACGGAGCTAAGCCAGAGATTCAGGACTGCCTCCGGCAGCCAAGGCTTGGTGGCCTTGGTCTGCAGGGACACTCCCCAAAAGGCTCACTGTGGGGAGTGCCTGCAGATAAGGAGGGGACATGAGAGAGAATGGCTTGAACAGAGAAAGATGGGAATATCCAAGATTTGTTTATGTACATGTCAAGTTAAAGAGATAATGCCCGTGGAAGAAGCCGAGCCAAGACTTCTTGGATCAAATCAGCAGCTGGGAGATGAGGGGGTGGTGGCTTCCAAGGCTGGCGGGCATGAATGTTACTAAACAGGGTGCGTGTGGATAGCTAGGTGTTGGGGAACTACACTAGAAGAATTAGGGGTTTTGAGACCAGCTTTCTTTATATGCCTAATTTAGAATCAAACACGGAACAGTGCTTTGAACAGAGGGAAAATAAAGTCTGGGGGGGAGTGTGGTGATCTTAGGGCATGTCGGCACCTAGTCACTGTGTCTTGTGGGGCTGGGACTTGATCTGAGGAGGGGCAGTGAGGGAATGAAGAAATGACCGAGACACACAGAAACACAGAAAAGCTGGAGTCGGTGGCACCATCTGCTGCAGTGTTCCAGAAACTCAGCTTGTTGATTAGGTGCAGCACGGGGAAGGTGTTGGCTGGTCTGGATAGGAAGTCTCTGTAGGTGAGCAGTCTTAGGATGTAAACATCTAGGTGGAGGAAGCTGCAGTTGCTAGTTTTTCCACACACTGGTCATCATGTGCCCGTGTGCTTACACATACTGTCAGTGTTTGTATTAGGGACCAGAGTAAGGGCATCCCTCTGAGCCTCACCTAGGAGCAGCGGGCGAGGCTTTGCCATTCCCATGGGTCTGACCCATTGGGTCCTTGAGATGGCTGAGCCGATGTCAAACATACATCTACCCAGAACTTCATCCTATCTTTACGTATTCACTCAAGTCTTCCTCTATACTCCACACATAGTGCAGAATGCCTTTTTAATAAAAGCATATAACAAAATTTAACATTAATTATTGACAGTATCATTTGTGTGAAACATCTATCTATCCATCTATCCACCTATTATCTATCTATCTATCTATCTATCTGTCTATCTATCATCTGTTTATTTATCTATCATCTATCCACTTATCTATCTATCTATCTGTCTATCTATTTATCTATCTATCATCTGTCTATCTACCTATCATCTATCTATTTGGTTGTATATGCGTGCTGTATGTATTAGCCAATACGTCTCCCCGTGGAAGTCAGTGGCTGATATCAGCTGTCTTTCTCCATTACTCTCTATTCCCCAAGATGAGGACTCTCTCACTGAATCTGGAGCTGAAAAATTAACTAGACTAGCCATCTAGCAACTGTCAGAAATTGCAACGATGAGCACCGTCATGCCTGCTTCCTATGTGGGTGTTAGAATCTAAATTCTTATGCTTGCATGGCACTCATAAAGCGGATGGTTCGCTTTATCCACTGAACCGTCTTCTCCGATCCTGTGTGAGGTTTATAGAAAAGCACGAATTTGTGGTATGTTCAAATCAAGTGCATAATAAGCAGTGTTTAGAATTGAAGTGCTGCACAGTGCTAGGGCCCACTGGTCAGAGCGAGTTCTGTTGTCTCCTGTTGCCAACAAAATCTCACACCTACCTAGCCTTATCATCCCTTCTGTGGGCCAAAGAAGCCTTCTTCAAAGGAAGGAGTGGAATTCTTGCCCTCCTTCTGAGGTGGTTCTGAACCCTCACTCAGGATCCTAGTCCCACCGGATGACTTTAGATCTTAACTTGATGGATGTGTTCTTTCTCTCCACCGAGATATCTAAACATTTTCCTGCTTAATATACAAATAATTTCACAAGCCTGCCATCTTAAGAAACCTTTTCCTACCTCAGCCATCTAGAGATGAACGTAAAGTAGAGGAACTAGCAGAAGGATGCCAGTTGGGTGTGGCAAAGGCAATAAGAGGGGGTAACGAAGAAGTGAATATGAGCAAGGTACGATACAAACAAAATGAAATTTCATAATGGAAGCTAATTTCATACAATGACATATGCTAATACTACTAGTAATGAAGGGAACAACTTTCCTTTCAAAACCTGTTATCCATGCTTTCCATCATACTCTGTCCCTGCTAAGGTTTTGCAATGGGGCTGCAGTCTATTGTTTCTTTTTGGTTATAGTTTGCTTTCTTTTTTTTTTAATTAATTAATTAATTAATTTTGGTTTTTCGAGACAGGGTTTCAGTGTGTAGCCTTGGCTGTCCTGGACTCACTTTGTAGACCAGGCTGGTCTTTAACTCACAGAGATCTGCCCACCTCTGCCTCCCTGAGTCTTGGGAGTACAGGTGTGTGAAAATGTGCCTGGCTACGGTTTGCTTTCTTATTGCTGCAATAAACAATGTTGGGATGAAAGGGTGTATTTCACTTTACAGGTTATAGTCCATCATTGAGCGAAGTCAAGGCAGGAATGCAAGACAGGAGCTTGAAGCAGAAACCAATGGAGGAATGCTGTTTACTGGCGTGCTCAGCTACCTGTCTTCTATAGACCCTTCTGCCTAGGGATGGCACTTGCCCGCATTGGTCTGGGTCCTCCTTCATCAAATAAAAAATCTAGAAAATACTTCACAGACATGCCCAAATAGTGTTACATGCCCTCAGGAGGTTGAGACAGGAGTTCTGCAAGGTCAAGGCCTTCCTGGGTAACTTAGTGAGTTCTGTCTCAAGATAAAAAGAAAGATGCAGGCTGAGACAAAGTCTAGTGGTAGAGCACTTGAGATGCGCAAGGTCATAGGATCAACCCCCCAGTATTAAAAAGTGAAAAATAAGGCAAACATTATCTTTGCTCTAAACTTGTCACCTTGATGAAAGCAAGTACAATCTGCTTTACCCCCTGAGAATGAGGCTCATTTGTCTGTGAAGAAGCTAGTGAAAAGCATCCTTCATTTCTGCTACTGGGCTTTTATTTCTAGCTCCTCATCTTGATCATGTTATAGTGTTTTATTGTTCTGCTCATATTTCTCCTCTTAGATCTTATATGTTGTTTGCTTACTTTTTCCACTAGAGCCTTTAATATATCATTAGTAATTTTAATTTCTCTGTATCATATTTCAACATTAATACCATTCTTCAACCTTATCCTGATGATGGATTTTTCTCATCTCATCAGACTGTTTTTTTTTTCCTTGTGATTTTTTTTTTTTGAAAGCTGGACATGTTTCATTGAGAAGTAGGAATGTAGGGAAGTTGCTTTTCGGTGAGAGGACTTCTGTTAATTTGACTAGAAGCTAGACAGCGACTAGTGTCAATTTTAGCCATAGCTGTAAGAAGACTCAAGTGCCTTCTAGATTTCCTTGTGTTTTGTTCTTGAGGCTTTCCTGTCTTCTGGTTCTTGGACAAAGTCTAGGTCTTGTACCTGTTTTCATCATAAATCTCTGTCATTGTGCTGGAACCCATTTGGAAGTTGGGTGTGTTTATAGGAACACTCTCTAATTTCATGCCCAAGTCTTAGTTGTAGGGAGAGCCTGCATTTTGAGGCTGTGCCCATTACATATGTTTTGGCTATTTCTGTTTTTGTGTATCATTTCCTACCTTCTTTCTTACAAAACCATGGCTACATCTTTACCATTCTATTTCTTTGAAGCCTTGTTTTTGATTATTGTGGCATTATTTTCCCCATATGATACAAGACAGGAAGGCAGTAAATTGCTAGAGTGAGGGGAAAAAAATCCTTTCCTCAGCGTGGCATAAGGTTTCAGAAGTGTACACAAGTGAAGTCTTTCCCCGTGAGGAACAGGTCTGCAATTTGAAAATGAGTAGGAAGCAGAGGAAGCCTTGAGTGACTGTGTCCTGAGTAAAAGTATACTGGTGATTTATGCATAGCCATGACAAAGACCAAACAAAGCCTTGGGACCGTGGGAAATGAACAAAGCTCCTTCCTCAAATGTGCCAGACTCAAGAGGGATGGAAGAGCTTTCCTCAGGGTTCTGAGAAAGAATGAATGACTAGTTTGTGCAAAGACTAGCAACTGTAGTTTCTTCCTCCTCCCCAGATGTTTACAGTGAGACAGCTCACCCACGAAGACCTCCTATTAGATTAGCTAACACTTCCGTCTGTTCTGTACTTAAACACACTGAAGCTCCAGGCTGATGGAGCTAGCACACCTTCACCAGATCCCGGCTTGTCTATACGTGTGTCTGTACGTCTGCTTTTCCTCATTCTCCCGTTGCCTCTAGTCAGGGTTCCAGGACCAAGCTGCAGGGGTCACGGGTAGAAAGGGTGAGTTTCATAACGGTTGCTCTTCTTCATGTCTGTGCTAGGAGGGATGTTTTCCAGATCCTCACTATGAAGACCTAGTGAGGTCTTCCAGGAATTTCTAACTAATGTGAGTCTATACCTGCTCTCCTGTACCCTGACCATGTCTGGAGTTTCTGCAGTTTCTGCTGAGAGATAGCTGCATCTTTTGGTCTATCTCCATCTGTCTAGATTTCACCTGAGTTCTATGCTAAGTCCAGAGGTGTAGATATTCCATTTGTGCAGCCTCTTCTTGTCATGAGGGTAAGAGGGGTGACTTCTGAGATCCATGCTGGGACCCAAGTCTGTTCCAACTCCTGGCCCCACGCATCCCCTGTCTAAGAGTCTTCACCGCCATTTTAAAAGTAGCTCTCACACATCCCAGCCCTAATCAACCATCATGATTTCTTGTTTGATAAGGGCAGTGGTTTCCAAAGGATTTCTTCCCCTCCTGTGATGTTTTAGAACCGTTTTAGATGTGCTCCTTAGGTCATCTTTACGGAGGTCTCCTTGTGGTCCAGCCTCTTAGTGTGGGATACAGGATCATTTCGCTGATTCCTTCCTTCAGGTCCTCTAACAAAAGACCTGTTCCAGGGACTGGAGACAAGTACATTTATACGAGTTTAAAATCAGTCAATTAATTTCCATTGCTCTGTTTAAGTGACCCCCTCAAACTGGGACATATTCAAAGAAGTTTAAAAAAACTATTATAGAGAAATAATATTGATATATAAGAAATTTTAATGAATATAAGATCTTTCCATTTGATATGAACTACATTTTTTTTTTTGTGTGTGTGATCATATTGACATGCACGTGATATTTGGTCCTTTCTCAGAGGAAGGAAAAGGACCAAAATTAATTTTCCTTTGGCCAGGAGTGCAATAGAATTCTGAAGATTATGATGAGACTTGCATTCTCCCTGTGTATTCATGAGGCTGGATTCAGGTAAAGCCGGAGACATAAGCATTTGACCTATTTGTGACCTCAGGTGCTCTTCATCCATTTCCAAAGAGTAAATGAAGTGATAACCATAAATGCATCAACAGCCTAGAGTTTAGCTGGCCCTGGAGGCACTGCATTAGTGTCCTATGGGCTAAGTCTAAATGAGCCGGTGGTCAGGTATGTACACAGGGGTGGTCATTACTGCGGGCAGATGTGCTCAGCTAATGGCTGGTAGTGGGGATTGCTGCAGGGGGAATTCCTTGATAAAGACGAGTTAAAATGAGACAGTGGATTATCCAGAAGGGTGCTTTTCCGCAGACTACATTTTTATTGGTGAAGGCAATCAAAGGAAAAAAATGAGCCATTAAAATTGAGAGCTCCTATAATGTATTTATTTAATACCACTGTTGTAGCTCATGGCTATATGCATATACATGATTTTTTTTTCTTTTAGTTTGAGTAAACTAAAGAAAATACTGCTTTTATTTATTTTTTTCTTAAACAGACAGGAGGGTAGTACATTAAGGCAATTCAGAAGCCTAATGTATGGGCAGAGGGACTACTTTCCAAAGTGTTAAAGCTTTATTCACGTAAGCCAAACTGCCTATGATCTCATTACACCACAGAGAGCACAGCATTGCTCCTAAATCACACACACACACACACACACACACACACCAGCATGCAAGTGACCTGTGTATTAGAATCTGTGCAAATCTCAGGCAGGAGATGAGATTTATACACACTTTAAACACCCCTGAGGAAATGCCCATTTTGCACCACTGATAGGCCAGATGTATTTTCGTCTGTGAAATGTGATCAGAATGTAATTAGAAGAAAATATACTCGATATTCAAAAGCAACTGTACGGCATTCTTTCACACTCCTCTGTAATTTAAATTGGGCAGCAATATCAAATTAGAGGAGTTGTGTGGAAGGCTTATTACTGCATGATTGGGTCTATGTGGTTATATTTGCCACCATGCACTGATGTAGTTGTGTATAACCACTGAGCTGAATTGAAAATTTCACATTAAAAAAACCCCTTTTCTTCTCTGACTATGATTACTAATGTGATAAAATGCCTCACATTAGATAGTGAGATTCCTGAAAATGCCAAAGTGGATTTCAGCCTTTCTCTCCCCTCCTCAGAACCCATTTTATACGGAAAGAAAAAAAATGAAGATGGCTTTGGGGAGAAAATCCACACATTTCTAATAGAACTTGCTAGAGCAATTGAAGTCTGCTATTATTCCACTGCATCTGTGCATTTCACTGTAACAAAGTGATTAATATGCCTCAAAATTTGAACTCGTGGACTCAACTATTTTAGTGTCATATCATCAAAACACACAAAGCCCTGACACATCTAATTTCTATGTAATCCCAAAGAGTATAAAATCGTATGAGTATTTATAATGTTTAGGCATTTGAATGGATTGTGTGACATAAGTGTGGACAATTATGCACAGGGACATGAATAAAACATGTTGCGGGGTGTAAACAAGGCAGGCGCCAGCCAAAGAAACTGTATATGTGTGCGTGATGAATTAGGGCGGAAGTTCTTCCTTTAATCTCTCCCAGGCTTTGGATCACAGCATTTTATATGACTGAAAATAGGAAATGTCTGCAGCAAAGGCGTAGTTATAACCTGCGTATTAGGAAGATTTTAATCGTCAGTTTTATGTGAGTTAAAGTGATGGCAGCAGCATTGTTAAGGTTTCTAAACCTTCTTGAAGAGGATGGATTTAAAGGGGTTATTTCCGGGTGGGAGGTGTTGTGTCTTGATCAAATTACATATGTGTGTGTGTGTGTATGTGTGCACGTATATATGTAGTTAAAAGCTCATGAATATAAAGGTTTTCTGAAAAATGAAATATTTATAAGTGAATATTAAAAAAAAATCTGTAACCAGACATGACAGTTGAAATATTTGGTTTCAAATCCTGAGACTTCTGGCATGGGGCAAGAGGACATATTATTTCCATTTGCTGAAGGAAAGGATGCACCTCCCTTCTCTTTGACTCTATGAAGGGTTCTCACTGCTTCAACTCATAGAATGTAACACAGGTGCCGCATGGTCATGGGACTTGGTTAGATAGATCGTCCAGCTTCCATCCAGTTCTTCTGGCATGGTCACACTGGACTGGAAGCCACATCTTATAAAGGAATCCAAGCACTATGAAACTTGTGGGCTAGGGGGTCCTATGGATAGCAGGAAGCAATGAATGAATGTGTTGTCCTCAACAGGAATGTGGAGACGTATGAACCTCCTGACAACAGTACTTAAACACCCAGTATCTGGGAACACCAACAAGCTAAATTCACCCATTCTGATTCAAAGTCCTGCCCTACAGGATACTCAGATAATAAAATTATCTAAAGCCATTGAGTGTAAAGTACATGGCTGGCAGCAGTGATCACTGTATAAAACAAGCATTTTCTAAACTTCTCTTCACTGATTATCATGTGAGGAGCATGTTGTACAGAGGTTCTCATGTTTCACCCATGGATACTATCACTTACCAGGACTAGTGGTGAGGCTGTGGATGGAGAGAGTTTCATTGACAGACAGAACGGCAAGTCAACTGCACTAAAATGACTCAGAGATGCCACATGCTTTGTGGGTCAGTTTTGCCAGAGGAATTCTTCATAACTTCTTTGATTTCTTGGAATGGGATCATAGGTCCATCTTGTCCTTTACGTCATGATCTGTGTTTAAAGAGCTATATCTTTTTAGCCCCACTCATGAATGCAGTGGATTCCACAAGCTCCTCCTGTTCTATTTTAAGCAAGGGTATGGAGAGGAAGCCTAGAGAGACTTGAAATAGGGGTAGGTTCTTATATGGGACTCAGGACAAGAATGACACTTTGATGTCAACTGCTGTAGCTGGCTTAGGGAAGAAGAAAGACATACTAGAGGAATCAGGAGGGAAGGCAGGGAAGAAATGAGGAGGCTGCTGGGCCAGGATCTTTGGAGTAGGAAAAGTCATCAGGTAGAATTGAAAAGACATATTCAGGAAGGCATCTTAGGTCCTGAGTTCTGTCATAGCTACCAAGACACTTTATTGCCAGTGTGTGTTACTACTACTCCAACAATGTGTGTGTTATCACTACAACAATGATGGCATCGCTTCAAACCACCTCTCATGAGTGATTTACTGTGGGCTCTGCTCTCTCACCTGTCCCCTCCCTTTCTAGGACTCGAATTACAGCTCCTCTTTGTATCCATCCCATGGTATGGCACATGATAATCATGCCCAAATGTGTTTGTACAAGTAATAAGAAAATACAATGATGGGAACTCTATTTGGGGATTTTCTTTGTAACAGATTATGTGCTATGCATTATGTCCTATTCATTGGCTCTCACAGCGGACCTATCAAATGAGGTCGCCATGCTCATTCGAATAAATAAGAAATGAAGCAGATTTGTGATCTGCTGAGAGTTGTGCATATTGTAAATAGAGGTCCCTGTATTTTGACCAAGGCATTTTGTATATCAGAACTTTACTCCACATGAATTAATAAATCTGGAAAAAGATGAGCAGAGTCTGTCCCTGGATTTTCATCTAACCCTTTCTTGTTTCTCTGACACCAGCTCATCTCACACTGTCCTGATCTTGAGAGACCTGACCTGCTCCTTCTCCCGGTTCTTTCTTTCTGCTGACTCCTTTATTGGACTGCAGCAAAATGTTTGTTATTTATGGACTGAAAACATCAGAAGGAAAGAGCTCATGTTATTTTATTCTCTCACTACAGCCTTCCTAGAGCTCAGTCCAGGCAACGAGCACATGATTTTAGACTGATCCTCTCCCATTGGTGGCAAATGCACAGCCTGCCAGGACTACAGCATGTGGTACATTCTAGTGCACACATTTTTAGTACTAAGGATACATATATAAAGAAGGCAACTGTGTGTGTGTGTGTGTGTGTGTATGATATGCACATGTGTATGCACGTTTGTATGTGTGTGGGCTCACATATGTGTAGTTGGCGGTGCACATATGTGCACATGTGTGTGTAGGTCCCCAAATGATATTAGGTGTCCTCTTTGTTCACCCTTCACTTTTTCTTATTGAGACATGGCCTCTCAGTCAATCAGAGCTTGCTGATTAGCTAACGTGGCTAACCAGCTTGCTCTGTGGAAGCCCTTGATCTCCACCTTCCAAGACATGGAACTAGAATGGTTGCTGCCTGTCTACCATTCGCATAACTTCTGGGGATCTGAACACCAGTCCTCATGCTTGCAGAGCAAGTACTTTATCTTTTGAGACATCTCCCCACATTCCTAAAGAGCGAGTTCAGTATTTAACTAGGAGATGGCCAAGAAAGAATCATGTGTAATGTCTCAGAATAGGGCCTGGGGTGGGATGTTAGAATTATGTAGCAAACATGAGCAGATTCTTGAGTTGACCATACTTAATAATGATTAGATGATGGGTGCGGGAAGCAGGGATTGGAAGGGCACGGGAGTTGGAACAGTGAGAGTACTGGTACCGGGTTGTGAAAGAACGTGGTACAATGGCAAATAGGTTGGTGACGCTGAAGGTGAGGTGATTAGTCTCTACAGGCAATAAAGCCTCCAGTGACAGGCAGGACAAACCAGGAAGAACTTTACCAAGTATGACTAGCTTTGAAGCTCATCCTTGACTGTGGAGAGTCATCAGATCTAATTTATCCCATTAGTTAGAATAAGCTGGTAAGTATAGGCGTGGGTAGCATAGGGTGACTGCAGAGCACAGGCAGGAGTTATGCGCAGAGGGCTACACCAGGTGGAGCAATTCCGTACTTCAAAACCTCAGAGCCAAGTGAGAAATCCCGAATGACCACCATTTTTTAAAGGGAATTTCTTGAATATTCTCAGAGTCTGGGCAGTGGATAATTTTATTCACTTACCAACTTTTACTGGTAAAAGGAGAAAATCTATTTTTTTTTCTTGACTCTCTGGAATAAGCAAAGTTATAGGGAGCAATTTATTTACGGGTGGATTCTACAGAAACCTACAAGACCAGCATTTCAGTATTTTAGTCTGCAGCAATCTTGAGTCTTTAGGAATTTTACTCTCTTATTTCATACAATCATTCAGTTAGTCAACAAATACTTATTAGTAGTTTTGTTAATGAGCAAAATACTGTCCTAGGTAAAACAGCTATAAAACCCCTCCCTTCCTGCATGAGAAAGTTTACAGTCTGAAGATTTCAAAAATGGATAAACATGAGAAAGATGGCTCAATTGCTTCTTTTGAAGGCAATAATTATTTATGTGAGATCTCTGAAAATATAACTAGGGCTACATTTCTTTATAACTAGACAAGCTTGTATCCCCAAGGGTGTATGTATTGCCTATACCTTGTAAGAGAGGTAGATGCAGAATATGTCATTAGTGCCAAAAGCTAACATGCATCCAGGGCTATTTGGGGATTAAGAGAATTGGGGGTTTATTTAAAACCAGAAGAAGAGATGAGTTGGTACCTATAGGAAATCTTGCCAGAATGGCCATTGTAACCATCAGCAGATATTCTTGTGAAACCAACATTTAAAAGGACATTTGCATTGACCAAATTGCCTGCAAATAAAATAAAACTCAGACTGTAAACAATCCTTCTTTACTGTAAAAGGATTTACTTTTCTTTCAGCGTGTTTTCCCAGCACACCTCTTTTCTGAGTGCAGCTGGGCAGGAAGATGTGATATATGCAGAACAGAAGGGAGAGTGCTGGCTGGTGTCATATTGCTTTAAATATTTTGTGTGTTTCTTCAGATAGTGGTCTCTCTCTCTCTCGATTAGTGGACCAGAAAAGATAAGACATTTTTTTTTTTCTACTTAGCTCAGTGTAATCAGGGAAGAAACCAAAAGAAATATTTGCTTCTTATGCTCCAAACTAAAACTACACAAAAGGGAGAAAGATGTCTGTGGCAGGGGGATGTACTGAGATAGGCTCCGTGGTTTGCTTTTGCTGAGTATGAAGTGAAGGTGGCCATTCCTGGGTTCACTTGCCTCAGAGAGACTTTGCATCAGAAAAGATTTCTTTCTTTTTTTTTTTTTTGTATATAAGAATTTCTGTATAACAGTCTAGAACAAATAGTAGTCAGGAATAGCCAATGCCTCTGCTTCTACAGCGAAGTGCTGAAAGGTAAGAGAGACCACAGAGCTGTGTCTCTCCTTTGAGGGGCATTTGGTAGTAAGCAGACCGAAGCTGAAATCCTGTTATGTGAAATGGACCCGAAGTCATATTTCATTTGAGTTAAGGAACACGAAGAAGTAAGATATTTCTCAAACGCTGAGTGTGTGGGGCCATATCTACTACATTCTTCACGTGAGTCTTTTACTCATGGAATTCAGCCTAGAAGAGAGCTGAGTCTGAACGCTGGTCAGCACTGCTTTAAGGAAGTCCTTCGCCCTTAAGCCTTGGTTCACTCATTTATAAAATGAGAATGATAAATTTTGCTTCAAAGATGATATGTTAGTCAGAAAGGTAATCCCTGGAAATCCCTGGCCACATTGCCTGGCACAGAGAGAGTATCAAATATTTGAGAATGATTAATAGTCTCTAAAAGTGTACGGTGTACTAAGAGATGTGTTTATGAAACAGGGCAAGTAGAAAGAGGAAAAGAGATGACGCTTGCTTTCAGGATGTTCCGCTCTAGCCCCGGGTTTCTCTCTCTTCTCATCTGGAAAGCTTTTTGACTGGCTAATTCAGATTCAATTAAAGACCAACACTTAGTTTCCCACACCCACATTTCTCCTGCCTTTCTTTTCGTTCACAGATCATATTAGAACACAACACAACACAACACAACACAGCCAGCAAGCCTACTGAGAAGGCCTGATATAAGTTGGTCCATAATAGGCCCAGACTGGAAGCTAGCTGGTTCCCCCAAGCAGCCTGAAGACCAGGCTGCCATTAGGCCATTGAAAAGGGTACAGTGTACCACCATGGTGGTGCCTACAGCTCAAGAGTAGCTGAGACAAATATAAGAATAAGTGTTTATCCCAGCACTAGAAAACAAGCAAAATAAGACAAAGCTGTGTTCCTGCCTCTGCCTAGGAATGGCTCAACCACTAAGAAGGCGTGCTGTTTTCAATGTGTGTCATGCCGTGAAAGGGAATGGAAAACACTAACCCACCGGTTAAACATTAAAAAATGTCTACAGTGGGGCAGAATGCTGATGGAGGAGGCGGTGGTGGGATACAGGTGTCATCAGAAGTTCAAACCAGTGGCATTTCTTGAAGTTGTGTAATGTCATAGACCCTGCAAGGGACCTAACGGCCAGGTGTAAAAATCGTGGAGTTTGGAGATAGAAATCCTATTCCAGCCAGTGGAGTTGGAGGTTATGACTTTTCTTTAGGTAGGTACTATTAGTGATGCGAGGTGAAACCCCATTTTTGTGGGAAATAAGGCACCAGCATCAGTAGGATCCTGGAATCAAGGATGATGTCCTAGCTTCCATGTGTGCAGGCTAGGGGCCCCAGGATTCTGCATGCTTTTTGACATGGGCAGAAGGGCAAGCATGGTGCCAGCATCTGGAACAGAAGAGTTTTAAGCAGATTTGGAGCTCACCACTGAGATGGAAGGCAGGCAGGGAGCCAAGCAGGCTACAGAGATTGTCTTGTCTTTAGGTCTCTTGTGGCTGGGCTTGTCTAGTCTAAAAGCTGCCAGCTAGCCTTCTCCTATATCAGTGTATCCATGAACCACAGCAGTGGACAGTTTTGTCATTTGCTGAAGTTCAAGAATGCTCAGGGTCTGTTCTCACACACCAGATCACAGCAATTCCCTTTAAAATATTGAATGGGTGAGGAATGAGCTTAGATAATAAAGCTCAGCCCTGGAAGCAGTGTTTGAGTCATTTAATAACACAAGGGCATGAACCTGCTTTGTTGTAAAGCTCTTCCTCACTTTTTTATTCACTTAGTTCAGCGTAAACATCTTGTGTCATAGGTACATATGGATAAGGCCAGTTCTAAAGAAAGAAAAGCTGATCGGTAAATGCTGGACACAGGGTTCAATCAGTAAGTCTATTAAGGCCTTCTGTGTCTGAGACAATATTCTGGGAATGTAAAGAAAGACATAAAATAGTGGAGATGAGATCCAAAGAATTTATAATCTAGTAGGTGGGGAGGGATAAAGTGTGAGTCATTCAGAAAAGGTGAGAACTTGGAAATGCTTGGCCATGCCCTCTACCGGAGGGGTAGGCACAGCCAAGACAGAGGTTCCTGCCCTCTTTAGCATATCCACCTTAAGGATGAGAAGGTTGTAGAAATAGAATGAGTTTGATTTCATACAAAGAAAGTATCAATTCAAACAAACAGCAGAAATAGCAAGAAGAAGGCAAACTGAATCATGGGTAAGCTGAGCTTTGAGTCCTCCTGAGAAAGAAAGCCAAAAAGATTTTTCCTTCCACATTAAGAAGTAGAAACGTTTCAGATCTTCTGAAGCTCTGTGTTTTAGTAAAGTTTTGGCTTTTCCTCCGCCTTCCACAGTGACCCTGAGATGCTCTGGTGAAGGGGCCACATCTCAGGACCCAGGAGCTGGTGGTCTGTGGTGGGCAGAAAGTCTGTTAATTGAAGTCCAGCTGTTGTGTGTGCTGAGTTCTCCTCTGTCACTCCGTGCCCTGCTTCACGTCTTTGCACACTGGTGCTTATGGGAGAGTGATAAAGGGAGCCACATCTCACACCGGTGTGGGGGTAGGCTGGAGAGAAGAGACAGAAGAGGGAGACACCTAGGGAGTAAACTATCTCACCACAAGCATGCTTTTCTTGGTATTCAGAGAAATGATGGACTTCTGCAGAAATGGCGGTGGCTGTGAAAAACTGCCCTTTTGTGAAATGAAATCTATGGAAACTGCAGACACCCCTATCTCAGATATTTCTTCCTTTCTGCCTGTGAGGAATCCTTGCATAGAGGAAGATTGGGGGCCTGAACTCTGACCCAGACAGAGATTACCATAGGTGACTGTCACCTGGAAAACTCCAGCTGCATGACAAGACACCCCATCCCAGTTTGCTGTGCAAATCCCCTCTCTATCTTTAAAAAAAAACCCATCATTCTCCCACCTCCCCTCCTAAATTTCCTACTCCCTGCTCCTGGTTCTTCCCAAGTTCATAGCTTTTTTTAAAAAAAAAATTACAATTATTGTTGTTATGTGTGTGTGTGTGTGTGTATGAAAATAAAAATAAATATGCGTGTGCAGTCTGCTGAGTCCATTCAGTGCTGTTTGTATGGCTATGTTTTTAGTGCTGACCACTTGACATTGAACAACCATTTAAAAGTCTCTGCCTCTTACCTTCCATTGCTTGTACCATCTCCATCCTCTCCAGAGTCCCAAATCCACATCTCTTAAAGCTCTATATAAGGGTTACTTGTAAATGCTGTTTTTGTTTTCTCAGAAGAGGAAATGAGAGCTGTACTCAAGCTTTGCAAATACGTAGCTTCAGCTGAGCCCAGAGAGTTTTCATCTCTATTCTATTTATCTCTAGGTTTTAGCCTGAAAGCTTCTAGCCTCTGCATGATATAATCTTCTGTAAGCCCAGACCTTGAAGGCTTCAGCTTCCAGCCTCCATCTGCTTACCTAGGCCTAGAATGTTTTTAGAGGTTTTACTGCTGAATAAGCTCACCCTTTCTAGTTCTTTCTGAACTCTGACTAGCTGGTTAAACTCAGCTGTTCTGAGTTTAACATCTCCATCCTCTCTAAAATGACTGATTCAAATTGGCCTCTCTCTGAATTGCTCTGCTTGGAAAAACTGTCTCTGAACTCCACAAATTGAACTGCACCAAATTACCTGCACCAAACTCGACTGAACTGCACAGACTGTACTGTGCTCTTGAACTTCACGCTCTACCACTGCCCTCCCAACCCCTGGGGCACTGCTCTTAAGTAGCCTCTTCTTCCTGTCTTCATGAGAGTTGGGCATATTCTATCTCTGACTCATTCTATTAAATCTTTCTCTGATTCATCACTTTGTCTGCCCCTCAATTAGACATCACTGTCAAACATAGCTGCTTCCTTCTAGAAGCTAATCTTACTTTCATTGTTTGGGATTAAAGGTGTGTACTAAGGGTGTGTCTGTATTCTAGCCAGATCATAATGTAATCTGGATGTGTGTCCACATTCTAGCTAGATCACATAGACCTACAAGATCTTCAAATGTGATCACTTGCCAACCAGCCTTGTTGCTGATTAAGTCACTACTTGTCTTTCCTTGAGTATAACTTTCCTGAGCCTTCAGCATGAAATAAAAGATGTGTACTCTTGAGACAGAGGGAAAGCCTGAACAAACCAGGTGAAGGGCATCTGCCTGTAGTTAACTCTTAAGAATGACCAGTCTAGTCAGGTGTGGTGGCATATGCATGTAATCCCAACACCAGGGAGGCAGAGGCAGGATGATCTCTGTGAGTCTCGAGGCCAGCCTGGTCTGCAAAGTGAGTCCAGGACAGCCAAGGCTACACAGAGAAACCCTGTCTCAAAAAACAAAACAAAACAAAACAAAACAAAACAAAACAAAACAAAACAAAAATGACCATTCTTAGAGATCAGGTAGCTAAATGATATGTTATTAGACCTGCTTCTGCTTTGCTGTAGACACAGCTCTAAGAGATGGTTGACTAAGAATTGTGAGGTCGGTGTCACCGTCAAAGGACAAAATGGATGCCTACAGAATGGGAAAATATTTTCACCAACTCCACACCTGACAGAGGGCTGACATCCAAAATATATAAAGAGCTTAAGAAACTAGACATCAACCAACCAAATAACCTGATTAAAACTGAGGTACATTTGAGTGTGGTGGCACACACCTTTAATTCAGCCCTCAGAGAGGCAGAGGCAAGTGGATCTCTATGAGTTCTAGGCCAGCTTAATCTATAAATTGAGTCCAGGACAACCAAGGCTACACAGAGAAAGCTTGCCTTGAAAAACCAAAATAAAAGGTGTGTGTGTGTACATATATAAACAGAGAATTCTCAATAGAGGACTCTCAAATGGCCAAGAAGCACTTAAAGAAATGTTCAATGTCATTAGTCACCAGGGAAATGCAAATCAAAATGATTCTGAGATTTTATCTTACACTCATCAGAATGGCTAAGATCAAAAACTCAAGTGATAACACATGCAGGTGAGGATGTGGATCAAGGAGAACCCTCCTCCATTGCTGGTTTGGAATGTAAACTTGTACAACCACTTTGGAAATCAATTTGGTAGTTTCTTAGAAAATTGGTAATAGATCTTCCTCAAGACCCTTCTATACCACTCCTAGGCATATATGCAAAAGATGCTCCACCATACAATAAGTTCACTTGCTCAACTATGTTCATAGCAGCTTTATTCATAATAGCTAGAAACTGGAAACAACCTAGATATCTCTCAACAGAAGAATGGATAAAGAAAATGTGGTACATTAACACAATGGAGTATTACTCAGCCATTAGAAACAATGACATCATATAATTTGCAGGGAAATGGATGGAACTAAAAAAGACCATCCTGAATGACATAACCCAGACCCAGAAGACAAACATGATCTGTACTCACTTCTAAGTGGCTATTAGCGCCATACAGAATTACCATGCTACAAACCACAGACCCCAAAAAGCTAAGTAACAGGGAAGGCCCAAGGGAGGTTCTTGAATGGCATGGAGAAGGGGAAATAGATCAGACATCCAGGGTTGATGGAGGGAGGAGGCTGGGTGAGACAGGGATGTGGATGGGAACAGGGATGTGGAAGGGAGGACTGAGAAAGAGAGTACTGGGAGAGGCAACTGGATTGGGAGGGGGTGTGTCTGGGCCAAGCTAGAAACCTAGGACAATGGAAACTCTCAGGCATCTATGAGTGACTCCAGCTAAGACTCACAGCAATGGTGCATGTGGAGCCTGAACTGGCCATCTGTCACCAATGGAAAGGACTGGGATATTGACCCAGCCACAAAAACTTACTCCCACAATTTGTCCTGCCTGCAAGATGTTCGGGCCTAAAAGATGGAGCAGAATTTAAGGGAACGGCCAACCAATGAGTGGCTCAGCTTGAGACCCATGCCATGAGAAAGAGCCACTCCCTGACTCTATTTGTGATATTCTGCTATACTTGCAGACAGGCCCCTAGCATAATTGTCATCAGAGGCTTCACCCAGCAACTGACGGAAACTGATGCAGCACAGCCAAACATTAAGTGGAGCTTGGGGAATCCTATGGAAGAGAAGGATGCAGGATTGTAGGAGTAAGAGGTCAAGGACACCACAAGAAAACCCACAGAATCAACCTACCTGGGCCCATTGGAGCTTATAGAGACTGACCTGCCAACCAGAGAGCATGTATGGGACGGACCTAGGCCCTCTGCACATATGTAACCATTGTGCAGCTGGGTCTTCATGTGGGATTCCTAAAACAGGAGCAGGGCTGTCTGACTACATTGCCTGCCTTTGGATCCCTTTCCTCTAACTGGGTGCCTTGTCTTCTGTCAATAGAAGAAAATGCGTCCACTCTTACTGTGACTTGCTATGCTAAGGCTGGTTAATAGCCACATGAGGCCTCCCATTTTCTGAAGAGAAGACGAGGAGGGTATGGGTAGAGGGAGGCAAGGTTGAGGTGAATGTGAGGGACTGGGAGGAGGGGAAGAAGGGGAAGCTTCGATCAGGATGTAAAGTAAATAAATAATTAAATAATTATAAAAAAGAACTTAGAGGTCACTTTTTTTGTAATAAACAGATTGAGACTACAATCTTTTGTTGGCTTTGTGCAAGGACACACCTCCTGACCAAAGGGGCAATGTACCACGTTTATGGTTTCTTTAACACTTAACAATTGTCTCATGAAGAATTGTGACGTTCTATTATGCCTGTACTGACTTTTAAGAGCTTCATAATTTCTTATCCCCCTGATCACTTTTCCTCACGGCTGAGAATGCCTTGCATGCCCCACCCCCATCACCATCCATGCCATTAAGGGAGCCAAATTCAGACCTCCTTTCCTTACATCCTTGCACTACAAACGGTGTCTAGCCAGCAAAATCAAGAAGTCAAAGCAAGAAGAGGGTAGTAAAACCGAATTCTCCCGACAGTCCTGAGCTACTGGGACTAAGCTGGTTCAGGGTTTTATAAACTTAGTGTGAGCCTGTCCTACCATCCTTACCCCACAGTCCTGGGCAGATGACATCAGGACTACAAAGGCCAGCGTGTTTTTCTTTAGGGCAGCAAGAAGGGGATTGTGGGTACCCTAGATACTTTATGGAACTTCATAACCCTCTATGAAAGGAGGAAAGTCCCTGTGGTGTTAGGAGGTGAGAGGGGCAGGCAAGAAGGGGACCGCCTGTAGCTATGGCTTGTAGCGGGGAAGAAAGGAAGTCTGCCCAAATGGCTGAAGAAGTCTACTTGGTGCAGTCATAGTTTCCAGAGAGCAGCAGCCGTCTGGCCCACCTGACCCCAGGGAATGCGTCAGTCTGCAGTGTCCAAATGGGTAGGAAACACTTGGCTAGGCAACTAAGTTGTTACCAACTCTTGGTATTTTACATGTTATTTCACTGGCTCTTTGTAAGGCTTATTTATCAAAGGAGCAAAAATGAGGCTTGGACAGGAAGCTCATTTTCTGAGGGGGCTGGTGACGTATCTAAGGACCTCTGGTTCTGCTGAATGTTTTCAGTTACTGAACCCTGTGAATGACACAGGCCAGTTGGAATGGTTTTAAATTGGGATTAATGCTGCTGTCCTATGGAGCATTTTGAAAGGTGAGGGAGGGTGGGTTTCTCTATGTCTCACTGACTGGAAGTGCCAGGGGCTGCTCTGAGGTGAATGTGAAGGCTGAGGACATGCTCAGGGCACAGCATTCACTTCCCTAGCCAAAGCCCTCTCACAGAGCAAAACCCAAACACCAAGAATGAAGGCTGCACTGATGGGACAGGCAGCAGCCGTAGGGACAGATTTGTTAAAATGCCTTCAGATGGTTCCTGAGGCCCTCTGAGAGCCAACAACATATGTCTTAGATTTGACTCTGAAAGAGCAGGGGGGTCTGACCGCTCCAAGTGTGGCCCCAGAGCAGAGGCACCAGCAGCCCACCAGGTGTTACAAATGGCAGGAACTCAGACCCCACTCCAGACACTGACAAACGGCAGAGAGTGTCACCATATCCCACGCTAAGTCTCTGTGCTCCAACCGGCTGGTAAGCCTGAGTTTAAGCCTAATTTCCCTTTCCATCAACACGGAGCCCATGTTTGAAAATGCATGAGTGGTTATTGCTGTTACGGTGATGACTATTATTACTATTACCTTGATTTTTATAGTGTATATTTTCTTCTAAGAGCTGAGACGTCTTAAGAAACATTATATCACTAATCCTTACCGTATCACTGGGAAATAGGCAGGAGTGGGGATAAACAAGTATCAATATTATGCTAAACAATAGTTAAGTATATGGTGTGGGATCCAGAGCAATCTAATGAAAGCAATATATTTTTTTTTTGCTCCTGCTGGATTATTTTATGCTTATATATTTCATGATAACTCTCTGAGGACTTGGGTGACCTATTATGCTTTATTCCTACCTCTTGTACCAACTTAGAAAATGCTTCTTTTGCTTAAATGAAATTGCTTGGACATAGTTTTATTTTAAATTTGAGGCCTGGAAGAGATTTTACAAACATTGACCTCAAGACCACACATTTGAGAACACAGAGTCTTAGAGTTATCAGACTGAATCTACATCACAGGCCGGGTGACTCTATTCAGTTTCTGAACTGAGGTATTTCCCGCCAAAGCTCAAACTGATACCGATTTCTATGTCATGCTAGAGATTTTCAACCTTAAGTTGTTTGCTTGTCACATTCACCAATTCTCACACATACACGCACACAAATATGTATATTAATGTGCATATTATACATCCTTGTAAGGGTGTATGCATTTGTTTTGCTAAAGGAATAATAATAATTATTATTTCCTTTATTTTTTTTTAGCTTAGGTGTTTGTCTTTTAAAGATTTATTACATGAGCATTGCATTTACACCCTTTCTACCCTTCCACTTCCAATTCTTCTCATCTCATCGCCATCTCCCTCTATTTAATTATTTAATTATTATTGGTGCATGTGTGCGCACACGTGAGTGCACACACACACACACGCACGCATGCACAGATTCTCTTGCTCTCAGCAGCCGAGAAGCTCTTGATAAGGTGAGGACCACCCATGCTGACCGGTGTTCTCAGGATGTGGGCCTTGTTTAGGCCATCACTGTAGGGATATCACCACGGGAGCAGCTTCCCTGTCTAGAGGGACTCTGTTTCATAGCAGGTTCTTTCTTAGAGTTTTTCGGCTCCCCGGATGATTTTTCTCTGAACCTTTTGCATACGGGTGAAGTAGATGTAATGGCATGCTGGGTATCTCATGTCTACATTCTGACCAGCTGTGGGTCTCTGTAATAGTCTCCATCTGTTTCCAAAAAGAAAAGTTTCTTTGATGAGCGGTGAGCGCTACACTTCCCTCTTCCCTCTAGCTTGGAGACCGGAGACATATCTGTGTATCTGTGAGTGGCACAGCATGATAACTTGATCTATGTTATGTGATGTGTAAGGGTGAAATCTGCTTCCAAATCTCTTCTTTGTCTTCAAACGACCATTTCTGTGTTGGTAACTTCCATACTCTTCAAGTTATTCTGAATTACATCCAGACTGTTCTAACCAAAGTGCACCTTATTGTGCTATGGAAAGCCAGACCTAGTTGCTCATACCAGTAAAACAGCTAATTAATTTTTTTTTTTTTTGGAATACTTTTCCCTCACAGTGGTATTTTACCACCACAAATAAAAGAATACTGAGTGTTACTTTGTTTGAATTCAGTACATAGCACTAACAATAAACACAGTCAACCAAATAGTATTACTGATTTTAGTCTGTAGATTTAGAGTTTCACATCTGGCCTTATCTTCCCTAAACAAAGAAAACTTGCATCTGGAGAGATGGTTCAGTGGTTAAGAGCGTACACTGCTCACGCAGGGGACCCAAGCTCAGCTCCCAGCACCCAGGTTGGGTGGTTCACAAGGGCTCAACTTCAGCTCCGGGGGATCCGATACCTCCCGCCTCTGAGGGCACCTGTACTCACATGCACACGAACACACACATACACATAATTAAAAATATAAGCCTTTAAAACAGAAAAGGAACTTAACAAGTCTTAGTGAGGTACAAGATGCGGGATGCCAAGCAGACTGTCTTCTCAAGGCAATTACGTTCCTGAGGAACTATTTTTCTGACTTTGTGGGTAATTGTGATTTAATACTTACCTGTGATATCATCAGGTAAGTTTCTCTATGCCATCAATGCACAGCTGTGGCCAGTGAGTTCTACTAACTTCTTACTATTCTTCCCCATTAAATACTTCGCTCTGTGCATTTGCAAAGCTTCTCCCATCTGATAAGACTTCTCTCTTTCCATCATCTTAACCTCTCTAGCCCCAAATATTGATTCTCACTTCCTCTTGGAAAGGTTCCTTGTTATCAGAGCCTGTGAGAATCATCAATTTTAAGTTACCTTTCTATCACTCAGCACATAGTTATCTTGCACCAACTTAGCGGTTGAGAAGTTTCTTGTGGGAGAATCTGTTCACAAAACGGAGTGGCTGGTAACGTTTCTGAAGTCAGAATAGTATGGCCTGTTGATTTCTTTCTTTGCCAGTAACAGTGCTCAGTAAATAACTAAAGCTTATTTAAGATAAAATCCCCCAACTTTGCTGCATCTGTGAGCGTGCCTTCGCTAATAGGCTTTGTCTCTGGCAGTGACTCAGTTTGGTGTCATTACAGTAGAAACGTTAGCAGACTGAGTGAGAACAATAGGTTCTGACTTATTTCTGCTCTGTCCTGGAAGTTACGGTTTATGAAATTTAAAAATGCGAGTGTTCTTGGCGACCTCAGAGAAGCTTGAATGCGAAGAAGGTTAAGTTAAATCAAATTAAAAGTCTGAGTTCGGATTCATTTAGTAGCTCAATCATCTAGAATTCATAAAAGCCATTCTTGGGAGAGGCAGAGAAGCTCACTGGTATCAGTATTCATCAGATCTCACTCTTATCTTTTGGGAGCATATTTGACAGCCTCTTCCTACCACGGGGTAGCTGTTCTTCAGTTTTGTCCTTCCTTTCAGGCTCTTTGGGCCAGGTTATATAACAGCACTTGTCTCAAATCCTGAGAAGTAATTGTTTCTCAAATTTGGCTGCAATATCTCCAACAGCTCACCAAATCTACAAACACGCTGTGGCTGTTAAAATATTGGAGTTTTCACTGGGTAAAACAGAGAGCACCAAGTTCACGTCTAAGGACCACCTGCTTCCCTCCCCTGGAACCGTGTTTCCTGTTTGGAGCCTTCCCTGTGTGTTGCCACTCTTTGCGTAAGATAGATACTTGGTGCCTGTGGGGATTTTATTCAGAAACATAGCTTTTTTACAGTGTTCTTGTTTTGACCTGTGCAGTATTTCAAAATGAGCTAGAGTACATTTTAAGCAATACAAAATTATTGCAAAGGGTTAGAACTCACAGAGGAGCTCGGGAAGTGAAATATAAGCAAGTAAATTCATAGTTTTTCTTATTTTACTAGGTATTGAGATTGCATTTTTTTTGACCTTTACAAAATTGTCAGTGTCTGTAGGAATGTTAAGGGGTTAATTGGTTTCATTTTACTTAAATATTCTAAACTATGATGAAAACATTTTTGCACCTACGAGGAAAGATTGTGGGTGAAAAACTGAAGATACATGATTTATCACTCTCCTCACAAATAAAATTTATTCATTGCATCCACCAGCCATCACACAGATGGTCAGAAAATTGGCTTTGTGTAGGGATGTGGATTCAGGCATGAATATTAATAGGAGACAGATGTAAACGCATATTAATATGCATTTGCTTTGCATGGACTGACATTACAATATTTTCATTAAAGAAACTGCATTTGTAAAGAAAGTATAGGTCACCTTTTACAAAGCATAAAATCGTATAGCTGGATGTATTTGTGGGCTCAGGAAAGCCCCTGTGGTGAAGAAATGGAAGTGTTGAATCTGTGGCTGGACGTTCGAGCACGGCAGCGGAGGCGCCGCGTTGATTCTGCCCCTCTGGATTACAGTTAGACCGCGTTTCCGAACTTGAGGCGCAGGGAGCACAGGCTGCCGTTTGGGCAATCCAGGAAGCGAAGCCCTGTTTGGATGTGCTACACAGTCAAGTATAAATTACTCTCCGAGAGAAAGGAAACTGTTTAGAAAGATCCATTCACATCAAAGGCACACATTTTCAGCGTGAGGTGGCTGTAATGGCAGTGATTCATGAAATGCACGATTTATGCAGGCGCAGTACTTTGGGGTTTTGGGGAGGATGGGACAGCGTTGAGCTGACATCCGCGTCTGCATCTGTGCTCTGTCAGTATCTGCTTATGGTAGCATTGTGCTTCCCGAGTGGAAGGGGAGCGGGCGATATTGTAAGAAGCTATTCAAACGCTGGCTGCTTTGTCCTCGCAAACCGTTCACAGGGTGTTTTGCTGCTGAAATATTGCTTACTAGAGAGAACAGTAGCTTTCTTCTGTTTGTAATTTTTTTTTTTTTAAATACTGCTGTGTTGGCTCTTCTGACAAACATGGCTATATCCTAGTACATGAGCATGGGAGTTAATAAGTGGAAATGATCTGTTATTGATCATTCATTCCAGCTTCACAAGTCTTTCAGAAAGATTCCACATTTAACTTTCCAACACTGATTCTCCTACCCTGACTTCAAGCCTGCATGTCCCTTTCCAGCTGCCCATTGTACAAGCTCATGGGGGCGCTTACCCATGGATCTAGGGAGGGTGCTGGCATCTACCATGCCAATCACAGTGGTCTAAGGAGGTGATCGTGACCTCAGAAGGCAGGAAGACAGGGTTCAAACGCCAGTCCTTTCTCCTCCATCTATTCTTCGTCCCTTCCTCTCTCCAGCCTCCCTCCCTCCCTCCCTTCCTTTATGTTTTTGTGATATCTAACTCTAGGTCTCGCTCATGCTAAGCAAGAGCTGTGTGGTTGAGTTATAGCTCAGGTCCTTAGTATTTTTGAGACTGAGTCTTACCCTGTAGTTCAGACTGGCCTTGAGCATACTAGGTTACTCAGGATACCTAAAACTTGTGATCTTCTTATCTAAAACCCTCAAGTCCTGGGAATACAGGCAGGTACCCCCATATCTGATTGGTAATTTTAATTTTTTTAAAAAATATTTTACTTTTCTGATCTTTAGAGTCTTATGGAATAGACATGGGAATAATTTTTACTATCTTCCACAGATATATTAATATGATTGTTTGGACTGTGAAATACCAAAACTTAGGGCACATTCCCACATTCCTAATATGTTTTATGTGCAATAATTTCTCATATTTATTTTCACAATTTCTTTATTTTATAATACTCCTGTCATTTCTGCAGTCTCTCTCCTTTCTCAGTTATTCTTAGTGGTTGACTCTTTTTTTTTTTTTTTTTTCTGTTCTTGGCTTCCACTGCATTTCTAGTGGCCCTTTTCTTTACAGAAGTTTCCTAACTGGCACCCACATTTACTTCCTCAAAGGAATGCCGGGGCCTGTTGTCTTTCTGAAAGCGCAGGACTGGTCATGATTTTCTTTGTCCAGGCCTCTCACAGGTCTCACTGCTTGTCTATGACATTCAGCCCAGCAGCTCAAAGTCAGAGTCTTGTGTTCCGAGTCTTTGGTCTAATTTGGTGTCTTTCTGAAGGCACAAATGCATGTCCATAGCCAGCTGGCCCTGATATCACTGCTGTTCCTCAACCTGCTTCCCTCTCTTCCTTGACCTCTGGAATCTTGGGGAGTCTGGAAAGAGAGAGAGAGAGGAAAGAGAGAGAGAGAGAGAGAAAAAGGGAGAGGGAGAGGGACAGGGAGAGGGAGAGGGAGAGAGAGATATTATTTTTTATCATTTGGTAGATTCCTATCTATCCTGTCAGAAAAAAATGAATTTCCTCTGAATTTTCCATAGTATTTGACTTCAGCCCAACAAACATGTGGTAGTTAATTTCATGTGTACATTTGACTGGGTGTATCTCCTGAGCAGTTTTGGGAGGAGATGAACAATTTAATCAGTAGACTTCCTTAATGAGACTGAGAATCATTATAATCTGTTTCAGGCCTGAAAAGAACTGAGAGGCATAGCCCATGGTGCTCTTTTTTGTCTGCCTGTTTACCCAAGACAGTTCACTGTTCAGTGTTTTGCCCTTCGGTTGAAACTTACACAATTGTCTCCACGGCATAGACAGCTCCCAACTTGGGCTGAGTTTACCACCAGGGCTCCAGGGTCTCCAAGCTTGCAAATGGCAGCCCACTGGACTTCCCGTCCCTGTGAATGATCTGAACCATTTTCATAATAAATTTATTTATTTTTCTATTTATCATTTTGCTTCTGACTCTCTGGAGGACTCTGGCTATTATGTAATGTTCAACAAAAGTTTGCACGCATTTTATAGTGCTCTAATTCATTTATTCCATTTCTCAACCCTGTCATGCATCACTTCTACAGAGGAGATGATAGGGCCACCAGAGATTTAGGCAATATGCTTGGACATACAGGTGCCAAATGGCAGGTTCCAGATCCAAGTCATCTCTGAGTCGATATTATTATCGGCACATGTTCCACGCCATTTTGCTTCTCAACTCTAATGTTTTGAATATTTCATGGATCTTCTTACCAGGCTTGTTAGTGCTATTAATGCGCTCTTGTAGTTCCCCACAAAGACGTCCATTAAAAAGAACAGTGAGATATCATATGGCTGGATGATCGAGTCATTTTGCTTTCCTTGTCCTGTTCGGTTTGGCTATAGAACAGTTTGGAAGGTTGGAGAGTTTTGTTGAAGAAAAGTGGTCTAGATGAATGATTGATCTGATGGCCAAATACGTGTGTGTGCATGTGTGTGCATGTATGATAAATGCATAGAACATACTATACTACTTAAAATCAAATGTTCGCATTAAGCATGTCTCCATATATATTTTTTGCTCTACTTTCGTTAAGAATTGGTACCAGGAGGCACTGGTTCAATACTTTTTGCATACACTTTGTGTTTGTAGTTCCTACATGGCAGGTTTTTCAGAAAGATGGGATTTTCTTCAGCAAGCAGGCTAAGTACCCTTCCAGTAGTTTCTGAATGGAGAACAAGTCTGCTTTCCCTGGCCTTGTTTCCAATGTCTAGCCTATTGCCTGGACAATAACCAGTAAACACATGCTCAAAGAATCATTCTCTCTCCTCTTGTTTTTCTAAGCACTCTTAGTAAGAAGTCATTTGTATGTTAATGTATTCCTTCATGTTTGTGGAGATCACTGTTGGTGTGGCTCTAAAGTTGCAATGCAGGGGTCCCATTCAGTCATTTTCAAAGAAACAAAGGAATGAATCTTTATTTCCCACTTGAGGACAGCTGAGAGTCATAGCGAATAGAGACGGAAGTGATTACAGAACGTGGTTAATGAGTCTCCGGAGCCCTACTTCTCTTCGTGTGTGTAGGTACCCTGATTTTTAAAGCAGGGCTCCTGACCAGCTGGCACACACCCTTCACCAAATCCATGGATGATGGGTCTTGGGGTCCACGAGGAGGTTAAAGATCCTTTGTCATTTAAAAAGGCAAGTGAATATACAATATTTTTTAAAAGTGATATACTTATTCTCTAAAAATTTGACATGCATCAAAGCATGTCAAGTAAAAATTACAATTGAATGGAAACATATTAAGTAAAAATAGTTCCCTTTCATCATTTTCACTTTTTACGTCCTCGGGGGATCAGCCCATGATTCTATTTGGCTCTAATTTGTAAGAGTATACCCCCATATCAGAATGCATGTGCTGAGCTGCCTCTTAAACAACCTGGTTTAGAAATAGTCATTGCTTAAGAGACTTTCCCCTAAGGCTGACAGGTCACAGAAAAGGTGGGAAGATTGTAGGGGTCAGAGCTAGTGAACACCTTTAGTTACATGCATTTTCGGAACACAGCACGGCATCGCACAAGTGAACTTACAGCATCCGAGGCTGCACACACGTGGCCCGCACAGGAAAGTAGGAAACCAGAAGTGACAGTTTGGGGTGTGTGTATGTGGGGGGGTTGGTATTCTCCCTACTTGTAACTGTGGTAGAATATAAAATCTAAGGAAGCGACATTGGCATCAAATATATAGCATGAGACTTCATGTTCTTGTGTGTATGAGTGGGTATGCAGGTCTGTGTGCATATGTGTCTGTGTGTGCTGTGTATAGGTCTATGCAGCTCTGCCATGGGCAGATGTGTGTAATCACGCTCATAATTTGCTTTAACTACATGATTTTTCCTGTTACACTTTCCAGTCCTGCACGTACTTCCTGGCCATCCCTAATCCCAGACAACTACCCTGGTCCTCATATTTATAACTGTGTCGTATAAGGCATGTTACAGAAATGGAATCACACTGTTTGTTGACTTTTGGGATTTGTTTCCCTCCAGCATAAATCTCTGGAGAGAGTTTCCCAGGATGATATTGTCCTAGTGGCTCCCTCCTTTTATCACCGAGTGACGTTCTACAGTGAAAGGCATCACTGTGAGTAAATGCCCGCTGAAGGATATCTACACTGTGGCCAGTTTTGGAGCTGCTCTAAACAAAGCTGCTATGAGCATTAACTTATAGGTTTTTATGTTAACATAAGTTTGGTAACTCTGGGATTAACATCCAACGATGAGATTTTAGGTCATATTTTAAGAGCCTGTAGCTTTATAAGAGGTGACAGAGCTATTTGAAATCTCCAGCCTTTTATGGCTCATCGAAGGAGGCTGTGACACTAAGAAACTTGAAGCAAGCTGGTACCCCCAAAGTATGCCTGTGACAGAGGTGTCTGTTTCAAATTGTAAAACAAGAATGATTCTCTGTTCTTACTCTTTCCACTGCTACTCGTAAGTGTTTCATACTAAACTGTGAGCAGCAGTTTTTTTGATTGTGTTTATTATTATTTCTTTATTATCATTATAACCCTGGCACTAGAAGACCCCAAATTTCTGTTTAGTCATCAGTCCTCTGCTTCCATCTGACCCTAGCCTATCAGGTCTCATCAGGACTGGCTGCACCATCTTCTTCTGTGGCCTGGTAAGGCTGCACCTCCGAGGGTGAGGTGATCAGAGAGCCAGCCACTGAGTTCATGCCAGAGACAGCCCCTGTTCCTCTTACTAGGGAACCCACTTGGAGGCTGAGTCTATGGGCTACATTTGAGCAGGGGTTTTAGGTCCTTGGCTGGGGTATCAGTCTCTGCAGAACCCCCAGGGCCCAGGTTTTGTTTGTTTGTTTGGTTTTGGCTCTGTTGGTCACTTTTTGGAGCTCCTGTCCCCTTCAGGTCTTTCTGTCTCCCTCTTCTTTCATAGATTACCTGCACTCTGCCCAAAGTTTAGCTATGAGTCTTAGCCTCTGCTTCGATACATCGATCAGTAGAGTCTTTCAGAAGCCCTCTGTGGTAGGCTCCTGTCCTGTTCCCTGTCTTCTCCTGTTTCCAATGTCCATGGCATTTGCCTTTCTGAATGAGGATTGAGCATCTTCCCTAAGGTCTTCCTTATTGTTTAGATTTTTTAGGAGTATGGATTTAGTATGTTTACCCTATTTTATTTGTCTAATAGCCACTTATGAGTGAGTATATACCATGTGTTTATTTTTGCTTCTGGGATACCTCACTCAGGATGATCTTTTCTAGTTGCCACCATCTGTCTGCAAATTTCATGATTTCTTTGGTTTTAATAGCTGAGTAGTATTCCATTGTGCAAATGTACCACAATTTCTCTATCCATTCCTCCATTGAGGGACATCTGGGTTGTTTCTAGATGTCCCTGGATTATTCCAGAGACTGAATAATAACCAGAACCTGCTGTTCTGGTTATTTCAAATAGAGCTGCTACGAACATGGTTGAGCAAATGTCCTTGTTGTATAGTTGAGCATATTTCGCATATATACCTAGAAGTGGTATAGCTGTGGATCTTGAGGAAGCGCTATTCCTGAGTTAGGTTCCCAGCACTGGGGTGGGATGGCTCACCACTGACTGAACTCTAGCTCTAGGGATCCTATTCTAGGCACCCCAACACATGTAATAAAATAAAACACTCAGTAATATTCAGTGAAAAGAAACCAGGTTATAAGTAGTATGTAGAAAAAGCAACTTTGGGGAGTTATTTATATCAGTTTAAAGGAAAATTATGTGTTACATATAACCATATGTAGTTTAGATTGATTGAAACAAGTTTCAGTTTTCATTACTTGCATACTTCCTGTAGCTATCAAACACATGTATAGCCTCATAAAATAGACCAAGGTTTTTATGCCAAGTGTTAATCATCGTCTTTGTTTGTTTCTTGACTTTCCCTTTAAAATTTTCTCTCTATATACATTTTTTTTATAACTATTCAGAATTTTTTAAAAAGCCAGTCTCAGGCTGTATAGTTTTTTGTTCCTGTTCACCCTAAAAATGTACCATGCAAGCTATTATTAAAGTATCTTAATAATGGTGGCATAAAGTTGGGAGAAGGGAAAGAGTCTCATGTAGTATTTCCCCTTTGTCTGGCCTTCTGGAAAAATTGCTTTAAAGAACAGCCTTCTGTTTTGGCCCGCTCTCCTCTGCTACCTGACAACTTGTCTCATTGTCTCTCTTAGCTCTCCCCATGCTGTGTCAACCTATGTTCTCAGGAACTGAATACAGCATGAGCTGATACAGGAGAGTCGCAGTCCTCAGCCTCTATCTCATGCAAGATTATCAGAAGTCTCCTGTCTGGTGACCTAGAATGGCCCAGCTAGGATGAATAATTCACCACACAGTCTCCTTCAGTCATCTGTTTATCTCTCATCTTTTAAAAATTCAGGTCTTCTTACAAACGAAAAGAACTGTGGGTAAACAAGTTTCAGCTTTCATTACTTGCATACTTCCTGTAGCTATATAAATGTGCAAATGAAAGCTGCCTCCTTATCCCCTTGGCTTTCTCTGTGCAATTCATTTCGTTATATCCCTGTCATTTCTATCTAATGTGACAATTGCTATGTAAGCCATTACTTGTGTGGGTCTAACAGGATGAGGGATACTTGAGGATTGTGGTGATTACCCTAGCGCGGTGCTGTGTGCTTGCGTGTGCTTGTGTGTGTGTTTCTATAAGAATACAATTTGTGTTTCTATATGAATACAGTTTACATTTTTTTTTTTTTTAAATCATCACTAGTGGGATTAGGCTTTCGGTTAAAAACAAAGTCTTAGGGGATAGTTTCCTGAAGGAGCAAGATAACAATTTATTCAACTAACAATTTAATCAAAGGGTCAGTGGTGGTGGGGGTCCTCCACGTGAAGCACAGGAAAAAACACCCCTGTGGGGTTTAGCGCAATTTCCTTGCTTGTAATCTTGGGCTCACAGTGTTCGCAATCATCCTCGCTTCACAGTTGGGAGTTTTCCTGGGAGTTTTTTTACAGATTGTGGAAGGAATGGCCAAGCAGCTGCTCGCAGGCTGTGTGAAGGGCTATCTTGATCCTCACCACAATAGGGGGGTGTGGGACAGCTGCTGTACAATAAGGGTCTTAAGGGACGGACGGGTCATCCCACCCAGCTCAAGAGACGGCAGACCAATTGCTGCAGTCGGAGACAGGGAGCTGCAGGACATTCTGGCTTCTCTGCTGGAGACCCTTGAAAGGGGTCTCATGTCTCTGAGAGTACATACTGAGATTTGAGTAAGCAGGACGAGTAGCAGGGAGAAGATTGACAGGTCACAAAATGTTTCTGCTTTTCTTTTTTTCCCAAATATAAGACACCATGACATAAGGATAGTTTTGTAAATTCCACCTTCCACTTTCCTTGAACAACACAACTACCACTGATAATCCACCTGGCGGTCAACAATTCACACATGAACGAAAAATATGAAAAGATGGACTGATGGCCCCTTTCGTTACTGGGTTTTCAGGGTCAGAAAACAGAAGTTCCATTAGGTGAACTCTTGGGATGGCATCTGATGTTCTCTGGTGCCTCAGAGCCCCCCATTCTTCCCTGAGTTCAGTAGATAGCAAAGGCTTTCCCAGCACTGAGGGCATCACTGGACAGACACTTGTTAAGTTTAGGTAGGCAGACACATCACATATTGTAGTAAAAGCACTAATCGAAAAAGCTCTCAGGAGCTGAGAAAGTCTCATTTTTGTGAATTGCTATCCCTCCTGTCTATCACTTCAGTGATGAAAATGAAATGTTTAATGCAAAATATTCTGAAAAAAAATAAAAGAGAGTATCTCTCAATTGTAACGTGAGTGTCTAAAGAGAAAGTATCTTTCGATTGTGACGTGAGTGTCTAATGGTAAGTCTTGTTAATGTGTTGACCTACAGTTTTCCATACTGTTACATACACATATGTAAACCATCACTACACATACTTACGTTTTACAATAACAAGATAACCACATTTACGTCTTTTAATGATCTGTAACTTTCAGCTGACACAACGCCAGCATCATTTTATGTAAGACACACAAGCGTATGTAAATGTTTTAAAATGCTGTGTGTGAGGTATGTGTCTATATGTGGGCTTGGCTTCTGAGTGGAGTGTCTGCCGAGGCCACAGAGGGGCGTTAGACCTTGAGCTGGAGGGGCAGGCAGTGTGAGCTGCCTGATGGGCTCAGGTCCTCTACAAGAGCTGCTCACGCTTTGGACGGCTGAGCCATGTCTGCAGTCCTCAGATGTGAATCGTTCTGTTAGTCATGCAGCGTTCAGTTACAAAGACTGGTCATTACTTGGCCACTTTTTCTGTCAATGGACAATTGCTTTTTTTCTACTATTTTGCTTTTAAAACAAATGTCTATGCTGAATTTTTCTGTAGTGTTTTTGTTTTATATTTGATTAGTTTATGTTAGGAAATAGTTTTCATCTACGTTGATATTGTAGTCAAACTTTTATGTAGAGATGCAAAGTCAGTTCATGCCTCCATCACTAGTGTGTGGAAATGACTGTTTTCTCAGGTCTGGACAGTATTAGGATTTGTGTTTTTGTAAAACTATATTAATCTTCTATATTAAAATATTACAAGTGTTCTGTCCTGATGTACGTTTATTGCTCATAAGATTTAATTTCTTTCATGTGTTAATGTGTGTACAATTCATATTCTTTTAAACAAATTTGATTTGTTTTGTGTACAGGTGTTCTCCTGCATGTGTGTCTGCACCCCACAAGCAGTCTTGCAGGGGGTGTAAGAGGGTGTCAGATCTCCTGGGACTGGAGCTACAGATGGTTGTGAGCCATCATGTGGGTGCTGGGAACTGAAGCTGGGTTCTCTGGAAGACCCATTGCTGCTTTTAACTGCCAAACCATCTCTCCAGCCCCCTCATGCATATTCACTCACTATTCTCTGTTTCCTTATGACTTCTGCTTGCTTTTTTCCTAGGGGACTCGATTCCATTCATCTTTTCTTTTATAACTTCATTGGAGTGGTTACGTACATAAGTGATAATTAACTAAGGATAAGGTGATGCTCACATCCCAACCTCTATTTCTCGGAGAAGGTCAACAGGGGCCTGATGTGGAAGGTGTGGGAACGTGAGCAGGGAGACACATTGCAGGACAGACATTCGGAGCAGCAGCGACCTGGTGCAGTCATTGCTTCTCAGCTTTGTGATCTTGTTGCTCGTAAGTCAATTCAGATTTCAAGGACCAAGTCACATCTGACAGGTATATGGGCAGAACGTTATTTACCCAAGAAGACTACAGCTCTAGTTAGGTAGGGATTGCTATGGGTCCACATACCTTGTCTAGACTTTTCTTTGGCCTGCCACTTTGTCAGGACAGTAAAGTTCTCACTTTCAACTCTCTTATATCTATCAATCACTATGATGCTTCGATTTCCCAAATGGGCAGTATACATTGCGGGTATCAGGGCGAGTTGTCTCCTTCCTGGTACCTTTTCTTGATGAAGTCTGATTCAACTAATTTATTTATGAGTTTGGACTCATCCAGATTGCAAGACTTGTTTTGAATATGTGTCTCTGAAACGACTTGATGTGTATTCGTTCTTTTCTCTCCTTTTCTATCCTCAGCCAATATATTTTTATGCTGATTTCTCGAAAGCAGAAAAATGCCTTCAGTAGCAGGAATCCTCTTTTCTTAATACTGTGACTTTACTTTGTTCACTGTTGGATAAACTAACAAATACACACCCTTCCTCTTTTGCTACTATACACATGTCTCTCCTATTGAGATGTTTCTCCATTATGCTTGTTTTCAATGCAATAGATCAGCTTGTGTTTCTCTTGTCTGTCTTGCTTTCTGTTTATGTTTGTGTTGTATGTATGTTTATGTACTCATGTATGGGTGGATGTCATTAAAACACATGTACACATACAATGGTGTTTCTTAATTTCCTAGGTCATAGCTCTATTGTGCAGGATATTGGGTGTTTGAACACATCATTTCCCATTTAGGATTAGTGGGGACCACGTGTTAGTGTGCATGTGATGCATGAGCATGTGGAGGCCGGAGGTCAGAGCTCAGTAAAGAGCTCTCCCATTCTCACTCTACAGCTTTGTTTATGAGATGGAGCCTGGAGCTCACTGATTGGACAGGACTACCTGCCCAGTGAGCTCTGGAAATCAGCTTGTCTCTGCAACCCCCGTGCAAGGATGATGACGTGCCTCCATCCCCAGCTTTCCACATGGGTTCTGGGATCGGAACTCAGACTCTGATGCTTGCTTGGTAAGTGGTCTGTCAGCTGGGGCTCCTCCCCAGCCCCACATCCTGCTTTGCCTTTCTCAAATTCGCTGCCTCAGTTTGGTGCTTAAATCTGTACGGCAACACATTTGCACTGGAAGTCTTGACACCACTAACTGTGTTCAGCTCTTAAATTCTGGATTCTGTACTTTCAATTTCCCTGAGTTTATGTTTTCCGACCTTGTCTCTAAATCAGAACATAGACACTTGAGCACCGTGATGTTTTAAAAGCCATGGAAAGGAATTGTGTGCTGTCTTTCTAGTTCCATTTTCCTGTGGTAACATAAGACAAGACGGTTATAGTTTTTACATCTAATGTTATCCAGCTATATAAATATATATATATATATTTAGAACAATAAATAACAGGCTTTATTGTTCTAAACTGCTGTATAAAGACATAACCAGTCCTGAGCCGTTACCTATATATATTTTTATCACCCACTATTCATTATAATGTCTTTGTGTCCTGTCGTTGTTATCAGAGGCAAGCAGTATTTATTAGGCATCTGTGGGATGTGTGACATTGGGATAGTTGCTGCCAAGGGCACTTATTTAGAATGAAGCATTGCAAGGGAAGAGTGAGGCCATTTGTCTCTGTAGTCCACTCTTCTACTTCTCCATGTGGTGTAGGCTAGTTGCTTGGTCAAATTATTCATAACGTCGTGTCAGTTCTTTTAGGCTAGCATGCAAATAGCAGTTCACTCATCATGTGTTTTCATATGGGCTCAGTGCAACATGAGCTCCAGGTAGGTATGCAAACGCCATGCATTTAAACAGCAAAGCAAAGTGAGGAGCAAGAGATGCCTGCAACTTGCACCATCGATTGGAACAAAAGTTTCTGAAAAAAGGTAAATATCATGTACGCATTAGCCTAAAGGCTTCTGTTCACGGCAATGTCTATGCCATTGAACTTAATAGATCTTGTGAATATTTATAGGTCCATCTTCCAAAATAACCCAACTTACCTCATTATCCATGGCATGCTGGGATTTCCAGGGCATCCTCTGTGTTTTTCTCGGGGGCCTGTTTTGACTTCTTGAGTAGTGGTAAGTATAGATTTGGCACTCGTAATTCCCTTTGTGTTTGTACTCAGCAATTATCTTAAGTCTTGAAGTGCAGAGGTTAAGGCATTTTGTCATTTCCTCAGATGGGTCCAAGGTGTCTGCATATAAGCTCCTACGTCCCTTGACGCTATTCTCTCTTGGTCTCTGGATATTTGTTGTTACAGGATGGAATCCTGCTAGACACTTCCAAGTGACAGAGCTCTGCTGTTTTGGATAAGTAGTCTCCAAAAGCCTGTATAGCCACAGCTTGGTCCTCAGGGTGTGCCTGTTGGGAGGTTGTAGCTTTTGAGGTCATTCGTGGCATTATGTTGAAGGAGCCCTCTGCAGGCCCTCTTGCTCCTTGGCCATGAGGCACATGATTTTCACTCTGCATTGTGCTCAGTCTACAAGCTCAGCTAACGCATTTCTCACTAGAAGCTGACTAGTTCAGTTACTTCCTTAGAGCAACAGAAAATGCTTACATCTCTGAAGATCTTGACGCTCCTCTTAGTATGAGAATGTTACAAGTCATTCTTTATATCCTGCTCAAAATTCTTAGTAGAATTAGATCCTTCCCGTGCAGAAAGTTTCCATGTTACATCCTTGGGCAGTGACAAGGGTTTACAGCACGTGAAACAGGAAAGAAAAGCCAACCCAAGGAAGAAGGAATTTCAGAATGACATATACATAGTAATCATTACGTCAATAAAATACTCGTAAGAAGTATCTGGGCATAGACTCCCTCTACTTTACACAGGATAGAGATAATCATGGTGTGTACTTAGCATGACGTTGCATGTTTCCCATTACGTCCTGTTTAGCAGATATGCTCTTGCCTTGGTTGGGGAGATAGCCTGAGGAATGTGATAACCTGGCGGGCATCAGGTAGTAATTTCAACTCCTTTTATTGGCTCAGAAGTGAGTGTAACACACCCTCGCTGCAGAACAGGGGCCTGTGCCACTTGAACTCTCGCCAGGAAGCAGCAATGGTACAAGTGACATCAATGGAGAGAACTTAGCTTTAGGAAATGTTAACACATAAAATGTACACAAAACAGGTAAAAGGAAAATGACAAACATCAAACAAATGGCAAGATACCACGGAGACACACCAAGAAGCAGCTGCCACCTCCTCAGCAAAGGAAACAAAGGAAAGAAACTGCAGCAACTGAAGTGAAGAAGATTGGAAGGAAGGCTCTGTAGAGCTAGGGTGCAGCCCTCTGAAGATGGTGAGGGACAGCACAGAGGGGCAGATTCTTTACTAGAAAAACTATATATACCCTTTCTGCTAGATGAAAGCTGATATGGTATGCTGGAAGGAATATGGTTTCCACAGCTGAGAGATGGTCCTGTGAAGAGGCTGAGCAGGTAATATAGAGGCCAATTTTTGTTTTTTTCTCCTCAAGCCTGCAGCCTTTCTCAGGCACAGGTCAGTCGGCGCATCTTTGGGAGAAGTGGGAAATGTGGTCCGAGGGGTCCAGCCCTGTGCTCTCAGAGCAGCAGAGAATGGGCATTTGAAACGGAGCAACAATTGCTTATCCCATCAGCTGGTCATCATCAATAATCATTACTACAACTTACACAAAGAATCCAGTACGGTGACGGGTCCCGTATTGAGAGGGTTAAACTCATCAAGTGTGGTGTTTGTTTGCAAGTTTTTGATTGTAAGATCTTCTACCCTTCATGTGTACTTGCTGAAGATAAATACCTCTTTGATTTCTGCTTCCTTCATTTAATCTGTAACTATAGCCTAGAAGCATTTCTATGGAGAGGCAGAAATTAGCTAAAAATCAATGATAAATGATAGGTGGATTAATTTTTTATGTTACAGTTTATATTACATGAGATTACACATGCAATTCTTAATTCACACCCCACCAGCATGCATTTTATTGTATTAGCTGTCATTATTATCATTGTCATTACTGTCATCTTCATCATCATCACTATCACCACCGCAAACACCACCACCACCACTATCCTCTTTAATGACTATGGGGAACCACCAACATGACTTTAACATTTAACCTTTGAGAAGTCAGCGTTCTCCATAATCATAAATAATTTCCTTGGGTCTCTGAAACTCAATCTTTGTAATGAAAAGCAGATTCTTTCTTGTTCTGTTGCTCTCCTTGTGGAGACCCTGTCCTGTCCAGCTCTTACTATTTCCCAGTTCTTACCTAAAATTCCATTCACTCTGCCCAACACAGGGGTCTTCCCAGAGACTCATACTCCAACCAAGGACTATTCATGGAGATAACCCAGAACCCCTGCACAGATACAGCCCAGGGCAGTTCAGAGTCCAATTGGGTTACATAGTAATGTGAAGAGGGACTGCCTCTGACATAATCTGATTGGCCTGCTCTTTGATCACCTCCCTCTGGGGGGGAGCAGCCTTACCAGGCCATAGTAGAGGACAATGCAGCCACTTTTGATGTGAACTGACAGACTAAGATCAGAAAGGAGAGGAGAACCTCCCCTATTAGTGGACTTGGGGAGTGGCATGCAAGCAGAGGGAGGAGGGAGGGTGGGGTTGGGAGGGGAGGAGGGAGGGGCTTATGGGGGGATGCAGAATGAATAAAGTGTAATTGATGAAAAATTAAAAAAAAAAAGCAGATTCTTCACCATCCTTGGTCATCATTTCCAGTTTCAGTTCCTTTAGAGTTCCCATTTTTCTAATTGTTTGACTGGTATTCTGAGGGAAGGAGATAGATATTCCCAGTTTGATCTCGCGTTAGAGGGGCTGTTGAGTTCCAAAGCCTCTCGGAGACTTCCCATGAGTCAGGGATGTGCTTGTGAAAGGCCTGGAAGGAATTCAAGAAACCATCATCCTGCTCTCAGGAACTCTTGGATTCTGAAGCATTGCTGGCTCCCACTTGCTCAGGGGTATGAAGCCTGTCGCTAGAAATTCAGAGTGAGTGTTCTGCATGGTAATGTGGTGCATCATTGCTGGGTCCCGAGGCAAGCCGGGACATCCTGGATCGCATGCATTATGCATGAGAGGCTGGAAGAAATAAAGGATCAATCATCTTCTCCCTCGGATAACATCGATCATTCGCTGCACATTATTTGGCTGGTCTCCGTGCAGATTTATTTTCTCCAATGAGAACAAGATGCAGATTGCCTGTTTTCTTAATGAGCAGTGACATCAATCCAGCCACGTCTACCTAACGCATTGGATGGCTTTTTCTTTCTCTCTCCCACTTTCTCTGTCTGTCTCTCCTGCTCTTGCTGTCACTCACTCTAGCGCTCTCTTTTCCTGTCTTTTCTTCCCCTACCCCCTTTCCTCGTGCCCCCTCTCCATCCCCTCTCTGCCTCCCCTCCTTTCCTCTCTTCCTCTCATCACCTCCTTCTGTCGTGGTTAGAAGGAGCATGGACAGCTTCTGAAGAGCGTGCCAGCTCTTGTGAGGGTGGTGACAGAGTGGGAGAATTGGGTCTAATTCGAGGTGATGAAAAGTCTCTTTCTTTACTTTTTTTTCTCCCCTTTTTAATTTGAAGCAATGCCTCACTCTTCATTTTCCCAGATGGTTTATTCTGAGAAGCTGATCTACAGAAAAGGCCAAGTGAAAAGTCACTCAGAAACGGGAAAGGAGGAAGATGGCATGTGGAATGCATGAATAGGTAATGACGCGCGGGTACTACAGACGCTGCAGTAGCGCAGTCACCGGAGAAAGCAGGGGCTGCCAATCAGCGAGCATCATCTCCAGTACTCCTTAGTCAGCACAGCTGACTTTTAACAGCAGTGGGACCTTTAGCCTGTACCCTTTGAAACGAACTTGAAGCCTTTCCTGTATTTGCAGTGTCCGCATTGTGGTCACTAATCAGCAGTCCCGGAGTGCTGGAAGGAATGTTACGATTCAGGATCTGAGGGGAGAGCGTGCGCCCCTTCCCTAATCAGACACATACCTGCTGGCCGAGGGAGGCAGGATCCTTACAAACATTACCAGGTGAATCTGGGCAACCCGAGGTTGTTGGGATATGTTCTCTGTGGCAGTTGTTGGCGCAGCTCTGATTGCAGCCTCAGGTTCCGAGGAATTACGGCCCAACACTACCCACACCCAGCCAGAGCGCACAGCAACTGGGCTCTTACTTGGGGTAGTTAATTTTGTGTGTCAGCTTGGCTGAGGTTAGACCCTGCTTGGGGCTTTCCTGAACCACATCACATTCGTCATCCAGATCTCTGTTGGATCAGCTCTAAGGGGACCTCCCAGGCTCATGTTTTGAATAAATCTGGTCCCAGCTGACCTCACGGTTCAGGAGCTGCGGATGATTTAGGAGGAGGTGCCTGGCCACGATGGGCAGGGCTGTGGTGGGTACAGCCCAAACCCCGGTTGTTGCCTCGTCTTCATCCTGAGATCAACTTCAGGTTTGGGGTGTTCAAGTGTAAGGCTGTGTTGATGATAGTCATTTATAACTGGCTCCTAAATTGTCTTTTGATCCCCCCCCCCGCAAACATAGATCCTTAAATTGCTCTAAGCTGTCCAAGATCTCTTTGAATCCTAAGAACAGCAGAATCTCTCCTTTTTTTCCCTCTTACCAAATACAACAAAAACCAAAAGCCACAACTCTTCTAACCCCCCCCCCCCCCGTTTCTGAAAGTTCTGACACATTCAGCAACGATGTGTTCCTTGGTGTCTCTATTTTCAGCTTTGCCGATTCATGGAGCATAATAGTTCCCAAATGTGCCTTTAGAAGGCAAACCTTTCCGGGCAAAGGCTGCATTCTTTGTTTTGGCACGTGCTACCTATTACAGAGCTCGCTGTACACCTGGGGTTCTAGATAAATAACAACAACAACCCGGAAGCCTGCCTCACTCAGGGAACTGTGGGCCCTTTCAGGCAGAGTGAGCTTTCAGGACAGACCCTCCCCAGGACGATTTCCCTCGGTAGAGGAGATGCTGGTCTGGCTGCACTTGTCCCACCTGGAGCCTCTCTGCTGTTTGCTGCCTTTGCCCTGAGCAGCCACTGCGGAGAGGTCACACCTGGTTTGAAGACGATGCGCACCTGAATCCATGTTAGATTGGGACCCTGGCAGAAAGCCTCCTCCCTTGTTTCCCTGTCTCAGGGCAAAGTGTATGGCTGCTAAAGTATGATTTCAGGTAATTTCCAGTGGATCAAAGCCAGGCTAGAGGAACCTAAGAACTGGGAGGCTGGTTGATTTTTTTTCCCCAGTAAAATCAATTAGCAAGAGTCTGATATTCACATATTTTAGAAAAAGAGACTTTGATGTGGGAAGGCGTGGGGAGGGAGTTGCAACTTTCTTGTGTGAGCTTTAAAAGGAGTGGTTTAAATATAGTCAATCTACATAGTATCATCTGCAATGTAGAGAGGAAGGAATCCTGGTCCCTGCCAGTGGATTTGAAAACAAAAATTGTCTGCTTCGGTTGCAATACAATTAGGTTGTCAGAATTTCTCTCAACTGGTGCTTTTTGCCAGAATTAAAATGGGTCTTAATTAGGGCAAAGTGGTGCAAACCTGTAATTCCAGTGTTCTGGAGTGGGAGCCTGAGCAGCAGAAGTTCAGATCCATCTTCGGCTACATAGAGTTCAAGGCTAGCCTAGGAAACATGGGAATATCTCAAAAAGATAAAAGTGGGTCTTGAGGAGCCATTTAAGAGTTGGTTGCCTTACACACACACACACACACACACACACACACACACACACACACACACACGCATGCATTATCTCTTCTCTCAGATTTTGAAGAACAAAGTTAAGCCACGCCCTGGAGTTGCTATCCCTTGAAAAAATGTCACTTTTTAACTAGCGTCCCAATCTCATGTCTTCTGGCTGTTTTTGACAAGTGTTTTGACACTTCTTTGTCAATGGCTTCTACTCTTTCCAATGTTCTCTCTCAACTGTCTTGCGTTTTTCTTTTAAACTCATAAGCTCCATTTTCTTTACTTCCAAACTAGTGACAAACCGTGTCAGGAAGGTTGGGTTACGCTGCAGAGTGTCACACATACCTGGAGCTGGACTAGCTGTGTGGTCATGTGTCTCTGGTCCAAACCCTAGCTTTACTTCAAGATTGACTTTAAATTCTGCCACTGGGTTTTCAAATTAAGCCAGTCCAGAGCACTGATCTTGTTGTTGTTGTTGTTGTTAAGATAAATACAATGGAAGCCAAGCATGTGGCTATAAGTCTGCTATTCAGGAGAACTGATGTGAGTTCAAGGCTGGTATGAACTTGCTATGTATAGCAAGATGGTATCGCAAAAAGTAAAGCTAAGAATGGGCATGGCTCCACTCAATATTTAGTGAGTTCAGCATTGACTATCTTGATTTTTTTCCACCCAAGGTTCTTTCTCCTTTATTCTGATATAACTTCCTATTTATTGTGGAGGAAGGAGATGTTACCTTCACAATGTTGAGGGCAGAGTGAACACTTGGGATTTTTCTGCCGATGTCCTTGTTAAGTGTTTTTATTTTCAATCACTTTTTATTATGGTTTTGCACATACACAAACATGCACGAATATATAAATACAACCTACTGAGTCCACTTTTGTTGTTTGTGTGCATATGGTTTCTGGGGCCACTAGTGACTACTGAGAAAGAGAATTAGCCTCTCTCAAACATGACTCCCACAGTTGGTTATGTTAGCCCTAGACTGTTCTTTCTCCCTGGTCCAAGGCCAGAGGAATCAATCACATAGCAAAGCAGCCGCCTGTTCCCAACACCACAATTATCATTCCTCCTTGGAGAGTTATCTCTAGGTAGGTCATCAGGATTCCCACGGATCTAGCCTTGCTCTGAACTCATGGAGTACTTGCATTCCCTCAGGCCTTGCTTTGGTGATGACAGCAGTCAGGACCACTTGTCACATCCGTGTGTACAGACGACCCTTACTCATCCACATCTTCTTTCCTTCAAGCCTGTGGGGCTCTGTACAATTATAAGAATAGTAACTTCCCACTGTATCTGAAGGATGTATTGTTCTTTTTGCTCCCAAACACCACAGAGGAATGTGTTTTCATTTGACAACAAATAGAGCCATTCTTAGGGAGAGGAGATAACATCCTACTGATTTCCTACTTTACTTTCTACAACAACTAGACTTCTCTCTCGTGCTCCTTTCTATTCTTTCTTTCTTTTTTTCAGAGACAGGGATTCTCTGTATAACCTTGGCTGTCTTGGATCTCATTTTGTAGATGAAGCTGGCCTCAAACTCGTAGAGATCTTCCTGCCTCTGTCTCTCTGAGTGCTGGGATTACAGGCATGTGACACCGCACCTGGCTTCTCTCTCCTTTCAAAGTTGCATCAGGAGAGTTAAGATAATTTTCTCTTTCTTACATTTCTCTGCTGAAGTGCAGTATGAGTCCTTTTCTATCAGACCTTCCCTCTGATAGAAAATGAATAGTGAAAGTGGGGTACCATTGTTGGTTTGGGAAGGGTTCATTTGAATCAGTGCCTTTTTGGTACCTCTGGCAATCAGTATGTACCAGAAATGGCAGCTGTAATATCTCTGTTTATGCTATGGGCTTTATGTTTTCTCTTGAACCTGGATGGGCTCTTCACCATGACCACTGTGATATTATCTAGCTGATAAAAGATAATTCAGCTTTTGCATAGATCCCTGAAATAATTGCTCTAGGTTTCTAAATCATCAAAACACCTCAAGGCCAATGTGCTACAAGAGGGAAATTTGAATTAATTACTTTAGTGTGTTATGACCTACATATGTGATTAGAAACAACTGAAAGGAGGAAACGCTTATTTGGGCTCCCGAGCTTAGATTGATTTCAGTCTGTCATGAAAGGGAAGGCATGGTGGTAACATGGGATCACATGGTAAAGAATTATTATTCACATTGTGGCTCATGAGGAAGCAGAGAGCAATCCAAGCTAAAGGCATAGCTATAGCCCTTAAAGGCCTGTCCCCTTAAAGGCCTGCAAGCCTGGCCTGATCTCATGGCTCCATTATCTCCTCCAAATGGTGTTACCAGCTAGGGAACATCTCAAAACATGTGGACACTGTGGACATTTTAAATGTAAAATGTAACAAAACTCAACCTAGCCCAAGGAAAATAGCCACATGCAGAAGCCCAGAGAATACATGAAGACAGATTCCCAGCTAATACCCACTGTTCCATCACCATTTATTATCGATCTGTAACCTCCAGAGGTCAGACCAGAATCAGACAGGCTAAGACTTCCCAAATAATGATCTAGTTACTCAAATAAGATCATCATTGCTCTCTTCAGGACATGGTGAGAAGGTTTGCTGTACATAAGAGAACACTATTGGAAGCAGGTAGGCCAGTAACTATATGCACTAAAGGATACTTGGTGATTTTACCCCTGACTTGTGCTAGAGACGGGGAATTCCCCATTATCACAGATTTCCATGTGTATAGATTCTTCTTCCAGCAAGTGGGGACTCCTCATAACCTCCCCAAACAGCCACCAAATGGGATTAAGTGTCCAAATGACTGAGTTTATAGGGGCATCTCTCATTCAAATCACTACAGAAAGACTTACTCTGGTCATCCCCAGGAAGTCTGTTAGCTGGCCTCAATAAAGAAAGTGACAGGAATGGAAAAATGTTAGCACATTGACTCCATATCTACCCCACCCCCTTTTATAAATAGGAGTGAGTCAGGTCTACCTGAAAGGGAATCACTGAATTTGCATGACCTGTGTCTTCTGACTGAGTTTGGGCATCAGCCAGAGAAGACAGATAGTAAGGATATGAAATCGGTGGTACTTACTCGGGGTTCCTGGGATGATTCTTGGTTATGTAAAAGCCTGGAACATGGGAAAGATGGGTTTATAAGGTTTGCCAATTTCTGTGCCATCAACACCCCTCGAAGGCCATTTCAAGCTACTGATGGGATGCCATTCAAAGTGGAGTTGGGAAGAGATAAACCATGTGCCATTTCTAGCTCCAGTATGCCACTGTCGATCATTTTCTCTGAGCTACTCATATCTTCTTCTCCAAGTCATTCTGGGTTGTTCCCTATTCTTAACATTCTGGATGTTACAAATAAAACTGCTATGAACATAGTTGAACAAATGTCCTTGTTTATATCCCAGCTGTAGCACCCCTCTCTCTCCTCCCAATCCTTCCCTCCCTCCCTCTTCTCCTATGCCCCTCCCCTAGTCCACTGATAGGGAGGTCTTCCTCTCCTTCCATCTGACCCTAGCCTATCAGGTCTCATCAGGGCTGGCTGCATTGTCTTCCTCTGTGGTCTGGCAAGGCTGCAATTCCCCCACCCCACTACACCCCTGCCAGGGGAAGGTGATCAGAGAGCCAGCCACTGAGTTCATGCAAGAGACAGCCCCTGCTTCCCTTACTAGGGAACCCACTTGGACACTGAGTATATGGGCTCCATCTGAGCAAGAGTTTAGGTACTCTCCATGCTTGATTCTTGTTTGGGGTATCAGTGTCTGCAGGGCCTCTGGGGCCCAGCTTTTTGTTTTGTTTTGTTTTGTTTTGGCTCTGTTGGTCTCCTTTTGGAGCTCCTGTCCCCTCCAGGTCTTTCTATCTCCCCCTTCTTTCATTAAATTCCCTGCACTCTGCCCAAAGTTTGGCTATGAATAGTTTCAGCCTCTGCTTTGATACCTCCATCAGTAGAACCTTTCAGAGGCCGTTTGTGGGAGGCATTGCTGTATTCTTGAATTTGGCTCCCAGATATTTTATTGAGATTTTTTTTTTTTTGCAATCATGTTTATAAGAAGATTAGTCTGTAATTTTCTTTCTTGTTGTTGTTCTGTATTTCTCTGATTTGGTACAAGGATAATGCTGACTTCATTAGAAAGGGTTTGAAAGTGTTGGCCTCACCTTTCTTTGAGTCTTCATATGCAACTGATGATTTCCGGGGGCAGGAGAGACATTTTCTTCAGTGGTATCACTACTGTAAAGGTGTCCATGTTTCTATAAACAACCCATCACTCATGCCCTGTAGACAACAAAACTCAATGGTTTATAAAACCATGAAAAAAGACATGACAATAGCAGGGAGAGCCACTGGGAAGAGGAAGACAATTTAACAGTAGTGGGAGTGGATAAGAGAGAGCAATGGAGGCAGGTATAATTAAATACGTTATGTACCTTCATAACGTATTATTAATTAATTAAATACGTTATGTACCTTCATAACGTTATGTACGTTATGTAAATACGTTATGAGACCTTCATAATGAAGAAAGAAAATGCCATGGAGAAACTTGTTACTTCGTAAGCTAATAAAAATTTAAATAAAGAATAAGAGTAGCTTAGCTTAGGACTCCGAGACGATCAAGACATTTTCTTTATGGTTACATCACATGATGAGGTAAACTGCTAACGCAATTGGCTAGAGAAGGAATCTTGTCAAAGGAAATACTTAAAGCCTGCTAACACCTCAAATTTTTTTTGCTCCAAGCTTTCTAAAGGATGCCGGTGATCATAGCCGCCACGTAGAAGGACCCTAACTGGAGGTGCTTGAAACATCTGTGCTATAGTTCTTCCCCCTCCAGAGATCCTAAAGCAAATGATATTTTGTTGTGATAACAGGATGGCCTGATGGAAAATAGAAGATTTTGATTTGATGTTTCACTCTGTTAAGGTGCCATGAAGGGGCACAACAGTCAAATGCGCCTGTTGAGAACCCAGGTTTGGAGACCCGAGCCTCATTACGACTTCCTCAGCTTTCTTCACTTTACGATTATAGCAAGTCACGTAAATGTCTGTGCATCTGTCTTCTTCCCAGTGAACTGAACAGCTGGAGTCACTGAAAAGAAATTCCCTCCCTCACTTTTAACAGTTCTTAAAAATGCTTCAGAATTTCCTTTCTTCTTCGCATCACCATCGTAGTTAATCAACATTTGCTGTTGTCTAGAACTTAAATGTCTCAAAAGACCCATATGTTCAACCCCAGCTTGGCCTCAGAAGGAAGGTAGGGGGACCTTTATAAGGTGGAGCCAAGTGAGAATTCTATATGTTGTTGGTGGAAGAACATGACCTGGAAGGGAACAGTGAGAGACAGATTCCCTCCTTCCTATTTCTCTTATCTCCCATGATATACCGTCACAGGCCTATGGCAATGGTGCCAATCAGTCATGGATTGGAACTTCAAAATGGAGTGAAAATTAACCTTTTCCTTTATTTCAGGCATTTGTTGTAATAAAAGAAAGCTAATTGCTTATTTTCCTTTACAGGAATATTTTTATTTGCTGTAAGTTTTAAATTTATATTTACTTTTTCAAACATTACCTACTATCTACCTATCATCAACCTATCTACTTATTATCTAGCATTTTTCTGACATTATCATCTCCCCTACAAAAGAGAAAGTCTGCCTAATGTCTATATAAGTGTACCAAAATAAATGACTAGCTTGTATTTGCTTAATTTTTTGTTCCTTTCCATATACTCTGCACATATATGTGCATATGTTCTATATACAAACAATGCACACATGTGTACATGTGTGCACATGTGTATATGCAGTGGTCTTTTGATAAATGCTTACCAAAAATCTCTCCTGGAAGAGAAAGGCAGTGATTTGTAACATTTGCCAATTTCTGTGGGGTAACTGTCCTCAGTAGAGCCATATATTAAGCCACTCAGCACTGAGCCAACAAGATTCACATAACCGGCTCTTGGAAGCCAGTTCCAGCACACGACTGAATACAGGCAGCCCGCTGGGCCCCGACTTCATGCTAAAATACCCATTCCACCTGAACATTGAATATTGCACATCAAACATAAAACCAAGAACAATAAGCAGACGTTTTCCCTTTTATCTGTGTTTGTTATGTTTCTTACCTTCAGTTATTTTAATGAACAATCCCCCCCCACACCATTACAGATTACACAAGCATGTAGGCACACAGACTGTATTATTGACTAAATTCTGTTAACTTTTTCCTTATGTCCATGCCAGATATACTCATTTGTAAGTAGAAGATGCTGAGATGCAGATCAACTGTTGTTTATTAAGCCATAGGTCCTTTCAAACAAAAAATTGAAGAGATTTGTGTAAATATCTAGCTGTCTTCAAAGGTCCTTAACTTTCAAGCCCCCTTTTCACAAGTGCGTCTGTATTTGCACTCGCTATGTTTATGACTAATTATTTATCAAAGGAGTTAGGGCTGGAAAAATTTCCCAAATTGTTAAATCACCAAGTGTGGAAATGATGTAAATTTGATAAACCCAAAAAATCCCCAAAGCTGCACATAGTAATTTGGTATTTAGTCAGTCACAGCACTCTTACTGTTGACTGAATGAGGAGCATCAAACACAGAGTGTAATTAACACACACAGAAGCCTACTGCCAACAACAGTTTGAAGCGATGTTAGTTCTCTATTTCCTGCCAACTTTGATATATAAAGAACCCTTCACTGCATGATTGAGGAAATTTGTTCCTGCATGGGGAATTCAGCTTGTCCCTCTAGCATCTCCAGAAGAGAGGCCCTCACAGTGTAGCAACTTAATGGGTATTTGTTGGACTGAACCAGATCCACAGTTTTTCAAATTGGTCCTCAGACACCACAATTGTGCTAAATAAATTCTCATTGAATTTCATGAACCAGTGATAATATGTTCTCGGTACCCGTCTGTAGTAAGTGAGTCGTTGATAGGCCATTGAACATGTTTTTTCCTAAGGAAGAAAGCACTCCTCTTATTTCATCAATCAAAGCAAAACCTTCACAACAATTCTTACTGGGAATTTGAAGTACACCCTGAATGCACGTGTAGACGAAGAGGAATAGTCAGTCCAAATTGCCTAAAGCAGGTTGATCTGCTACAAATGAAAGGATTGTTTTGTTTTGATATTTTACTGAATCTTGGAAAAATATGCATGGCTAAATAAGATGAAAGGTGTGTGTGTGTGTGAATAGAAAACATTTAAAATGTGTGCCCTTTACCCACAGAGATACAATCCACTGTCATTTGTAATTCTTAATTGTCTTTGGACTATAATTTAGTCACCAACTCCCCTGTTTATCATATGCTCTTCTGTGGCTCTGTCCTCATGGATTTGTTATGTTGAATCCGTGCAGTTAGTTAAAGCAGATAGGCTTCCTCCTGCTTCTGTATCACACAAGCTGCTCCTTCTGCTCCGTGTCAGTCTCTTTCCACCCCCATCTCGGCTTGCTTCCCACTCTACCTCATTCTTCTAAACTCAGCTCATGTCCCTTCTTTAGGGTGTCACAGCAGTTCTGCATTGAGCACTATCGTCTAGGGTGCATGGCCTCCGATAAATAATACACACTTTAGTGTATTATGCATCACATTGAACTGCAGATTTTTCACCTTCTTGTCTATCTCCTGTATAGACTATAATTTTTACATCTCTGTGTTTCTATGGCTTAGTACATTACTTGGCAGAAAGTAGCTATGCTAGAATTTTTAGTACTTTATTATAGTAAACATAACTAGAATTAGTGAAAAATGACCCATCTAGCCAATCAATCTTGACATTATTTTATTAATTAAGATATTTGTTGCAACAGAAATATGACTCAGATTCCCGTTAGCGAAAGCAGCTGTTTATGAAATCAGATACCTGAAGGTCTGGGGGAGGGCGTCAACTATTCCATCCAGATCTTTTAAGAGAATGTCATGTCTTTCTCTCACATCCATTTCTTTTTTCCCTCTGAGTGTTTTCTCCCAGGAAAGACTATCTTACAATTTGGAAAAGTGTTCTGGTGATTGAATGTTTATATAATTCAGCACAGCTCATACTTTCAGGATACCAACTATTTTGTAACCATCTATCCCTTGTCTATGCCTGACACCGCTTGGGTTCCGTACTCAGTCTTTGGACCACTAACTGAACCCAGAGTGATATGACATTCTGATCAGTCAGTACAAGCCCTATTTATCATAAGCATGTTTTGTTAATTGAAAACATTATATATTGCAAAGGACAGTGATATGGAAAGTCAAAACTGGAAAAGGTTTCTATAGAGTTGTTATATGATCTGATCAAACAATGTGTGTCTTTAAAAGGTTCCATGTGTCCATGGAACACCTTCATATACCTTATTTAGGCCCACCCAGCTACACTAAGAAATGCTGGCATAAAAGAAATACCTGGCAGGTACTTACTTCTCAGTATAAAGATGTTTAACTTAATGTAAATATTAATACATAGATTTTTCTATTTATTAATTTAGAAAAAAATAGTTTTAGATTTGTAGCCAATTTGTAGATAGTACCAACAGCCCTTTTGTGTTTCTCCATCCAGTTTTTCTAATTTTAAACATCTTTTATTGCTGTATTATACTTGTCATAATCAAAGACAATATTGGAGCACTATTAATTAACCAATCTCTACAGCTTGTTTGGATGTCACAATTTTGCCCATTTCCTTCCTTCTTTCCTTCCTTCCTTCTTTCCTTCCTTCCTTCCTTCCTTCCTTCCTTCCTTCCTTCCTTCCTTCCTTCCTTTCTTTCTTTCTTTCTTTCTTTCTTTCTTTCTTTCTTTCTCTCTTTCTCTTTCTTCGGGTGTCCATTCAAAATTCTAAGAGTACATGCGAAAGAGACAACATAATTTGTTATTCTGCTGTCTGCTAGTTTCTTAGACTTTCCCTGTGGCAACACCACTGATCACTGGATAAACACTGTATAAACACCACTGATCACTGGTTTTTCCAATGCCAGTAATTTTTGTCACTCTCACCCTGTCATCTGCTGTTCATAAAGAAGTCACTAATCTCAGCACACATGAGTGGTGAGGAGTTAGGTTCCAGCTTCTTGAGGTTGGAGTCTCTCCAGAAACCAGTTGGAAGTCCTCTTGTCTTTTCCTACTCTCTTTTCACTCCTTCATGCATTCAATTATTTTGTATCAGAATAGACCCTACCTTTTGTGTTATAATCTACAGCTACACTCAGTTTGGTCCCCTCTCTGCTCCAGCTTTGGCAATTCTGGCAATTGCTTTGTCTTTTCTGCCTCTTTGCTATCTGCCCACCCTTTGTTTTCTGAGTACATCTTTTACTTTACGACTCTATAAAACACTCCATGTTTATCTTACATATTCTCTTCTGTGCTTCTAGAATTAATTATTTCATCAAAAAAGCTTCAGTTCTTTTAAACTGTGGTATTAGAAACCAAAATCTTTCTGGGGATGGCGGCATATGCCTTTACTCCAAATGCTTGGGAAGCAGAGTCAGGTGGATCTTTGTGAGTTTGAGGCCAGTCTGTTTTACATAGTGAGTTTTGGGACAGACAGTGCTACATGGTGATACCTTCTCTTGAAAAAACAAAATAAAACAAAACAAAAACCTAAATAAAAAAACAAATGAAAGAAACGAAGAGCTGTGTATTGTTTGTGCTTACTAATTCTGGGCTGTTATTATTTCTAAGTCCTCCCAGCAAACAGGTATGAAATAGAAAAACAACTAGTCAAATGGCATCTATGTGAAGTTTAGTGCATGTAGCGCCCTTAAATTTCACCCGGCATTTATTGTGTTATTTTTAAAATAATAGCAAAATTAGCAAACAGTATTTATACTTATATGTATAAACTTTCTTGAATATATTTTGCAGGAAGCATAGGGGCATCACATTTTCTATATTCTTCCTCTTGCTTCTTGATCACTGTTGGCTTATCCCAGCCATTGCTCACCAAGCACAATCGAGTCACACAGGATTGACATCTTCATCTAGAAGAGAGGGTTGAGTCTGCCACAGTCCTTATCACTACCCCTCATCTTCAAGTTTGGGGGTCTAAAGGACACTGACGTGTAAGAACTGAAGAAGCATGATAGAGGTAATGGTAGGTTAAGGCAGAGGGACATCTAAGGTACAACTAAGAGATGAGAGTGATCAGCCATTCTGCCTCCCAGCTCTGCTCTCTGGAAAGAAAGTTCTGAGAAAGAAAGTGAACACTACTCTGGCCAATTTTACCTGCAGCCCCCCTCCCCCAAACAAGAGAAAGGTGCTTGGATGCCCTATGCTGGTTTTACTTCTTATTCTTTTCTCCTACATACACTCTTCTCCTAGCAGGCAGGACAAAGTTAGAGGGCTGGGCTGGGAAGATTGCTCAATTGGACAAAATGCTTTCACTGGGAGCACGAGGACCTGCATTTGATATCAGAACTCACGTTTAAAAAGCTGGGTGTTCAAGAGAAGTAGATGGCAGGGAGTAATCGAACCCAGGACTCTAACCAATAGAAGAGAAACAAAGGGAATAATACAGAGAATCAATGAAACAAAGAGTTGGTTCTTTGAGAAAATCAACAAGATAGACAAATCTTATCCAAACTAACCAAAAGGCAGAGTCAGTATCCAAATTAACAAAATCAGAAAGGGGGACATAAGAGCAAACACTGAGGAGATCCAAAGAATCATTAGGTCATACTTAAAAACACCTGTATTCAACAAAATTGGAAAATCTAAAAGAAATGGACAATTTTCTTGATAGATGTCACTTACCAACATTAAGTCAACATCAGAAAAACAATTTAAATAGACCTAAGGAAATAGAAGCAGTCAATAAAAGTTTCCCAACCCCAAAGAATTCTAACAGATTTTAAAAGAAGAGTGAACACAATACTCCTCAAATTATTCAACAAAATAGAAACAAAAGGAAGCTTGTGTAATTCATTCTATGAGGCCACAGTAACTCTAATACACAAACCCTATAAAGGCTCAACAAAGAAAGAGAATTACAGACCAATTTCTCTCCTGAACATTAATGCAGAAATACTCAATATAATACTCACAAGCCAAATTTAAGAACACATAAAAAATGTCATCCACCATGATCAAGTAGGCTTCATCCCAGAAATGCAGGGATGGTTCAACATATCTGTCAATAAAATCCATCATAAAAACAAATTGAAAGAAAAAACTACATGATCTTCTCATTAGATTCTGAAAGTGCCTCTGGAAAAATTCCAACACCCCCTCATGATTAAAGTTTCAGATAGATCAGGGATACTAGGGACATTCTTAAACATAGCAATAGAGAGAAGCTCAAAGCAATTCCACTAAAATCAGGGACAAGCCTGTCCATTCTCCCCATATCTATTCAATATAGTACTTGAAGTTTTGGCTAGAGCAAATAAGACAACTAAAGGGTATCAAGGAGATACAATTTGAGAAGGAAGAAGTAAAAATATCACTATTTGCAGATGCTATGATGGTATACATAAGCAACCTCAAAAATTCTATGAGGCAATTCCAGCAAAGTGGCTGGATAGAAGATTAACTCTACAAAAAGTTAGTAGCCCTTTCATATACAAATGATAATGGGTGGCAAAAGAAATAAAAAAAAAACACCCTTTAAAATAGCCACAAATAATACAAAATATCTTGGTGTAAGTGAAAAAGTGTATGACAAGAACTTCAAGTCTTTGAAGAAAGATTGGAAAATATATCAGAAGATGGAAAGATCTCCCATGCTCATGGATTGGTAGGATTAAAAGTGAAAATGGCCATTTTTATCAAAAGCAATCTACAAATTTAATGCAATCACCATCAAAACTCCAATACAATTATTTACAGACATTGAAAGGACAATTCTTAACTCCATATAGAAAAACAAAAATCCCAGGGTAGCTAAAGCAATCGGGTACCATAAGAGACCTTCTGGAGATATCACCATCCCTGATTTCAAGCTCTATTACAGAGCTATATTAATAAAAACCATGTGGTACTGGCATAAAAACAGACATGTTGATCAATGGAATCAAATTGAAGACCCAGATGTAAATCCAAACACCTATGGACACCTGATTTTTGATAAAAACAGAAAACTAGAAATATATACTGGAAGAAAAGATAACATCTTCAACAAATGGTACTGGTCTAACGAGTGTCAAAGGCAGAAAAAGAATGCAAACAGATCCATTATTTACCACCTTGAATATAACTCAAATCCAAGTGGATCAAGGACCTCAACATAAAACCAGATAGATTGAACCTGATAGGAGAGAAAGTGTGGAATAGGAGACAGCTTCCTGAACAGCACACTAATAGTCTAGTCACTAAGATCATCAATTAATAAATGCAACCTCATGAAACTGAAATGCTTCTGTAAGGTATGGACATCATCAATAGACAAAATGACAGCCTATGCAATGAGGAAAGATCTTCACCAACCCTACATCCTACACACGGCTAATTTTCAAAAAAATATAAAGAACTCAGGAAAGTAGACATCAAAATGAAATCCTAAAAAAAATCCAAATAAAAATTGGGTACAGATCTAGACAGAATTTTTGACAGAAGAATCTCAAATGGCTGAGAAGCACTTAAAGAAATGTTCAGCATCCTTAGCCATCAGGCAAATGCAAATCAAAATGACTCTGAGATTCCATTGTACACCTTCAGAATGGCTAAGATCAAAACCACAAGTGACACCGATGCTGGCAGAGATCGGAGCAAGGAGAACACTACGCTGCTGGTGGGACTGCAAACGTGTGCAACCACTTTGGAAATCAATAGAGTGGCTCCTCACGATATTGGGAATCGACCTACATCAAGGCCAAGCTACACCACTCCTGGGCATATACCCAAAGGAGGCTTCATACTACCCCAAGGACACTTCCTCAGCTATAGCAGAATTATTCTTTATAGCCTGAAACTGGAAACAACTTAGATGTCCCCCAGCAGAAGAACAGATAAAGAAAATGTTGTACATTTACACAATGGAGTATTACTCAACTGTTGAGAAAAATCATGAAAATTTCTGGCAAATGGATGGAACTACAAAAAAATAAAATCATCCTGAGTGAAGTAAAAGACTGAGAAAAGGCAACATGGCATGTACTCATTTGTAAGTGAATATCATCTATATTCTAGCCATGCTAAATCCACAGACCCAGAGAAGCTAAGTAACAGGGAGGGCTCAAGAGGGGATGCACGAGTCTTCCAGAGAAGGGAAAATAGAGTAGATATCATGAAAGGACAGGAGTGAGGTGTGGGGTGGGGAAGGGAACAGGAGGGGTCAGGTGAGGGAATGATGGAGAGAGGACTAGGAGAGACATCTGGAATTGAGGGCATCTTGCAGAGGAGCTAGAGAGCTAGTGCAATGGAAACTCCCAGGAACCTAGGAAGGTGACCCTACCTAAGACTCCTAGCCATGGGGACTTCAGAGCCTGAAGTGGCCATCTCCTGGAATCAGGCCAGGCTTCCAGTAGAGAGATTGGGACAACAACCAGCCATAAAACCTTTGACCTACAATTTGTTCTGCCTTCAAGATGTGCTGAGGCGAAGGTGGTGCAGAAGTTGTGGGAGTGGCCAGCCAGGGGCTGGTCCAGCTTGAGACCCTTGCCACAAGAAGGAGCCTACACCTGGCATTGCTAGAAGGGCCAGAAACCAGAGGCTGGGTTGCCTCTTCCAACCTTAATATTAGGGGACATACCTGGTCTTACTGCAATGTAATATGGCATGTTTGGTTGATATTTATGGGAGGCCTACCCTTTTCTGCAGAGAAATGAAGGAGTAGTGGATGGGGGGTGAGGAAGGAGAGGGGGAAGGGACTGGGAGAAGAGGAGAAACAGGAAACTGCAGTCAGGATGTGATATATAAGAGAAGAGAAGGAGGAGAAAAAGGAGGAGGAAGAAGAGGAGGAGAAGGAGGCTGTCACACACTGCCTCTACTCTCAACTTCTCCAGCTCAGCAACTGGGCTAAGCTTTCCCTTCCTCCAGCTTCTTTGATTCATATATAACCCATTAATTTTGGCTATGCCAGCCCTTTTTGGCCCCATTTGCTTTTTTGGCCTATTGGTCTCCTGGCTCTCTGCTCTGCCCTGACTCATTCTGCAGGCTATGTTCACTCTCAACTCCCGTGGATGTCTCTGCCTCTGCCTCTGGCTGTGCTCTCCCTCATATCTGCAATAAACCTTCTCCACCACACCTAGTAGCACTCACGTCCTCCCTCTTATTTCTGCTGTTTTCTCTCAGGGGTCAGCTGGTTTCCCGTTAGTGCCGCCCCACCTCTTCTTATGCAGCGGTCTCCCTTGAGCTTCCTGCATGCTTACACTTTTTGACTTTGGCTTCCTTTCTGTTGTCACTTTCTGTTCTCCATGTCCAGCACCCCCCTTCCCCAACACACACACAGTCTCCATGAGCAAGTAGTAGGGGTACTTTTTCACTAGGTTCCGTTTTTAACAATCTAATGTTTGCTATCCCTTTAAGAGAATAATTTTCATTTACACAAGCTTACGCACACACACACACACACACACACACACACACACACACATTCATATGACATTGTCTATTGGTACCACATCTGGTTGTTCATTAAATCAGAAAGCACATATGAGGCTGTACAAACACTGGCTTGGAGTGGGAACATTCAGCAGGCGTGTCCGATCTGTAGCATATTGGCCGTGCTCGCCCCAGGACAGCTGTGAACGCAGCCTAACACAAAGTCACGGACTTCACATTAAGAGGGTTTTTTTGTGTGTTGTGATTTGTTTTGTTTTCTTTTGTAATTCATTTGTGCAGTTCCTTGGTGTGAACTTTGTCGACAACGACCACACGCCTGGAAGGCAACGGTATTTAGATATGGCTTGTTTGCTCAAAAGCAAGCCAAGTATTTATACGCCATTTTCCAGGAGCAAATATCTTCAGAGGCTCCGAGGACCTTTAATTATGATTGCCAATTGTTAAACAAAACTAACAAAAGCATGCTGCACACATTAAAACAGCCATTTAGACTATCATAGTAACAGATCAGCCATGATGCAGGATTGCAAAAAAGAAGCCATTTTAATTGAGCATACCATTACAAATAATGAAAAAATATGATGGCAGTTTAATCCGAGGGTCGGAAGCCCAGGATGGTTGGCAGGCCTAAAGTTCTGTTCCTGACTGTGTAAGGCATTCGCTTCTTTCTTTAGTGGTAAAGTATACAGATCTAAAGAGGTTATATTTCTGCTTCTCGAAAGTACTATGGAGCTAACTATGGAGATACTAAGAGAATCTTTTGGAGGTTCTTAGAGACCTCAGACACCGATGGTTCTCAGAGTGTAACTTGAGTATCTGAGCTAATAAACTAAAAGAATAGTAGTAGGCCTGCTATGCTAAGAAAAGTGAGCACATACAATCGACGTCTGCCAAAAACAGCTTCAGATCGCCAGTAAAAATGTAATTCTGGGTCAGCAGATAAAAAGGTATTTGGGAACTCTACGATACGAGGTTTTTATATTAGCTGAACACTTTAAAAATAGGAATGCTGGGGCTGGCGATGTGGCTCAATGGTTATGCCCAGGAACTAGTCTTTCAGAGGACCCCAGTTCCTTTCGCAGCCCCATACTGGGCGGCTAAACTTTAGTGTCAGGGATCCCATTCCTGCTGGGGCACGTGACCTCACACGCACATACCCACACCCAGACACACAACAGACACAATTACAAATAAACACACCTATAAAAAGCAGAAGGGTCAACTTAAAGCATACACCCTACCTGTCACCCTCTGGCAGGTTGAATTTGGGGGTCCGGCCTTTAGGAAATCTGATTTTGCTGTAGGAGATGACTTCCCCCACGCAGGACCCCCCCTCACCTCAACATCTTTGTCTCCACATGAATCCTGCCGCTGAAGGGCAGTTGGGCTCTCCATGGTTGAATAATTATGTGAATACTATTAAAAAGAGGCTACACACTAGTAACTTGAAGGAACCAGGATGAATGAATCACTTTTCAGAACCTGCATGACAATTTTGAAAATTAAACCCAGTTAATAGAAAAAAATGCTAAATCAATGGCCATAAAATTTAATGGGTTGATAGCAGCCTTAACACAGTAGGACTGAATTATCATGTTAATTTAATTTCCAATTCTAAATGAACCAGAAGGCACAATAAAGGTCAATTAACCAGCTACCTTCCCTGTCTTCCTTTTCTTTTACTGCTTGCTTTAAATCACAGTCAGCCCCAAGCACTCACACTGCTTCTGGGAACTCATTAGTTTTTCTTGAAATTAAAACAAAAAAGGAAAAAACTAACAACTAACCATGTGCAGGCGAGAGAAACACCACTGAGTGCGTTTCACAGTTTGGAGAAGACACCACACATGCAGACACAGACAGATAGAAACAGACAGGCAGACAGACAGACAGACAGGCATGCCTGCATGCGAGCAACGCCTCTCCCCCCACCCCATCCCTTGCCATAATGAGGCTGTCAACTCACTCACATTCGGCCTAAGGAAACACAAGTTCAAGGTCTCTGTTCTCTGTGTACCCCGTGTTCATAGGTAGTGGAAAAGCTACTCTAATACTGACATGGTAAAGAAATGAGGACACTCTACCTGTGCTATGCTGGATCCGTAATGAGGACCACAGGGACCTGAAGCTTCCCACAGCTTGCATTTTCAGGATTAGATTGGTCATTTGTATTGATAGGTTTTGTCTTTTCTAGAAATTCTAGTAAGTTTTTTTTAACAATTTTTTTCATTATTATTCTTTACAATTCATTCACTTTGTATCCCTCATCTCCTCTGCTCCCTCCCTCTTCCCCCACTATGTCCTCCTCCCCTACTATCTGAACTTAGCCTATCAGGTCTCATCATCAGGACTGCCTGGATCCTCTTCCTCTGTGGCCTAGTTAAGGCCACCTCTGCCAGAGGGAGGTGATCAAAGAGCAGGCAACTGAGTTCATGTCAGAGACTGCCCCTGCTCCCCTTACTAGGGAACCCACATGGAGACTGAGCAGCCATGGACTACATCTGAGCAGTGGGTCTAGGTCCTCTCCATGCATGGTCCTTGGTTGATGCATCAGTCTTTGAAGGCTTCCCTGGTCCCAGATATTTTTGGCTTTGTTGGTCTCCTTGTGGAGCTCCTGTCCCCTCTGGATCTTTCTATCTCCTACTTCTTCCATATGACTCCCCATGCTCTGCTCAAAATTTAGCTGTGAGTCTCTGCATCTGCTTTGGTCTCCTGCTGGGTGGAGTCTTTCAGAGGACATCTGTAGTAGGCTCCTGTCCTGCTCTCTCTTTTCTATAGCTTCCAGTGTCTATTCTGTTCGCTCTTCTAAATGAGAATTTAGCATCTTCTCTAGGGTCCTCCTTGTTGTTTAGCTTCTTTAGGTCTATAGATTTTAGTATGTTTATCCTGTATTATATGGCTAATATCCACTTGTAAGTGAGTATATACCATGTGTGTCTTTCTGCTTCTGGGATAACTCACTCAGGATGATCTTTTCTAGTACCATCCATTTGCCTGAAAATTTCATGATTTCCTTGTTTTTAATTGCTGAGCAGTATTCCATTGTGTAAATGTACCACAATTTCTGTATCCATTCTTTGGTTGAGAAACATTTAAGTTGTTTCCAGATTTTGTCTATTATGAATAAAACTGCTATGAATATAGTTAAGCACATGTCCTTCGGTTTAGCATCTTTCGAATATATGCCCAGGAGTGGAAAAAAAGATAGCATTTTCACCAAATGGTGCTGGTCTAACTAGATGTCTACAGGTGAAAAAATTATTTATAACCCCGAACAAAACTAAAATCCAAGTGGATCAAAGACCTCAGTATAAAACAAGACACACAAAATCTGTTAGAAGAAAAATTGGGAAGAGCCTTGAACTCATTAGCACAGGAGACTGCTTCCTGAACAGAACACCAACAGCACAGGCTCTAAGATCAACAGTCAATAAATAGGACCTCATGAAATTGAAAAAGCTTCTGTAAAGCAAAGGACAATGTAAACAGAACAAAACGACTGCCTGCAGACTGGGAAAGGATCTTCACCAACCCTACATCTGACGGAGGGCTAATATCCAGAATATATAAAGAAGTTAAGAAATCAAACTCCAACAAACCAAGTAATAGATTAAAAATGAGGTACAGAGCTAAACAGAGAATTCACAACAGAGAAATATTGAATAGTGGATAAACACTTAAATAAATGTCCAATGTCCTTAGTCATCAGGGAAACACTAATCAAAACAACTCTGAGATTCTATTTTACACCTGTCAGAATGGCTAAGATCAAAAACTCAAATGAAAGCATATACTGGAAAGGATGTGGAGAAAGGGGAACCCTTTTTTGTTGCTGGTGGGAGTGCAAATTTGTACAATCAATTTGGAAATCAATCTGGCACTTTCTCAGAAAATTAGTGCTACTTCAAGACCCAGCTACTGACATGTTTTAAAAACTACTTTAAAAAGCTTATTTAATCAAGGAAGAAAGAAGTCAGTTTCCTCCCTGTCATAGGCAAAACAGATAAACAAAAAACCAAGTTCAATTCCTGTCATTGGTTCTAAATAATTTATTGTTGTAATGGTTTACCTGTAATGAGCAGTAAGTAGCAAATTTTGAAGTCTGGTGTTTTCTGATGCTATAAAGAACAGTCAGGAACTAGGTTTATGAACATGACATATTTTCCTTCACTGACTTTTAGACACTGAAACTGGTTCTGTGTTCTGCTGCTAGCCGTAGTTTAAAGGTTGATTTGGAGATATTGCAAAAAGGTCAAAGTTTTTATTTATAATTGTTCAGGAACAAATAAAGAAGTTAGGTGAAATATCACAAGGGGCAGGCATCTTTCAATAATCAATAATCTTCTATCTTTGCTTTCATATGAATTTTCCACTTATAGTTTATTTAGAATTCATAGTATTATGGATCTTTAAGGTAATAATGACTTTTTCCAGTTCATAAAACAATGAATTTAAATGTAATTTAGAGACAGAAACCAACCATTTTACTCTTTGGCTAAACTTTAGGTTTTTTTTTTCTTTTAAATTAAAGAATAGGTTTACATTCATTTATTGTAATAACATTTGTTTCTTTCCTTGCCCTTTCTGCACCCACCCAAGATTATTTATTGTCTATTTATCATCTGTCTACTTATAATCTATCTGTCTACCTATCATATCTATCTATTAATCTGTCATCTGTCTATTTTTTTATCTAGCTACTATCTAATTATCTATGTCATCTATCATGTATCTGCCATCTATTTATTTTTTCCTATCTGTGAGCTTTCTCTATGTGTCATTATCATTTCTCAGCTAATACTCCTTCTCCCTTCTCTCCTCCAATCTCTGCCATGTCAAGGGTCCTGAAGCAAGCATGAACTAAGTGTCTTCTGTACCTGATTGCTACTTGTAAACAGTTTTCTATAGTGACAAGGACATTTTATATGGTAGGTTCCATACTTATTACCCTTTAGTAGAATGATGTAGTATCTAAAGATGTAATAGGCTCTTTTGCCCCCCCCCCCAGTGTGTTTGAACTGAACTGATGATGTTGTTTTTGAACTTTGGACCGTTACATCGGTGATTGGGTGATGGAAACAATGCTAATATTGAAGCTGTTACAATCAGTGAGGTCAGCAGATTATTCCTGAACATGAGCATTGGTTACTTTTCTTGTTTCTGTGACCAATATGAAACACCTTAAAGCTGAGTGCAGTGACACATGCCTGTAATTCCATAACTCTGGAAGGCAGAGGCAGGAAGATCTCTGTGAGTTCAAGGTCAGGCTGGTCTACAAAGTGGTCCAGGACAGCCAAGGCTACAGAGAGAAACCCTGTTTTGAAAAAACAAAACCAAAACCAAACCAAACCAAACCAAACTCAAACCAAACCAACCAAACAAACAAAAAGGAAGGTTTTTATGTGTGTGTGCGTGTGCATGTGTGTGTAGTATTTGGGTGTGTATTTTAGTGTGTGTGCTTGTTTGTGTGTGTGTGTGTGTGTGTGTGTGTGTGTGTGTGTAGTATCTGGGTATGTATATGAAATGTCTTCAATTGCTCTCCACCTTAGTTTTTTGAAGCAGAATCTCTCGGTGAACATGTCGCTCAGTGCTTAAGGTAGGCTAACTGAATAACAAGCCTCAAAGATCCTAACTCTGCCTACGCAGCAGCGGGGTTCCAAGCCACATCACTGCTACTGTGTTTTTATGAAGGTGCCAGGGACTAAGATAAGTTATTTATGCTCGCAATAGTGAACACTCTGCTGACTATGTAATCTCCACACACCCCTAAAGTACAGCTCAGGTTCATCTCAGACTCATGATTCCCTTCCCTACACCTCTTCAACATTTGCCTAGCAGAGTGTGCCACCGTGACCACTGAGAAAAGCTTTATTTTAGCTCATGATTTGAGAGAACACATTACATCATGGTGGGGAAGGACAGAGGGCAGCTCCATGGTGGGTGGGTCAAATATTGGTGGGCCAGGAAGCAGAGAGAATTAGCCAGAAGTAGGTTGGACCTTGTACCTGTTTGTCCAAGTTTGTGCCTTAGCAACTTACTTCCTCTCCCTGCACCATCAGTGTGACAAAGGGTTCATGAACCCGTGGGGGACATTCATATTTAAGTCATAACATTCCTTCCCATAGGCTCATGGCCATCTCACAGTAGAAAATGTATCCAATCTCACTTCAAATGTCTGCAGAGCCTTACATTCCCAACTTTGTTAAACACAAAACCAAACCAAACCTTGGGGTCAGAAGTCTCTCTGAAATTCAAGATCATCTCCTAATTCTGAGCCCTGTATATAAGAAACAATTTAATATGCAATGCATTTCTATCCCAAGAGTGGCAAATGGAAGCATAGCAAGGAAAGATCAGGTGAAAAACAAGACCAAAAACCAGCAGAGAAAACAACAAACGCTATAGCTTCATGATGAAAATCATGAAGGGCAAGTAATGGAATGCCTTGGGCTCCAATATGCTTGAGTAGCCCGGCCCTTCCAGTTCTGTCATCTGAAGGGCACACAGCCTTTCTTGAGTCAGCTCCACTCATTGCCTGCAGCTTTTCTCCATGGGCATTCCCTATCCTTTGTTAAATAACTGGCTGGGGTGGAGGTGGGGCAGACCTTCTGCACTGCGAGTTGGGCCCTTCCTTCATAGTTTCACACAGTGGCCTCTCAGGGCCTCTCTGCAGGGAAACCAGTCTTGTTCACACACTGCCTGGCTTTAGCCGTTTTCTGGAATCTCCATACACGCCTCCAGCACTCCATTACTCTTACATTTTCCTGCATGCAAAGCCGGCAGCATGTGGACAATAGCACCCAACTGCTAGGTCAAGCTGCAGCCTGGCCTCCATCCACCAGAGCTGGCAGAGCCTCTGGGTGCCCAGTGTGGAGCCAGAGGCACCATTTCCCTAGGCTGCTCTGTTGGAGCCTGGTTCTGGTGCTATGCCCTGTCTATTCAGAAACTCTCCCTTCATACTCTCTTCTTTGAAATGAATGTCTTTCAAATAAGTTTCCACTGTCACATCCTGGAGCCTCCAGTGACTGTGGTGTTGCCTAAAGAGCCCTTCCTCTTATACTGGGGCAGAGTCCATGGCTCATTGCTTTTGTTGTTGTTGTTCTTGGTTTTTCAAGACAGGGTTTCTCTGTGTAACCTTTGCTGTCGTGGTCTCACTTTGTAGACCAGGCTGTATTCAAACTCAAAGCGATCCACCTGCCTCTGTCTCCAGGCTCCTGGCTCATTGCTTTAACAACTGCAGACTTTTGGTTTGTACCTACCTCTTCACGGCTTTGATATCCATTCTCCTTTCCTCACGAAACCTCGTTTCCCCACAAACTGCACACACATACAACACATACGAGAAAACAAATAAAAGAAATATATGACCATGTCACATAGTGTTGTGATGTGAATATGAACTGTCCCCCACAAGCTGTTTGAACACCAGGTCTCCCCTGGTTGTGGTGTTTGAGAGGCAGTAGGACCTTTGGGGGGAAGTTAATAACTGGAGGAGGCGTGTCACTGGGAAATAGCCTTCGAGGCTCTTACCACTCATTTCTCAGCCCAGTCACTCTCCTTCCCGTCCCGCCAACATGTGAAGGAGCTGCTGTGGAGCTGCTCACCACCACACACGTGTGTGTGGGTTGCATAGTGTACAGGTTTATGGTGTGCATGGGGCAGCAGGAGGTTGGCCACAGGTGTCATCCTGAATCGCCCTTCACCTTGTGTGATGAGGCATGATCTCTCAGTTGAGCCCGGAGTTAAGTGATTGAGTCAGTCTATCCAGCCAGTTTGCTTCAGGGATCTCTCAGGAGCTGCTGTTATATTTCTTTTTTTTTTTTTTTTTTCAATGCAGTTTATTCAGGAACCTTGAACAATCCTCTGACCCTGGGGAAAGCCAGCCCACAGCTTAAATAGCCTCTGGGTAGCCAACCCCAGCGTGCCACGTGGGCAATGCAGATAGGTCCACATACATGGCTGTTATATTTCTTTATACAAGGTGCTCAGAGAAACAGTTTGGCCAAATGGCAGCATATGTAAGAGAAGAAGAAATACTGAAAATAACAGTGAATGGGAAAAAGGGACAAAAAATAAGAAGAGGAGCAAGCTGTTTGCATGCCCTTCATGACTGCACTCATGAGGCAGAATTGTCATCCATTCTTGTGTGTGCATAGCCATGTCTTCACACAATCAGTCTCGTGTATGAACATGTGCACATGGTCTCTGCTTAGTGATAGACAGTCTGAAACTTTCTAGCTTAGAGGTTTGGGGGGGGGCGGTTCTCACAGGTGGAGGCTAACTGGTTTCCCTGTCCTTATTTCACAAGCTCTTGCTTCCCTGGGGATCTGTGAATGCACTCACAACTCCTCTGACATAGGACTGAGTGCTTTGGAAAATCGCTGTACTCTTCTGGACTCTGTTTCCCTCAATAGTCAAAGCAGGAGTTTGACCTTGACCTTAAAGGAATCTCCAACCTTACCAGTCTGGTTCTCTGAGTCCCCAGTGGATGCATAGAACAAGATTCTATGACCTTTCGTTTTGTTTGTAGCTAATCTCCCTTGTTTGAATGTAAAGAAATCAAGCATCCTCTTAGGCCACAGAGGAGGGCTTTGCAGCCAGTCCTGAAGATACCTGATAAAACAGGATCAGATGAATGGGGAGGAGGTCCCCCCTATTAGCGGACTTGGAAAGGGGCACGGTGGAGATGAGGGAGGGTGGGAGGGACTGGGAGGGAATGAGGGATCAGGACACGGCTGGGATACAGAGTTAATAAAATGTAACTTATAAAAAAATAAAAATAAATAAAAAAATTAATAAAAAAAAAAGAAATCAAGCATCATTTCCTAGAAAACTGTGTACACATGGGTACCTGTGTGTATAGCCATATTTTATAGAAGTTTGAGATTTTAATAATAATAAAATTTTAAAGAAAGGAGTTTTTAGTGCTCTGTAAACTAAAAGGTAATAAAAAGAGAGAAAAAAAATTCTGCCTCCTGACCTTTGTTTGAGCTGTCAGTCACATTCTTGGACTTCTATGGATACTGTGTGTGTGGTTTCATTTCAGCTCCGTAGGAAACTGGGTGATAATGATTCTCATTATCCAGTAGGAAGCATCTATCTTGTCGCATGGTACATATGTAGTTTTAACCACAATATTTGCTGTTACACGTAGACATCCCCAAGCGTCATGCCAAGGGAAGGTGTCTGATGCTTTCTATAAAATTAGCCAAGCCTCTGGCTAGATGATAAATGCATGCATTTGGTACAAAGTTGGTTTTACTTTATCTTATTAAAAGGGTGTTTGCTCAGAATGTAGGTAGGTGGGAAATTTTTGAGTTATGCCTTTTTTTTTCGTACATTTGGAACACATGAATAAGTTTGTGATGACAAGACAGCTTGGGCGAGAACATTCCAAAGCTGCTGCCAGGGCAGGCAGCGACGACTGAGAGAAAGGGGGCAGGTGGGAAGCAGGAGGGTATGCCGTGCAGGGAGGAGAGCTGTTGGCCTTCTGGGCTTGTTCCCACCTATGCTGAGGAGCACAAGGAGAGAGTCGGGCGACAATTCTGAACTTAATGGCCCTCTCTCTGTATTTTTATGTCTCAGCTGGGGGTTGAATGTTCTTTTTATTGTCACTCATCTTTTTCTGCTCTAGGAAGAGAGAAGAGTTTCCTCCCTGCCATTCTGTGATCTATGTGTCTTGTTTCTTTGTTCCAGCGAGGATAGAAACTCTAAGACTATTTCTTTGAAATGTTTCTTACACTCCCAGTGTGCGACCAGGCACTTTGCTGAGTGTGGTAGTGCAGCCTGTTCTAGTTACTGCGCCATGTTTGGAAAAGCTACTGAGGTCACCTGCTGGCTGGACACTGGGCAGGTGGTGAAGATGGCTCAAAGACGCACAGAAAGACAGGCGTGGTGTGCCTGGGAACAAGTAAATGGTCCCTCCTCTCTGGTCATCATTGTTCTCAGTGGAAGAGCGTCTGTTCTCTCCTTCATCCCTTTCCTCATAGACAGGTGAATCGATGCCCTCTTGAGCTGCTTGGCGGTGCCGAGCATCCATATCTCATGAGGAGCTGGAACAGGTCTGCCAACGGAAGACACGCAGCATGAGGAGACCTCCAGTTTGCTAAGCATTATGATTTTCCGAGCACTGTACCAAGTCCTTTATCAGCATTTCATGTGATCTCCTTTATGACCTGGCTTTGCAGATTAGTGATGGAGCCAGATCAGAGCCTGGGAATTTCTTGCTCTTGAGATTAGCATGGAGGGTCATTGCTGTGCTGGACTTTGACAAATGGTGGGAACATGTTTTGGGACGGCATAAGCAGAGAATGGAGGCTGGATTCACTTTGGGGCTTAGGAAAGTGATTTTGGAGATCACGTTTCTTTTTCTTTTTTTTTAAGGTTCTAATGTGTTTTTATTGGTTAGAACTGTACACAATTGTATTCCAGCATACATGCAATACACAGTAACTTTCAATAGGCAACCAAAATAACTTACTGACAAATTCTAATAATGAGCACAGAATAGTTCTATCTTGATTTAAAAAAAAAAGTGAGATTATTTTGAAAAAATTAAAATTCAGGTCATTACTTTATAATTTGGAAGTCTGAAAAATCCAAGTTTACAATGGTTTTCTCATTGTTGAATTTTGCTCTGTCGATGTGTGATTTAGGGCTCCCTCTTGTCCTCAGCCACTCTTGCATGTTCCGCACCTTGGAGATGGGGCCTTGCAGCTGGCCTTGCACTGTGCCCCGGTCAGTGTTCTGGACCCAGCCTACCAAGCCTAGCTTTTTACCTTCAGCCTGAGTGTACTTGCGGAAAAACACCCCTTGAACCTTCCAAAAATTTCGTAATCCACTGAGACCAAGGTATCCCCTTCTGCCATGCTTAAACACTTGGATGATCGGAGCAGCGGACACCGGGCTTTTGGAGCTTCCCCATCAGCCGCCGACCGGCCCCGAGGACTTGCAGCTCAACCTCCGGCCCCGCGCTAACCCGGAGATCACGTTTCTTGAGGTTAATGTTTAGCTATGGATTTGAAACAGCACACAAACGTGCATTCTAGGCAGAACTGATCATGTCTAAAAACAAGTGTATAAAGAATTGCAAGTGCTCTGTCATTCCTGAAATAGAACTTATAGGGTACAGATTGGTGGGCAAGAATCATGCCAGATCTCTTAGAATTCCAATGATACATGATGAGATGGGAGTCTGTGTGGTGGTCCAGGAGAAATGTGATTGAGACCAGGCATGTAAATTGCAGCAATAAACAAAAAAGAGAAGAAAGTGCAGATTTGGTGGCTTGGAGAGAATGGGAGAGATGGGTTGCCTCTCAGACGTGTATCTTGGTGCATGGCTGGATGGCAATGCCAACAATGAACACACAGGCAAAGAGAGGAGAAGCAAGTTTAAATGAAGGGTGCTAAGTGATTTTATTCTATGCCAGCTGTGATATAACAACTTGGAATTTTATTTGTAAGGCATTCTGATTTATTAAAGAATAGTTCAATTTGGCAGATGACACAGTAATTAATAATAATAATGTTTTCTCCTTTCTTATACACATAAGGTCATTTATGTACTACTGATACTTTAGTGACTCTTTCTGCTTACTGATATAACCACATTATTAAATTTTCTATGCAGCTCAAAGTGGTCATGTATAGATTTCGTACATACTATGGTTTATTGTTAATTATCAGCTTACAGCTTCAGAAAAAAAGAAACATCTTTTTTGCTTAGGAGAAATGCAATCTACTTTGTATAATCTCCCAAGTAAAATTTAATTGACATAGTTTTAGTTTATGAATACTAATCATAATATCAACCACTTACTGAGCACACACATTGAGCTGGCAGGGGTTACATTCCTTTGGCCAAGGATTTTAGTTTGCAAACCTACGTGACAGCCAGCCTTGAGATCACTCTCATGGACTGTGGATAGAGATCCGGTGGTGTGGACTCACCAGGGGTCATTTGGGTGTGGCGGCAGGGTCCCAGGAATGTATCTTTCTGAAGAAACTGTTCTGTGAGAAACTGCATGAGGGTAGAAACTGTATTTGCATCCGTAATGTTCTCACTTAACTTCATGGAACTGGCTCCAGTATTCTTGCCTTCAGGAGCCAGATAGACGGCCAGTGACTTCCCGTGGTGTGGTGGGAACTAAGGGTCAAATTTCAGTACTTCTGTCTATGCAGCCCTAAAAAACAGAACAGTCCTAGGACTGTGGTGGCAACCAGTCACACACGTGCAGGACCATGAAAGGCAAAATCCCAAAAGTAGGCCAAGGGCTTGGAGGCAATGAGAAGGGTCTGAGAAGCGGCAGAGCCACCCTTTCTCTGCCATGCTTTCATTGCCTCCAGCATGGCTGTGTAGTCTTGGCACTATGATCCAACTTTGATACAAGGTTTTATCACGAGGATTTTGAAAACTGGCCTAGCAGTGTTCTGACTCTTTCCTAGAAAAAAAAAAAATTAAACCTGCCTAATTTTGTGTTGGACTGCATTCTAACGAGCAGGTTTGGATGAATTAATTGCAAAATGTTTCATTAGATAACGAAATGAGCTAATCTTTTTAATAGAGCTGGTGTGTACTTGCTATCTAAATGCTGAAGGGTGTTTGCCAAAAGAAGCGATCTTGCCACTAGTTTAATTGATATTGAGCTGTTCCTCGGGGCAGTAATTGCCCAGCAAGCTCAGCTGCTCCCTGAGGCCACATTCTGAATGCCAACAGGAGTATGACATCAGCATAAAGGGGGCTGCTATAGCAGAAGGTCACACATCCAGATCGTGAAAAGATACATCGGCTAGTCTAGGAGGAAATGAAGGAGTAGGTATTCTAGGATATTTGTAACATTTGGGGTCACAGTGTGCCCTTCAAGACCATTGCTCATCTACGTTGGTCCCCTTTTGGCTTTACAGTAAAGGCTCCGAAGGACCAGTAAAAAGCCAGGGATCAATACTGAGATCATGCAACCTGGCCCATAAATGGTTTCTGCCTATAAAATTACAGGCTGACAGCAGAGTAATAAATGCCACAAGCCTCAAATTATTTTAAAGCATTTTTTCTAATAGAAGAAATAGGGTGTCCTAGGAGTCTGCAACAGGAAAGCTAGCTCCCAGACCCGTCTGCTCTTCCTGGATGTTATATTGACAGATACAGCTTGGTAACGGTGGAAGGGCTAACGGGCATATTCTGAAAGTGTACTCTGAAAGTTATCATGTGGGGAGAAACCACAGAAGGCTGTGCCCTTTACAGGAAGAGCAGAACTGAACTCTTCTATTCTTCAGAAGTTACTCTGTAGGTAACTAAGTCAACGGCATTGGATTTTGTTCTTGATAGGACCATGTAGGTAACCAGATCAGTGTACTGTGGGTTAAAAATAAGGGCGGGGAGGTATGAAAGGCAGAGGGGGAAGAATAGGAGGAGGAGGAAGAGGAGGAGAAATGAATATTTACAGGCAAAGAGAAAGAGTAAGGCTAGAGGAAATGAAAATAAACACAAGAATCAATAATAGCCAAACTCTATTATTATATTGCTACTTCAGTATGTTAGAAAGACCTAAAAGGACGCTGAGGAACCATTTGCATTCTTTCTTAATTATGTCCTTCAGCTCAACTATAAACAGACCAAGTTTCCTTAACATGATAAAGAATAACTGAAACCTAAAGTCAAGCTCCTGTGAGACATTCACAGGAAAGTTTTAAATGCGGTAGAAGATATCTGCTATTAACCAGCCCTGTAGTGGCAGCACAGTCGGCGAAGTGGGCAAGGCAAGGATGAGCAGGAAGATGCGGCAGCCCTGTGCGGTTCAGACCGTTCTGGAAGGAACTTACTCGGTTACAAGAAGTGCGGTCTCCTCACTTTCTCCAGGGCTAGAAACTTCAGGTTCCCTTTAGCTTTCTGGGCAACCTCAGCTAATGCCAGCCATTCCTGTCCAGTGTGGTTCTGTTCCAATGGGGATCGTTCCCTATCTCCTTTCTTGGGCATCGAGAAGTTTGGCTGACATTTTGTTAGTCTGAATTGCGTTGAGTCTTTCATGTTTAGCTCTATCTGTCCTTGGCCTTTTAAAACTTTCATAGCTAGTGTCCTTGTGTCTGCTTTTCAAGAGACCCAATAGGAGTGTGTTGGGGGACAGGGAGCAGGAGTTGCCCAAGAAGGCAAGAATTGTATTTGGGAGCTGCAATGTCTATTCTTGATTATCAACTTGACTACGTCTGGAATTAACTAAAACCAAAAAAATGGAGAGCACACCTGTGAGGAATTTTTGCTTAATTCAAAGTAGAAAGATCTATTTCTAATCCATGTCTTTGAGGTAAGAAGACACATCTTCAATTTGTATCTTGAGCCAGGAAGACACACCTTTAATCCAGATCATTTGAGCTGGGAAAACCCACTTCTGACCTGGGCCACACCTTCTGCTGGAAGCCTATATAAGGACACGGAAGAAAGAAGAAGGAAGCCTTTGCTCTTCCTGTTTGCTTTCACCTGGCTAGCAAGTCCATTTCTTCACTGGTATCAGAGCCTACTTCTTTTCGGTTCCAGCTTACACTGAAGACGAGCTGAGACATCCAGCCATGCGGACTGAGCAATTACTGGGTTCTGGGCTTTTCCATTCACAGCCAGCCACTGTCAGGCCACTGTCGGATTAGCTGGACTGCAGCCTGTGTGTCATTCTAACGAGTCCCCTTTCTATACATACATAGAGAGATTCATTCTGGAAGTTCTGTTACTACAGAGAACCTTGGCTAATATAAGCACTGATCATTCTTTGCCTGCTTGGCGTGAGATGTAGGGCATAGATGCTGTGAAGGTCAGTTTTAAATGTCAACGTGTCACCACTTACAACCACTTGGCAACAGTTTCTTCCTTCTCTCTCTCTCTCTCTCTCTCTTTTAAATCTTGTACATGAGTACTATAGTACTTTATTTACATCATCTACCTCTTTCCCCTCTGACTCTTACCATGTCCACTCACTCCCTCTTAAATTCATTATGTCTTCCTTAATTATTGTTGTTTTATTATGTATATTAATAGTACCTATATAAATATTTATATAAGATATATGTATATATGTGTATATAAAACCAGCTGAGTCCATTTAATGTTGCTTATGTGGCCGACCACGTGGGATTGGATAACCTATCAGGGAGCTTGTTCTGGAGAAAACCTATTTATTCTTCCTCTATAAGCACCAATTGATATTGCCTGTACTCTTCATCCTGGGGAGCTACCTTGTGAAATTTCCCACATCATTTTAGGTTTCTGGCACCATTTTTCTTGTTTATTTATTAGTAATTATAAGATTTTGTAGACAATATATTTTGATCATATTCTTTTTTCTCTCAATGCAGATGACAAAAATTTATTGTAATCAGTCCAAGTTGATCAATTATGTCCAAGTTGCAGACACAGCGACACCCCCTCCTCACCCCACCCCTAGCCAGAATGTTACAGAGCTTTTGAGCTTGAACACCACAAACACATGTGCCAAGTTACAGTTGCGTTTTCCACAGCCATTTTGATCATATTCTTTCCCTCTCCCAACTCCTCACAGATCTTTGCCACCTCTCTCTCCACCCACACCCACATTTTGTTTTTAGCCTCGAAAACAAAAATCAAAATTAAGAACCACATAAGACAAAGCCCACCAAAACAAAATGTAAATTTCACAAAAATTTATGTAGTCGGGGTTTTTGTTGGCCAACTACTTCTAGGCTTGGGACCTACCCAGGAGTGTGGTTGATAAGTGTGGGGCATTAACTTAAAAGATAGTTGATGTTGAAAGATCAGTCAATGTGTATGTGCATGCGAAATACTCATATGCCAAAAATAAAGATAAATGAACTTAAATAAATAAATTAATGGAAAATGCCCAAAATCTCTGCTGCAAACAGCCTGGGAACCCAAGCCACAAACTTTGCAACAATTTCCCAGAATGGCCACAACTTAGTCATAATGGCTAGTTTCTATATGTTCTTTTTATTCTAACGTGACACCAGTCACCAGGGGCTGCTCCTGAGTGATGCTGTAAGATGCCCATTTCTGGTTAACCTGCTCCGATTTCCCTGGTGCCACTAGACTTCCATCAGAACACAGCTGAAAACTTCTTTACCAAGCTAAACCTGCCCAGGCCTCTGCCTGCCTGTCAGTCTAGGCCAAATACCAATAATGGTGAGTGACTCCCTTGTTGTAGAAAACTCTGAATAAACAGACTGTGTTTATCGTATTTGAGTAGCCTTCGTCTGTTTCCACACAGCTCTTCTCCACAGGCAGAAGCGGATGGCAAGATAGGTTGTCGCTATCCTTCCTGATACTAACGAGGACTCCAGCGTGCCAAAGCTGTAGAGGCCAGGTGGTGGCACTTAAGTGCCAGAAGCCAGGAGGTTGAACGTTTTTGGAAAAAATTCCAGGCCTGAGTGGCAGCCAAGGGGTCTAAATCTACAGAGAGCTGTGAAGAGATACTTAATAGAATATAAATACCACTGTTAGGGATAAAATGGAGACAGTATTAAAGAAAGTACTGCTTAATATACAACAGGATTTGATTTCAGAAGGCAATTTTGGAAGAGGAAGAAACTGGGCACTCACTCTGATAAAAAGTTCTGGGTCTGTTTTCCCGTTCTTGGACCTGAGCCAGTTTTCAGGCCCAGAACTCACCACTTGCAGTTAGCTTGTTTCAAGTGGATCTACGTGGCAGGGGCAAGTGTGTAGGGTAGTAATTCTCCCACCCTTTTGTAGCAGGGTATGTAACTCTTTGAGTGTCTATGCAGCGGACTCCCTAAAGCTCCTTGGCTTGTACCCAGTCACCCACTCTTCCTAAGCGGTCTTTTCTCAACTTCAAAGTACATCATTGGGATGAAGAAACTGAAAAATTGAACTCTTTTCAACTCTTCAACACTTTTCTTTCTTTCTTTTTTTTTTTTTTTTTTTTTTTAACCAGGTAGCAGCTATGATAGTAAGGAAAAGCTGAGGGGAAGCCCTGAAACGGTCTGCCTATAATTCCTGGCCAAGTTTGTAAATTAAGGATAGTAGCTGATCAGGGAAGAAAAAGTGGTAATTAATGCTTCCTCGAGGACATTAAGGATGTAGAAGTGATGGTCTCATCACAAATCCATTTTATTAGCCAATCTGGTCTGTGGGAAGCTGGATGCATTCTGGAGAAGGACTGTGAACTATGCAGACAGGAGCAGAAGCGTGCCTCAGGTGCTCTGGCAGTGTGCCTCCAGTTTATGAGGGTAAACGAATAGGCCTTTGTGACACAATGTGTAGCCATTGCTTTAGCCACGGCATTTGTTTTCTTGCCTTGTTAGTGAAGAGTTGTAAACAGTTTCCAAACGAGGATAGAAAAGAGTATACATGTATAGTTGACCTAAGAATATTTTGGACTTCCTGTCCTGTGCTGCGACTAAAAGGATGTGGATTGTTGAGTCAGCTTTCAGGACATGTATTTACCACACTGCTGCTGCTGATACTTGTCAGCAAGGATGTAGATTAGTTGGAGCACTGGAGGCCTTGCTGCTTATTCTTGAGATGCTGAATAGTCATCTGCAAAGTTCATGCTCCAGCGCCACCCAAGGTGAAAAGGACCGCATTCAAAGCTAGCTTTGGTCTTGGGTTGCATGTTGGATATATAATATATGGCAGAGGGCGGAGGAGGCATCTATGAGTTTTACTACTTCATCAATGGTTTTAGGGCATTTCTTCTAGAGCATAAAATTATTTATTTTTTTAAATTTGTTGTTACAAAGGGGAAAGTGCATGACTGCGAGGTCTTTTGAACAGAATGTTAGAACAGGACAGAATAATGTCGCAGCTGGCTGCCACGAGAACAGCTTTCTTTCTCAGAGGCATACATTCCACAGGCCTTTAAGAGCTCCTATTTGGAAGTGCCTGTTATTGACTGGGCTCTGTTGTACCCACCATGCCAAATTGTTTGATCTGCTCAGCACAATCCATTGCAAAATGGAAATGGGGTGGTCAAGACCACCAGCCAAGAACGTGAGTACCTCAGACCTCTTGCCCTTCAACACGGCTGTCACAGTACTCGTCTATAGGCTGGCTTGTGATTGGATTGCTTTGTTCATAGAAATGAACTGAAAATGATCAGTAAGAGCAACATAGCAATGTGCAGCAAAGGCACCGAAGAGTACTGTGGCGGGAAAAAATACCTTCCTCTAGGAGAACGTTGAACAGTGCATCAGCCCATATGCTTTGTGAGGAAGATGAAGTGGTCTGAATGACAATATATACAAGCCTCAGGACAATAATGACTACCCTATAGGGTTATTAATGATCCTGAAGGGAAAGCAATTTGAATCAGAAATCCAGTCTATGGTAGGAAGTATGAAGACAGGCATAGGAAACAAGCAAACAAACAAAACCTCCCCAAAACAAACAACAACAACAAAAATAAAACAAGAGCAACAACAAAACCCAACAACCCTGCAGTGGTGTGTTGCTTCGTCCATGTGTTAATGAGTGATTTACAGAAGGGGCTATTAAAGAGGTTGTTTTGGTTACTCTTCTATTGCTGTGATAAAACACTATGACTAAGACAAGTTAATAAAAGAATGGGTTTAATTGGCTTACAGCTTCAGAAGTTTAGAGTTCACGATGTTGGAAGAAAGGTATGACAACAGGAAGAGCTGAGAGATCACATTTCCATCCACAATCCAGAGAGAAGGGGCACACTGGGAATGGCAAGAATCCTTTGAAACCTCAAAGCCTGTTCCCAGTGACACAGTTCTTCCAGCAAGGCCACATCTCCTAGTCCTTCCCAAACAGTTCCACCAACTGGGGACCAGGTATTTAAATACAAGAGCCTATGGGAGCCATCCTCATCAAACCACCACAGGTCCTAAAAGACTCAAATAGACAAACACTTCAGATACTTGCTATTAGCTAGCCTTTGTTACTGTTAGAAACACACCCTAAGCACACACATGAGGGGGCCACAGATGCAAGGCAAAGCCCACATAGTATAGGGTTGTCACACATGAGGGCCAATATCTGAATATCTAACCTCACAGCAGGGCATCCCAGGCTGAGCTCCTAGGGTCCCATTCAAGTAGCTGAGGCCAGCCAGCTGTTTGGTGCCAAGCTGACATCGCTGGATCAGTTTTGTCCTGGAAGTGCCAGTGATTTGCGCTCACAGGAATAAATACCTCTTCCGGATCTGACTTTGTCTCTTACACCCATGGAGCCTCAGCTAGCATTAATAAGTGGAAGCATCCTGGTCCATAGCATTTATGCAATGAAGAAAGGGATGAGAGTGACCGTGTTCTCGTGAGCTCCTCTGCTGCATATGTGGCATCACCCAGAAGTGGTCAACCTCACAGCCTCCATGGTCAGTTGGAAATGGCACTAAAAGGTCATCCTGGGGAAAAAGACTTTTAGGGGGTCTTGATCAGACACACAAGTAAGTGAAGAGTCTTAGGTGTCTGTTTCACTGCTAATGGACACATTAACAGAGCCCCAGTACCACTTCTTTGGAACACGGTTTCTCTTATTGAATGTAGTAAAGTAACTTAGAGAGTCATCTGCCTCAGCCCGAGAATTAAAGCTGAAGTGCTGGCACTCTGCGCCTTGTGCTCCCTCAGAGCACAACTGCCAATCACCCGTTCCGGCAAGGGTTCTCTCCTGTCCCAGCTCCAGGTGAGCCTGGGTTACAACACCTGCAGTTCAAATTAGCATTTGGGCATGACATGTGATGATGTGTTTGGAAGGTTAGAGTATGTCTCAAGAACTCGAAAGCATAATGCTGTATTTATCACAGTTAAAATGCTCATGAGTTGAGTTGTGATTGCAAATTATCTTGATTTAAATGCCAGCTTTTCAGTTACACAGCTTTCTGCTAGCACTCTGGCAGCCTTGAGCTCAGGATTTTCATGGTTTTCACGTGGAGGACTATTTTCCATCCTTGCCCTTAGGTCAGTCTTGTGTAGTATGTACCTCTTATAGTTTGGAGAATAAATCAGTTGTGTGCAATGTAAAGAATGGCAAGTTAGAACAATGCATTTCCCCAGATTAATATAATTCAGTGGTATCACCAACCTGTCTAAGGCATACTTGCTCTCTGTCATTAGGGAACAGAAACACTTACTGCATGGTAAGGAGTCTCATCTGTAGTGTTCATTTGGATCTTGCTAAAAATACATTCTTACTTCCAAATGATTGCTTTGTTTTGAAACCAGCTGTATCTGAAGTATTATTAATCACAAACCCAGAAAGAAGCACTTATCTTTAAACATGAGGTTATTTGGTTGGAAATTGAGTCAGTATCATTTTTTTTAAAACAGAATGACTATATTCTTAAAAGACTTTTGAAATGTGTAACATCACAAAGAAATATAAAGGCTGCATAAAATGATATGTTAAATACATAGTCATATCAATAAAAGGGGGAAAGTGGCTTTTTACCTTTTAGCTTTTTGAAAAGTGTTTATTTCTGTGGATTCTGTTGAAAAAGCATGGTGTATTTTACCTATTATTTTTCAATGCTAAGTATTTTCATTTAGGTTCTTCAAAAAGCTTAAAATGTTCCATTTGTGCTATTACTCTTCAAGAGAGGAAAGACAGTAGGAGAAGCACTCCCATTGCATTTCCACACAAAGGCGTGAAATACGCTCAAGAACAGTCAGACATTTCCTGGTGAATTTACTGTGTGAAGGTAATTCTCATTCAGTCACAACAACTGTTTTATAAGGTTCAGTGTCAAAGGCCTTCAAGGCATCACAGGGCCCTAGCATAAGAAAAGGCATAAAAAGATAAAAAGAAAGGTATAATATTAGACAAAGTTGTCAGTGGTATAGGGGAAGGCATTTTTCTCCTACATGCATAATCAACTACGAACATTCCTCAGGATAGGTGTTTGTTAGGACTACTATTGCTGTGATGAACCGCCATGATCAAAATCAGCTCAGGGGAAAGAAGGGTTTATTTGTCTTATACTTCCACATCACTGTTAACTACCGGAAGAAGTAAAGGTGGGAGCTCAAACAGGGCAGGATCCTGGAGTCAGGAGCTGATGGAGAAGTGTTGCTTACTGGCTTGTTCCTTGTGGCTCGCTCAGTGTCATTTCTTATAGAACTCCAGGTCCTCAAATGCCACCCACAACAGGCTGGGCTCTCCCACATCAGTCACTAATCAAGAAAATGCCCTTCAGGCTTGCCTACAGCCAGATCTTATGGAGGCATTTTCTCAATTGGTGTTCTCTCTTTCTTCCTTTCATGCCTGTGGCAAGTTGACAGAAAATTAGCCAGCACAATAGGGAGATGGATTCTGTGTCCAGAATTGCTATCTTTAAAGAAGACTTTGGCACACAGCTAGGTAGTCCAAAAGAAAAATGCCTGGTCCTCCAGAGTCCATACAATCCATCTCCTGTGGGCTGACTAGTGAGTAGCTATTACGTGCTGCCTTGCTTGGGGCTTGGGGTGAAGTTTATAAAGATAAATGAAGGCAAAATTAACTCTTTCTTTTCATTCCTAATTTGTGCCAAGTGCTAGCAAAGGATTCTGTGAAATGAGTATTATGATTGCTGTCCTTTAAAATCAGGAACTGCTATAATCTGTTTGACTTTATCTTCCTCTAATTCTTTTCTCAATCCACATGCAGAAAGGCAAAGAGGATAGACATCAGAAAAGGGAGAAAACAGGGAACAGGACAGGAGCCTACCACAGAGAGCCTCTGAAAGACTTTACCCTGTAGGGTATCAAAGCAGATTTTGAGACTCATAGCCAAACTTCGGGCAGAGTTTAGGGAAGTTTATGAAAGAAGGGGGAGATAGTAACAAAGAAAGCAACAGAACCAAAAATTTTGGCACAGAGGTCTTTTCTGTGACTGATACTCCAACCAAGGACCATTCATAGAGATAACCTAGAACCCCTGCACAGATGTAGCCCATGGCAGTTCAGTGTCCAAGTGGGTTCCATAATAATGGGAATAGGGACTGTCTCTGACATGAACTGATTGGCCTGCTCTCTGATCACCTCCCTCTGAGGAGGAAGTAGCAGCCTTACCAGGCTAAAGAGGAAGACAATGCAGCCACTCCTGATGAGACCTGATAGACTAGGATCAGAAGGAAGGTGTAGGAAGACTTCCCCTATCAGTGAACTGGGGGAAGGGCATGGGTAGAGAAGAGGGAGGGAGGGTGGGATTGGGAAGGAGGAGGGGGGAGCTACAGGTGGGAAACAAAGTGAATAAACTGTAATTAAATTAAAAAAAGCCAAAATGAAAAAAAAAATCAGGAACTGCAGGTTTAGAAGATAAAGTAGCACACTCTATGCCTAGAATGCTCCATGCCTAGATCGCTCCATGCCTAGATTACTCCACGCCACACACTTAAGTCCCACGTAACAAGGTCCTCAGTAAGTTCTTAATGCAAAGCAAAGAAGAAGCTTACAATCATTTGCTCCTGAGAACATTACCACTCTGAGAGTTATTTGTATCTTAACACTGTTTTCTGATTGGGTTTCCAGACAGTAGGTTACTGAGTGGTTTGTTTGCTTGTTTTTTTACATCTCCTCTTCACTTTGACCCTCCATGCCTTTCCTGATCTCCCTTGCCCCCACCTTCTCCCTCTTTGAACTTTTCCTCCCAATTATTCCCTCCTTACCTTTATTTAACCTATGAGGTGCTGTCTCTCTGGCTTTTAAACATGGCTTCCACTTTTCTAGTTTCTCAGCTTCCCGAGGCAGTCTAAGATAAGCACCAAAACTGAACTATGGGGCCAGGAGCTTTCATCTTTCTTGGCCTGGGATAAACCCTCTCAGCATACTCTTTCTTCCAATCCTATCCGTTTTCCTGAAAATTTCATCTGAATTTTTCCTATAATTTCATACCTCCCCTCCCATGTACACGGGCCACATTTTTATTATCCATTTATCAGTTGATTCCATTTCCTGGCTGTTGTGACTACAGCATGAATGAACATGGATGGGTAAGTGTCTCTGAAGCAGGATGTGGCGTCCTCAGAGTCTCCACTGAGAAATGTTGTGACTGGGTAATATGGTAGTTTCACTTCTACATTAAAAAAAAAATCTTTACCAATTCCTTGAGAATTTCATAAAATATATTTTGATTTTATTCACATACCACTCCTCCCCATAACTCCTCCCAGATCCCCCCTGGGGTGGTTTGAATGAAAATGGCCCCCATAGGCTGATAGGTGCCATTACTTGACATGTGGCCTTATTGGAGTAGGTGGGGCCTTGTAGGTGGAAATGCGTCAGCGGAGGGGGATGGGCTTTGGCATTGCAGATGCTCAAGCTAGGCCCAGTATCTCTCTTTCTTACTCTCAGCTACCTCTCTAGCACCATGTCTACCCGCATTCCTTCAGGCTTCTCACCACGATGATATTGGGATAAACTTCTGAATGGAAGCAAGCCCCAATTAAGTGCTTAAAAAAAAAAAGAGTTGCCTTGGTCATGATGTCTTTTCACAGATATAGAACACTGACTAAAATACATCCCTACCCCTCATTTCACGCACTCTCTTCTTTTTTGTTTTTAAAATAACCTACAGAGTCCAATTTATCCTGACCATATACTCTTGATTGTAGAGTGCCAGAGTCCACTGGCAGAGTCAAACAGTTCTCTAGTGGGCAGTGAGGACTGAAAGAAAATTAAAAAAACAACACACTATACATGGCATCAGTTCGAGAGGGCTGCCAGGAGAAACTGTCACACCCGTTTATCCCACAATCCCTTTTTACAATCAGAGCAAAACACCTCTATACAATGCAGGGGTTCATGGAGAAGTCAAAGTTCTTTACGTCAACCACCTGTCTGTGTGATCCTCACACAGACAAAACGAAATGAACTTGGCAAAATATCCTACCTATCCCTGTCTCCAGGTGAAGGCTGGGGTGAAAACATCTGAGAGCTTAGTAACAAAACAGCCTGACAAACACGCAGCTCTCCACAGTAGAGCCATGCTCTAAAGCATAGTCAACACACCAGAGGCCATATCCTTAAAGAAAATGGACTTTCCCTTCCTTGGAGGCCACTACTCCCCATAGTTCCTTGGTTAGGGTGGGAATTCATGAAGCCCTTCCCCCTGCATGCTAGAATGTTAACTGTCTTGACGGTATATGGCAACCAAAGATGCTGTGAGTTCATGAGTGCAATATATGTTATGTTCAGAGGCACCGTTTTGCTCCAGTCCTCCCTGACCTCGGTCTGTTACAATCTTTTTGCTCCTTCTTCTGCAATGACCGTGGAGCCTTGGGTGGCAGTGGTGGTTTATAGGTATCTCATTTGTAGCTGAAGGCTCCACTGACACTTTTTCTATGCACTTTGGGCAGTTGTGGGTCCCCCCGCTCCCCAACCACTGTCCACTGCACAAAAATACAAAAAACAAAACCAAACTTCTCTGGTGAGGTCTGAGAGCTGTGCTAATCAATGGTCAGAGATACAGTTGATACTGCACCAGTTTAGCAGAATGATGGCAGTGGGTTTACTCCTGGCACCTGGGAGCTTTCCAGTCAGGGGTTCTTGGCCCGATTTACAGTACCAGGCAGGTGTTTTCTCCTGTGAATGAGAAAGCAGTTGGCTACACCTATCACAGTTGAGCTATTACTGCACCCATGGCTAGGGTTTGCCATGCTAGTCATTATTGTAGTTCACACGGAGCACAGCAGGAAGACTATGGAAGACTTTTTTTCCCCCAGCAGCCTAGCTAGCAACTTTCAGTGTATACAAGCTAGCTAGCAGGGAGAAATCCTCCTCATCAACATCACTTTGATTTCTTCATGTTCTGTGACCAATATGTGCACTTCTAGCTTTCTGAGGAATCTCTAGACTGATCTTTACAGTGGCTTTTCTAATTTATGTCCTCACCGGTAGTGTACAAAGATTCTCCTTTGGATTACTTTTTGTTGCTGTGATAAAATACCAGGACCAAAAGTAACTTGTGGAAAAAAGAATTTATTTTGGTTTATTGGAACAGGAAATTGGTGTAGTGGTGGCACGACTGTTATTTGTGTAACCAGTCACTCTCTGCTTGGATTTGAGACTTGAGATTCAAGAGGGAATCCATTCCTAATACTGTAAACATGGTTTAAAACCCATGGCTGAAGAAATCTTAGACGACAGGGGAACCTAAAACTGCTGCTCAGCTGAATGGACATGTCGTCAAACCATATGAATTTATTCTCATAGAGAAAGGCTACTTCCAGTGTTAACTTGAGATGCCTCTCCTTTTAGAGAACAAATGCAAAGACCCACGGCTGTACAAGATGTTAGGAATAAAAAAAAAAAAGGTTGAGTTCTCAGTTCTAGAAAACACATTTATACAACCTCTTTAAGACTTAAGGAATAGTAGAAAAGAGGAGGAGAGGGAATGTAGAGCTGGAAGGATGGAGAAAGGCGTTCCAAAACACCAGCTTCTAAGCAGGGCACAGACGTGGAAACTATGAACTCCCAGAAGCTGTGAACACTGGCACTAGATCCACAGAAGTGGGGGCTTCATAGTAGCCATAGACGGGGGGGGGGGGCCAGGGACTCATGGAGTCCTATCACATACTGCTAACCTTTTGGCACCTGACAGACTGTGGAGGGAAGCAGAGCATGACATTCAGTTGTATATCCACTGGTGAGCCCACAAGGCTCTAATGATTAGTTCCAAAGTTAGTTTCACCAGACATCTCCGATTCAACTCTGAGGGAGACTAAACAAAAACCCGAATTATTAAATAGAAGAATGACATTATGGAAGAGGAAGCTGGTATGAGGGAGGTAGGCATGGGAGTAGGTGGGAGAGTCAAAGCCCAAAATACATAGCATACATGAGTGAGACTGTGAAAGAACAAAATTTACTCATTAAAAATACTGTTTTCAAGTTCCATCATTCCATGATCGCTTTAACGGCTTATATGTTATGGCATTCTAGAAGCTGTAATCTGGTATCAGTTACTGTGACAATCTGCAAGCTTCCTTGAGATCTAAGACCGTGACTTGAACTATACCAGGAAAGTAAGTCCCCTCCCCAGTCTATAACTCTTCACACCATGCTCTAGGCACTGGTGATTGAAGACCTAGCTTTCAGTCTTTGGTGACAACCTAGTCATATATTCCTTCGTTCTTTCATCTGTGAGAACTATTGCTGGCAGAAAACCTGAAGGTAAAATATTTGTAGCAAAAGATATGTAAAAGCAAAAGAATTACTTTAGACCAGTATACTTTAAAACAGTGACTTTCAAGTTTCGATATGAAATTTACTGATATATTTTCTGCTGGTATTTTGGAACAACACCGGCATCATCATGGGTAGTGGGCTGTGAGATGTTACATCCATTCTCCATTTCATTCCAACCCTACCACACGTAGAAGTGATGTTAGCAATCTACCCAATCTCAGCAATGAGTCACTGAAATGTCATGGCCCACATTTATTTTTATTTTTGAGGCCGAGTTTTTCTATGCCACACAGGCTGGGCAGAACTTGAGATCCTCTTACCTTAACTTTCCAGAATTGGGTGTAGAGGCATGCACTACAAAGCTTAGTCTATGATCCACATTTTGGGGAGAAAATGTATTTTTTTTGAGACTTTACCAAGCAGTTTGAGACATGAGGCTGTAAGTCTGAAGCCACCTTAGGATACTTAGAAATCATCAGGCCAGTCAAAATGTATTCAGTTTGTATTGGTGTCTTTATTTCACATGTAACTGGTACCCGCCTATGTATTCCACTCTCCCTTTGTTGAGCTATTTAGTTTTTTATATTTTAGGTGATTGAAAGTAAAATGCTCCACTGTGGTCCTGTTTTTCTTAGCGTACTCTGTCTCTAAAAGTTCTGGTTATTTTGGGTGACCTAACATCTTTAAAGGGTTTTTACATCCTTAGAATTGTGGTGTATAGAAATACTATGAATTTTTTTAAAAAAATTCTAATGTGCAAAACATTCCATTTTTGTAACTATATAGTTATTTTCATTTTATATCCTTCTCTTTATATGTCTCTGTTATCAATTTTTATTACTTGTGTTGGTGTTGGACAGTTTGAGGGCAACTTGAATGTACTCTCCTCTGTTTGATTACCTGATCGTAGGGCTAGTCTTTTGCATGCATGGTTTACAGAATATCCATACCCGTGTGCATACTGTTCATAAGCTCTGAGAGACCACATATTGGACTCTGGATATGGAACCTTGGATATTGTTACTCTTTCCATAGCTTGTTGAGGGAAGTATAAAGATATGGAAGCCTTAACATAGTTGCTCTACCTGCTGTCAATCACTTTGGGTTTTTATCTCTATGAGTTAGCCCACAACCTCAAAAAAAAAAAAAAAAAGTAGGTAGAAGAATGACCTGCATTGACCGGTAGCTATTCCAGCTTAGATATAAGATATCTAATATCTAACATACCACCAAGCCCCATGTGTTGGAGGGTTGGTCCTTGCCGCAGCCATGTTTAGAGATGGAACATTCAGAGGTGATTAGATTACGGGAGCACTAACTTTTCCAATTAATTCATAAATGTGATGGTTGTCAAGGAAAGAAGAAACTTTTCCCTATTCAAAGCAAGATTTGTGTGTAACCCAGTGAAGGTGGTGGTGGTGGGAGTCCTGAGGTTGTTAGGTGAATTATTTGGAGAGGGCTGTGTGTGTGTGTGTGTGTGTGTGTGTAGCCAGTCCAACTAGAGTAGCATGTTACTCACCTGTTCCCTATGCTTGCCTGTTTCAGTTTCAGTGTGATTAGCCACCCAGTCACTGGGACTTTGCTCTACCCAAGATCCGCATGGATCCAGCTACTGCTTGAGCTGGCAGCAGAACTGTCCATAGAATTCTGTTTTGTAAGCATGCAGAATGCAAGAGTTGTAGCACCGTAAAGGTTTCCACCCAGACACAAAAGGAAGGTGAGGCAGTGTGTGGCAAAGCTGGAACCCCTGGGGTAACCCTTGATAGGGTGCTGCGTAACGATGTGAGAGTGAAGGAAAAGCTCCACGGAGATTCCAGAATGGTAGAAGTTTTGGGAAGGTGAAATATCTACCAGACGCTCACAGACAACAAGCACAAACTAGCCAAAGGGAGTGCCCACATGGATCACCAATGTCAAGGTGATAGAGGCTGGGCTGCCCAAGCCCTTTGGAGCTGATCTCTTGCTGACATGCTCCTGAATACTGTGTACTGGGGATGGGCTATGATTTCCATGAGGGGTTTTGGTTTTGGTCTCAACTTTCTATAGCATTCTCCTGTTCTTCCCTCTTGAAATAGTTTACCCTTTGATTTAGAAGTATAAGGCTTGCTGTTTATTTTTCTAAGAACTTACAAAAAAGAATTACCTTGAGTCTTAGAGGAGACTTTGTACTTCCACTGGCGAGAGTTGGGGAACATCAGAGGTATATGGAATGCTCTTTGCATTATGGTATAGATATAAGCCTTGGGGGCAAGGGGTGGAATGTTATGCTTTAGATAGAAATAAAATGCCTTCCAAAGACTTTTTATGTTGAAAGCTTATCCCTGGCTCACCAATGTTAAGATGTGATCATATTATGAGGGCCATCATTTTCATTCTCTATTGGATAACTCATAGATGGATGTACCTATTGCAATATGGTGGGAACTGTAGGTGATGGAGTCTGGTTGGAGAAGTAGGAAATGGGCTATATGCCTTTGAAGGTATACCTTTTCTCCAGTCCCTTGCTGTGAATCATCCATGAGCTGGACATTTGTGTTCCACACTTCTTTGACACTATGCTATCTATATCACCACAGCCAGTGGCCCTGGCTGAGAACTCTGAAATTACAAGACAAATAGATCCTTCCCTCTTTGAGTTGCTCTGCTTGGGTGTTTTGACACGGCACTGGAAAGCTGACTAATAACTGTACCAAGAACTTTTATCTTTACCAATAAGGTAGCAGTGGCAGAACCTGGGTTGTTATAATCTCATCTTTCTTATTTACTCTGGACTCTAGGTGTTAATGAGTCACCTGGGCTGTGAACCACTGGCTCTCAGGAATCCACTTCTCCGGTGGTTTTCAACCTAGTTGTCCATAGGAATCACCTGGGGAGATCTGAGAACTCTAGATGCCCAGGCCGCAAGTGGATTCATTATGTCAGATTCTCTGGTGTTGGGGTCACAGCCCAACAGGCTTCCAGACCTTGTGACACAGTTGTGCTGTACAGTGTAGGTGGACCATTACTCCTCTAGGTCCAGTTTTCATCTCACCTCAAAGTTGGGATACACTAAGCTTTGATGCCTCTGCGAATCTGATCCCCAAAGGACTTTATTAATTGAAATATGGAAAAAGGTCATCTGATGGGCTAGTGCAGTTGGCTAGAACATGGAGCTAATAGAAAGTGGAATCCTCATAATCTTCTTTCTTGTCTTAATTTTTTTCAGTTCATGAAAAAAAAAACAGTTTACCCCCTTCTCACTGTTAGCTAAGGATTAAAATTACTCTGCTTAATTATAAATTGTGGGGCTCATTCAAATCATTGACATCCCACAAGGAAGTCTGAATCCTTATAAACCTTAAAAATCTTCCACACATAGGCTATGGTACGAGGTAAACAGGATTGTTAGATTAAACTGGAACTGAGGTCCTCAGATTCGCTCATAGCAAGTATACTATCTCCAGTGTCTCTCTCTTCCCAAAACTCTCATGTAAAGTTAGCCATCTGCCTGGACAGAACAAGGGGGCACACTGCATCTTTCCAGAAGGCCTAGCCACAAGCATTCGCTCCTACGGTCTTCAGCCCTGTGGCTCCACAGATGTTTTCCAGATGTTCACAGTGCCCTATGGCTGGATGCTGGGTGTGCCCAGGCTGGAGAATAATATGCTCTTGCCTTTACTATCAAAAGGAACTTGGCTTATTTTGCTCCTACTTTTCCTCCTTAGACCTCAGGAAAAATACTCAAGAGGGAAATGGTATTATTTCACTTTGAAGGCTGATCATGATGAAAACTTGGAAAAGCAAACAATTACGGGTAAGTACACAGGTCGTGAAGCTTAGGTGCTGCAAAGTACCTCTGGCTTAGTCATCTAAGATGAAACCCTTCTTCAGTCGTTAGCATCCTGCATGTAGCATGTTCTGGGGATTTATCTTAAAACAAGATATACATGTTGGAAGAAACCCAGAATCCTGGACATTTAAATCCACTAGGGATCAAAGACAAAATTGCCAGGAGACCAAAGCTTTCTTTATTAAGCTACATTATTCAGATTTGGGGACTATAAAAGATATAATTTGAAATGTCTTCCCAGAACTGCAGCATCAGCTTTTGATGAGAAAGTTAAGAATAGGTTTGTTTAAAGGGCTCATTAATGACGGCTCTGATGTTTGATTTCACACGTTTCAATGGTCAAATTTATAGTATATGATATCTGCCATTAAGTACCTCTATTGCAGAATACCATAAGAGAGAAAAGCTTGTATTTATGCTTGGTTGTTGTCCAATATCCTACTGTTGCTAGTTTATGTTGGGTCCTGGGAGTAAAGCTCTGTCCACACAGAGCTTAAGCGTATCAGAAAAGTCATCCACCATTGGTCAAATAAGTGACCTAGACTCTTATATGATTTGATTTCAGTCATTATAGGTACAGCAAGAGGAAATTACAGCATGCAAAGGAAGCCATTAACATGGGAAAGTGTCACTCTCTTCTCTTAGATTTATCTAACCCCCCAGTCTCATCTCCAACTCTGTAGCAGAACACCATTGCAGTCTTCTTTACCCTTGGTTTCTACCTCCTGAGGAACCCACCTCAGGATTTTTCCCTTTTAACCTCCTCGCTTACTTGTTGCTTTCCTTCAGCTCCCTACCTCATCAGGCACCACTTCTTAACCCAAGGACTGCTCCAGACAGAGCATCAGATAGGCTGATAGTAGATTCACACCTCTTCTTCGGCTCCCCCAGTTCTAATCCCACCAATCTCACCCCCAGCTCTGTCTCCCATTCCTTTCTGACCCCATCCCCCAAAGGATCACAAAGATCTTCTCTATAGAGAGATTTTAATTCAGAACATGGCTGCTCTGGCAAGAGATTACATCCAAAGACCTAGGTCTATGTGATCTGGCTGGAATAAAACAGTCCCCCCCCCATAAGTCAGGGTTTCTTTGTGTAGCTGCCCTTGAAGTCTTAGAGATCCACCTGTCTTTCCCTCCCAGGGTGCTGGGATTGCAGGTGTGAGCCATGAAGTCTGCCTGCAAACACGTCTTTAATCCTCTAGGAGACAGAGGTGAGCAGTTAAGAGTTTAAAGCCATTGTGGTATCAGGTAAAGAAAAGCTTAATTCCAGGAGTGTTGGTACACGCTTTTAATCTTAAACAATGAAAGTTTGTAGAAGGCAGCACCCATGTTTGATGTCTAATTGAGTATCAGAAAAGGTGACAAATCAGAGAAGATTTGACAGAATAGAATACAGAGGAGATGGGAAAGGGAAGCTACTAAGGGGCATACAGAGAGGAGAGGAGGCAGTTTTACCGGGACTATAATAGACAGTGAGAGACAGAGACAGAGACAGAGGCAGAGAGAGGAAGGGAGGAAGAGAGAGAAAGGAGAGAGAGAGAGAGAGAGAGAGAGAGAGAGAAAGACAGAGAAAGACACACACACACACACACACACACACAGACACACACACACACAGATAGAATGAAAAGGGGCCAGAAGATTAGAACAGATTGTTGGAGTTAGTTTGAGGCCAAGCAGAGACATTCAGGGGCTGAGAGAGAAGCCAGATTGTATAAGTCATCTGGGAGAGGAGACAGAACAGCTAAGTTGAACAAGCCAGCCCAGAGCTCAGAAAGAGTGAGTTTATTCCATGGTTAGTCTCAGAGGCTAAAAACATTTTCGGCCTGGGTTAGATTGTATGGAGGTAGAAGCTTCCAGGATTAGGCGTAGGTTAGCAGAGGGAGGCAGTAAGCCCCTGAGACAACCATTGAAACAGGCAAGTAAAAGTCCCCTGTATACTTCTCCTCCAAACTCCCTTCCCCAACGAATCCTATCACCCCCGCTTCCCACACCAGCAGGAATTCTCTGGGAACATGACAGCTAAGCAGGCCAGGTAAAACAGGTAACGGAAGGCCTTCACTACTCTCTCCTCTCCTCCCAACCCAATCCCCCAGTCTCATCATGTAGTATCTTGCAATAGAACACCTGCTGCAGCCTCCTTTGCCTCTCTGTCCACATGTCCTATGGATCACACAGGCCATCCCTTTCTGACTTCCCTTTTCCCATTTTTTGCTTTACCTCCCCCCACCCAACTCCAGCAGACACTCCTTGCTCACTCACAGTCCACTCTTGCCAGAGAAGCAGGGAAGGTGTCTCCTTTCCTTCTGTTCCTCAAGATCCAACAGCTTTGAGCTGACCCACAGAACTGCTGCAGACCCTCTGGAGTGACCTCCCTTTGCTATCTAAGGAGACTGTCGGGAGCCGCTCCCGCCATTACAAGATGGCGCCGGTTTCCTGCTTCCTGGTTCTTCTTGCCAAACGTTGTCTTGCGATGTACGCATGCGCCACTTTATGCTAATGTAGGTTTGGTTGTTCTCCCTATTGGAGAACACATGCTAATTGGGTTTTGTGTAGAGCACCAATCACAGACGAGCAAGTCACCCTGCTGGCTATTTAAGCAGAGCACGCACAGGGTTTGGGGTCCTTCTCCATCTACTTTCAAGAGCTTCGAAATAAAACTGCTGCTGGACAAATCCTCTGTTGCCGCGTCATCCTTATCGGCAAAGGCTGCGCGCGACAGAGACAAAAATAAAATAAACAGATCCTGGTTGAACACTCTGCTCTCCTCCTTCCTGCAAACTCCTTCAGACCTCTGGCCTATTCCCATTCCTAAGTGTCAGCTATCAATACCCAGAATAAAAGAAAAAAAATTTACCTGGCATTTTCAGTCCCACAACTATCAAGTGTGAAGAAAATTTCCTACTATAGAACACATAGCCATCACACTCAAAAAAAACAAAGAAAGGAAAGAGAAACCAGGGATCAAAATATCCACCTAACAGATCAAGTCATTTCAGCAACTAGACCTATAATCATCATAAGCCCAAATGCCTACATGAAAGAGTTAAAAAAAAATCAAAACAGCCAAGACACTGTTTTCACTTAGAGCCTGGCTATCTTATCCCAGCAGACCCTAAATTGTTCAACACAGCTGGCGCTCCAGAAAATGACATTAAACCCCCCCTATGAAGATGATGGAGGCCTCTAAAGAGGAAATAGCTAAATCCCTCAAAGAAAGCCAGGAAGACACAAACAAGCAATGTGAGAAAATGAATAAATCTCTTAAGGAAATCCAGAAAAATACGAACAGTAGAAGGGCATGAATAAAACAGTTAAAGACCTGAAAATGAAAATAGAATCAATAAAGAAAACCTGAACTGGAGGAACTTTGGAAATGAAAAATTAAGGAATTAGAAAAGAAACTACAGAGTCAAGCTTTACTAAGCAATGGAAGAGAGACTGTCAGGTGTTAAAGATATAGTAGAAGAAATAAACATATTAGTCAAAGAAAATGTTAGTATGATTATTCTATATTATATGTCTAATATCCACTTATGAGTGAGTATATACCATGTGTGTCCTTCTGCTTCTGGGATACCTCACTCACAATGATCTTTTCTGGTTCCCACCATTTGCCTGTAAATTTCTTTATTTCCTTGTTTTTAGTTGCTGAGAAGTATTCCATCGTGTAAATGTACCACAATTTCTGTACCCTTTCCTCAACTGAAAGACATCTGGGTTGTTTCCAGCTTCTAGCTATTACAAATAAAGCTGTGATGAACATGGTTGAGCAAATGTCCTTGTTGTTCACTTGAGCATCTTTTGGATATATGCCTAGGAGTGGTACAGCTGGATCTTGAGATAGCACTATTCCTAATTGTCTGAGAAAGTGCCAAATTGATTTCCTAAAGAAGCTAATCAAGGAGGAACCTGGGTAAGATGCTCAATCCTTATCCAGAAAGGCAAACGGGATGGACATCAGAAGAATGAGAAAACAGGGAATAGGACAGGCACCTACCACAAAGAGACTCTGAAAGACTACACTGCTTACCCTCTGTATCAAAACAGAGGCTGAAACTGATAGCCAAACTTTGGACAGAAGGGGGACATAGAAAGACCTGGTGGGGACAGGAGGTCCACAAGGAGAGAAAAAAAATATGGGCACAGGGGTCTTTTCTGAGACTGATACTCCAACCAAGGACCATTCATGGAGATAACCTAGAACTCCTGCACAGATGCAGCTCAGTGTCCAAGTGGGTTCACTAGTAATAGGAACAGAGACTGTCTCTGACATAAACTCAGTGGCCAGCTCTTTGATCACCTTCCCCTGAGGAGGGGGCAACCTTACCAGGGCACAGAGGAAGACAATGCAACCACTCCTGATGAGACCTGATAGACTAGGATCAGATGGAGGGGAAGGAAGATTTCCCCTATCAATGAACTTGGGAAGGGGCATGGGAGGAGCAGAGGGAGGGAGGGTGGGTTTGGGAGGGAATGAAGGAGGGGACTACAGCTGGGATACAAAGTGAATAAACTTTGTAATTAATAAAAAGTAAATAACTTAAAACATTTTAAAAATGTTAAATCTAAAAAATTCCTGATACAAAACATCCATGAAATCATCTGGACCACTATGAAAAGTCTAAATCTAAGAATAACAGGAATAGAGTACAAGACAAATCCCAGTTCAAAGGCAAAGGAAATGTTTATAACAAAATCAGAAGAAAACTTTTCTAACCTGAAGGAGGAGATGCCTATAAAGGTATAAGAAACATACAGAACACCAAAGAGACTGGACCAGAAAAGAAACTCTGCTTCACACATAATAATCAAAACACTAAATACAGAACAAAGAATATTAAAAGCTGTAAGAAAACCAGACCAAGTAACATATAAAGGCAGACCTGTTAGAATTACACCTGACTTCTCTCTAAAAGCTAGAAAGACCTAGACAGATATGCTACAGACTCTAAGAGACCGCAATTGCTAGCCCAGTCTACTATACCCAGTAAAAATTTCAATCACCATAGATGGAGAAAAGAAGCTGTTCTGTAATGAATCCAAATTTGAGCAATATCTGTCTTCAAACCCAGCCCTACAAAAGGTACTAGAAGAAAACCTCCTACCTAAGGAGGTTAACCACAGCCATGAAAACAAGGGCAATAAATAATTGCAGACCAGCAAAGTCAAAAGAAGAGACATACACACACACACTACCACCGCCATCACAATACTACTCCTAATGATGACGATAGGAATGAACAACCACTGGTCATTAATATCTCTCAATATCAGTGATTTCAATCCCCCCAGTTAGAAGATATGCACTAACAGAATGAACAAAACAAAACAAAACAGGATCCATTCTTCTACTATATCTAAGAAACAATCTCAACATCAAGAATAAACATTATCTCTGGATAAATGGTTGGAAATAGACTTTACAAGGAAATGGACCTAAGAAGCAAGCTGGTGTAGCCATTTTAATATCCAATAAAACAGGTTTCAAACCAAAACAAATCAAGAGATAGGTGAGGACACTATTTACTCATCAAAGGAAAAGTCCACGAAGAAGACATTTCAATTCTTAATATCTATGCCCCAAACACAAGGGCGCTCAAGTTTGTAAAAGAAATACTACTACAGCTTAAATCAAATATTGACTCTCACACATTGAGTGGGAGACTTCAGTTCCCACTCTCACCAATTGACAGGTCATCAGACAAAAACTGAACAGAGAAACACTAGAGCATTATAAACCTAACATTGCACCTAATATGTATCTACAGAACATTTAATCCAAGCAGAAAAGAACATACATTTTTTCTAAACCTTATGGAACATTCTCCAAAACTGATCATATACTCAGACACAAGGCAAGTCTTGACAGATACAAGAAAATTGATATAACTCCCCACATGCTGTCAGATATCTACCTAAGGCTATCAACAACACCAAGAGAAAGCTATAGTATCATGGAAACTGAACAGCTTGCTACTGAATAAAAGATGGATCAAGACAGAAATAAAGAAAAATTAAAGGTTCTTTACAATTCAATGAAAATGAATGCACCATACTCAAACTTAGGGGACACAATGAAAGTGGTTCTAAGATGCAAGTTCAGACAACCAAGTGCCTACATAAAACAAAACCAAACAAATCTGGGGAGATGTCACAATTTAGCAGTAAGCCTGAAAACTCTAGAATGAAAAGAAATAATCACACCCAAGAGGAATAGAGGGCAAGAAATAATCAAACACAGAGCCAAAATCAAGAACAAGAACAAAGAGAACAATATAAAGAATCAATGAAACAAAAAGTTGGTGTTTTGAGAAAATCAACAAGATAGACAAACCTTATCTAAACTAAATAAAAGTGGAGAAAGATTATCCAAATTAACAAAATCAGAAACAAAAGGGGACATAACAATTGACATTGAGGAAATCCAGAGAATCACAAGGACGTACTTTAAAAATCTGTACACCAAAAAATTGGGAGGAAAAAAAGAAGAAAAAGAAAATAGAATTTTTTTTTAAATAGGCACCACTTATCTAAGTTAAATCAAGATCAGGTAAGCAATTTAAATAGATAAAAGTTCCACTGAAATAGAAGCTGTCATTAAAAATCTCCCAACCAGGGCCAGATGGTTTTAGTGCAGAATTCTACCAGACTTTCAAAGAAGAGTTAACATCAATGCTGCTTAAATTGATTCACACAAGTTAGAATGCCCAATTCATTTGTAAGGCTGCAATCACCCCAATACTCACATAAACGCTCAAAAAAAAAAAAAGAAAATTACAGACCAATTTCCCTTATCAACATAGATGCAAAACAACTCAACAAAAATACCTGCAAACTGAATAAAAAACACATCAAAATAATCCACCATGATCAAGTAGGCTTTCTCTCAGAGATGCAGGGTTGATTCAATAACGCAATCTAAAAAAAAATCAATAAATGTAATACACCATATAAACAAAATGCAGGCAATAACCACATAATCATCTCATTAGATGCAGAAAAGACTTTTAACAAAATCCGACACCTCTTCATGATAGAAGTCCTGGAGAGACTAGGAATAGAAGGGGCATACCTAAACATAATAAAGGCAGTCTATAGCAAGACTATAGCCAACAAAAAATTGAATGAAGAGTAACTCAGCTGGGCATGGTGCCACACACCTGTAATCTCAGCACTCTGAGAGGCAGAGGCAGGTGGATCTCTGAGTTTGAGGCCAGCCTAGTCTACAAATCAAGTCCAGGATAGCTATGGCTACAGAGAGAAACCATGTCTCAAAAACCAACCAACCAAACAAACAACACAAACAACAAAAAACAAAAAAGGGAGAGAAACTCAAAGCAATTCCACTAAAACCAGAAACAAAACAAGGTTGTCCACTCTCTCCATGTCTATTCAACATAGTACTTGAAGTTTTAGCTAGAGCAATAAGACAACCAAAAGAGATCAAGGGTATGTAAATTGGAAACGAGGAAGTCAAAGTATCTTTATTTGAAGATGATACGATATACAAAAGTAACCCTTAGAATTTCACCACGGAACTCCTAGCTGATGAACACATTCAGCCAAGTAGTTGGATACAAAATTGGTAGCCCTCCTCTTACATAGACATAAAAAATAACCTGAGAAAGAAATGAGGGAAATAATGTCTTTCACAATAGCCTCAAACAATATAAAATATTTTGGGGTTACTTTTACCAAGTAAGTAAAAGATTGTATGAAAATAAACAAACAAACCATCAAGTCTTTGAAGAAAAAAAAATGAAGAAGATACCAGAAGGTGGAAAGATCTTTCATGCTCATGGATCTGTGAGATTAACATAGTAAAAATGTCCATGCTACAAAATGCAATCTATAGCTTCAGTACAATCCCCATGAAAAGTCCAACACAATTCTCCACAGACCATGAAAGGAGAGTTCTCAACCTCTTGTGGGGGGTGGGGTGGAGGAACCCAGGATAGCCAAAATAATCCTGAATAATAATAATAATAAATGCTGGAGTTTTCACCATTCCTGATTTCAAGTTGTACTGTAGAGTGTAGCAATAAAAACTGCATGGTTTTGGCATAAAAGCAGACATGTTGATCAAAGAAATTTAATTTAAGACTCAGACGTACATCCACCAACCTATGAACGCCTGATTTTTTATAAAGAAGCCAGAAATACACACTGGAAAAAAGATAGCATCTTCAACAAATGGTGCTGGTATAAACTGGGAATCTGTCTATGGAAGAATGCTAGTAGGTTTATATTTATCATCCTGCACAAAACTCAAGTCCAAGTGGCTCAATACAAAATCAGACACATTGAATCTCATAAAATAAAAAGTGGGAAATAGTCTTGAACTCACTGGCACAGGAGACAGCTTTCTAAACAGAAAGAAGACCAATAGATGCACTAAGATCGACAATGGAGCCTCATGAAACTTCTGTAAGGCAAAGGACACCATCAATAGGACAAAATGGCACCCTACAGTATGGAAAAAGATTTTTATCAACTTCACATCTGATAGGTGACTAACATCTAAAATATATAAAGAACTTAAGAAACTAGATATCAAAAAACCCCCAAATAATCCAATTTAAAAATGGGGTACAGACCTAAACAGAGAATTCTCAATAGAAGAATCTTAAGTGGCTGAGAAACACTAAGAAATGTTCAACATCCTTAGCCATCAGGGAAATACAGATCAAGATTACTGAGATTCCATTTTACACCTGTCAGAATGGTGTAAGATCAAGAACATAAGTGACAGCTCATGATGGTGAGGATGTGGAGAAAGGGGGACATGCCTCCATTGCTGATGGGAGTGCAAACTTGTACAGCCACTATGTAAGTTAATATGACAGTTCCTCAGAAAATTGGAAATCCATCTATCTCAAGACCTAGCTATACCACTCTTGGGCATATAAACAAAGGATGCCAAGAAAGATAAATGTATATATTCATATATATGCAGATATTAGCAACTAAATGAATAATAATCAAGCTACAATCCGTAGACCCAGAGAGGCTATATATGGAGGAAGGGACTAGGTAGCACACATGGATCTCCCTGGAGGAGGAAATGGAATAGATTTTACTGGTAGACTGGAGGAGGGTGGGGACTGTGATGGGAGGATCAGGTAGGAGGTAGAGGGGAGAGAGGGCTGAGGGTGGGAATGCTGGAAAATATGGGAAAGTGTCTTATTAGGGGAATTAACATATGGTTTTCCTGGGGAAAGTGATGTTCTGGATGGAATTTGGATTAGCGACAATTTGCATTTTGCAATGTGCAGTGTGACCAAATCAGTGAAAGCTAATGTCTACCTAGGTGCCACTTCTGTGTGACCAGTGACCTAAAATGTCTATGTAAAGCTTAATTTGGAAAAATAGTAACTATAGAATTCAAAGAGGTCAGAGAAAGGGTCAAGAATGACTCAGAAGATTATATCTGTTCCCTCAGTAATATTTCTTAATAGAGACAACAATGACCATAACAGAAGGAGCGTGCATCATGGTGGAGCAGGCCATCACATGAAAGATAAATAGCCAAGTCGGCAACACCTTAGACTCCGACTCTACTCACAGATCAGCTACTTGTATTGCACCCTGGGGCAGGGGCCATAGTTGAATGTTCATTGGAATTCTCTGGTTCTGGCATCCTGGTATCATTGCAAAGAGGTGTTAGTGGCATTTTTTTTTTTTTTTTTTTTTATGACATGATCCGAAGATAGCAAAAAGAAAAAGAAATACCAGAGAAGCCTTAAATGCAGCAAAGCAAAAGTCTCACCTGTGGGCTGAGTGCTTTGTGTGTCTAAGGAGCTAAGATAGTGCGGTGTGATATGGTCGAGAGCCAGGCGATATCAAGCTGAGACCTCACATGATTTATAAGCAATGTTATCCCTGGTAAACTACTATAGCTAATGGACCCCTAGTCTCCGTCTTTGTAGAATAAGTGGCCTGGACAAGAGCTCTGAAGCTTCTCCATCTGAAGACTTCTAACGCTGAGTGACTGGAGATGCTTCACAGGCCCTTTGAGTGGTCGCTGACCCATGTCCCTTTGCGTTATGTTAGCTGTGTTAATCGGTGACTTTTCTGCCAGGTGGGTAAAGAATACAGCCCGCTTAAAAATATACGGTATTGCCATTAACAACATCTTAATAAAAGCAAATATTTTTGTGATATTAGCAATGAGCCAAGGGTGTTTTATCAACCTCCTGCCTATTTTACAGTATTACTAAAAAGACTGTGGTACTTTCTCTTACTTCCACTATACAAATGGCAGAGTCAAACAAAATAAGTAGCTTATAGAACATCAACCAGTGCTGGGACCCTTTAATGCAGTTCCTCATGTTGTGGTGATCCCTAACCATAAAATTATGTTGTGGCTCTTTCATAACTGTAATTTTGCTACTGTTATGCATCATTATGTAAATATGTGATATGTAGGATGTGCAATATACAGTCCTTGTGAAAGGGTCATTCAACATTCAAAGGGATCACAGCTCACATATTGAGAAACACTGTTTTAGAAGATCATGTGTGTAGTAGAGAAAGAAGTAGATATTAAAACTCAAAGGTTCATGTGGTAGTCTCTAAACAGAACAAATACCTTCTTAATAATATAATTTTAACATTCATCTCAATAGATTTATGTATATTTATTGATTTAGAATTAGCTAGGGGACGGTAAAGCGTAGCCTTTAATCCCAGTCTTCTGGAGGCACTGGGGAGCAGTTCCAGTTTGAAGACAGGCTGGTCTACATTGCAAGTTTCAGGCCAGCAAGCGCTACATACAGAAATTCCTTCTCAAAATTAAATTAATGCGTATTCATTATAAAACACATATCAAATAGAAAATAAGGGCTAAGTGTAGTAAGAATTTTGGTTTCTTAAGAAACACAGAAACATACGAATATGTTTTAATTTCAGGTGTGGAGATATGGGCTGTTTTGCAGCAGCTGACTATGGATTGCCCCATGCTCTAGCAGAGGCGTGATTTAGCCAGCTGCAGACAGTTTCTACGTTTGTGGGACATGTGGAATTCTGGGAACTTTTCAGAGGGCATATAAATGCTGGGGGCCTGAGAGGCATGGTGGGTTGTTGATTGCTGTTGGTCACGGTTTGTTTGTTAGTTGTGTGCAAGAAAGAAACAATGAGAAGAAATTAGATAGCCTGTGGTCAAGAACAAAGTAGTCTAACAACGTGTCACCCCCTTTCCAACACGTGACTGTATACAGGGATCTCTTGCCTTTCCTTTCTATCTTTTTGCTCTCTTATTTAGTGTTAGGGGGTTGAAAGGGAAGAAGAAATGGAGTAGAGAAGGGTGGGAGAAGGAAGAACCCACAAATTAGCTAGCACTGGTTACAGCTAAGTTTAAAATATTTTAAAAGAACTTTACAGTTGTAGAAATAGTACAATAGTGCTATGCTTTTGTTTATAAAATGAAATAAGCTTTATTTTCATATTGAATCATGTCTTACACTAGAAAATTCAGCTCTTCAGAGATGTTTCTGAAACCAATGCCTTGCAGAGATTCTGGGAGTCTTATGAAAGAAGCTTAACATCAGGCTAAGCCTAAGTGAGGCATGTATCTTTCATTCTTCCTTTATGTAGCGATATTAAGATTCACTCTGTTAAAGTTTCTCAGGATTCCTGATTGATCCAGTGTCCCTGAAAAGGTACATTTTCCATTTTTAAGAGGTAGCACTACAATAAGCTAATACACTACTATGAGTAAGTTGAGATTGGGTTATAATATTTTGCCTCTATTTTTGAACCTGACAGAGGAGGTTTAGAAGGCTCATCCTTCCTTAGTTTGTTTTCTTCAGGGGCAGAGCCTAAGTTGTATTAAGAGAATAAAATCGTAGGGTGTGGGGAGGAAACACATGAGGAAGAACCCTTCCGGATGAATTATGAAGGTGTCCACAGACTCTTATGAGCACGACAGAATGCTTACCATTGTGAGGAGGTCTTCCTACAGTCTGCAGGTGACAATGTCTTAGGACTGCTTCTGGCCTCTAAACTTCACTTGTGGGTTTTACTTGTGTGTGCACTTGGGGAAATGCTGTAACTTGTGCCCCCCTTGTTAGCAGAAAAAGCCTATGCTGTCGAGTAAGAATGGGCATCCCAGGCAGGTCTGAGGCAGGGGGCTGTCAGTTTATTTGTTTGGAGGAGACAGAACCCACTCATCAGACATAGCTTGAACCAAGGAGACATTTTTGGGTAGAGTTGAAGTGACCCCAGAAAGGTGATTTGTAGAAACACTTAATATCTGTAACAGTAGGAGTCACAGAATGATGCCAACGTTTTCAAATAACATACTAGAAAAGTTGTGAGAAGCAGCTTATTTAATAATAAAGGGCTTTGACTACTTATTTATTGCAAAGTACCTCTGTGCATACTGGGTACAGCACACCATACCGTAGGATGTCGCAGGGAGGTTTTCACTATAAACTGCTCGGGTGTGTGAGCCTCTTTCTCTCCCCAGGGTACTTTCACATTACATGTGAGTGTCTCTGGCAAGTGTCTCGTAAGGAGATTCTGTATTGGGCTCAACACACACACACACACACACACACACACATATATAGTATACATTTATATGTATATTGTATATATGTAAGTATATATATGAATGCATACAATGTACATATAATATTTACAATATGTGTATGTATTACTACATACATATGTATACAATATGGTGTATACAATTATAGTAAATGTCTGCACAACAGATCCTTATCTTTTGAAAATGAGTATAAAATGTTCTAGTCATTTCTGAAGAAGTTCAGTTACTTAATTTTCTCAGTACAGTAGACTGTATTATCAGAAGTTCATATTACCTGAGACATGAAAGAATGAGATGGATACATTAATGGGCATCTGGATACATTAATAGATGGCTGTAGTAAGCCATGCGTTTTGAGGTCACAAGGTGTGTGGCTTGATGCCATCCCTGCCTTATACTGTGTTGTGAATCTTGGTCAGGATGCTTGTTTCACTTTCCCTCTCAAAATGGAAAAGATGATGTTTGCCTCCTGTCTAGCCATGGCTGCTTTTATCCTAATTTGGGGATTGCAAGGTACAAGGAAAATAGTTGTCTGTTGTCTTCCTCTCTTCCAAAGACTCCCTTTGCCACAAACATGTTGGGAAGGACAGTAAGCCAGAGGCAGGGGGTGGTGGGACAGAGAGAGACAGAGGCAGAGAAAGAGAGAATCTTCTAGTTGGTTGCTGTTGAGTGGGTTTAGGGAGAAGAGCTGCTGTATAGTTTTGACATTTGGGTGGAGGCTAATTCTGCTGGGAGTAATGCAGATTATCTTCAACATTCTTAGCTTCTACACACAATTAAAATGCTTTCCTCTTGAGATCACAAATCCATCTACTCATTTATTCATCCATTCCAAAAATTAGCCTTCATGGAAAGCTTGAGCTAAAATTCTGTGGATCTAATTTTTTCAGAAAGATATTTTCTGAATATTTAACAATCATGGTAGGCATTGGCATGGTATTTGGGGATTTGATGTCAGCTTTGGTTTACAGAGCTCATATTAGCTCCCCTGGCTCCACTGCAGCTCTGTTTTTCTATCGTAGTTTTCTTCAGAAGGTGCTAATTTTACTATTTGTCTGTGATCCCAGCCTGCCTTCCACTTTACCAGTATGTTATTGAAGGACCAGCATTGTACTTGACGTTTGAACTACACAGTAGTCTGGTTGAATATAAATAGTGCTTTACACATATTTGCTAAGTGTTGAGGAAGTCCTTGCATCTCGCTACTTTTATTTAATGATGCACCTTTGATATTATAGGTGTGTGACATTGCGTAAAGATCTGAAGGCCACCTGGGTTCGTAAAGAACATTCCTTACACCCTGACTGCTGCTATAGGAAACATAATAAGAAAGCATATTAGCTTTCTTTCTTTGGGGAATCAGCCACACATACGTGCAGATGGCTCTAGACTTTAACAGCCATGGTGGGCATTGACATGGTATTTGGAGATTTGATGTCAGCTTTGGTTTACAGAGCTCATTCGTCTTAGTGTACACATCTCCAACAGCTGGGCTGAGGTGAGTTTTCTAAGAAGCATTTAAACACACTGAACATGTGTTTGTGTTCTCCGCTCACCCATGTGTGTATGTGTGTGTTTAATTAATTCTCTCATCGGATTCCTCAGCAGTGAGGGGCTGAGCAGAGCTTTGAGGGGGGTATGGTGGAAACAGGACATTCTCAGGAGGAATGGCAACCTTTCCTTTTAGAGAAAGGTGCCTGCTCACACTCAGCAGCCCCTTCCTTGAGGCATCTTAGGGAGAGGAACAGGATAGGTGGGTACTTGGGAACCTATCTCGAAGGTTACCTGGTCCCATCAGTAAGATGCCGAGTGTGTTTCTTGGAATCTGGCTGGGGGGCTGCAAATAGCACTGTTTTCTTTTTTCTTCATTATCCAGGAGAGTAAAGAGTAAATGCCTGATAAAAAGAAGACAACAAAAAAGAGAAAATTTTCCTTTGGTCTTAATTTTTATTTAAAGAAGATTTATTCCCCAACAAATGACCCAATAACATATAAGTGGCACTGCCTTCCTAGTGCTGGGACTCCAACTGACACCATCCAGAGATGAGAGAATGGGAGAGTGCCCAGATTCCAACATGGCACAGTTTTCAACTCAAAGGGAAATACTTTTGGTAAGATTCCCACAGAAGAGCTCATGGATGATTTACATTAGAGCTTGCTCAAGCATTTAATATGAAGTAATGCAGGGCTGTACGGAGGTCCAGGACTTCCTGCTGGTGTCTTAGGGGGATCTGAGCAGAGAGGTCAGCCTCTACTACATGATGGATTTGAAGCACACATATCCTGCTCAGATTAATGCACAAGGCCTCTGTTGATTTGTACAAATCCCCCAAACTCCAAGTCCCCATGGGAAGACGGCATGAAAAGCATCTGGAAAGTGACACACATTCTTCTGCTTGGAACTGGACATCAGTTTAATTTAAGTAAAACTGGGGGCTTGTGGGTTATCGTGTTCACATGACTGGCTTTAAATATCCAGAACCTACAGCCTCTTGATAACACTTGAAGGATTTATATTGGAATATTTCTGAGTATGACTTCACATGCTCAGAGAATAGAGACTTATTATTTTTGCAATCATGACAGCACCAGTGTAGACCTTGTTTCATAAATAATTTTGGGATGTAAAACCTTAGCATATGTATACCACCAGCATCTCCTGTGGTGGACCCAGAGACGATGACAGGTTGATGAAGATCTGCTGATTCCAATCCTCTTTGAAGGTGATCCTTGTGAAGGGATGGGACAGTTTAGTTTCCAGTGGCTGTGTTAGGCTCCTCAGAGAAAAGAGGTTGTATACATTATCTTGGACTTGTGGACTTTTATATATTATTCATACACTGGGCTGGGCTTCTCTGTCACAGGTATGGTGAAGGAGAATGGTCAGGGGACATTAAGGATAATGATAATTTGGACCACACTGGTATAAGGAAAGAGAGCAGACTGTTAGTATTTGCTCAGATACGCTCCTTTCTTTTATTTTATCTTCCTGCATGTGTACCATGACCTGTCTTTTGACATTTTTTCTACCTATTTTATTTAGTGTCCTATGCATCTTGGAGTCATAAAGCGGTTCTAGTAATAATAAAGCATCCAAAAAAAAAAAAAAAAAACCAAAGTGGAATCATAGTTTGAAACATAAGAGAATGAGAGAAATAATTCAGAATAACATACACAGAAGTGACATTATCCATGTTAACGGGGTTTTATTTAGGAGAGTATATACATATACACATACGCATGCAATAGCAGTTAGTGAAAAGGGGCCATGAACTTGAAGGAGAGGGCAGAGGGTATATGCGATGGTTTACAGGAAGCAAAGGAGGGAGAGTAGCATTGTACAATTGTATTTTAATCTGAAAAAGTCCTCTGTAAGCCTTTGGAAGGGCTTGGGCCCAGCTCCAAGCATCTGCAAAGCAGCAGCCCCTCTCAACCATGTCTAAATCCAGTTCCAGGGAATCCCATTTCTATACCAGCCATGCACAGAGTGTATATGTGTGTGTGTATGCACATATATGTATGTATATATAAAATATATACATGAAGGTAAGACACTCACGTATAAAATAGAAATCACATATATGGGGAAAATGTTGAGACTCTGGGCTTTGTGTTAGATGGTGCAGTGCTGTTAACGGAATCCTCCGTGTTTGTCAGGATGTTTGCTGACTACTGAGAACACAGAATAGGGACAAGTCAGCCCCTCACTGTGTTACAAGGGGCAGATACACGAACAAGAATTTCAGCGTCATGATGAACACCTACCTAACCACGGCTGGGACTTGTTAGGATGGCGTTCCAGACTTCGCTTAGGGAGAACCAAGTGATATGTTTTTAGCTGACATAACAGTTATCGGGGTCATTCTGGACAAAGAAGCACACAGAGGGAAATGTGAGAGATGTGGTATTGAAAGACTTCACTACCACGAGTACTGCTAAAGACACAGTGGGTGTTGTATGTCAGACCTTATCCACTGAGCAGTGTGGGGCATGGAAGAATTTTAAGGAAACGAGGAAACAGACATTCTTCAAGGTTGAGTGAGAAAGGGAAATTCTGGAAGCAATGGATTTTATGCCAATGATGTCAGTAAGAAATAATGGAACCTACCTAGGCTCTGGGAGGATATGTGGGTGATCGTAGCTGAGACTTCTATTAGCAGGGGTCACGGAGACTGAAGAGGCCACCCTCCAACTAGTGGAGGGAGAACAGAACTCCTAGTGGAGGGAGGGGAACATCAACCCACCCACAAAAACTTCCACCCAAAATTTACCCTGCCTACAAGATGTACGGAGATAAAGATAGAGCAGAGATTGAGGGAATGTCCAGCCAATGCCTGGCCCACCCTGAGACCCACCCCGTGGGAGAGAGCCAACCCCTGACACTATTAATGAAACTGTACTAAGCTTGCAGATGGGAGCCTCGAATAGCCATCCTCTGAGAGGCTCTACCCAGCAGCTGATTGAAACAGATGCTGAGACCCACAACCAAACACTGGGTGGAACTTGAGGAGTCTTAAGGAAGAGTTGGGCTAAGAACAGGAGGACTTGGAGGGACAGGAACTCCATAAGAAAGACCAACGGAGCCAACTCACCTGGACTCAGGGGGCTTGAGGAGACTGAAGCACCAACCAAGAACAATGCTTGTACTGCACCTAGGCTGATACAGCTGATGGGCAGCTCAGGTTTCATGTGGGTTCCCTAGTAAGGGGAGTGGGGCTGTCTCTGACATGGATTCTGTTGCCTGCTTGTGGATCACTCCCTGTCCCTACCCCTTTGGTGGGACTTCCTCTTCCTGGACAGGCTATAGGGGAAGAGGATGCTCTCAGTCCTGATTTGATTTGATTGATTGATTGATTGATTGATTGATTGTGTGTGTGTGTGTGTGTATGGATTCCCTTTTAAGAAGACGAGGAGAGGGGAAAGAGTGGGAAAAAGGGAGGGGGGGTCATAGTCAGGATGTAAAGTGAATACATAAATAAGTAAATAAGAAAGAATGGAACCCAAATTAGGGCAGTATTTTGATGAAGAAAAAAAATGTATAGTTTGGGAGAGACTGAAGAAAATAAAATGCAGAGGACTTTTTCAGGAACTGAATAAAGACAACTCAGGATTTTAGTTTGAGTGATACAGACTAATCTATTTAATCATTACATAAATATTCCTTATTGATTCAATATGGAAACATCAAAGTGATGAGTCCTGAGAATATCTAATCTCCAATCAGTGTTTGTACTGCGGTAGGGGAAGACTGGCATCTAGGGCGCCAGCATAAGGAAGTTATGACTTAGTTCCAACAAGGACCTTCGTAAGGCGTGACAGATGATGCCTCTACTTACAGATGTGCCGAGTTTAAGGAAGCTGAGAGATGCAATGGTCCCATGATGATACAGGACCAGAATTCAAGAGAAACACACTTTAGAGTTATTCAGCCAAGGTCACAGCCAAGATCATGTTAGATATGGGGTCACCGTGAAGTTCAGTGACGCTGTAAGAGAAAATGACTAAGCACAAAAGCAAATTTTAAAGGCCAACAGAGGAAGGGTGATGTTTAGCAAAACTGAGAAGGGATGTAAAAGACACAAGGTGGGAATGATTAGTATATCTCCTATAACATTTAGAAGTCCTGCCTTGATAGTACACAAGAGATATAGAAATACAGCTTTGTCTTTTTCCTGTGTCTGCTTTGTAATTAGCATAGAGCAGATGCTAAAAACAAAACAAAACAAAGTTTAAATAAGATACAGTGGAGGGATTTGAAGTTGAATTCTCTTCTAGATGTGTGATGAGAAAATAGACTTAACGAGCCCCAGGGAATTCTAAAGGAACTCAAGTTGTTTACCCTTCCCATCAGTGTGACAACATATCAAACACCAAAACTTAAAGGGGGGTTCATTTTGGCTCATGGTTTCAGATGGTTTAGTTCATGATTACATGGCCTGATGATTTGGTTGGAAAATCACAGTGCTAGGAATGTGTGTGTAGAGGGAAGGGTTATTTACCTCATGCAGACAGGAAGCAGAGAGAAACATGGGTAGGGCCAGGAACAGCATACTCCTGGCTCTGGACTGAGCAACTTGCTTTTCAGTTACCTACTTGGTGCTTAACTGAATTTGTGACCAGGGGGAAACTTTAGTTGCAGAGTCTATGACCAACAGCTGTGTGAACTACTTGCACTTTACTTCTGCACCTGGTTCCTTTAGTAAAATTGGCAGGTTGGGCTAAGAGAAATGCTCTCTGGTCCTAAAAGTCTGAAACTGGAGGCGCGATTAGATGGTCAGGCGGCAGAGCTGATGTATTATCAAACAGAGGTGTCCTGTCAGCTTTGCTGATGTATTATCTTATAAAACATTGGGACATTAAATATTTGATAGTGGAACTCAGGATATTGATTTCCCCCCCAGTCATAAATGGCTGCTGCTTCTGAGGAATGGAGGGCTCCGTAGAGCTGTGCACACCAGAAGATTGCATCCCTGCAAAACGAATGTCAAACAGTGCATCTGGGTATTGTCTTGATAAATTACATGACTCGGTGATCACTGACCCACATTTCGTAATATGATTTTATAAAACCCATGTGACAGTGTTAATGGAGATAGATGCACTGTAATCCTCATACAGTAGAAGCCAATGTTGTTCCTGGGAAAAAAAATGAAAATAGGGAATGTAATTACAGGTTTGCTATTATAAGATTTCATGTAAAGAGAGTGTTAGGTGGGTGGATATTTTATACGAGGAAATTGTTAGAATTTCAGGCAAATTTACCGAATGCCAATGAACAACACTGCTCTGTCAAAACAACTGTTTATTTCTGCACTCCTAGAGCTGCTCTGGCACAGCACCAGGTGTGAAATAATGGCCTGTGCTCTGTGCGTAAGCTGGGGCCCAGGATGCTTTGGCTCCTGCAGCTTCTTTGGGGATTTCTGGTTTATGGCTTCATTTACCGTGGTGGCAGCTTGCTTCTGAGGAGTCACAGCAGACAGAAGACTGTGACCTAGCAGGGAGGACTCTAAGCCTCTCTCCTCAGAGGCGCTAGAGGCTCTCCAGCGGCAGTCACCCGTGCTTGTGAACAGAATAATAGGGTAACTACAAAGAATCTTCTCTCAAAACATAGCCGCTTCTTCTGTGTCATCAGGCAACCAGCCTAAAAGAGAAGTAGGAGTTTGGCGAGCTCCAGGCAGAAGACTAGTTCACCAAATCCCCTTTGAAATTGGATATGTGATCCCCACTCTCCTGCATTTGTTCTAGTTCAGGGTTGAATTTTTGTGTATTGAAAAGTACAATTATGCAGCGGTAACTGTACATGATTGGGAATATCTTTCTAAGTTTATCATTTGAACTTGATGACATTCTTAACTGGCACATCATTGTATATACTTATGGGGTGCAATGAGAACCTCTTTCATATAAAAACCAAACCCAACAACAACAAAAGATGCTGTGGTTCCCCCCAACCCTGCCAGCTGCTTTCACTACTTTGTTTCTGTCCCAGTGTTGGTGGAGCTGCAAAACTGCAGTCTCTTGTAGACTCTAAAAGGCCAGTGCGCCCCTTCCTACCTCCATTCTAAAGCTGCCTGTGTGCCTCTATCCTTTCCCACAGAAGAGATTCTCCCTAGGAGAACTCAGCCTTATTGCTGATAAAGCCCTGCTTCCTGAGCTTAGCTGGGCTAAGCCCATGACCTGTTGTGCTATTTGGTTGATGAACCACTAGCCACGTGGTGCATTTCCATTTCCCCTTTCTCGTTCGAAGGAACTGCTTCCTCATATTCTCTTCTTTGGCTTCTACACCTGTATTTGCCCTACTCAAATGTCTAACATTCAGTAACATCCAGTAACACTAAGAGTGATCCATGAAGTAAAAAACAATTCTCTGTTTCTCTTTTCTCAAGTCTTGTCTGTCTCTCTATGCCTGCTATCTCACTAAATATACTCTCTGGTTTCTTTTTATACTCTTAAAAAGATCTTAAAATTAAACTGTAAAACTTAAGGTGACCACATCGTATGAACAATTTTAATCATAATTACTTCTCTGTTTATTTTATCTCCTTTTAGACTAGGACAACAACAAGTCTCATTTTAAATTGGTATGGATATTTATTAAAACTCAAAGTTATATTTTATAATATATATGATTCAACTCTGGTTCAAAATAATTTTTATATAATGGTAAAATTTCAAAGTTATAAAGGTCTATTCAGAATAAGCTAATTTAAAATGTATGTCTAACTGCCTATGTCTTTATCAATTCCTAAATTAATAAATGCTATTTCTCCTGCCATGAGCTGCCTTTGATCCAGATTCACCACTAGGCTTTTTGGATAATAGGTTTGCTATAATAAATTCAAATTTAGTTTAAAATTGCTTTATACTGTTCTAGTATATTGTTAGTTTTAAAACTCATAACTTAGAGGTTACAATGTACAAGTTTTTACCAGTACTCTAAATTAAGATCTATTAATTTTAGAGGCACTTATTTATGTTAAAACTTGGTCATTGTGCTATATCTTCACTATCAAAAGGTTAAAATATACTTGGTCTTATTTTTTAAATATGCTAACATTATTGCTCTATAGTATAGCCTTAGACTTTTATAAGCTATCGACTGTATTTATGACTTTTAGGGCTCAAACTTAATAGGGACAAAACCTAAAGTCCTAATATTTAGTGGTTAATGAATGCAAGTTAATAGTCAATCATCTCGTAGATGATCAAGTCCTCTAACATGTCCAAAAATATATGTACAGTCTTAAAGATGCAAATATGATCTCACTGCCATCTTTAATAAACAGCTGGGGTGGTCCTGAGTCACCATACAAGAATTGGTAAAAATAATGAAAGGAGCCTTCCCGACAGGCCCATCTACAGCAAAAACTATGCTCCAGACCTTGGCTGATGCTCTGAGGCTGTTGACATTCCCACACAGAAGACAAGAGGTCTGCAGTGCCCCATTCCACCGGGGTATAGCCAGAAGTCAACTCCTCCAGGTAACTGTTTCAAATGCAGCCAGGAAGGATGCTGGTCCCACGGCTGCTTCAACAAGCCACACACTGCCTACTGGCAGACTGGCTTTAGGAAGTCAAAATGCTCCCATGTAGGCTTGTCCTCTGTGCCCAGCCACTGAGGCTCAACCAGCACAAGAGCCACAGACATTTCCAGCCTTCAAGCTTCTTGGCCCTGGTAGAGGACAAATGGCTCCTAGATTCAGCAACCTCCACCACCATCATCCAGCCCAGGGTAACATTGCAGGTCTGTTTTGGCCTCACACTCGGCCCCATATGCCAACATCTGTCTTGGGAGACCTCAGATGCCTTCTCAGTTCTCTTCATATGCAGCAGATCAGGCCTTAAGCCTGAGTCCTAGAGTTGCTAACGTCAGGCCTAAACACAATATGCCTTGTTGCCGGACTCAAGAAACAGGCCTCAGATGTAACCTTTTACCATCCCTTTAGCTAAAGGACAATAAATGTTCATAGCAGTCTAACCTATGTCTCATAGTAAATAACCAGATACAAAGGCCTAAGAAAAATGTTGTTAGAGGGTCTAAGAAAGTGTTTTAAGGTTGGCAAATGCAAATTATAAATGTTTGTGGGTCCAAGAAAGTGTTTTAAGGTTGGCAAATGCAAGTTATAGATATATGAGACTCTAAGAAAGTGTTTTAAAGTTAGTAAATGCAAATTATAAAGGTTGCAAGGTCTAAGGTGACTTAAGGTATCCTAAATAGGTAAAAATGCTTAATATTTCCTCCTGTTGCTCTGCTACTGTTATATTGACTGTCCAGAGCTTTGACCTTTATCAGTAGAACTCTGATTTATTCATCCAACTCTAATACAAAAACATTCCACTATACCACCCACTATCATGGTTCCAAACTCAAGATTTTAAATCTCCATAATGTGTAATCATACTAAAAGTTAAGATCAAGTGAGCTTTTGTCCCTGCTACCTCAAGAAAGACTTCTGCCTTTTCAGAGCTCACCTTAAAGAATGCTTATGCTCTTAACACAAATATGTATTCTACTGCCTTTTCTACAATGTATATTTTAGTGCAGATTACAGTTGTGTTGCTAACAGGTCTACAGTTGTATCTCCTTTGCAAAACTTAAAAGTAATTATTGTAAGCTGCAGGAAACCCACCTGAATCCACCTCTCAGGTCAGTTGGGCTCCAGATAAGTACTGCACCTATTGCCTATCTCAGAGGGTGGGATTCCTCCCCTTTCCCTGGCTTTGGGACTTCCCTTTCCTGGCTAATTGATTGCTATATTCCTACACCCAACACCAGCCAATTGGTGAGTCTTCATTTCTGGTTGGCGCAATGCTTCCTACTGCTCTCACCAACCTACATCCAAACCCTTCATCTAGGACCGTCTTCTCCCTTGGGTAAAGTTTTCCCTCTATACTGGCATAGTTTCTTTCCCTTCCCCTCTCGCTCATCTATGAAAATCCTAGTGCAAGGTAGACTGTGTCTGCTACAGGCAACTGTGCCCTTGGTCTCCTTCAATGCTGAAGAGCTGTTGGAACAGATTACACCGATCTACTGCATCAAACCTTGCTCTAGGGACTCCTCGACAGGTCACTGACTCCTACCTGCCCAATGGGAGTGGTCTATTCATCCGTTTCTCCAGATTCTCCTCTGGGATGTCTTCTGGAGAATTTCAGATTTCTATATCTAGTGCCCACTTTAATGACCTCTAAGCTTACACATTTCTGAAACCAAACTTGGCCTTAGTTTCCTTAGATGACAGATGCAAAGCAAAGCCTTTTTAATTATGGCCAGTGATTGGGTAAATGGAGGTTCCCTCAGGTAAATGGAGGTTACCATGTTCATGTCTCTTTGATCCAAACCTTCCACCTCTGTCCACTCTCCCAAAAGTTTTAGATGTACATCTAAAGGGATTTTATCTATAACCTCCCTAACTTTTTCTTCTGCCTATGTATATGTTCCAGTAGTCTGTCATACCCAGGTGTCTCCTATATCCACAACAGCATCAAAGCAGCTACCACACGTGTTCCAGTCCGACTTCACAGACTTTCATCAAGCTGGACCTGCACTTTTCCCTCCCAGCCATGGATGTTTTCACAGACCCTGGACAGCATCAAAACAGCCTGTTCTTCCTGGACTTGGCCAGCATTTCAGCCTTTTGACTTCCCTACAGCGCCCCCAGTGTCAGCAGGAAGTAGCCAGAAGAGAATCTATACCTGTTATTCACTTCTTTTTTTTTACATAGATATGCAGATTAGATGTTTATTATTCATATATCTAAATTGTCTTTTTATTTTATTTATTTTTTTATTTTTATTTTTTTCTCAATGCAGTTTATTCAGGAACCTTGAACAATCATCTGACCCTGGGGAAAGCCAGCCCACAGCTTAAATAGCCTCTGGGTAGCCAACCCCAGCGTGCCACGTGGGCAATGCAGATAAGTCCACATACATGGAAGCAAGCCAGATCCTCAGCCTTAGCCAAATGTGGAGTTGTTTGTGACAGAGAGCACTCACCATCGGGAAGGTGGAAGGTGGAAACCAGCTCCATCTTTAAGGCATAGCATTCCGCAGCTCTCTACAGTTCCCCCTTTTTGTTTTAGATGCATCAGGCAAGAGTAGATGTCTGATCTCTGATATTAGAAATAAATTGGGACTTTGTACCGATGTTCATTTAGGTGTCATCCACCCAAAGAGCATCAGACCCGACCGATACCTTTTTCTCAGAGGCGGGACCTATTCACTTCTTATTAACAAAAGGCTGGAATGGTGTGCTTTGGGCCCAGGTTCTCCCAGCATGCCTCAGTCCCTACCTGCTGCCTTGCCTGGCTGGCAATTCTCTACTGGCAACCCTCTACCCTGAACTTTCCAGGGCAGGGGCTTCCCCTTCTCCTCCTGACCATGTAAACTGGACATTTTGTTGCTATTATCTCTCTCTCTCTCTCTCTCTCTCTCTCTCTCTCTCCCTCTCTTTCTCTCCCTTGCAAGGCAACCAAGAGCTTCTTTCAATGAACCTAAATTCATATACTTTAACTTACCTTACATGAGAAGCAGCCCAAGCTCCTCATTTTTTTTTTTTTTTTTTTTTTTAAATTTAGAAAAAGGGAGAAATGTCAGTTTTAGGCAGCCAGTTTCTGGGTTGCCTGACAACCTACGATGTTATCGTGTGTTGCCCACTAGGTAGCCACACCTGGCAGGTGTGGTTAAGTTGCTCCTTAAAAGGACCAACCTGTCACTTTGTTGCTCTCTTGCCCTCTTGCCCTCTCCCCTTTCTCTGTCGTGGGGGGGTGCCCTTCCCCCTATCATGTCTCACTCTTCCCTTCTCTCTCATCTCCATCTAATAAACCTCTTTCACAAAAAATCTGTTGTGAGCATCATCATTTCATTGATCCTAACACCTATAATTAAAGAATTAGGATAATTGGCATATTGTTAATTTTATTTAAAAAATAATAGGGTTGTAAAGAAATATAACCTGGTTTTGGAACACTTTTTGATGGTAGAGTTTCTGATCTGCTTGTCAAGTGTGAACTTAACCTTATTTCACATCTTACACATCATCAGAATCAAAATGTGGGGGGAAGATGAAGTCAAATAAAAAATTAGATAATTTAGGTTTATAAGAAGAACTTTTTCCTCTCATTTTTTGAGGCAATGAGAAGAGGTCAGTGCTGAGGAGAGTTTTGGTCAGTTAAGCTGATAGCAGACGGAAGCAGCTGCGAGCCTTGAGGGCAGATGTCACCCACTGTGTTAGCAGAGGCCCTCTCTGTGGTGTGTGGATGAGATTATTCTAGGGAGAGCTTGAAGAGAGAGATAAGCAAAGCTCTGAGAGTAAAATCTTGGTTGAGATAGGTTTTTAAAGTGGCTGGAAAAGAGAGACAAGGAGAGGTAAAAAGGAGTCAGTCAGTCATGAGGAAAAACCTCAGAGTGTAAGGCGGAACAAAATTTTCAGAAGAAGGAAGTGGTCATCAATGTCAAATGTGGTAGGGAGATAAAGTAATAATTGGCCTGGAACATGTCTATTGTATTTCCCAGACAGCAAGATGGAGCAGACCACAGGGCGGCCGTAGAATAGTTCTAGCAAAACCCAATTTGTTACACATTGAAGAGCAAACAGAAAAAGTGCAAAAAAAAAGTATAAATAACACACGCGCTTTTCAAAATACATGAGTTGCTGCAGTTGTGCATGTGCATGGATTGGGAAGAGTATCAAATTTAAGGTCTAGAGAATGAAGTGGTAACGATGGAGAGTCTATTGTAATCTGTCGGGGTCAGTTTGGAGACTTTTATCTATGAAAATTTGGCAGAACATGGTGTTTGTGAGCATCTAGCAGGATTACTTGATTAGCAAGTAAACTTCCTCGGAAAAACATAAAATAACAGAGACGGGGAGGGAGGTGAGGTGCTAGAAGCTGACTGAGCTCATTCACTTAAGCTCTTTAAAAATAGTGGGTGAAGACTGTTCTTCAACAGAGAAGAATCCTGAGATCATCGGCATGGGAAGGTCCTCCTCAGAGCCAAGTAAACTTCACGAGTAGCTTTTAGCACTGACAATTTGTAAACAGGTGACTTTGGTGGTGATGTAGGTGCAGTATGTTCTGGGGGGCTGGGGTTGTAGGAAAGGGGCAGTCCTGACGAATGTGTGAGGGGCACCCACTGCTGGGCTTGACTTTGTCCTCCACGTGGTAGGGCAGGGGTGAGTGGAGAGCTGTTGTTAGCCTTGTTTCTTGTGCAAGTCATGAGGCAGCAGTGTGATGCTATGAAGAAGAGGCTGCTTAATGTCATAACTAAAGACAGACACAAAGGAATTACTGGGGCCTATATCAAAATCCCTCAGGAAATGTCTATCCTGAACATCTTCTGCCTATGTGTGCCACACCTGTCACCTTTGTGGTGTCAGAAATTCTAAACATAAGAAGGGACAAGACAGGTAGGGGGGTCCTTCAGTAGAGTGGCCAGCAGAAGGTAGAATAAAGCCACAAAACATTAAGTACTGAGGTAAGAGAGCAACAAGGATGCAACAAGGGGTAAAGCTGGCACAAGACCGAGTCGTCGTTCTCCGCCTTCTGTAAGACAGAGCTAGGGGCAGTCAGGGTGGATTCTCCAACAAAAGCGGGAGAGGAGAGAGCACCATCTTCTCTTCTAGTGTGACCCTCCTCCCTCTCAGCCGTCCCCCTGCTCCAAGATTCACGACATGTTGTGGATGTACCACTACATGTGTGCATCTTCAGTGGCCACCTCTGGAGGGAGGCAAACATCTCCAGTTCCAGAAAGACGCTGAGTTACAAGAAAACCTCTTATAATTACAAACTAAACTTTTTCTGCCCTGTAACCTGTGTAGTCAATTCTACCAACTGCCAAAGTTATTTATCTAAAAGTTTCTTCCTCATGAATAAAAAAAAAAAAAGGTTGTGGACAGTGATTTTGTTTCAGTTCTCTGGAGTTACACCTTAAACATTAAAGGCTTCTCTTATATCTCAGTTGTATCTTTTTAAAAATTACAAGGTATATTGTTCCCCAACCCCTTTGATAGATGAACACAGCTCTCCAAGTGTGGAATGAGAGTATGTAGTGGGGCATTTCCTTCCTGGACCCAAACACAATGATATCATCAACATGTCAAGATCATAGAGCTCCAATGTGATAGTTAGCTACTTAAATACTTAGGTTTATATTTTGCCATTTTATCATATGATAATGAATTACTTTCCAAGAGAAATATAAGGTTAAATTTTTATCTTGCTTGCTAGCTTAAACCCCCGTATTAGCCAGAACTATCAGAATGAATATAGATGAAAAAGGAGATTTGCTAGGTTGGCTCATAATATAGTCTAGATAGTCCAACAACAGTTATTTCAGAGGGGAGAAGCTGAGGACCTGGAAGTTGCTTAGAACAGGAGGCTGGATGCCTCAGGAGTTCCAATCTGGCCTGAAAGTTTGGAGAATTCCTAGGGAGCTGCTGGTCTTCAGTCCGTGTTGAAAGTCTGAAGAAGCTGGGTTCTGATATCAGTGAAGGAATTCAGCAGCAGCAGTGGCATCAACAGTAGATGGATTTGCCATTGAAAGTGAAGACAAGTAGGCAATAAATCAAAGATTTCTTCTTCTACTTCCTTCTATCAGGGCTCTCCACCCACCTCTCTCAGGCATGCCCAGCAGCTGGCCTTTCAGCTGATCCCAGGTACGATCCAGTTGTCATAAAGGATTAGCTATCACAGGCCCCCATCCCATCCTTATCATCCCAAATACACCTGTTGTGTCAGTTTTGTGTCAGCTATGAAAAGACTTTGCTTGTGATGAAGAGTCTTCTGTGTCAGCTTGATTGGATTTAGTCACCGTGGATAGTCCTCTGGTGTTGTATATGAGGTCGGTTCCAGGAAGCTTCAACTGGTGAGGAAAGGCCCACCCTGAATGTGCACAGCAGTAGTCCACACGCTGGAGTGCCAGACTGAATAAAAACGAGAGGGAGCTGGATGCCCGCACTGACTCTCTCTAGTTCCCTACCATGGACACACTGAGACCTGCCACCTCATGCTCTTGTCATCCCCGCGTGGTGCAGTCTCAAACAGTGAGTCAAAGGAAACCCTTCCTCCATAGAGTTGGTTTTGTTGGCATTGTGTCACAGCAACAAGACAAGTAGCCAGTAAGTTAATTTTCCTGGTTCTTAATAAATACACTGGAAGAGAGGAATCGAAGAAGGGGCTCAGAGAAAGGCCAACCGAGCTCTTTGATAGAAAACCAGTTGATGCATAGATACTGTCTGGCCCATTCTCCAGACAAAGTTATAAACCCCTGCTCCATTGCAATCAACCACCAGCCCATAGCTCTCCATTGTATCTCTGAAGATCTTACAAAAAATAAATAAATAAAATAGCTTAAAGAAACCCATGTGAATTCTCTGACTACAGTCCTTCCAAATGCCCGTTGTTAGGATATATAAAAATGATGCCACATACAACAGATCTGATCCGAAACATTTATTGATTTATTAGATGCAGATGGGGGGGAGGGAGAGAGGGATAGAGGGAGGAAGAGAGAGAGAGAGAGAGAGGGAGGGAGTGGCAGACCTGTTACATCTGAAGCAGCTGGCCCAGGTAATGTCATAGTTCACAGGTTCTGACATAGGGTGTTGTCAGGTCCCTAAAGACCCCTAAGGGCAGGCCAGTTGAATTGCCTGCACAACATAACCCCTGTTACTTTCAGAAGAAAGTTCAAACTCTCTAACATGGCTTCAGAGATGGTGTTTTCCTGTTTCTCCCACTTTTCTCCCTCCATTCCTCACTCTCAACTTGGAAGTCTTTGCTTCAGGCTTCTTGGCCGCTGTGTGGCATCCTGACTGCCCTGTCCCCTGCCTGCTTGAAGCTCATCACCGCCAGCTCCTTTGAGCATGTTCCCTGCTTGGGGTCCTGCCCTTTGGGTCTGACGATTGACTGGTCTTTGCCTTCCAAACCCCAACCATCACTGAAAACCTTTACACCCATTAAAAAATTCTTTCTTTCTTTCTTTCTTTCTTTCTTTCTTTCTTTCTTTCTTTCTTTCTTTCTTTCTTTCTTTCTTTCTTTCTTTCTTTCCTTCCTTCCTTCCTTCCTTCCTTCCTTCCTTCCTTTCTTCCTTTCTTTCTTTTTTTCTCATTCTTTTTCTTTCTCTCTTCTTTCTTATTCTCTACTAAAGTCAGGCTCACACCTTGTATTTATTTTAGTCTGTCACACTGGATTTAAATCCTCTTGAGATAAACGACTCTCCTGTTGGCCATTTTATTCCCCATTCATATTATGACACATACAGAGACTCATAACATTGTTTCTATTATAAAAAGAAACTGGTCTTTGAGTGAAAGTTGATTTTAATACTTTTCTACTCTTCTAGTAAACTATGTAGAAGTGATCTGACTCAAATTAAATTTGGTGAGGCTTTGAGCTGGCCTCTGGTACGTGCACCCTTTTCTAAATATATAGAAATAACTGAGTTAAGGGAGTGTTTTAGAATGTGGTTAGGTGTGAATCTCAAAGTCATCTGGCTCTGGCTTATAAACCGCCTTTCTGAAATTGGAGGCATTTGCTCAGCTCTGATCTTCTGGCAAATTTCCCAATCCCTCTGATTTTTTTCCCAGGACATGAGCAGCTGCTATAACAGCTGCAAATAGTTTTAATTGTCTTGGATGTAATGCATCTGGACTTGAACACGTTTAAGGCTTGAAGGCGCTCTCCTCTATCTCCCCTAAAAAGATTTGTGCTCAGTCTTTTACAGTCATGGTATCGTTTTTGAGAATGCATTAGAAATGAAAGCAAACTAGAAAGAGAATTGCTTTGCTTTGAACTTATTTAACATTTCTGTCAGTTAGTTAGCTGCTCTGTTCTTTTATCTCATCATTAAAAACAGAGCTTTGGAACACAACTTTTTCTTTTGTTTGTTTTGTTTTGTTTTGAGATAGTCTTGGTTGCCCAGCTAGCTTTGAACTCATGTATTACCTTGAACTTCTGATCCTCCTGCCTCCACCTCCCGAGTGTTGGTATTACAGTTGCACACCGTCATGCCTGGTGTTCAACTGGGGCTGGAGATGGAACCCCCGAGGCTTCATGTATGGTAGACAACTACCCTAAAACTGACCGCTAGCTCCAATGCCCCAAATACAACACTCTTATTCTGTTCTCATGTAACCTCAGGTCGGGCGGGCTTTTGCCAGTAAATTTCATGGGGCCGAAGGAATCTGCCTGGATAGATGTGAAAGAACAACCATTACACCTATCTAGGACATGGTTGACTGCTGACAGATGGGGTACTTCTTCGAAAGCCTTGGTACCTGTCATTGAGAGGCTCAAGGTCAAGCTGAGAGTGTGGAAGACCAAGGCGGTAGATTTCAGTTAGCTGATTCTACTTCGTTGTTTTTGACACAGCGTCTGTGTAGCTCAGGCTAGTCTGGAAGTTTTGACCCTCTGTGAGCACTGAGATCACAGGGATACACTACCACACCCCAGAAACAATTGTCTATTTTACCTCCCACCTCCCTTCCTTCTTCCATTCTTTTGTGTGTGTGTGTGGGGGGACAAGGGAGTGGTGCTGGGGAACTTAATCGCCTTCCAAGTTTATCTGTATGTCTTTTGTCTTTGAAAGTCAATGTTAACTATTTTAGTGTAGTAAATTCACCATTGTTCTAAGCTAGTCGTGGTGAAGTCTGCACAGATGTAAGCATTTAGAAATTTTTCATAGCACAATATGCTCAGATTCAATGGGAACCTATGAGCTGAGGGCAGGATGGTAAAAACCTGAGAGAAGTTCCTTCAGAGCTGCCATATTTAGAGTCAAGAAGGATCTAACATGCGTATGAGCAGTGCTACAGCAGGCTGAGGAAGACCAGCTACCTTCTGCAATACAGAGACTTTGCTCTGAAGTTGGCTATTTGAGTAGATAAGGCATGCCCATGGGGTGGGGATGAGGCGTGCTAACTCACAGCTCAAGTTAATGTCTTGCGTGTCTGAAGTCAAAGCAAAAATCAGAATGAAAACAATCCAGGGAATAATAGGGAAGGAACATGAACCTTAGACTAGCATGTGGGAGAAACCCTGGCCTCCGGGAGTGTGCAGGATGACAGAGCAGGAGCTCACTCCACTGAACACAGAAATTAGCGGAGCTCTGATGTCAGGAGCAGGCGCGTTTATTCTCGGGCATTATGGGTGTTCCATCTGCGCAGTTAGCTAACACCACTTAAAGGTTTTACTTTAAGGAAGCGTAAGCCCCAAGTTGTTGAAGGTTCAAATATGGAACTTCGGTTTGTTATTTTGAGTTTTTTGTTTGTTTGTTCGTTTTTTTAACTTTAAAGTTAAACTTAGGCAGATGCTGTTTTGTTTGCTTTTTAAAGAACACAGCCATAGGCTTAAACATTTTAAGCCTTGGGCAGGTCACCCACAGCCTGAGCTTTGTTGGTTCCGAGGTGTGTGACCCACAGTGTATATTTGGGAGAAAACCGGAGGCTGATCTTGTGGTCGGACAGAACCGTCTCCACTGCTCATGTTCTCTAGAGTCCCGGAGACTCGTAACACAGTTGTTTAGAGAAGAACTCTAATGCACAGTGGTCGGCGAGTCCTGTGGAGTGAGCACTGCCGCTATGACTGATTTCAAAGTCGCCAGCGCTTGTAAAAATGTTTAGTTTCAAACCCAGGGCAAAGGCCGAGGTGCCTAATTAACACATCAAAGCAGGAGCTGGCCTCCAGGTTCTCCCAGCATCCCTCAGTACGTACCTGTTTCAGGGCATGGCTGGCATGCTTCACCCTCTACCCTGAACTCTCCAGCCCAGGGTTGGGCTGCCCAGAGGCTCTTCCCTATATAATCCAGACATTTTGGCTGCCCACCCCTTCTCAAACCTTTGGCCTCTTGGCTGTTGGACCTGGTTCCCTCTCTCTCCTCTGCCTTCCCCTCTCCCACATGGCCAGCTCAGTCCGGTCGTGTCCACTCTGGACTCTCTCAGGTGACCCTGCCTCTCCTTACTCTCTCCCTTTTATCACCAATAAACTTTCTCCTCTGCCGCACCTAGGAGCAGCCAAGCCCATTCCTTTTTTTAATATATTTTTTAATATATTTTTTTAAATATATATATATATATATTTTGCAAAACCCAGTTTCCAAAATTTAACATTAATTCTTGAAAGCCAGTATCAGTTGGTTCTGAGCGCCCATGTCTGTGTTTACATCAATTCTTCAAGATTTGTGGTTCGGTTAAGGAAGATCCAACTGTAAAATTAATATTTAGTTTAACCTAAATGTATTCAGCATATGAAAAAAGGGGAGGGTAAAAAATTAACGGAAAAACAGAACACAAGAGCAGCGGGCACCCATGTTGTAACGGAAGCCAGGTCAGCAAGGGAAGGAGCGTGCAGGCGCATGCATGCACTCCTGTGGTTGGCTCTGGGTCTTGCATGATCAAGCCATACCTCACTTTTTGAGACAGGGTCTCTGGCTGAGCTGGAGTGCTAAGATTTTGCTAGACTGGCTGGACAATTCGTTCCAGAGATTCTCTCCCCCCTTAAATAATATTTTTCTTTTAAGTAAAATATGGATGTCATGTTTCCCTTCCCTCCCTCTACCCCCTCCGGCCCGTGTCCTTTCTCTTGGGGTCTCCACCTCCGCAGGTTCTCACTCACTTTTACCTGGCTTTGATTGCAATCAAGTCCCTCTGCTTGTCTAAGAAGACTTATCGGACGGAACCACCTGCCCTTCAGGGAGAAGAGATTTTAGTCTCAGTTTGACAGTGTGGTATTTACCCCAAGAGTTTTTACCTCCTTAAAAAAGCCTGGGGGCCGAAGGGTGAGAACTGGGCGTAATGGAACCACTGCACTTGGGAGGCAGAGGCACAGGCAGAGGCAGAAAGATCTTGCAAATTCCAAGTCAGCCGGGGCTCAAAGAAGCAAAACAAACAAACAAACAAACACACAAAAACCCACAAGTAAACAACAGAAGCCAGGGTAGGCAAATGAGTCAGATTTTCATTCAAGGTTTCTTAGTAGGGCAAAGGCAGAGCAGGCCCCAGCATTCCCACGGCCCAGCTCTTGTGTCCTGGATCTACTCCCTGGATCTTCAGCTCCCTTCTGCAACAAACCTTGCGCCCACCTTGCTTTGGCAAACTCTTTGCAAGCCTTTAAACTCCATCAGACCTGCTCTGATTGTAGCTGCCTCTCCATGGCCCCCCATCCTTCACAATGCCAATTAGCTGGGGCCTGCAGCCCTCCTTGGCACGAGCGGGTCCATTTCCAGTACCCAGACGCCACCTGCGTCCTGCGGCTGATGCAGGCCTGGAGGCACCCCTTGCAGCTCTTCCTGTCCTCCGCATTTCCCCCTTCACCCCCCCTCGGAGATCGACTGATGTGTGGGTAGGAGAGCCATTTAGTCCAAAATAAAGACTAAAATGTTTTTTCCTTCTGATAATGTCCCTGGTTCCGTCCCCTGTTATTATGCTCCATAATGCGCCGCGTGCGGCCATTTTGTCATCGCTTTGGGTCATCCTTGCTCACAATTGGTTATTTACTCAGGGGCTTTTGAAATTATTGAGTTGACACATCTGTCAGACGGCGAAAGCAGAAATGCTAAAAGGTCACTTGGAGAGAAACCAGCTGCTTCAGACAAACCTTTCTGCCTCCAAATAGCACAATCATTACAGCCCGACAGATGGGGCTCCGCTTTCATCCTGCTCTGGGCTCTCCTTGCCTTCAGGTATTTAACCACACTACCTCATTGCCAGGTCAGCTGGGCCTCCTCCTAATTACCCACACAATAGGCATCTCCCGCTTAAGAATAACAACTCCGTCTTTTTCCTAAACAGGAAACCAGCTTCTTCACAGATACCACCCATCCAGGGCCTTCCACCATTAACAGATTAGTTTTGACAGTGGCAGGCGTGTTTCTGTTGTGTCTGCAGCCTTTACTATGCTCTGCAACACGAGACTCTGTCCATGGTAGATGCTTTTGAAGGGCTCGGAGCAGGTGTCCTCAAGGGAGGCCTTCATGTAGTCTTCCTCATTCTCATTCAGTGTGTGTGTGTGGTGCGCTTGTGTGTTAAAAATTTACGTGATACTCTATTTCAACCATACAGGCAGGACAGGAAGATTTTTCTATGATCAGGTTCTTCCCAATTCTTTCCTGGGGTGGTGTTAATATGCCAGTAGCTATAATATTGGCCCTTAATCTTTCACATTAATGAAAAAAAACAAATCGATCATCATACCACTAAGAGTTTTCTCTAGACTGAAAAATAGATTTATTTATTTAGCCTGAACTTAAAATATTGCTCTTTTTCACTGAAGGAACAAAATGGCCAGGAGAAAGTATGAAATCTACTCTCTGTTTTTGGGGAATGCTTTGATGGATGTGTTTAGTAAGCATCTTGTTAGGCAAAAGCAAGAAGCCGGAAGTAGAAGGAGATGTGGGGTGGCCTCATAGTTAGAATTAGAGTTCTAAACTCATCACGCATGGAGTAGGTAAGGAAATCTAGACCTCTCCCTTCAGGCTACAGAGACTTCACACTTCAGGAGTAGGAGCCTTCAACACTTCACTAAGGAAATGTTATGGAAAACAGAAATGTGATTATAACAAAGCCTCACCAGCCTGAAGCACTGACAGCCAGGACTGGCACTCTAACGTTGGTGATTTTTCCTTCAGTCTCCTCTTGGTCTGCTGCCTGGCTAGCTTCCGCTGTCCACTTCTGCATTTTCTTCATCCTTTTATTTTGGGGGCTACCAGTGACTTGGGGTCGGTCTTAGGGACCTCAAACTCCAGGTATAAAAACTATTAGCAGCAGAAAAGACAACTGTATCACATTTCTATTATCACACATCAATAAGCTCTCATTACATACATATCAAAAGTTTGAGTGGAGCTGTGAGTGATGAAACAGTAAGGAAGTGAGAACTGTCACAGCCCGTGCCAATGATACCTGCTATTTTCTCCAACTAACTGGTGATTAAAAGACTAAAACAAAAAAGAAAACATAAACAAATTGGCTATTGGCTTCAAGAAATTCTTGCAAAGTAAGGGAAATTGGCTTAATCAATTGGACAAACAGTTCATTCAGAATAATGGGTTTCTCATCAACACAACAACAACAGTTTACCTTTCTGTTACTTTATAATATCCTTTCCCACACCAGTGTTCCTACCGACTTCCTGGAGCCTTTGAGTTGTTTACGTCCGGAGCTTCAGGACTATCTCTGCAGGATGGAGTGTGTCACCTCTGCTTATAACATCCCCTTTTTTCACCTCACTTTTAACATCCTGCATCTTAATGAGTTCCCCTTCAAGACAGATGGCTTTAATCTTGGAGGAAACTTCTACACAACAGGTAAATAAAATGGACAGGTGGGGGGGGGTGTCATGTGACTATTCCACAGTGATTCCCAGAAATTACACATGGAAGCACCCTAGTAGGAAAGAGCACTTCTTATGATCCACAGGACAGTTTACATAGTTATAATTTTAAGACTGAAAAACAAATTATTCTACTATAATGTCACCAGGCGCTGAAACATACCTGGAGCCTAGTGGGTTCTTAGGCAAGGCATATTCTGGAGCTATTGGTGGAGAGGAAAAATCTGCAGGGGAAAGGGAAGGGATAGGAGCAGACTTCATGCAGGAGGTAGGTAGCATCTGGGTTGGACCTGGAAGAACGCACAGGACTTCTATGTGTATGTGCAGGTGTGTGTTTGGTGTGTGTGTTTATGTTTGTTTGTGTGTGCTCATCTTGAATAAAGTAAGGGGGCTGTTAGGTGCAAGGGAGGAAAAAAGGAGCATGGTTGCTTTGTGAAAGGAGCAGTTGCCTAATTCTCCTTCAGGAATGAGGATTAGGCCGGACCAGGATCAGGCCTCGAGGAGGAAAAGCACCAGAAAGGAACGGCAATACAGTGAAGGAAGCCTGGCCAGGGCTTAAAGGGAAGAGGGGCTTTCCTGTGAAACCTGCAGAGTCTTCATCAGAATGAGACTAAGAGAGAACAGGAACAGAGAGCCATCGCAGGGGAGACTGCTGCAGCGGGACAGAGGAGCGCCTTCTTCAGAGAAATCGCCCTGAACAAAGGGAACGAGTGACTTTCCTGACCTGCCAAGTGACTCTATTAAACAGCTCATGCTGTAAGGAGCGCCACTGAGTCAGGTGCTGGCTAGGACCATAAATGCTGAGTTTTTATCTGCAGCACAGAGTAACTTCTTAACTCTCTATTCCGTGATTCTTTTTTCAGGATGTGGGTTCTGGCCTCTTCAAGGCCATCACGGTTTGAGAGGAGCCAGAAGTGGAGAAAGGATTGGGCACATGATTCAGACATCTGGATTTGTTGCAGAAACCACCATTTAAAACTGACGGGGGCTTCTTCAGATCTCATTTACAAAAGTGGGCTGTGATACCTATTTAATTAAGGCTGCTACAAGGGTAAAAGGTGATAATGTATGGAAAGTGATTAGGAAACCACGTGGATGAGCAAAGACTCATTAGATGTGGCTATTATTATCATTTATAGCTGGTAGAGGATAGCATAATTAAAAGAGGGGAAAACAGAAAGAAAGCTCCGGGCATGTCCTGGGAAAACCGAGGCTCTAATTAGGCATATACAAGTACAGTAGAAAATAGTTCTATGAAATTTTGAGCCAATGGTAAAAAACCATGAATTTCTTTTAAAAAAATGATTCTGTTGGTAGGAGAGATCCTATTCCAGTTTTCAAGTGTAGAAGCAGCATGATTTGCAATGTTCTGGTAGTACATAGGTTGAAGGAGAAGAGAGAAAAATTAATGGAACAGGTCTGTGGGAGTTAGAGCAGAGAGCTGTGGGGCAATAGAAGAGTCAGTAGGAAGTAAACTGGGGGGATATTTCTAAGCTTGGAAAGAAAGTGCAGGTAGTGATGATCCCAGTGCAAAGCACGGCTTCTTTTTCAGGGAAGTGAGTGGTTTTTATGTTGAAAGTGAGATTTGTCTGTTCAGTTTAACCACTCTAAAGAACATGGAGTGGATCTGAACTAAACCACCAAAGCTGGTCATGTCCACCGTGCAGGCGTTGTAGTATATGCTCTGGTTCTCTCTGTTACCTGACGCCTGGTCCCGGGTACCAGGTGAACTGTGAAATAGATGCTCAAAAAGGAGTCACCAAACACTGTATCTTACATTATGTAAGAAATGACCTTGGGATTAGAATCCTTTAACCTGCAGTCTGTGCTGCTTAGTTTATTGCATTTCTGCACGTTCTAACCCAGGTAGGTTTTTACCCAATGGAGACCTAAATGAGAGACTGTCACCGTCCTCTGGCGTTCATATCAACTGATAAGGAAGCATTAATAATTCCACTGAACGCAGGGCTTTGTGAGAAAATCCTTGCCTTGAGTTAGCTATTGGCATTCAAATTTATTTAATTAGTAGGCTCTAATTTGCACTAAACAGAAAAGCCAGGATTGGGAGCAAGCATCAGGTGACACTAATGTTAGCCTAATTGGTCAGATCTGTGTTAATTATCAGGTAACTTGGCTAAATAATACAGTGGTTCATAGACAAGGACAAAGCGGTCATCAAAGTCTCTTAATAAGTCCTCCATTCTCCAGAGCAGCCTTCCAGGCACAAGGTAGCGTTCACAATGGGTCTTGTGAGAGATGCTGTTTTTAGACAAAGGGTAAGAATTGAGAACCGGGATTTAAGGTCAGCAGGGCAAGTGAGAGCAAAATGAAGATCACCTTCAAGATATATTTAGAAGGCAAAACTTGTGAAGAATTAAGCCTTTGAATAGACTGAGTACAGTCTACATGCAATCCAAACTATTGTCAATTATTAATCAATGAAAGATAATACTTTCCTTCCCACAGCTGCTATCCTTGTATGTAGGGTTGGAGTCTTCCGATCCTTTTACCTAACATATGATGGGTGTTTATTTCCACGTGATTTATGGTATAATTTGTCTTAATTATTCCTGGAAACCATCTGTCTAACGTTACAGTAAAGCAAGCTAAATCATAGGTGCTATTTTAACCTTCTGTGTAGGGGGGCAGTAGAGAACACAATTGAGGAGACAGAGTGGGTATCTGCAGGCTCCAATTCTTTAAGTGGAAATGACTCAGAGAGAAGAGATGTCTGGGGCCCTCTCTCTGTGTCAGCTTGAGAAGCAAAGAGAAATCATTGTCACATGTTGGAGAGGATGTGGAGAAAGGGGAACCCTCCTGCATTGCTGGTGGGAATGAAAACTTGTACAACTACTTTGGAAATCAATCTGGCGTTTTCTCAGACAATTAGAAATAGTGATTCCTCAAGATCCAGCTATACAATTCCTAGACATATATCCAAAAGATGCTCAAGTACACCAGAAGGACATTTGCTCAACCATGTTCATAACAGCTTTATTTGTAGCTAGAACCTGGAAACAACCCAGTTGTCTATCAACGGAGGAATGGATACAGAAATTGTGGTACTTTTACACAATGGAATACTACTCAGCAATTAAAAACAAGGAAATCTTGAAATTTCCAGGCAAATGTTGGGAACTAGAAAAGATCATTCTGAGTGAGGTATCCCAGAAGCAGAAAGACATACATGGTATATACTCACTTATAAGTGGATACTAGACCTATAATATAGGATAAACATAATAAAATATGTACACCTACAGAAGGTAAACAAGAAGGAGGACCCAGGGTAAGATGATCAATCCTTACTTAGAAAGACAAATGGGATGGACATTGGAAGTAGGAGAAAACAAGAATCAGGACAGGAGCCTACCATAGAGGGCCTCTGAAAGACTCTACCTAGCAGTGTATCAAAGCAGATGCTGAGACTCATAGTCAAACTTTGGGCAGAGTGCAGAGACTCATTTGAAAGAAGAGGGATTTAGTAAGACCTGGAGTGGACAGGAGCTCCACAAGGACCAAATATATCTGGGCACAGGGGCTTGTCTGAGACTGTTCTTCCAACCAATGACCATGCATGGATATAACCTAGAACCCCTCAGATGTAGCCCATGGCAGCTCAGTATCCAAGTGGAATTCCCTAGTAAGGGGAACAGGGACTATCTCTGACATGAACTCAGTGGCTGGCTCTTTGATTACCTCCCCTTGAAGGGAGAGCAGCCTTATCAGGCCACAGAGGAAGACAATGCAGCCAGTCCTGGTGAGACCTGATAAGCTAGGGTCAGATGGAAGGGGAGGAGGACCTCCCCTATCAGTGGACTTAGAGAGGGACAGGGAGGAGATGAGGGAGGGGGCTACAACTGGGATATAAAGTAAATGAACTGTAATTAATATAAAAAAATAAAAAAGAAATCATTGTCACAATGCTGCAATAGTTGATCTTGACATGCCAAAGTTATTAAAACAGATGCATGGGTATTTCTGTGATGGTATTTACAGAGAGGATTCACTAGGGCTTAAGACCAACCTGAATATGGCAGCACCATCCCATAGGCTGGGGACCCGTGCCACACTGAAGGTGGTAAAGCCAGGAGCTCTGGAATGGAGTAACCATCTCTGCTTTCCAGCCACCATGGTGTGAGCTGCATTGCATGTCCCTCTGTCATGATGGGCTGAGATCTCCAAAAATCACAGGCCACAGCAAATCTATTCTGTACATTCTTTCTGTCATGTAATTTGTCACAGTTATGGAAAGTTCAATTAAAATAGAAAAAAATATAAATGATTCCAGAGTAGTGGAGAGATTGTTGTTAGTACCTGACCATGTGGTTGTGTTATCATCTGAGGGTCTCGATAAGGCTTGTTTTCTATGTCAGTGAAATTTAAAAGGAGGAGAGCAGGAAAATCTTGAGCCTAAGCAGTAGCATCAGGAAAATTCTAGTATCCAGAAGACAAAATCAGCTGATGGAGAATTTTTTTTTTCTGGTTTTCTCTTTGTAAACCAGGCTAGCCTGGAACTCACAGAGATTTATTTGCCTTCCTCTGTCTCCCTGAGTGCTGGGACTACAGGCTGGAGCCACCACACCCTGGCTGAGAGGTTTTTATTAGGGGTAAGGAGACAGAGAGCAAGCACACAGAGAGGAACCCTTTGCAAAGCAAAGAGGGATTCAGGAGCCTGCAAATCCCTTTTCTCCTTGAGAGCTGGGGCTTGTAAAGTCTCTGAAGGGTCTTTCTCCCTAGAATAGGATTGGCTCTATTGGACAAACACAAGATTGCCAATTGGCCCACAAAGTCCTGATCAGGCCTTGATGTCCTCCAATTGGTTTATTAACAGTGACGTTTTGCTTCTGGGAGGGAAAAAAAAGCTGAGGAGGCCTTTGAACTGCTAACCAAGGGGGCAAGAAGGAAGCCAGCTTTCTTAGAAGTTCAGTTTGTATTACATAGGCAAGGCCCTTCTTTCTATTTGTCTACCTGTCAGAAAACTCTATCCACTTTCTAATCACTCAGTTCAGATGCTCAAAGAAGAACTTATCATAGGAAGAATTTTGAAACACTTGGGTGCACAGGTAGTAAGCCAACTCAATGAGTGTAGTTATTGTCAGCTCAGAAGAGAGAACCCCACTATGGGGCAGACAGCAATGCTTGTGCTCCTGAGGTTTCAGAGAGGAAGAAGCATTCTCGGGGGCATGCATGCCACCGTGGCAGAGAGCTTATTTACATGCTGTCCTTGCCCGAATACTTTATGGGAGGTGGACTTCACCGCGACTGGCTAAGAAACTTAGTGGAGGGAAGTTTAAGTCAACCCAGCACTCAGGCTGCTGCTTGGGCATCTCCGGTTCTTTTAAACCAGAGTTTATAGTGAAAGCTGAAATCAAAACCGTCAGGGCAGAGAGACCTGAAAAACAATCTGTTCAGAAAACTGCACATGTAAAGTTGTGAACAAGGAAATTGTGTGACCTGAAGAGATTAGTATCACTAAAAAGAAGCCTTATATTTTTAATATTTTTAATGGGCACAATAAGAATTGTTCCTGGCTGCTTCTCAGGAACTGGCCAGAACCTACTCATTGGAATTGGGGTTAAATGTGTAAATGTATTTGAAAGGCTTTCCACAGAGCTGCTAGTGCACCCTGGCCACAGAGCGCCAGGCAGGAAAGTATTTCCCTGCATTCGTCACACAGGCTTAACAAAGGCTACTGCAGCCATGGACCAAAGGAGTTCAGCTACTGCTTGAGAGGGTGGGGGGCCTGGCCATGTTCCTGTGGTGACAGAGTCATGAGGCCACTAAAACATCTACCAAAGTTTCAAAGGAATGTCTGGGAGACCAGGTAATTGTAAAGGTCAGGATCTTGGCCAGGAGTCCCTGAGAGGTCAGTGAGTCAAATTTGAACTTGTTTATTTTTGTATAATTCACAAGTTGAGAATATTGTGATATTTTGAAATGCTCGGAAATATCAAAAGGGGAATAATCCTTATGCCACAGCATGTTTACAGGGAATTCTAAATTGTGTTTAGAAGTACTTTTATCTCAACCCTCCCTCCTAACCAGTTCTCTTTATCTACTTCATATGTCTATTTTACTTCCCCTTCTGAATGAGATTCAAGCATCCTACCTTGCCCCCCCCTGCCCTTAGCTTCTTTGGATCTGTGGATTATCCTGCACATTATGGCTAATAGCCCCTTATAAGTGAGCACATACCATATGTGGATCACCCTCACTCAGGATGATCTTTCCTAGTTCCATCCATTTGCCTGCAAATTTCATGATTTCCTTGTTTTTATTAGCTGAGTAGTATTCCATTGTGTTAATGTACCACACTTTCTGCATCCATTCCTTGGTTAGGGGCAAGTGTCCTTGTGGTATGTTTAGAGTATCTTTTGGGTGTATGCCCAGAAGTGATATAGCTGGGTCTTGAGGTAGACCTATTGTCAACTTTCTGAGAAAGCCCCAAATTACTTTCAAAAGTGGTTGTACAAGTTTACACTCCCACCAGCAATGGAGGGGTGTTCTCCTTGCTCCACATCCTCCCCAGCATGTCCCGTCACTTGGTTTTTTTTTTTTTTATCTTAGCTATTCTGATGGATATAAAATGGAATCTCAGAGTCATTTTGATTTGGACGACCAAGGATGTTGAACCTTTTTTTAATTGCTTCTTGGCCATTAGTAATTTCCCTATTGGGAATTCTGTTTCACTCTGTACTTCATTTTTAAATTGGGTTTTTTTTTTTTTTGTTTTGTTTTGTTTTTTTGGTATTTAATTTCTTGAGTTCTTTGTATATTTTGGATATTAGCTCTCTGGAAGGTGACTGGAGAGAACAGAAATTGGTGGGGGTCATCACTGGAACAGGGGAGGCTCCTGGGAGTCTATGCGGGTGACCCTGGCTGAGACTCCTAGCAGAAGAGAATATGGAGCCTCAGGTGGCCACAACCTCTAGCCAGGCTAGACTTCCAGTGGAGGGAGGAGGACACCATTCCACCCACAAATCCTTCGGCCCCGAATGTGTCCTGCCTATAAGATCTGCAGCAATAAAGATGCAGTGGCGATCAGGGGAAAGCCCAAACAATGACCTGTCCAACGTGAGACTCCCCCATGGGAGAGAGCCAACCCCTGACACTCTTAATGATACTCTGCTAGGTTTGCAGATGGGAGCCTTGCCTAACTGTCCCCTAAGAGGGTTCATCCAGCAGCTGATGGAAACAGATTCAGAGACTCACTGCCAAACATTAGGCAGAGCTTAGGGGGTCTTGTGGAAGAGCGGGGGATGATTGCAGGAGCTGAGGGATCAAGAATAGCTCAAGATACAGAGTCAACTAACCCGAGTCCATGAGAGTTCACAGAGACTGAACCACTGACCTAGACCTCCTATGCATATGGAGCAGATGTGCAGCTTGGTCTTTGTGTGGGTCCCCTAACAGCTGGAGCCGGGGGTGGAGGGCCTGTCTCTGACTCTGATGCCTCCCACTGAATCTCTTTCACTGGGCTGGGCTGTCTTTTCTGGCCTCAGTGGGAGATGATGCAGCTAGTCCTGCTGTGATGTGACGTGATGTGCCAGGGCGGTTTGGTACCTGTCGGGCATGGGGAGCTTCCCTTTTCTGAGAAGAAGGAAAGTGGGGAAAAGTATGTGATAGGAGGACTGGGAGGAAAGGAGTGAGGGCTGTGATCAGAATGTAAAGTGAGAAAAAATAAGTAGTTTAATTGGAATACTGGTACATGCATTTCTTTACCGATTGTCTGTGGCAACCTTTGCATTAATCACACTGATAAACTTAGATAATTCAGATAGAGACTATTAAGGCCTGAAAACCCCAAATATTTATTATCTGATTCTTCGTGGCAGAAGGTCCTTTTTTCTTTGCTCTAGAAAGTGGGTTCTTATTTTCAAAACCATTTGAGAAATTTGAAAAAGGAATCCTAGGCCTTTGCTAGCAATTTCCCAGCATCAGAACCTTGGCTAACTGGTGGTTTAATCACCACCAGTCCTGCAGCTGGTGTAACTTTCCCCACCTGTGCCAAGCACTTTAGTGGCCTCTGCCTCACTTCCGGCTTGTCAGGGCCTCGACCACATCTTAGGTCACAATTAGAGTCACTTATTGAGGGAAATGTTTCCTTGGGTATTTTACTAAACTCATATGTTTAAGATACTGCTCCAGCACAAGATAATAGACTTCAAGGATTTCGGAAAGCACCAGGAGAGATGCTGGGTGAGGAGTACGGTAGCCAGTCTTTCGTGCAAGCACGTATTACAAAATAAAATCACTTGAAGACTGTGTGTTATACCCCCCCAAGATGAAATCCAAACCGGCCACTGTATAGACAGTTGCTGCTATTTTCCATGTGTGCAATGTAATTATAAGCATTTAATAATATGCTTAGCCGAATCATCGCTAATGCACCAACTTTTATCTATATTAGTCTTTAGTGCCTATATTATTTACTTATTATATGTGAAGAGAACAATTTCATGGTTGGCAGGTAGTAAGCACTCAATAGCAGTTATTTGTTGCAAAATACTTGAGTGAGGTAACTTAAGGGCAGAAAAATTTATTTTGCCTCACAGTTTCAGTCTGTCATAGAGCAGATAGCATAGTGGAGTTTGCGACAATGGGCGTGGACGGTTAGGGATATTAGTATTTCGGGATCTGTGCATGGCTGCGCTATCGCCTTCACAGGCTACCCCAGTAAGTCTGTTTGCCTGTGAGGATCTATGTCCCGATAGTTCCATAACCACTGAGTACCAAGTGTTCAAAACACATGAGTCTGGGAAGGGTATGTCACCTTTGAACCTTATTACTTGCTAGCAGCAGCAGCTGCTGCTTGACTAATACAATGCTAATCCTGACTCGGTGCCACACTAGACTTTATAATGATGTGTCTCCAATTTTCCTGTGTGCAAATCCAAAAGTGAGGGCCTTGTGCGCATGTTAGGTAAGTTCTGTACCAACTGAGCTGTATCGGCAGCCCCCATGTGCACGTGTTTTAGGTAGGTATATTATCGTTCTTGTAACTTCATACTGCTTTAAAATAGTTCTTGCCTTATCATTGGAGCAGCTGAGTCGGTAACCCTTGTTTATAATTACTTTTAAGACAAAATCATTAAGAAAATGTTTGTAGGAGTTTGGATATGGTTTTTTTTTTTTGTGTGTGTAATTTTAATTGATTATCTTTAACTGCCATGTTCTAAATTTCAAAACAGCACACATAAATAGGAAGCCTGAGGGAAAGAACCTGAAGGAAATCCTGCAGTATATGATCGGTGTCAGTGACCGAACTGAACTCCTCTGGCTCCTTTCTCACATCACCCTCCGCTCACCTTCTTCAGTGCTAGTAAGTAAATGTCAGGGAGCAGTGAACAGGAAGCTGACATTTCTCTAAAATGCATAGCTCATTGGTATCTTAGTCTTGGGCTTGGTACCAAATAGTAGTAAGTGGATGTTTTAAAAATGATAGAAATTTATTTTTCACTGTTCTTGGGTCTATGAAGTCTAAGGAGAAGACACTTTAAGATTCAGGGTCTGGTGAGGGCTCATTCCATGTTTGCTTCTGGTTGCATTGTCACAATCTTCTCACACAGAGGAAGGGGTGATAGTTCTCTCAGGCTCTGGACGCTCATCACATTCTTGAGAGTTCCTCCTCACAAGTACCCTCGCCTCCAAACACCATCACCTCCATGTGGGCAATCTCAACATAGAAAGTCTGGGTCTTCATGGATTCACTCTTGTGGTGTAAGCAAGCAAACCAAATAGAATTATACTATGTCCCAGGAAAAACAGCAGGCTTTCAGGTGGAATTCCAAATTTCATCTCCAGAGTAAAGACTGTCCTCCTGGACAACAGAGAGAAACAGAGTCACTGTGTTTGTCAACTTCTGTAAATTGAACACTGCTTATACATCGTTATTTTGCCTTGCCTAGATCATGGCTACATTGTTGTTGTTGTTGTTTTTTTTTTTTTTTTTTTTTTGTTTTGTTTTGTTTTTGTTTTCTGGTTACCTCTTATGAGATATCCTGAGAATGTGAGAAATCTTGAAATTTTTGAAGGTAAAGGAAGAAATTATTGGATAATGTTTTGGAGTTATAATAGACGTAGAAAGTGAAAATATAAGAGTTTACGTAATGGTTTCTGTAGCAAGAGAGGCAAGAAGGGAAAACATCTAGAAAGTGAAATACGGGGTGTGACTGAGGTACAGCCACTCAGGAATATCTCTGCTCTTTGTGAAAATGTTGCCCTGTTAGGACATGGATGTTCTTAAGCAGAAAATTAGATCTAGCAATAATGAAGATGTCCATCATGCAAAAGTGCCCCTGTGCATGCATTCCTCTGTGTGTGTGTATGTGTGTGTGTGTGTGTGTGTGAGAGAGAGAGAGAGAGAGAGAGATTCGAACATTTGCTTCTAACCTTGAGCACCAGCCCACCCACCAGCCACCTGTCTACCTGTTCTTTGGTTTGCTTGCTATGCTTTTGCCCAGTGTGTCCTCCTCATTCTTTCCCATCTTACATTACAGAGCATCAGCTCTGCTTATACTCTAGGCAATTTTTGTAGGTAGATAAAGGGATAGAAAATACTGTCCTTTGTGTAGGTATTTCATATTGGAGATTGTTGAACCTAGGGCCTCACGAGTGCTAAGGTAAAGACTCTTTATCTGAGTAATATTCTCCAGTGCTAAACTGTTACTTTTTTGAAGTTTACAGTGAGAAAGCAAGCAAGCTAAGAAAGTGTTAAATACATGGAAGGAGAGTCATGGGAAAATGGAGCTGAGTGCTATTTTTGTTATTTGTGCAACTAAATACATACTCATACATTATGTTGGTCATATTCTATCTTTCTGTGAAAATGGAGATATTCACTCATTGAAGGTGGGCTGTGGAGTATTTACAGGCAAAAGGAGAATATGTAGAAGATTAAACGTCCTAAGTGCTAAGATGGAAAAAAGTAGGAAAAGAAATAAAATTTCTTTTGTGTTTAGAACATAAAAGAGAAAATAAATAGGCTCTCTATGGGGGCAATTTAACATTTAACTGGAAATGAAAAAGAAAATATTGCAGTTGCATGTGGCATCCATATTCTCGAAACAGCAATGGAAACCCACCACCAGCCAGGTCTCTGAAGAGGTATCAAATGACCTAACCTAAGGACGGTAAGGGGACAGCTCTTTCTTCAGAAGACTTGGATGCTTATGTGGTGTAAGGCAGGTCTTGGAGTTTGTCCTAGTTTGGTTTTTGTTGCTTTGGTAAACTCCAGGACCAAAAGCAACTTGGGAAGTAAAAGGTTGATTAGATACAGGTTACAGCTCATTATGAAGAGAATAGCGTCAGGGCAGATGATGGAGACAAAGCCAATAAGAAAGCCAAGGCAGGGAACCCAGCAGGAGCTCAAGACAGAAACCACAGAGAGACACTGCTTATGCCTGCCCTCCCTGGCTTACTCAGTTTACTTTCTAATGTAATCCAGAACCACTTTCCTAGAGGAGGCAATGCCCTCTGGGCCCTCCTACAGAAGCCATTAATTAAGAAAATGCCCCCAAACCAATCTCATAGAGGCAATTCCTCAGTTAACTATGCTTCCACTTTCCTGGTGACTTTGGTTTGTGTCAAGCTGACAAAAACTAACCAGCCAGAGGCCTCAATCGAACTGGGAAAAATTCATGTCCCGATTGTTAAGACTTGATCACGTGGGATGAAGAAGACTTATATGCTGAGTCTAGCTAGGACCCTCAGCAACAGAGCTACAGAGTTTTACTTTGATGAAGGCTGTGGAGTTCTTCACTGACTAAAGAAGTGCATTTTCAGAGAGTTTGTGAAATGAAGAAATCATGCATGTTCATGTTCTTGGAAAACGTCTTGGCTGTTGCGGAGACCCCAACTCAGAACCCTTGGGGGCGGGGGTGAGAAGGTGAGGAGTCAACGACAGAGGCTCCTGGAGTCTCGTAAGACGAGAAAGCAGACTGGTTTATTCCGGAAATACGGTAGAGCTTTATACCCCCTCCCTGTGTCCCATTGGCTCCCTGTTTGCTCGCTGCAGCCGTGCCTCTTTCTTATTGGCTTTGTCTCCATCATCTGCCCTGACGCTACAAATCTCTAGGCTCACTGGCGGACTTCAGGTTGGTTCCAACAGGAAGTTTAAGCACACTTGTGCTGCTGCCTAGCGGCAGGGCTTGTTGGCCAGACTTCCATGCAATATTAGAGTCTGCGGTACAGGGAGGCATATAGTGATGTCCTATTCATGAAGTGCTGCCACACTGGTCCCTTGCCTCTCGGGAATGTCCAGCAACACCCTCCCTCAGGACCTCTGCACACATCCGGGTGCCTAGAGCACCTCTCATTTTCTTCAGGTCCCCGTTCAAACATCGCTTTTTAAAATGAAGTACATCTCTAATAATCCACAGGAAAAGATGGGTTCCATCATGGTTTTCCTGGAAGGCCCTATTAAGAGGGGCTTGTTAGTGTTTTATTTTGGTTTTCTCTCTGAGTAAAACGAGAAGCTATTGCAGGATTTTGAGCCGAGGGGTGAATAATGAACATATGCTTTGACAGGATTTCTCAGGCTGCTGTGTTAAAAATAAATTGCAAGGTGTGGGAATAAAAGTAGAAGCAGGGGTCCATCACAAAGACTGCTGCTATTGATGGCTTATCAGTATGATGGGGCTCATATCAAAGCGATTCTAATTGGGAGTGGTTACATTTTGATATACTTTGATAAGATTCTCCAGTAGATTTGATGATGCCCGGAGAAGAAAGGGAGAACATTTTTGGCCTCAACGGCCTCAGAAAGATGCTATGCGCTGAAATGAGGAAGGCCATGGGCAGAAAAGGTTGTAGGGGAGGATGAATTTAGCTTTGGACATATTGAGTTTGAGATGTCTGTTAGACATGTAAGTGACAATGTTGAGTAGCAGTTGGATATACAAATCTGGAGTTCTGAAGAGAGGGCTGGAGTTGAGACATAAATTTGAATGTCATTGGTGTGGAGATGGCCCTTAGCTAGGGTTTCAGAGCAGCAGAGCCTGATGATAGCAGGAGAGGCAGTCACAGGGAAATGAGGGCCCTGGGAGTGGAATGTGGAGGGACGAAGCCAAATGACACATGTTCTCAGACTTCCTGGGTTCCTGGGTCCAGGGCAGGCTGAATGCTGTGCCCAACCAACCAGCACATACATTTTAGAACAACTTGCTCGGCGTTATAATACACATGTTGGACTTTCATAACAAAACAGCATCTATTGGGTAAGAAATGAGAATTTATTGTACTAGAATTATGGGTATCGGAGAGCTGAGATCTGGGTGCTGTGGCTGCCTTTGGCTACATGCTTGCCTGGTGGAGAAAGCTCTGACATGCTTTTCTCTTCTTATGGGGGAACCGTCTTTACTTGGAAAGTGTCTTCTTCTGATGGTCTGCTGGAACAGATCTCTTCACCTGCAGATGCAGTCATGTTGTGGAGTAAACTTTCCAATCAATGCTGTGAGGCTACGAGTTAGCTCACAGCACTGTTTCACTGCACTCCAGAATCCCAAGAGTCTTAGCTTGGCCCAGCACAAACTCTAAAGCTGAGGTCTTATCTAAAAATCTAAAGCCAGCATGAGATCCAAGGTACTATTCCTGATAGGGCAAAATTCCAGAGCAGGGGAAATGGGAGCAAGGATTTGTACATAGATCAAAATTTCTTTGGTACAAAACTTTACTCTCATCTGCCCCCCTCCCATTGTAAACTCCTCTGGGATGTCAGGAGATAAGCTCCTGGTTACCCAGTGAGGTCTTCTAACATTAAGGGGGAAGCGCTTAATGTGATGTAAGAGGCCCAGGATGGTAGAAGGCCAAGGCCTGCTGCTTGGTGCTTATGGGGAGTGATTTAGTGTCAAGGCAGAGCTGATTGCTGTGGGGTGAGGGATGGGTAATGGAGAGGTGCTGGTGGGGGAATGGGGACGGGTAGGTGTGGTGACTAGAATGAGTTACTGGGAAGCCAAGGGAGTGCATATCAGAGGCCAGGGTATGTCACAGAGGTGACAGTGTTTAAAAGTAATTCTGATATGTTCTTCTAATATTGTAATTCATTCTAAAATGGAGCAACCCTTTTTATTCTACAACAGCCAGTAGAGGTTTGTATGCAAATTGCTGTTTAAGCAATAACATTGAGCCAAGGTGGTTACACTGAAAAGACATCATACAATCTGATAACAGCTCTCTCTCTCTCTCTCTCTCTTTTTTAATGTGATGCAAAGAAGGAATGGTTGAAGCCATAGACAGTGGAAGGGGGTAGGACCTTGAGTAAAGAAGATACTGGTAAAAGCTAAACAAAACAAAACACAGATAAAATTTAGCCAGCAAAGAAGAACTATACCAAAGCCAGATACTCTCCTATGGTCTGAAGTATGAAAGACATAGAACAGACCAACTTCCTATAAACTGGGGTCAGGGTGTGTATTAGACAGGCTTCTCTAGAGGGGCAGAATTGATAGAATAAACACACACTCACACACACACACATGAGATTTATTAAAGTGATTTACAGGCTGTGGTCCAGCTGGCTTAACAATGGCTGTCTTCTAGTAGAAAGTTCAAGTTGTTCAAGTCCCTGAGGCTGCATGTCTCAGCTGGTCTTCAGTATGTCAGCATCCCAAAGAAGTAGGCTCTAATACCAGTGAAGTGAGAGTAAGGGGAAGTAGGCAAAGAATAAAGCTTTATTCTTCCTTGTCCTTTATATAGGCTGCTATAAGAAGGTGAGGCCCAGATTAAAGGGGGTCTTTTCAAGCTCATCTTATCTGTTTAGCTTCACCCTGATCATGACAGACCAGTAAACAACTTTTTTTTTAAAAGCAAAAATATTGCTGCCAATAAATTTATCAAAGTACAATGGGACCACATGAGCACATGGATATATTAGAATCAGGTCAGGAAAACCAGGCCCATGAGTTTTCTAAAATATCAAACTGAGGAAGAGTTACAAAACCCTCACTTGAACCCCAGAAGGAGAAGAATATTTAACACTGTGGTGGTGACAGCCTCTACAGACTGGCCATATGGCCACCTGGTACATGTGTCAAGGGGCCAACAGACAGAGACCTCCCAAGTGTCCAAGGCCCTCACATCAGCTCAGTGCCCGTTGCTGATGTGGCCTACTCAAATTGCCATCTCTTCGCCTATTCTTCCATTTGGACCTGCTGTCCACTTGTCTGCTTATCTGGATCCAGTTCTGATTTTCTCCTCCATGGGTTTTATGCCCTAAATCTCCTTTGTTATAGTTGACTGAACCAGAGTCTTGGCTGCATCCTGTGAGCCTAAGGCTCGGCTCTGCAGCAGGTGCCTCCAGCAGCTCTCCATGAGGTGAATCAACAACCCCTCACAGAGACTTAGCACTCCTATGAGCTTTTGATTTTGCTTGTTAGTTCAGCATCATGGAGCCCCTTGATCTCTGCCGAGGCCTCCCGGATCCTCTGTAGCCATTCTGCAACCTGAACATATGCACATGTAGCCAGATTCACTGTGGGATGTGTAATGTGTGAGCTGAGAGTTAGTATTAGTAGTTATGACTGAATAAAGAACCTGTGCTTACTTAGCCAGCTCTCAAGGGATTCAGGACTAGTCAGCAGATTGCTGCCAATGAAAACAATGGACCTTGTGAATTTATTGTTATTCAGCAAACACTGACATTGTGGAAAGACATGAACATGTTCTTCTCCATTTCTAACACAGCACAATCACGTTATCCTAGACCCCATGGCAACCTTTAACCATCACTAATGTTGTCCTTTTCCCTCCCTGCCTGAGTCTGGAGTTGTATATGGCTGTGCTCCATATTATCCTCATCATTTTTACTCTGTAATTCCTTCAACACCATGTCCTGGTGTTTTATGTCAACTTGACACAAGCAACACTCATCTGAGAGGATAGAACCTCAGTTAAGAAAATGCCTTTAGATCATCCTGCGTGAGCTGTCCCAGAAGCAGAAGGAAACACACGGTATATACTCACTCATATAGACATGTAATATAGGATAAACCTACTAAAATCTGTACATCTAAAGAAATTAATCAAGAGGGAGGACTCTGACTAAAATGTTCAATCCCCATCCTGAAAGGCAAAGAGGAAGGACATCAGAAGAAGAAGAAAACAGGAAACAAGCTAGAAACCTGCCACGGAGGGCCTCTGAAAGGCTCCGCCCTGCAGACTATCAAAGCAGATGCTGAGACTTATGGCCAACTGCTGGGCAGAGTGCATGGAATCTTATGAAAGAAGTGGGAAATATTAAGATCTGGAGAGGACAGGAGCTCCACAAGGAGAGCAACAGAACTAGAAATTTGAACACAAGGTCTTCCCAGAGACTCATACTCCAACCAAGGACTATTGATGGAGATAACCTAGAACCCCTGCACAGATGTAGCCCATGGCAGTTCAGTATCCAAGTGGGTTCCATAGTAATGGGAATAGGGACTATCTCTGACATGAACTGATTGGCCTGCTCTTTGATCACCTCCCCCTGAGTGGGGAGCAGCCTTACCAAGCCACAGAAGATGACAATGCAGCCACTCCTGATGAGACCTGATAGACTAAGATCAGAAGGAAGGAGAGGAGGGCTTCCCCTATCAGTGGACTTGGGGAGGGGCATGCGGGAAGAAGGGGATGGGAGGGTGGGATTGGGAGGGGAGGAGGAAGGGGCTTATGGGGGGGATACAAAGTGAATAAAGTGTAATTAATAAAAATTAAAAAAGAGTAAAAAAAAAAGAAAATGCCTTTATAAGATCAGGTTGTACACAAGCCTGCAGGGCATTTTCTTAATTAGCAACTGATGGACAAGGGTCCAGCCCATTGTGGGTGGTGCTTTTCCTGGGCTGGTGGTCTTGGGTTCTATAAGAAAGCAGGTTGAGCAAGCAATGTTGAGCAAGCCAGTAAGCAGCACCCTTTCATGGCCTTGGCATCAGCTTCTGCTTTCAAGCTCTGCTTGAGTTCCTGTCTTGAGTTCCTTTGGTAGTAAACTGTATGTGAACACATAAGCCAAATAAACCCTCTCCTCTCCAACTTGCTTTTTGGTCATGTTATTTCATCAGAGTAATAGAAACCCTGAGACATACCTCCTCTCTACAAAAGCCTTTTCTGAACTTGTAGTAACTTATTTTTCTGTCCAAACTGGCAGACAGTTTTGGATTTCATTCATTCAAGTTGAAGACCCCTTTTACACCACTTGCCTTGTCTGGCTTTATGGTAGCATTGTTCCTATGTCCTTCCCTTGTGCTGGTTCCTCAGTCTTTATTGTTTTTAAGCTACTCTGCACAGACACTTTGTAGGACTGAGCCTCTCACACAGCATTTCAGCGGTTCTTGCCTACATTGATTGCATGCAGACTTGATCAGCTTGTCCATCTGTCCTAGTGAGCTGCACAAATAGTACAAGTATCTGTGTGGCCTGACATGAAAAAGTCTACAAAATCCCGTTATGGAACTCCCTACTAAGCCCTCCTCATTTTATAGTTTAGATGTTTATGGTAATGGCATTCTGTCATCGACTCCCTGTGGGGAGATGTATCCTGAGCCTTTATCTCAGCTATCACTTCTCTGCTGAGCTCTAGATCAATATATCCTCACACAATATCTCTTCTTGGATGACTCTTGCAGTTAACGTGTCCACTAGTAAACCTTTTATCTCCAGTCTTTTCCTGCCAGGGAATATTACCAACTAATACAAATACAGCAATGACTCTGCTTTTAATCCTGTCTCTCTCACATCTAATGAACTATATCTTGATCTGGGCTGTGAGAATCATACCTTGTCTTTTCTAGTCATGCCGAAGCTGCTTGAACTCAAATATTTCTCTGAAGCACTGTGGTAGAGTTTATGTTGTTTAAAATATTTGCTGTTTGTCTTTGCAGTTCCTCATGTAATGACTCCAGTCGTGTTGGGATGAGGTATTCCTGCCTCAGAAAGTTGAGAGTTGGTGACTGGGGACTTGTTTTGGCTGAGGAAATGCAGGTGGATGTTACTGAGGATCATTCACGTTACAGTTTGAGCACATGGTCCCACAGGCTGCCTCAAGACGTCTGAAACTTCCTGCTGAGTGTGTGCTTCTTCCCAGAGCCCTGCTCACTTCTGATTGAACTGCACATGCAGGGAATTGTCAGACCACCTCATGCTGGGTAACTGGTAAGAGCTATTCAGGAAGCTCCCCCAAAACTGTTAGATTCAGGTTTGGGCCTTATTACAGGAAAATTATGCAGGTGAAAAATTAACACAAGGCAGAAGAGCATGGAGCAGAGACTGAAAGATTTCAAACGCTAACCGTGAGCACTGGCCCATGACAAGCTTCGTGGAGGGACTAGGACAAGGCACATGGCAACCAGGGGTTTGGCCTGAGCATCTGCGTCCAGAGTTCTTGTTGGTGCTCCATTGGACAGGCACAACTGACTGCTCCGCATGCAGTTCCTTCAAGACACCTATCCTAAGGGACAAGGGTCACTGAAACTAAAGGGTGTGGCTATCCCACACCCTTTAACATTCTAACATTCATGTTAGAGGCTAATCCCTCTTTTAAACAATGCTATTTCAGTGAGACCTGACATAGACTACTTCCTAGAAGCTGAGGGCAAAGGCCAGACCTCAAATCTTGGTGAAGCCAAATTATTTACTATAGAGAAATTTACTACAAAGCAAATTAATTTTGAATATAATCTTCAAATACCACGATGGCAGTTGAAGTATCTTCCTCTGCCACCTGGCTGGCAATATTTGAGGCAAATCTGTATGATCCTTTGGTAATGGAGCATTCCCGAGTAGGAAATGACTGCAGTGCATGCAAATCTCTGAGGCTTTGAGGTTGACACTCTGACCAACTTAGGACTCACCGCTAAAGGGTGAGTCATTTGGCATTCATCCCTGACTCTCTTTGCACTTTGACCTGCCAGACCTGTTTCATGGAAGTCTGTATTTGCATCAGAGTTTCCAGGTACCAGTGGTAAAATGGCCAAGCAGCATACATTTCTCCTATGTCAACCAGATTTCTGGCATTTAGCTACAGTCCTCTACTGACCACAGGCTGGTAAGTCTGGGATGGTTAGTACCAAACTGTCAGGAAAGGATAGAAGCCTTGCCACTTTCTCCCACAATAAGAAATTAAATCTTGTATTTTGATTTTCTTTTTATCACTCACCCTTGGCTCTTAAATAGTTAATGAATCCAGAAAGGGAAAGGAAATTGATATATTTTCTCCTAGGCACTAGAGAAAGCTGAATAACTGACTTCAGTAATAATTCCTGATATACAGGATTGGGGAAGGGAGCTACTGGTGTAGAATATATATATATATTTATTTATTCCAAAAACACTAAATAGACTACAATCTGTTTACTAATAAAGTGAACCAAAAAAGCTAGGAGGAAAACAAAACCTAGCTTGCTTCAGTCAGTGGGGCTTTTTCTTGGGTGGAGTTAGTTAATGAGTGAAGCAGTTGGCACTATTAACGCCTCTGAGGTTGGCACATGTATGGACAAGAAAGCCAGCCATGTGACTGATCGGCAGGGGCTACCCTGCAGCTGTCAAGAGGTCAGAAGAGGCCCTGAGAGAGGAGGTGGAGTAGTGGATGACTTTAAGAGGAGGCAAAGAGTCCATATTTGGTCTAGGAGGTAAAAGGGTAATGTGTTTGAAGCAGTTCACACAAGAATTAATTTCCAGGGCAACAGGGTACTTGACAAATAACCTGTTTTCCTGAATTGTCAGCTACACCAGGAGCAAGAGTAACATGTCCCTTAGGAGGAGCAGTTCGTGCTCACAGGTGCCTTATTTGTTGAAAAGCAAGTCTTACTAAGAACTCAGTCGGAAGTAGCTTTTCATTTGCTATATGCTCTGCCTGCTTTCTCTTTGATAAAGAGAACAGCCAGGAGTGCCCTCAAATAAAACTAAAGACAATTCAGGAATGCTTATAGTAGCTGCTGCAGGCCAAAGCTCATGCTTTCAGGCCTCTTTGTTGATGTGAAACAGAAAAGTCTGTGCCACACTGAGTTTGATGCTTCTAGAAAATTTAGAAATAGTCAGTGGGGTGCAAGGAAAGGAAGGAAGGGCAGAAAGGAAATATATAAAACAAAAATGTTCCTAAGCGCTAAGAAGCCCTCCTAGGAAGCATGTTGAACAACCCATCAACTCCCAAATAGCGTCAGTTTACATCTTTCTTTTTCCTTTCCCCGTCGTCATCTCCAAACACTCTGCAGGAGCTGTGTCTAGCAAGCATCCAAAGCAGCAGTGCCTCTTGGAGTATGCGACAGAGGGTGGACGTGCTGGAGGCAACATGGCTGTTGTCTTAGTCTATTTCTGTTGCTAGAACACAATATGTAAAGCGGAATAACAGAAGTTTAGGGAGGAGCATTCTGGCACGCACTGAACTCAGCAGCTTGAAGCAGGAGGATCACAAGTTCAATGCCAACCTGAGCGTGGGCCTCCCTCCCATCTTACCCCTTCCCTGCATTGATTTATCTCGCAGAAGTTCAAGAGCGTACACATCTGCTCTGCACCGGGTTCTTCTGGACGCATCACAACTTAGCAGATGGCATCATGGCTAAAGCACACGTGAGAGGAAGAGGTTACCCGGGAAGACAAAAGGCAAGAGAGATCCCATGCTGCAAGACTCACATGATAATAACACACTCTTGTCAGAATAAGTTCATCCCCACAATACCTGATTCTAGTCCACGAGACAGCTTCATAGCCTTCTACCACTCAGCCTCTTAACAGGCCAAAATCTCTCACGTTTGCCTACTGGAAGCTTTGAATGGTAGCCATATGAGAGCAGCCAAAGCGCAACTCAGAGGCATCTGCAGTGGGTTTCTTCTGTTCAGTTGATCATTTCCATTGCCATGTCTGGGGTCTGATATCGAACAGATACCCTGCTTTTTGCTGCATGAGGGCAAAGTGAGCATCTCCAGAGATGGCGAGGGTGGGTTGAAAAGTGTCAAAAAGCCGCCATGCTTCAAAAATTCTCTCCATGTGTATTTTTTTTGGATCTCAAAATGTACTTCTAGAGATATTTCTTGTATGCCTACTAGAGGCATCCATTTTTGTTGTAGCCAAGGCAGAATGTTACCCAGTCAGAGTGAATGCCCCCACTGAGTGCAGTTCTGGGATACTTGCATTTCCTCTTCGCTCTCACGCCCGTGAGGCGAGAGAGACCTCGTGGACGTGATTTGAAGTATGAACAGCCTCTACAGAGTATCCAGCAGAGACGGTAGAGGCATTGGCCAAGCACAGGGCTGCCTGAACACACAGAGCATGAGCACTTGTGCGGAAAATGCAAAGGAGGTGGAAGGAAAAGAGAATAGTGCTGAGAGATTTGAAAGCAGAATCTTTTCTACTTCGTAACTTTTAAATTACTTACCTTGTACTTCCGTTGTAGTTTCTTGGCCATACCATTATAATTTAAAATGAGTTTTATCTTTAGCAGTTCCTTTGGGATTTATATAATCATATAAATATAATTATATAGTATAATTATGTAATTATACTATATACAAATATAAGTATAATTATATAATCTATGCATATACAATTTAACTGATTAAATTTATTTTTAGGGAAGTTTTGAATTTGTAAGAAAAAAATGGCCAGCTGGTCGAGATTCCTATAGCTATCTCCACACGCCTAGTTTTCCTATTACTTATATCTTGTATTAACACGGTCTTGCAGTTAGTGAAGTGATTGTATTATTACATAAAGTCCAGAGTTTACACTGAGTTTCACTCTGTGTAGATTAGTGTTATGAATCTTGGCAAAGGCACAATGTTGCAAATCCATGTATCCACTATTAAAATATCCTCAGAAGGGTTCCATTGTCTTACCATTTCCTATGTTAACCATTTCCTATGTTCAGCCTACTCAGCCCTTTCCTGAGATTTATTTTTAATTAAGTTTAGCACCTAATGGAAGAGCCAATTAAATTTACATATATACATATGATACTTAAATATGTGCATCTATAACTGCAAGTTCCTTCTGGCTGTTTTGAAACTATCTCCAACAAAGTAAGGGCTTCGAGAATAGTGAACCTTTGTGCTTCTACGGTATGTCTGAGGTATTTTCTTTGACATGAATGTAACAGTAAAACCGTCTATCATTAAGCCCACCCAGTGTCAAACTTATCACTTTGACACTTTTATGATCCTTAATATGTCCTTGTAAGGGTTGATGCCATGGCAACCAGTGTTATATATTAGGATGTAACATAAATTTCTCTTAATAAATCAGGCATAATTGGCATATATGCATTAGGATGAATTCAAAGTTATTCAACTGGAATGATTTTATATCAAGAAACATTAAGTCATTAAATTTGCTTGTCCTGATCTTGCTTCAGCCAGTGTTGGTATACGTGTCCAGCTTAAGAAAGCAAACTCTTACGTTACAGTACTGTGCTTTTTCAAAGCAGCTATTTATGGGTAATGCATTGTGAGATGGCATGATGCATTATTTATTTGCCTTTGACAGATCTAAACTGCAATGGGTTTAGTTGGAATTACACGGTGCTCTCCATCCTCTGGTGTGCTGAAGGCTCTCCGATGGTGCCTCTGTGCGCTTAGCCACTGTGTGGCTGACTGGCCACGGTACTAGTGAGGCACACAGAAGGTAGCTCTATGCACTGCAATGATTGTGTCAGGGCTGCTTAGCCTGTTCACCGAACTCTCACGCTTCCTGTCTGCCTCCCAATCTGAGGCAGAGCCAAGAACTAATTATCTAAACCCTAAACACAAAGAGAGATTCAGGAAAAGTACACTGCAGGGTACTCAGGATCATGAGAAAACTCTCAAGTCTACCTCACGGAGGGTGGTGAGACATGCAGAGTCCCAGGCCCTTACCAGACTGACTGAGTTACAGCATTTATAACCATGATCCTTAGATGAACCGTGTGTAGGGTGCAGAAGGCTGGCTGGTGGTTAATTACACACACCCTGAAGGAAGGACATGCTTTTGAATCATGGTTTCACTATTGTCAGTGCAGGAATTGGATGAACCACCCAGTTTCCGCGTCTTGGCTCTTTAACAAGGGGTCTGCAATGTTTAACCTGTTAAAAGCGTAACTGCCCAATGAATGTAAATTTCTAGTCCAGTGCCCCTCACAGAGCAGTGTTCGTGCCTCTTTCTCCTAAAACAGTTGCGATAGTCACCGTGTGAATGTGGTGAACAGTCTCTTGCACTTGAGTGAAAAGAATCTGAAAATTTTCTATTGCTGCATCTTCTGCGGCTATCATAAAATATGCAAAGCTGGGTGACTCCTTTGTTAAATATTTTGCTCACCGTTCCGGAGGCTGAAAATCCTCTAGCCTCTGGCCACGTCTGTTTGGTCCCTGATGAGGGTCTTCTGGCATCTCGAGAGGTGCAAGCGCAGGTGCAGAGAGTGATGAGTGCAGAAGGGGAATTCCGGAGTAGGTTCCAGGCTCCCTTACAGGAAACCGTTCTCAAGAGAACTCCCCTCGCCCCACGCAAGGCAACTCATTTCTCTATGTGGGTAGTGCTGCCATGACCACATTTTACCATCCACAAGTCTCTGTATCTTGAGGATTCCACCACCCTAGTAACACTGACACCCTGGGGACTCAGCTTAAATTCTCAGGGGACACAAATCAACATCAAGATGAAAGCAAAGGTGAGGAACAAACTCCGGTTTCAGAAAGCACCCGGGGTAGAAACAGAGGAACCAAACTCTAGCATCACAGAAACAGAATCTGCCGAGCTCCGCTCAGTTTAGCTTTGGTGTTTGTGTTTGCAAAATATCCCAGTGTTCAAGAATTCCAAGTTGTTACTTCTCTGGGTAAGAATAAGGAAAGCAAGCACAGGAGGAAAGGAGCCCATTCTGCGTAGAATCACGGTCAACTGTATTCCCCAGAAGCCCAAAGTTATCTAGTCTATGCTTTGATGTCTTGTTTCTCAGCGAGTTCTCAACGCTCTTCTCTTCGTGGCTAAGAGCTTACCACAGCTCCTGGTTCACAGTAAGGGGGCTTCCGTATGAGGAAGTTAAGTTTTCAGAGGTTAGCTGACTAAGAATCTAGCGGCAGAGAAAACCTAATTTTAGACAAGTTATCCGTGATGAGGTATCTACCGTGTTCCAAACAGGGATAATGAAAAATGAGTGAGATATGGACAGCATAGTGTGTTTGTGTGTCTGTGAGAGAGAAAGAGAGGGAAGGAGAGAGTGAGAGAAAAAAAGACAAAGAGATAGAGAGAAAGAGACACTGTGTGCGAGAGAGATAGTGACAGACACATATACAAAAAGAGAGGAGAGAGAAAGAGAGAAGGAGGAAGGAGTAGAGGGAGAGGGGGAGAGACAGAAGGACCCAGAGAGTGAGGTTTTGCATGTGAAGACCTGCTGTCAACTTTAGCTCCTGTTCCTCAACTGTGTACCGGTTAGGCCAGCGAGTCCCAGGCATCGTCAGTGCTGGGAGCAAAGCGCGTATCGCTTACCTTTTATACTAAAAAGATGCATTTTATTGTGTGTGTGTGTGCGCGCATGCGCGAGTGCGCCTACATGAGCACATGAGTGCAGAGGCGAGCAAAAGGTGTCGGATCCCCTGGAAGTGGCTTTACAAGCACCCGAGAGTTTCCCTGTGTGGAAGCCGAACTCCTGTGACCCACGGCACGTTCCTTGACTGCGGAGGGTTGATCCAGCCCTCACACCCTTCTTTCCCTGGTCCTGTGCATTGCGCTCAGGCCCTCATGCCTGGGCATCGAGGACTTCACCAAAGCGGACTGTCTTGCCAACCTCAAGCACACTTGGCTGAATTCTTGGTCTAGATTACTGACATGCAGACACAATAATTACAATGTATTAGAGGAAACGAGAAGAAGAGAGCAGGTAGGGGAGAAGAGAAAGGAGCTTCTCGTTTGGTTGTGGTATATGGGGGATTTGGTAAGATGGTCTTTGAATTGGTTCTTAGTTATAGGTATTCATGCTTGCAGAATGAATGCATAAATGTACATATTGTGTGTATGCATGTACATACATGTGCGTGTGCTTCTGCGCATATGTGCAGGCTTGTGTTCTTTAGGAGAACAAAGCAGATGTCTAATGCATTTCTAACCTGAGATTGACTCCCAGCCCCTTCCTCATTTGTAAGTGTTGGTGGAAGGATTATTCCTCATCTATTGACCCTAGGCTTAAAAAGGTCTACTTTTAGTATTTTCTAGCAAACAATACTGCCTTGTCAATTTTCCTTTAACAGATTCAGTGCGTGATTGTAGAAATTGATAGAAAAAAAACCAATTGCTATTTCACACATACAAATCACTATTTCACAATGTTTATAATTTTTATTAGTGAACTTCAAATGTAATTTGACTTTAATTCTTTTCTATTATCCTGCATTTATAGTAATGTATGTATCTCCATTTAAATTATATGGATCATAAAATAAATGTTTGAGGTAACAGGTAAAAGTACTCTATGTTAGAAATATCTATAGAACAGCAGGAATGGAAAACACACTGATTCATTTAGACCCTAATGTCTGTCTTCTACACTCACCAATCTGTTAATACATGCTAGTCAAACCACAAATCACACACTGTTTTCTACAGTTTAGATGACATTGACTACAACAAAAACCTTCATCACCAAGATCAGAAAATCTAAGGTATTTTGTAAGTCTTTGGATTTTTCTCAAAACTAAAATTTGGCTCTTTATATCTTTAGGGAGTCTTCAGCTAGTACTTCATTTTATTTTAAGTGATTGTTAGCCATAAATCGAGTTTCCTTGCTTGCTTAAAATTAAGCAAATGCTAAATGCGCAGCATTTCAGATGTTAAAAGATTGCTATTTCATAAGGTAGCCCCCTAGATCTCAAATATTTTGTAATTCATTTGATACCTTTTGCCATGTTTATCTAAGGAAACTCATAACTATTTGAACACTTATGAAGATGTCATCATGTTTTGGGACATCAGCTTGATGCAAAACATATGCTTGTGAGAAAAGGTGTCTAAAAATTGACAGCGGGTGGGTTATCATTCAGCGACTATATACAGCTAAAGCTCTAAAGACTCGAAGAAAACTGCATTGAAATAAATGGATGAAAAGTAGTCCTGGCTATGTGCCCAATAAGAGGACAGTTCCAGACACACCTCTGTTTAGTCTCTACATCTGACGTCTGTGCATCTGCACATCTTCTCCATGTGTGTGCCTCCGAGCTCTTCACCAGAGTAGGACAGTCTAGAGCACAGGCGAGAGACCTGTCCTGTCCCTTCCTCAGAGCAGAGACGAACAGGCTCAGAAGCCAGCAGTCACTCCATCATCTCTAGCTCCTGGGCCTGTGATAGCTGCTCACTGGTTGATCTAGACTGTGACCACTGCATCTCTGCAGAGGTGCTACCGAGCCTCCATGGGGGGCTTCCTCAGTTACACTGGGCCTACATTCAGGACTCACAGGCAGAGCTGAGTGTTAATATCCAGAAGAGGGCAGTAGGACACAGATTAAAACTCACTCAGCCAGATGCTGGGGCTAATAAAGGTTGCTTGCAGTCAGACCAAGCCCTTCCTTTACTTGTGGTATTCCGTGGACAGCACGATGTGGCTAGAAAAGGCAGCTAATGGTTTCTGAGAACCACCTATGTGTCAATCAATAGCCATTTTTGTTTTACTTGTGAGAATCGTGACATCCCTGGTATGTAGACGTTATTGCTCTTATTTGTCCTGAGGGGAGAAAAACAACAACAGAGAACTTAAGAAATCTATCTGAGATCACATAGCAAGTAGTAGATGCAAAATTAAAATCTCTAACACTCCAGGTTCTTCTCAATCATGTCAAGATTTGACAATAGACCTTAAACTGTAATAATTACCTTAAATGGTCCTCCAACTTTAGACAACGCTTGTGATTCTGTTATACCTATATGAGCTGATTGGGGAAAATAAATTTGGGCATGGAAAATATAAAGAAGTAGGAAAGGAAGCTGTGGGTGGCGGTAGAAACTGGCTGGCAGCAAACTGTTTTATGTCCTTGTTAAAGAAATGGGTGTAGGAGGGTTGGTTCTGGAAAGTGGAACCATCCATTCACCCTTGAATGAAAGGCCTTGTCCCCTCCCCCATCATTATTTAGGCATGACAGATTGTGCCCCACGAGTTGTAATCTTAGCTCTCGTTCCTGGAAAGAAATTACACACACACACACACACACACACACACACACACACACACACAATTTTTTTTAAACGAAAAATCTTGACCCACAGAGATTACAATTTTATATGTTGGGACGACCAGAGAAAAGAACAGATAAAATTTGTGGGTGAAATTATAATGGTAAGTATTAAATGCTCGCATTGTCTATGATGACAAGTGAGGGCTGTTGCTCCTTAAAGCGGGGTCAGTTATCTAAAAGGTTAACATGGCCAGTGATATTTAATACAGATTACTGGTGTGTTGAGTTATGAGGAGAACAGAGGTCTGACTTTGCCATTTGCACAATAGGTCCAATGATGGATACGCAGACTATCTCGTCTCCCATCACTCTGTAATAGTACCATCACTTTTATCATAAAAGAATTATGTTACTCCATATATGAAAAATGCATTCTTGAACTGCTGTGAATTAGTTTTTAATGTACTGTGACCTTGGGTCGCCCTGGGATATTACTGCTAAATGATTACTTCTGAATGCTTTCTGAGTAGCTGCATAGTGCAATTAAATATGCAATACATCATGAACGACATAGCTAAATGCCTCTTCTGGTCAAGGAACCCAAAGAGGTCTTGGGAATGATGGTGATTTTGCATCAGTAAGGATGAGAGAGAAACGAATCTCTTGTTCGTAGTGAAATAAGTATGGATTAAAGTTGATGATAACCTTTTGTGGGGTTAGTCAGTGGGAAATACATTCCTGATTAATATCCATAAAGGAAGATGATCGCTGTCAGATGGTGTCCTATAATAATGTCAGCTGTCCAAAGTGAGTACCTACCATTGGTCTTTCTGAGTGACAAGTTATAGAATGGGGAGGGAGGTGCTCACTGGAGAGAGAGTGTGTGTGTGTGTGTGTGTGTGTCTGTGTGTGTAAGTATGCGCATGTGCATGCACATATGTATGGACATGCACATACCTCGTTGGGTAGATAAAAGAATAAAGATAAAAGAATTTGGTTAATATTCCAGACTCTTTTCTCATATGGGCTTATATTGAATTATTATTTCTGTCAGTGTGAGGCCTCATAAATCTTGTACTTTAATCAAATATCTTCTATCAAATTATTGGGCCTTGGGAAATCCCTAAAGAAGGGAGACACAGAAGAGGCACCGTGAAGTAGACAGCCTTTACCCATTGGCCAGTGGCTTAGGTCCAGCGTTATTGACTGGTGCCTGAAAATGATTGGCTATAGACAGGTGGGCAGAGCGCAGCAGTCAGTTTACCCCACTGTCTGTAGACGAGCTCTGATTCTGTAGCTTCCCCTCAGAACTAGGCTTAGCTGCGCCACAGGAAGGTGACAGAACTATCACTTTAAATAGTTTAACCTTTGGGCTGTTTCTTGAACGATCTGGAACTGTCGCCTGAGAAAGAACTTTAATTAATGCAGAGCGTTCTTAATTTCCCTTTGCCTGGAAAGATTTTTAAAAGATGCCTTGAAGGAGTTTGGTGCCATGAGTGAAACTGCGAGTGTGCAAGGCAAGGCAATGTCAGGGATCACCCTTAGGAGCATCAACCCAGCTGGAACCTGCTAGGGTGTAGCCTGAAGCCAGACACCCTTGAGGGTTGTCTCTAGGCGAAGGGTACAATAAACCTCAGCCAATCCCCTGAAGCTTTGTGGGGCTCATCAAGCCCCATATGGAAAATGAGCTTATTTATAGCCTGGAGGTCCCCGTTCCTGCCTCCCATTCCCCAGATCTATAGTTGCTGGTGAGGTCCCCGTTGCTGGCCTCATATGCTATTTGGAGACATCCTTTTACTTCGTTAATGATTTGGATAGCAACCTACGATGTACCAGTACTTCTCTGTTATGATATGGTGTAAGTTAAATGCTCTCTCTTTGTAGTCTCTTATCAACCGACTGACTGACCATCCTGGGCGGCCTTCCAGGGTGTTCTGTGTGCACACTGCTACTGTTCTATGGCTCAATATTCAAATGTTGCTTGTTTCTGGAGACTTTCACTCTGTGATGATTTATTTGTTTGTTGAACATGTGCTAACCACTCAGTAGATTATCAGATCTGTGGGGCAAGACGTTTTCTCTGTCTCAAGCATCTAGCTCCGAGCACAGTGCTTGCCACTTGTCGGGGCACGCACGTATTTATGGAATGAGTAATAATAAAAGAAAATTATTGCTAGGGACTCACATGCCTCTGGAAATAAAGAAAGAAACCCATGAGTAAGACAAAGGTGGGCTATTTTTTAACTTAGCAAATTAAAATTAAACATTAAGTGTAATGGATACAACAACAACAAAGCAGGAAAAATCCACCACTAAAGTTTTTCACTGAGACCGAATAGAAGGCGGAGACCTTTCAGTGCTCTCTAGCTATGAGCCAGCTCCTTTCTAAAGCCTCCAAGAAGCTCTATTCTCCCACTTACAATGCAGCAAACAGACTCAGAGTTCAGACCTGAAGTTTCCCACCAGAATTATGTCCTAAGTCCTTAACTCTCCCGAGTGCTCCGCAGGTGGCCTGCTTCTCCCAGACCTGCACCCTATCCTCTGAGAAGAATCTTTTCAGTGTGCCTATCTGGCCATGCTAAACCATTCGGAGGCGTCCAGTTATCCATCAGGCAGATGTAAGCTTCTTTGGGTGCTACTCTTTCTCACCTCTGCCCTTTTCGGTTGCTGCAGTCAGTGCTTCACCTCATCTGTCCAGGTTAGACAAGCAGGCCAGTCACTACTGTATGATTTTATAACGCTCATATTTTCCTCTTTTGCCCACATCATCAAATTTAGGCTTCAGCTCACCCCAGCTGCCTCCCTCCATCTTCCCACCTAGGCTCCTGTATCTCCCTCTACTGGATGCTCCCTGGACTCTACTGTAGCCTGTCTTTTGTGGGTACATGGCTCTGTTCTGTGCTTTTACCAGATGCCAAACCCCTTGAGGACTCTGAGTCTCCAGTGCACCTGTCCTTGTCTGTGGGAACTGCTCAGTGAGCATGCGTGGAAAGAATGGCTTACTCACTGACTTGGAGGTACTTGAACTGGTCTTTGGAGCTTACAGGGGTGGAGTACAAAGAGGAGGGTAAACGTTCCTTATTGGTTCCTTGTCGTGTGTTTGATATATTCAGTGCTAAATTCAAAGCAAAACCAAGCCACAAGAAGAAAGGAGAATGTTTGTTTGCCTGGGCAGATGAGGTGTCACCTAGGCATTAAAAATACTTTTCTTCATCTTTGAGACCTCCCATTTCTCTAGAGACACGATGGCATTATGTAACTACAATTGGGTTAGTCTTGTGTGGCTGTATCAGGCAGCTTAGGTTAAGTTACCCTGCGGTAACAAATAGCTTTAACTCCTTGGTGACCTACAGCAGAGGTTGACTGCTTGCTCACTTGCCTACCATAAGCTGCCCACAGCTCTGCATCTTGCCCCTTCTTAGGCTGATGGAAAGCAACCCTCTCTCCCTTTTCTCTGGAATACTGGGACCTCATGGAAATGACAGAAGAGAAATCCTAGAGATTTAACATCTGGTTTTAATGTGTCTCCTTACAATCATTCCTTGTGAGTACATTTCATTAGCAAGACAAGTCATAGGAGGGAAGGGAGCAAATGCTGAGCAATGCTCCAGTTAATCACAACCCATAATAGATCAGAAACTCCTGGAGGGCAGCAGATTATGCTTCCTCTGTCAGGAGCCCACCCCTCCCCCCATACCTTGTGAAAGAGTATTATTTGCATTTAAAAAGTAGAGAAAAGCGGTACTCAATTAGAGAAATTGGGAAGACTTGTTTAGAGTAACACACCACTCACTCCTCTCATGGTCCCATTTGTGTGTTGCTAATTATCTCAGAATACTTACTATATTTTCTAATAAAATATTTAACACTTGGTATTAATTTGAATATATTAAGTCCTTGCTTGCGCGGGGTTGACTCCATCAGTATTCACATATCTTATTTCCCTAACTAATCCAGAAAGGAATTCCTTTTGTTTATTTTAGTATTTCACAAAGCAAAAACACTGAGGAAACAGCGACTATGTATGTGTTGCAGTCATCCTCAAGGCTTCCTCCATAGCAAAGACAATAGCCGACGGCCTTTATGATTTGGTGCCAAGTGACACTTATGCCAGTTACTCCTTGTTCCTTCTGCTGAGGTCTGTGTGCAGCCATGCTGAGACATTCCCTAACTCTGTGTGTGCACCACACTTTCCCACCAATTTAGGTCAGTTTGAGCTGTTACCACAAAATTCCTGGATACTGAGTAACTTCAACTTCTGTGAAGTCCACGACCAGAGCAGCAACAGGGTCAGTGTCTGAAGAGGGCCAACTTCCTCACTCTTAGGAAGCTTTCTTCTTGTGTCCTGATGGAAAGAAGGTGTCTCTTAGTAAGGATGCTAATTCCAGACATAGGAGCTTCATCCAATGACCTATACCGCCACCTCTCAATACCCACACCTTAGGGGTAAGAATGTCAGTGCATGGATTTGGGGTGCAGATACAAACACTCCAACAATAACACCCTTTTGTCTTCTCTCTGCTGGTCCCCTTCTCCTGGAACCATTCACCATGGATCTGCATGAATATGCTTCCTACCTAGTTTTCATAAGGTCTCCCTGTCTTCCCCAGTCAACATCTGCATTTTGACCCCTTCATGTTCTTCTTGCAGACATCCACTTGCTTTATCTTGTAAAGCAGGTTAAGGCTTCAGGCTCCCTACAGCTAGAACGAAATTGAACTAAAGTCTTGCGCTGAGGTACTTCTCAAAAGTTGTATAGATTTTTCACCTGCTGAGTCTCAACCTTGTCATTTCTGAATTGTCTCATGGGGTATTTTCATATGTGAAGGGATTTATCTCTTTGGTGGTCGTTACCTTATAGAGCTACATGTGGGTAGGACTTCTTCTCCTCCCCTCTCTCTCTGTGGGTTAGTGTTTGTGTGGCATGTGTGTGTTTGTGTTTGTGTGTGTGCAGATGTACTTGTGAGCATGTGTTGTTTTAAAAAAGATGAGGATCCCAACTGTTCTGTTTTATCAATGAAGACTCAGGAGCCAGATGCTGAGATGAAAGCCTGCTACCTCTGAGAGGCAGAAAGAGCAGCCAGCTGACCTTCCTTCTCAGCTCAGGTCCAGGTAGAAAAAACTCGGAAAGACTCACTAGCTCAACTGACAGCCAAGGAAGAAAAAGCAAAACAAACAAACAAACAAACAAACAAGCAGAAAACTCAAGGCCAAAGGCTTGCTAGCTCAAAGACCAAAAAAGCCTGGGAGCTGAGGAGCTAAAGCCTAAGCTAAAGCCAGAGCTTGAGCTAATAGCCCTTCTTTCTTCTCCATGTGTCTTAACTACCCTCAACTACAAGTCCCTCCTACTCTTTAATCCCTCTCAGCTGGTTTTTCTTCTTCTTCTTCTTCTTCTTCTTCTTCTTCTTCTTCTTCTTATTATTATTATTATTATTATTATTTTATTCTACCCAGCAGGGGATGGATGCAGAGACTCACAGCCAAACTTTGGACAGAATGTAGGGAGTCTTATGGAAGAAGGGGGAAATAGAAGGATGCAGAAAGGATAGAGATAATTTTTAAAAATTAAGATAATTTTTAAAAATTATCTTAAAAACTAGGCCACAAGTAGAACAACAATGCCAAAAAAGCTGGGTCCGGGGAGACAGCAGAGACTGATCCATCAACCAAAGATCATGCATAGAGAGGACACAGACCCTATGCCTAAATGTAGCCCAAAAAAAGCTCAGTCAAATTTCTTGCTCTACCTCTCCACCTAGGGTTAACTTTATTAAATCTTATGTACAGAAAGCTCATGGATTAAAGGCGTGTGCTAGGGGTGGGTGAAACATACCATAATCACCTATTTTCAATAAACCTTCTTGGATTAAAGGTGTGTGATAGGGCTCAACCACACCAAATAAGAAACAGGGTTTTACGGTTCACAATGTTGGGGTTCACAATGGGATCAAATATCCTGTCAGAAGCGTGTGGAGGTCAGAAGCCAACCTCAAGTGTTGGTCTGCAGCCATCTTCTACCTTCAGTTTGAGAAAGAGACTCTCACTAGCCTCGAACTCCAGCACACAGCCTAAGCCCAGGTTTTTATGTGGCTTCTAGGGACCTGAATTCAGCCTCATATTTGCTCTACAGGTTGCTGATAGGCTGGATTGCTCTCCTTAACCTTCCCGTGTCTCCCCTCTGCCTGTGGCTTTGCAGTGTAAGTACTGGCTGGGTGAATGTGTTTGTGCATAGACACATACGGAAAGGTTAAGGCTTGTTTTGCTGTGAAGCTGCTGACTCTAGACTGGTCTTGCTTCCTTTCCCTGAGGCTGGTTACCACTAACCCTGATATATAAGCCCTAAGAGTGGGAGCCCCAGATCCAGCAGTTAGGACAGGCTGGAGATGGGAGCGGTAACAAAACTTTGAATTACTCCTCTCTGGTAGAGGCCCAAGGAAAGTGTGAGGAACTGTTTTTCTTTGCAGTAGGAAATTACTTTTTATTCATCACAGAAAGACTTAACTGTACACTCTGTTCTCAAAGTTCATTGAAAATGTCTTTCTTTATTCCTCAGATAAAGGTGGTCTGAATATAATTTTTAAAATTATCTTAAAAACTAGGCCCCATATATCCAAAATATGCTCAACTATACAGCAAGGACATTTGCTCAACCATGTTCATACCGGCTTTATTTGTAATAGCCAGAAGCTGGAAACAACCTAGATGTCCCTCAATGGAGGAATGGATACAGAAATTGTGGTACATTTGCATAATGGAATATTACTCAGCAATTAAAAACAAGGAAATCATGAAATTTTCAGGCAAATAGTGGGAACTAGAAAAGATCATCCTGAGTAAGGTAACCCAGAAGCAAAAAGACACATATGGTATATATTCACTTATAAGTGGATACTAGCCATGTCATATAGGATAAACATACTAAAACCTGTACACCCAAAGAAGCTAAGCAAGAAGGAGGATCCTGAGTAAGATGCTCAATCCTTATTCAGAAGGACAAACATGATAGACATTAGAAACAAAAGACAGGGAACAGGAGAGGAGCCTACCACGGACAGCCTCTGAAAGACTCTACTAATTGAGGTATCAGAGAGGCTGAGACTCATAGACAAACTTTGGGCAGAGTGCAGAGAATCTTATGAAAGAAGGAGGAGATAGACAGACTTGAAGGGGACAGGAGTTCTGAAAGGAGACCAACAGAGCCAAAAAACTTGAGCCCTGGGTGCCCTGCAGGGACTGATATTCCAACTAGGGACGATATGTGGAGAGGATCTAAAACCGCAGCCCATAGACTCAACCTCCAATTGGGCTCCCTAATAAGTGGAGCAGGTGGCATGAACTCAGTGACAGGCCCTCTGATCAACGCCCCCTGGGGGGTGCAGCCTTGCCAGGCCACAGAGGAAGACAATGCATCCAATCCTGTTGAGACCTGATAGACTAGGGTCAGATGGAAAGGGGAGGAGGACCTCACCTATCAATGGACTAGGGGAGGGGCATGTGGGATTGGGAGGAGATGAGGGAGGGGGACACAGGTGGGATACAAAGTGAATGAATTGTGATAAGTGATGATGATGATGATGATAATAACTAGCCCTCAATTTTGCATTGTACTTCCTTGACATTCTGAAAATTAGATGTTTAGTCGTGAACTCTGGGGCAGTTGTCCCCTGGCCAAGAGAATGCTTTTGGAGAAAAGCAAAGCTTTGCATCTGGGAACTCTTGTAACACATCACTGTTTTTGAGTAAATACAATTTTTCCTTTCATAATCCACAAATAAAATCACAGCTCAAATTAAAGCACTGTATTTATTCACTTAGCAATCCAGAAAGCGGTGCCCTTAAATCCAGCTAAGTATCTTTAACTGAGAGTTCTGCCGCATTCTTGGGTTAAAACTTCCCAGGTGGATGCCTAGGCAGTGGCCACAACACTGAAGGAGAAGAAGGCAGGTCTTGCCAGAGGGAACTTGAGTCCTCGGTTGCTCCTTCAAATAGAGATGATCTTCTCTTGGGTTAAACTTTAAAACAGATCATGGTATGTCTTTCTATCCTGTATTCATTTTCTGTTGCCAGTGTAAAAAAAATAGCATAAATATTTTTATTTAATTTATTTTTATATTAATTACAGTTTATTCACTTTGTATCCCAGCTGTAGCCCCCTCCCAACCCCACTCTCCCTCCCTTATCTCCTCCCTTGCTCCTCCCTTGCTCCTCCCCAAGTCCACTGATAGGGGAGGTCCTCCTCCCTTTCCTCTGACCCTAGCGCATACAATAGAAGAATTGCGTTCTAGAATTCTGGAAGGCCGATGTCTTCAGTGAGACTCAGCGTTAAAGTGGGGTGCTAGCAGAGTTGGACTTCTTTGCAGGCTCTTAGAACAGCCTCTGTCCACTAGGAGTCAGTGGCTCCTGGCTGCTCCCTGCAACTATGCATCAGCGGCCACGTGACCCTTTTCTCTGCTATGTTCCAAAGTGGACTTTCTTCTTAGAAAGGAATTTGAGGTTATATTTGAGTGTTACCCGGATGGTCTGGGATAATCTCTTGACTGAAAAAACCTGTGAATTCCATCATAGCTCCGAAGTCCCTCTGCCCTTAATTTTGCGTTCACAGATTCCACAAATAAAGACCAGGGCGATACTGGGTATCATTAATCAGCCTGTCACACTTTGTGTTTTAAAATCTGCTCTTTACTCAGACTATCACAGTGACTTTTAAAGATATATTTATTTTTATATTTTACATATATGAGTGCTAAGTATACCTGCATGCCAGAAGAGGGATCCCAGTATAGATGGCAGGGAGCCACCATGTGGTTTCTGGGAATCAAACTCAGGGCCGCTGGAAGAGCAGACCATGCTCTTAACCGCTAAGCCATCTCTCCGGCCCCCATAGTGACTTTTAAAGAATGGCCATAAGTAACTTTCCCAGAAAAGAACAATAGGACTGTGCGTTGGGTCCTTTTGGATTTTGCCTCTTAACTGTAGTCCACGTAGTTGGGGTACCAGCAGGGCGGATTTCCCCTTCCATCGAATGTGCTTGTGCTTCATTGTTCCATGTCCAAATCCAGCTGATATACATTCATCCCTGCGGTTTGGGAATGGCTCAACTCTCATGACACTCACTTCTTCTCCAAAATGGACCTGTGTGTATCTGATGGTGTAACCAAGCTTTTCAATAGTCCCGGCACCATCTCACCTGGCATTACCGAATGATCTTAGGGCACCAGGGTGACAGTGGAAATGATTCTACTGACTGAAACACAAGTGGGAAAGTTCATCTCTACATGCTCAGTCACTGTATCTTTCTTCATAATTCTAGGTAGGGAAGAGTTTAAACTTTGACTCTGATCTTCCTTAATTTTATGAGTTACACAAAAACCCTGGGAGCCATTTAATTTTATGGAGTTTTGTGCTAATATCCAAATGCAGAAATACGTTTTATCTTCTACTGTAAAACTTGAGGTCCCATTCTAACACATATTTGTTTAGTTCTTATGCTAATTTCAATGCTTATCTTTACAATTGACATTATTATTATTATTATTATTATTATTATTATTTGTATTGACTAAGTTGAATGTCTCATTCTCAAGGGATTGATGTCAGAGTTATATAATAGAAGAACAATGGGTGAATGTTATTCATTTTAAAAGTGAAATTATAAATCAATTACAGTGGTGGCTAAACCCCCTTCATGACATGCCACAATTTACTCCCAATGACATTTAAACCTATCTCACATGCTGAACAATCTGTAATAAATTATGATTTTTTTTTCTGCTTCTGAAATGAAGCTATAATTATGACAGTTGAATTCTTGTTCTGGGAAATAAGGTGGCATTTAATTCCTTGAGAACAAATGACACTCACAAAAGAATAGTTAATTATTCTCAGCTGCAGAGGAAGGGAGGAGGGGAGAGCAAAATTATGAAAAAGAACATGGGTAGGACTCTGTGAAATACACATTAACTAATGCTTAACTAAGTGAGCTGTGCATGAACTTCTGGGACTGTCCTGAGAGGAGGTAACAGTTTTTATCATTTCACCCTCAACAAAGCACAGATAGGAAGGAACTTGTAAGCAGAGATGTTCTCTTGTCTTTGCAGCTGATACAGTTTCTCTCACAGTCAGTCTCTGCTTCTGGAAAGGGAGACTGGCACCCTTACTCAGTTTAATCCGACCCTAGGGCAGGCATGGTGTCGCGGTATCAGTTTTTCATTACAGCTGTCCTAATTTAGGTCTGTCCTGGCCACAGTGCTCCAATCTGTATTGCAAATAAAGGCGAAAGCAAACACTATGCCCTCAGAATTTGTTGTTTGTTTTTAGTTTAAGCAGCAGTGAGGCTTCCATTGCCTTCTCTCTGATAGCCCTTTCCTGTTCATTCTGGCATGAAGCCCTGATGCAATTGAATATGCCAGCAAATCGGAGGCCTCTCAGAGCTACCCCTGACACCATCAGCTGTGCCTTAGCAGCCTGCTATTAGAGATGCCTCTTTCTCTCACATCCCTTTCTTCCCTGGGAGGAACAGATACTCTGGAGAAGGGCCCTGCTGAGTGGAATTCCCCATTTTGACTGCAATTAGGGATTGTGACTTGATTGATTTGGGGGCTCTCTGAAATGTAGCAGGATCAACACAGTTGCACACAAAACAAGGCATAATCCACTGGGTTAAATTAACGTTAAATCAGAGATGATTGGATTAATTGCTATTACATTTTATCTGCTGCGCACATGTGCTGTTGGCAGGGTTTCAGAGCCTTCTTAAAATCAGCTTAGAACGGAATGGAAATGGTACAGGTGCAAATGATTTGAGCACTGGGTCTTTCAAGTGCGCACTGGGCTCCTAAGAAGGTGCGGGTTTTTTTTTTTTTTCCCGAATTATATTTTGGATGTGATTTACAAAAACTGCACTGAGAATAAACTTGGCATCTACTGTACAGAAACTGTAGATGTGTTAAACGGGAAAAGGACTCCGCTGGCGAGGAGATAATGTGGTAAATGGATCTCCTTCAAATCGGTGGCCTTGGCACCGTCCCCTTGTCTGTTTGCTATGTTGACATGATTTTCTGCCCTCGTGGGAGCCCGTGGGGTTCCGGAGAGGAAAGCAGCAGAACACGGAGCGTAGGATCTCATCCCGCATACATTCCTCCAGAGCTGTACCTCTTCAACAGATTTTAAGAGTGAAACGCGCACATGGCACTGAACAGGACGGCTTTGCTTAAAGGAAATCGTGCGAACGGTGAGGCTGAGAGCTCCATGAGGGTGATCACATCAGGGTACACATCAGAGGCGGAGGCCTTTGGAGACCTCATTTCCCATCAGCCAGGAGCTCTGGCCCAGGGCTTGCTGAGCATGTGAAATCCAGCCCCTCAAGGGAGGGTTATGTCTTCTTCTGCTTTAGGGAGCCGAAGGAATCAACATCTCCTTTTAAAGGCTTTACATGCGTGCGCTAAGAATAGGAGATGTGGGGGAGACAAAGACGTCATTCTGGGCGGACCATATTTGGATCGGTACCAATAAATATTCCAGAAGATGACGTTTTCCTATCCTGAACCCTTCAACCTCTGTGTGCAGTCTCAGGCTCAGGAGAGCAGCCAGCCAGCATCCTCTGCTGCCCCCTCCCTCCAGTTCCCTTCTGCGGGGCCTTGGCTTGTTTCATGCTTACTTTAGTCTCCTCCCACTCTGGCATTTTGCATTTCCCCCTGCCCTCATCTTCCTGGCTGCCCCCCTGTTCAGACTGGCTGCCATCTTGCTACGTGTCTCTACTTGCCTCTTGTCAGTGTTAACTCTCTATGAACTTTTGTTTCCCAGCCTCCACCCAGGCCACGCCAGTGACCAAAAGAAAGGTATTTTCATTCCTACAAACATCTAAATACAACAGACAACTGGGAACTGCCCACTTAATGTAAAAAGGTAGCATACGTATGATTAAATTCACATCATACTAACAAATAGAGTAAACAAGATCTTCTCTCGCTTGTGTTACTCTTTGGGGTCCAGTTCTCTATTCATTTCCAACATACACAGGGAATGCTTCTGCAAAACATACGTACACGTGTGCTTGGCTTTTACTTTTAAGTGAAAATGAAATGACCATCTGCTCAGCATACTGTTGGATGTTGCTTGCTCTTTGCAGAAATGCGTGTTCGAGAGCGTCTTGTATCAGGGCGCAAGGCGTTCCCCTCTCTTCTAAAGTTTCCACAGCCTTCCTCCACAGACATTCAGGTCATTTCTAGTCATTTGTTTTTACAAATAAGGCTCGAACCCAGTCATTTCCTGTTTGCTTGCTTGTTTCGTTTGTTGCGTATGGGTGTTTTGTCTGCATGTATCACTTTTGTGTCTGGTACCCCTCGAAGAAGACCAGAAGAAGGAGTCCAGCCCCCTGTAATTGGAGATACAGACTGTTGTGAGCCGTCACATGGGTGCTGGGAAAAGAATCGAGATCTTTTGGAAGACCAGTCTCTACTCTCTTAACCACTGAGCCCTCTCTCCAGCCATTGTCTTAGCTTTTTTATTTTCTTTTATAAAATATATTTTTACTCTTTACATGTTTTACACCCTGAGAGCACTTTTTCCTACCTCTACTCTTCCCAGTCCCTCCCTCTCCCCACCCTTCCAGATCCACTCCTTCTTCATTTTTTCTTAAAAAAGAAAAAAAGGCGTCCCAGGGATATCAGCCAACCATGGCATACCAAATTATAGTAATACTAGGCTGTGGCAACCCAGTCAGAGAAAAAGGGTCTTAAGCACAGGCGAAAGAGTCAGGGAGACACCCCCCCCCCTCCGCTCTCACTGTTAGTGCTTCCACAAGAAGACTCAGCTACACAACCATAATGTATATGCACATGACTTAGGTCAGACCCACACAGGGTCCAAGATTTTTGCTTCAGTCTGTGTGACCCTCTATGAGGCTGCTTAGTTGATCTGTTGGTCGTGTTCTCATGGTGTTCAAGGCCTACAATCCTTCCTTTTCCTGGAATCCTTCCTCTTCCTCTTCTTCAGGGTTCTCCTGGCCTCGCCTAGTGTTTGGCTGTGAGGCTTTGCATTTGCTCCTATCACTTGCTGAATGATGTCTCTCTGATGACAACTGGGCTAGGCACCAATCTCTGTGTGTATAAAGGAACCAGAAGCTGGTCAGCTCAGAGACCCAGGATAGAACCAAATAAAACTGGCCAAAAAATAAAATAAAATAAAATAAAATAAAATTAAATTAAATTAAAAAGGTTCAGTGAAATATTCCTAATGATATTGTGTTATACCCATCGTCTTAGTTTTATATTTCATCATTTTTAAGCTTTTCTTTAGGACTGTTTGAGAAATAAGACCATTCTGTGATCTTTAATGTCTCATGATATTCCCCAGTTGATAGCCAGTATTAGTGATTTGTTCTTTTTCTCTTCCTCAATCTAACTCACAGTAGGGGCTATCAAATTCATTGATCCTTAGAGTAAATTGACTTTTGGCCTTGTTAGCCTCTCTGTTATGCACTTGTCTTCTATCTTAGTACTGTCTAATATTATCTTTCTAATTTTACCCTCTTTTTACATGCTTTAGGTTTGTTTTATTATTCCATCCCATGTGGAATCGTTACTCAACTTTTTGATTTTCAGCCTTCTTGCTGTAGTGGATACTGTATATTTTCCTCAGAAATGGGCTAGCCACAGGCTGCAGCATTTTGACTATATTCAGTTAATTAAAATTATTTGTACACATATGGAGAGACATCATAGTCATATTTTTTGTTAGAAAATTTTAAGCTTAATGAAACCATGGTTGGAGAACATATTTTGATGATTTGAGTCCCTTGAAATTCATTAGGCTTTCTGTGATGGCTCAGTGTATGGCTACATTTCGTGAGTGCTGTGTGTTCTGCAGATGTTGGATATTATTTTCCACATGTCTTATGTCTGTCACTCATGTAGTGCAAATGGCCCTGGTGTTTTCTGGCCTTTTCTGACGTCTCTCATTTACTGACTTATGAGAGTTGCCCCTGTATTTGCACTCTGGTCACTGGCCCTTCTACTTCTCCTCCATATAAAGTTTCTATTTTTTTTCTAGCTAGTTTATTATGTCTCTGTTTATAGTCATGTTTATTGATAACATCACTTGCTGTTAGCATGGCTTACAAGAACTGTAGCAGTCTGAGGGACATTTTCTTCATTAATGATTGGTGTCAGCGGGCAGCCAATTGTGAGTGGCAAAAAGTGCTGAGCAGGTGGGCCTGGGGTTTATAAGAAAGCATGCACAACCATGAGGAGCAATCCCGTAAGCAGCACCATTCCATTGCCCCTGCTTCAATTTCCGCTTCCAGATTTCTGCTTTGGGCTTCTGTCCAGACTTCCCTTAGTAGTGGACTGTTCTCCTGTAGTAGTAAGACAGGCTTAACCCTTTTATGTCCAAGCTGCTTTGACCACGGTGTTTATCACAGCAATCGAGCTAGAACTGAGACAGGTACCGTCCTGTCCTGAGGAGAGAGCACACGATAATTCACAATAGTTGTACAAAACCTTTTCTTTACATCAGTGACTAATCTGCTTCTATTTCACTTTGTGTATTACAATGAAAAGAGTAAATGAGTAGGAAATTCAAGGAAAACTTGTATCTACAACAATCCAGAATTTTGCTTGTAATGTTATGAGTGTGTAGCACACACATTCATTAGCTTATCATCTTTACATTCATGACTGATCAACCCTTCTCAGAAGGAACGATGGTAACCAACTGAACTCCTGTGGAACAATCAGGAGGCTAGGTAATTTATTTTATTTTTGTAGACAATTTGGCCAGAGAGCTGAAGATTTATTGATGTAAGGTAAAATATTAGCTGGCAGGTAAAAATCAGCCCCTTAATGAATGTGATTAGAACAGCAGCTGGGATGAACTGCAGCGTTTGCAACATCAGTGGAATTAATAGACCTTAAAACATTTGGGGAATCAATTAAAAGTCTTCTTTGGGATTCAGGAAACAATGTATGTTCATGTGCTCAACTTGAAAAAGAGCATGTGCAGAAGAAACAGCCACACCTTCTGTTGGAAAGACATCCAGGAAGTCTCAGAATGTCCTGTCTGTCTCTAGACCCAGCCAGCTTTGGCAGGAAACCCTAGTGCTGGGAATAGCAGGCATCTTGGAACACAGACTCTGATAGGCGCTTCCAAGGATTAAGCAGGAGGACTGTGCAGGATTTTGAATGTGCTGGCCACATTCCCAAAGGCCTGCAACCTCGCTAGCCTTTGAAAAGAGCCAGCATCCCAGCAGGATACAAACATACAAGAAGGTGGTAGTTTCTAAAGCTTTTTCTTCTCTGATGGTCACCCCAAAGACCTTGAACACTTCCAGGCCTGAAGTTTTGAGCTGGATCTTGTGTATAAGTCTTTGCGGGGAATTAATTGGCTAGCATAATCTACAGCTGCATAAATGTTACTTAACAGTTCTCAAACTAGATTAATTAACCTCTATTTTCCTCCACTAACAAATAAATTAAACAGAGTTTATACTGCTTCTACCTTCATAGAAGAGACAAGAAATGTGTCTGTTGTACTCATAACTGCTCATATATCAAATGTATCCTACACACTTTCTGTGAAACTGTTTTAATCCAGGTTCAGAACTGATTGAATATCTGTTATAAAAAGAGGTGTAGTAGATTGGCTTATGTGATACACACCAAGTAGAAAGGTCATTAATGACTGTCTGTATGCTTAATGGTTTCAGAAGCTGGTCCTCTCTACCCAGTGTCTGATGATGGGTGTCTCAGCAGTTTCAGAGACAAAGGTTCTTGGAGAGCCGTTGTTCTTCAGTCCATGTTCAAAAGCCAAAGAAACAAGTCTAATGTCAGCAAAGGATGGTGGCAGCAGTGACAGAGAGTCAAAGTACAAGCACTCATTAGTGGGTAGTGAAGACAAGCAAAAGACCTTAGACGGCAGGCATCTGTTTTAGAGGTCTTCTCCTTCAACCTCTTCCTATCTGGGTTACCACTGCGAGGGGCTGCCAATTCTGGAGGAGGGGGGGTTTCCCAATCAGTTTAGCTTGGGAATGCCCGCACAGACCTCTCCCTGGGACATGTCCTTCTCAACAACTAAGATTTACCATCATAAGCCTCCCCCCTTCCCATGTTCAGTAGAAAGCTGGGCAGGGTCAGAGATTTCAGAGAGAACCACAAGCTTTGGGTGGAAGAGTTGAGGATCTTGCAACCTGAAAAGCTTCCATTGAACGCTATGCTCTAATGCCCCTCCTTGACCTAAGTACTCAGGGTCTGCCTTGATCTCACAACACCCATAAACATCTCCTGACTGTTCTTCCTTTGGGCAGGAGCAGGTGGGGTTGTTCCAGGGAGAGTGCCCAGCCTAGAGTCTGAATTCGTCTTCTGGACCATGCTCTGAGGTTCTGGAAGTTCTGCTCAAAGCTTTCCCAGGGAATGCCTTCTTGGTTGAGCATTCCTCAAATTGTTAACTTATCAAAATTGTGGACCTGAAGAGAACATTCAGCTTCCAGTTTTCCAATTTGTCCCTGTGTGCTTTGATGCCAGGGTGCAGAGATGAAAGGGGTGGCTACTTCAGATTGGGAATCCAGCCCTGAGAGACAACTGAGCTTAGGCTCATGGGATGGCCTTCTGTAAATATGTGCCAGGCTCCTTAAGCTCTCCAGAAGCCACAGGGGGATTCCCACTGTTTTCCCAATCCCACCTCACCTCACCTCAGTCCGGAACATGTTTCCTGTTTTAATGTCTCCTATGGCTCCTTCTCTTGGAATGCTCCTTTTGTGGCAGTTCCTCTCAGCAGGCACACTCCAGCTGTCATAAGTCACTTCCATTTCTCCCAGTGGCTTTGTCTGTCCTCTGTTGGTCTAATCACCGGTGCTTGCAATGATGGATGGTTTAGGTGGAAGAGAGTGAGGTAATCATTCCATGTGCAAGTGTGTTTGCAGGTGGCAGATGGAGGGAAGAACACAGATATATGCTGCAATGAATGTCATGAAACCACATTATCTGGAAGCTGAATGTTCTCCTGAAGTCTACAGTTTTGATCAGTTAACCGTTTGAAGATTCCTCAACAAAGAGGGCATTCCCTGTGAAAAAGTGCTGAGAGAATAAATTTCTTTTCTTCAGGCAAAAGCTGAAGAGTTAACGCATAAATATCTCACCCATGAGTCCAGATCCTCATGTGGGGGCCAGGGAGACAGGCAGGCAGAAAGAGAAAAATCTGACTAATTAAAAAAAAAAAGTACCAGTTTCAGAGCAAGAAAGTGGATGCATTTAAATGTGGAAGATTATACACTAAAATGCCAAGGCTGGGAGAACCTAAACCTGGCTCTCCTCACCAGCTCCCGGTGTGATCTGCACATTACCTCCAACAGTTTACCTAACTGCTTCCACCCTTAGTTGCTTCATTTGCAAAACCACTCTGTGGTCTCACGAGCACCTCGGGCACCTCAGGAGGTACGTGAACATAAAGAGAGACAGTGAGCATGGAATGTGTGGTTCCCACCACTTAGCCACAAGGATCTCCCCAGTTCAGTTTGTATCTAAGACTCAGATTCTGTCAGGACCAGTGAATATGTGGGTAACTGTGTTCATTTTTTCCATAACTTACTGCTCTCAGAACATAACATTTGTTGTCTGAATGAAAATAATATTTATGTGTTTCTACCAGCAGTTTATACTGATTTTATTTTATTTTGTTGATAGAGATTTCCCTGTACTGTGGTGAAGTAGGAAGCTTGCATTAAGGAAAACCAAGGACAAGACAAACAGTGGGTCCTATGAGGAGGGCTGATTCTAGAAAACCAAGTAGTTTAAGCCTAGAAACAGCAGCGTGGCCTCATTAGCTGTACCGTACCTTGAACATCAGGGCAATTAGCTTTTTGGAAGCCCTGGTCCCTTCAATTAAAAAAAAATGTTTAAAAATATTTTAAAAATTTAGTCTTTGACATCATTTTTGGAATAATTAATTCCTAAGACCTCTTCAATTCTAAGTTGTAGGCTCCCCCGAATCTGCTATGCACAAACCTATTCTCTTAAAATGATGGATAGAGAAAGGCAAGAACAGTCAGAGCTTGAGTCATCAAAACAACTAGCCAACAGTTTATTCATTTAGCAGTTGTTTTTAAACATTAACTCTATGTCAGCTCTGGATAATGGGGCCACGGGGGTGGGGGGTGACAAGACAGACAAGATCTTGAGCCTCCCACTCAGTAGCAAAGTGAGTGAATATGTGAATGAGAAAAAAAAAAAAGGCTGGAATACCACTTGTCATATAAATTGCAAAATTTTACTTTGCAAAATTCATCAGACATTTTCACCAACCAAACACAGAATTGTACACTTTACGGTGGGTTAAGTATCTTGATCAGCTACAGTGATAGGAAAAGGGTCCTGAATAAGATGGAACTAAGAGGACATCACATGTCTCACCAAGCCTAATCAGCTTGGCCAGCTACCATCCATTTAAAATGTAAGATGGCAAGCGAGAAGCGTAGAGAATAAACAGTGCTTGCTCAGGGCTCACCAATAAGTAAGCAGATGACTTGCCAGTGGAGTGCTTGCACTGGGCACATGTGTCCAGCAGAGCATCAGCAGCAGCAACAGCTGGATTCCTGGGGCTCAGGTCTTGGCCGGCATAGCTACTGTTGTGACAGGCCATGGTGGTCTAGGCCCAGCTCCTTCCTATACTTTATCGTTAGTGAAAATACCAGGCTTTTCTTCTCCTTGACCTAGTGTTGTCAGAAATGTTGTGCTTATGCACCTTTGTCCTGATGACAGTAATTTTCCTTGACAAAAATGAAGCAATGCAAAGAAGAGGATAAAGAATACTGACATTGTTGTGCCCGAATTGCGATACCCCAAAAGACCACCACCAGGAGCCGAGTCCTTTGCAAACCATATAAGGATCTTTGTTATTACAAATTACAAGCTGCAGCTTGGGCCCACACCCTCCACCACCAAAGCAGTGAGAGCCAAGAGCCTCGTGCTCAGGTTAGTTGGGTGATTTAAGGATTCTGGTCCCTCCCAGCATTCCCAAGGCAGGGGCGATTCCTGCCTGGCAAGCATCTATTGGTTAAAATGCTGCATTTTGAATTGATTGGCTATAGGAATGTCCCCAAACCATTAATGATCTGGTGTCCCTCCCTAGCAACTGTATCTCTAGTGACTGGGGGAAGAATGCAGTAAGGCGGGTTCTTCCTCTCAGAGCATTACTGGACCTCACCCAACTAGTTCAGGCCTTAAACTTTAATAATAACTGCTGATTTTTAATCTTTTGGTCTCTCAACATGTTCTGTAGGGGCACAGAAAAGAGTTGAAGATCAGCGGGCCAGAAGAGGCAAGAGAGTGTCGGGTGCTGAAGAATGAGGAACTAGCTAAGATTCACCCACCAAGTGTGGAGGAGTGAAAGGCCAGGGTGAAGAAGCTGGGGGATAAGGGGACTTACCTCAGGGGAGGCAGGGGCTAAAAGGCTGTGGTGAAAGCGGGAGAAAGAAACCCTGAGGACTTGATAGTGCTTAGAGCATGATGACTGAGTGCAACCTGTGATTTCTATCTGGGCAGCCTTCTAATCAGATACTGGCATGATAAAATGAACCTATTAGTGAACTCCTCGAGTTTGCCAGCAGGTTTTAGCGGCACTGCCTTTTCTTTTTAAAGGCAAGCTTATTGCCATTCTTTCCCACTTGGCAATTCCACTGTCAGACTCGGATGATTTGCTGACATTTTAGCACCAACTACAATCTATTTTCCTCACTAAATTCTGAATTAGAGACTTTATGCACATAATACAGATTTAAAACATTTCCCTGCAGAGGTTAATGTGCTTAAAGGTCAGTGGAGTGGGGTGTGTTTTGGAAGACTGTAGTATAAAGCATTTAAAAAATATAGATTTGACAGGTCTTTTGCAAGCTTTATTGTCTAAAATGTAATGTGTAGTTTCTGTGAGATTAATATACTCACAAAGGAAATCGTTACTGGTCCATTGATGGACTGAACTGTTTCTGAAGCTATTGTAACACCAAATCCATAGAGTGCAGTGCTCACAGGGCAGCGGCGAAGGTATAACTCAGCCCTGTGTGATCGCAATGTTTAAGTAGAAAGCGAGATCCAGGGTAAGTGCTCTGTAACAATGTCTTCTCCAAATAACAGAGTATTTACTGATCCACCGAGAAAGCGGTGCTGTTCAAAGGGATTGTGCGCATCTCCAGCAATTAGCGTGTCTCTGAAGCATCTCCTGCAATTCCCAGGGAAGACAGGGAAATGTTATCTACCACGTGAAATGTAGGGGTCATTTCAAAAGTAATGGGTACAGACACAGAGCTGCAAACAATTTTAAGGTTTACACGTCACTCAAAGAAATTGGATTAGTGCCTAGAAAAAAGATGCCTCATTATTATTATTTTTTCACGTCTTAAGGTCATTTGGGACAAGACAGAATAATATTTACCTTCTTTTGAAATGCAATGAGCAAGAAGGCAGAAGGTTCTGTGTCATTTAAAATGTTAGTGTTCTGAGCTTATTTTGTTCTAAGTAACATCACCTGAACAATGACATGGACATATTGGGAAATTTACAATGGCATGCAAAGAATGGCTGAAGTTCTAGCGCTCGGGTACACTTCTGTGTGTTATATGAGATTAGCCATGTTTTGAACAATGCCCTCCCCGCCAGTATCTGTTCACACATACCTCAATTCCTAGAGCCCTTGGTGCTACTTTATTTGAAAAAAAAAAAAAAAACCAAAAAACAAAAAACAAACAAACAAAAAAAAATGGGGGTGGTGGTTCTATATAGGCCAGAGACATCAGATGCCTCTGAAGTTGAGAGTTACAGGTGATTGTGAGCTGCCCAGTGTGGGCACTGGGACTTGAACTTGGCTTATCTACAAAAGCAATATGTACCCTTAAGAGCTGGGCTATGTCTCTAGTCCCTTTGACATCAATATTAACCATCAAAAAATGCCTAAGTTGGACAGTCCACTATGCTTTAATTGTTGGGAACATGGACCATGTTCTCAGGAGTGTGAAAGAGGGAGGGCTCTGTGTCGGAGACCTAATTTTAGTCCTAACTCCTAGTGTATCTGGATATATTTACATAATATTACAGACTCCCAGGTTCCCTGGGCTTCACCCACTTCCCAAGCTCTCCCTTGACCCTGAGACTACTTGACCCCCGGCGTGCTTATCCACTTTTGTTCTCTGAGCCTGGAGAGGCGAGCTCCTGGAGTCGGTACCTCCAGCCTAGGAAGGTACTGTAGGAAGCTCCCCAGCAGCCACTGTGAGAGTTTGGTGAGGTGATCTGGAATTTGTGGGAACGTCACGTCATGCCACACGGGTAAGCCCAGGAGATGGGAGACGGGAAGAAGCCATGCAGGCATTTGTCCTCTCCTCAGGAAACTGCAAGCTGTTTCACAGAAAAGCCTGTCTGGAGACATCCCAGGTGGCTGAGTAGCCGCACCTGCTGAACACCAGCTGTGTGTATTTGAGGCTCGTGGCAATGCCATGGCCAGGGCAATGACATGCTATAGCTTTTCACTTTTCCTGTCACACTTACTTTTTCATCAACTCCTGCTGCCTCGGGACCCTGCCTTCCTAACACAGACCTGTGCAAGCTGAGACTGCCTTTATGCCTCATGAATGCTTAGGAGGCTGAAAAACACGCAGGTTTTTCTAGCTTTCAGAACTTGCCTTTTTGATGTTTTAGCAAGTGAAGGACAATCGAGCAATCGCGTCATCTATAATGTGGTCTGATTACTATGGACCAACGGCTAGAATTCACTTTGACTGATACCTCACTCCCCATTCAAAGGTTAGGAAAATGGACATGGTCACAAACATTGTTTATTTTAAAAGCAAGAACCTGCGACTCATGTTACCCCGTCAGTTTCCCCAGCTGTTGATTCACACTTCTTCGTTGCTTATGGCATCTATTGCTGCAGAGTGGGGCCAGCCAAACACCAGGAAAGAAGACAGTTCTGCCACAGTCCACCAATTTTCTGGCCTCATCAGCATGGATGTCAGATTGTGCTCCTGTTGAGACAAGTGTCCTCTAGGCCAAGGGTGATAAATCTTATCTTAGTGAATTGCGTTTTTGCTGGAAATGTCATTTAGGGTTTTGGCAAAGCTGCAAGGAGAAGAATAATCTGTATATTCTCGAGGAGTGAGAACGGGTCCAAAGCTGCTCAATGGAGCTATTTCCTCAGCAGCTGGGCAAGCAGCTGGCAAGGTTTTGAATAAGCATTCCTGCTTCGAGTTCCAGTTCCATGGGAGGAGAGAAAGTCAGCATGAACCAACGTCTGTTTCTACAGTTTGGTTGCAAGGTGAAGGACAGCTAAAACAGTTTATAGAAGAGGAAGCTGGGTCCCTGTCTAATCGGAAAAAGAACGATAACAGGTACGTAGGTCTTTACTTATATGTACCATTTCAATATTTGACCCACTTAAATACTGAGGGAAGGGACATCTATTGAGCTAAAGTGTAGTCAGTCCGAGAACGTTTCCCTTGTCACCAAGATGACTCAGAATACCATGAGGGTTCTGAAGTTTTGTGGGCCTTTTGTCTCTCTGACCTTGGTTTCCTGGTTTGGAAAATGAACACAGTCTTCGAAGGGCTTTCCTATGGGTTTGTGATCCATGGAAACTTTTTTTTTTTCAATGCAGTTTATTCAGGAACCTTGAACAATCCTCGGACCCTGGGGAAAGCCAGCCCACAGCTTAGATAGCCTCTGGGTAGTCAACCCAGGCGTGCCACGTGGGCAATGCAGATAGGTCCACATACATGGAAGCAAGCCAGATCCTCAGCCTTAGCCAAATGTGGAATTGTTCCTAACAGAGAGCACTCACCATCGGGAAGGTGGAAGGCGGAAACCAGCTCCATCTTTAATGCATAGCATTCCGCAGCTCTCTATAGTTCCCCCTAGACGCATCAGGCAAGAGTAGAGGTCTGATCTGTGATATTAGAAATAAATTGGGACTTTGTACTGATGTTCATTTAGGTGTCATCCACCCAAAGAGCATCAGACCCGTCCAATACCTTTTTCTCAGAGGCGGGACCTGGGGCATCAACCCGCATGCAACCAGACATGCTCTTCTCTGGGTCCAAAGCGGCTGACCCTGAGTGCAGTGCTTAGCCTCGCAGCCTGAGCATAACATTTTAGCTTTTTATGGTATCCAACCATGCTTGGGAAGAATGTCCTGCTTCAATGGCTGTAAAGGCCTGAATGATCATGGCTGCATCACACTGTTGTGAGACTCTAATCTTGCATATATACCACAGGCAAACCAAGGAGACCAACACCAGAAGGCCTGCTAACGCTCCCATGCCCGCCCATTCCTTCAGATGATTCATGGCTGCAGCAATCTATGATGATAATCCTGTGGCTAGTCCTGCGTCCACTCTGGTAGAATTTACTGTGACAATGGCCACTCTCAGCTGCTCCATCGTAGTATCGAATTCTCCAGTCCAATTACCTAAAATGTAGCTCGACAATTGTTTGATCCATGGAAACTTTAGCCCTAATCTTCTTAAAGGGTAAAGCTGGACAGTTGGGGTTGTATTCTTTTGGTGTCATTGAGTGATACAGCCCCTGGCAACACTCTGTCTACCTGATGGAGCTGGGCAAACACAAGGCATCAACAGGCCTGTCCTCCAGCATCTCTGGTGGATAAGGAAGAATGCACAATTTGTGGGAGGACTCTGGAGACAGGGGAAATGATGTTCAAAGTTATCCTTGTCATTTACCAGCTGTGGAAACTTTGTAAGTTGTTTATTGTTTCAGTGGTTAGTCTTCTAATTGGAAAAGGGAGAACAAGAACAACTATTTTGTACCATATTGGATAAATAACATTTATACGGTGTCCGGCGCCTAGTAGGCACTTAATGGATGAAAGTCATTAAGACGAATTTGCAAATGTTCTCAAGACCTTTTAGTACAGAAGTCTACAAGCACAGCATGTCCTGACCCATCCTGTCTGTATCAAATATTGAGCATGGTTTCCAGCACACTTAAAGCTTTGGGAATAAAAATAATATTGAAGCCAAGATTATTTTTCTCTTCCACATGTGGTTTCTCATGGCTCTACATGTGTGGCTTGGGTTTTGGAGCCCATCCTGTTGTTACGCAACAACCAGATGGTCCAAAGATGCTGTGTTGGACAGAGAGGTACAGTTAAAACACACACAAGTAACATCAGGTCAGATCCACGATGCTGGCAGGAGATGGACTTGGCCAGGTGTTACCAGCCTCGCCCCAGCTGACTCCCAGGTGCAGCTCAGAGGAAAACTATTCACCCAGCTGAGTTCTCTGCCACAGTTAGGTCAGGGTTCTGGCACAGCCCACTTATGAGCTCCCAAACGGGGTGAGTGCAGAGGGAGAAAATTCTAGCTTTTGTGTGAGGATGGGGAGTTACCTCTAAGAACTGCCAGTGCCTGACTTTACAGTGTTACTCTTCTGGAACTCCATGCAGCAGCTGATCCTGCCACTGCCCCCCCATCTACTCCTGTGACCTCCCCATCCACCCCAATCCTCCCTGTGTCAGCTGCCCCCTTCTGCTGCTATGACTCCTCATCTACTCCTATTTCTCCACCTGACAGCTGACCTTCCCCGCCCCCATCAGCTCGGGTTCCTGACTCTAATTAGCCCCCCAGGTGGACCTTTTCCTTGACGTGTTCACCTCCCTTGTGATACTCGTGGAAATCTCTCCTTTTGCCTGTGATTCCAGATAACTGAAATTCTACGTAGCCACACATATTCCTCACTGAAGGCAAAACTCAGAACATGTAGATTAAGGTTTAGCTTTCTTTCCCTCAGCAGTCCTGAACTGTATGCCTTTAATGTGCCTTTCAGGGATGTGCTATGCTGTTTATCTCTGGTATTGGCAATTGGGTCTTCTCAATGATTTTTTTTTTTAAATCTTGATCATAAAGAAAATATAAAATGCTTAATGTGAATAGCTTATTATTACTAGAAATTGAATTCAACTTCTATCACATCCAGATACATCCTCTAGACATGATCCTGTCCATTTTTGCCCTTTTCTAGCACATAAGCCCTCAGCCTCTGTTCTAGAAACAGCTGCTGGCAATTTTGTAATGAGTCTTCATTTTAATTAATCAACTGAAGTACACATGGGAGGTCTACATTTACTGTGTCAAAATTTTGACAGAAGCATGCATGCAGGAAAATCAGGCGACATGGAAAAAATCCAGATGCTTTTTCTGACAGCATTTCAAGAAGCAATCAGAAATTTGCACATTAGAAATATACGACCGCCTCTGCATAGAAATGCATGTATCCCCTTTCCTTTAAAAAGGGTACATGTTATTTTACTAGAACAAGCATAACAGTACAATAACGTAGGAACAGAATAATGTGTTTGGGAAGAAAGACAAAATTCACAAACCTAAGACCTGAATAACCGTAACTAAGAGGAGGATCATAGGAGGAGGGGGAGGCTTCCCATCCTGCTCCAAAAACATGGAAGCACAAGCAGACAACAAGCTTGCTGAGAGCAGGATGGTCTACCTGTGGGAGAACAAGGAAGCCATAAGCCCCACTTCCTGACAAACTCTAAAGCCTTCGGGATTTTAGGAGAATGGTATAGAAAAGCAAGCCATGGCTGAGGTATCCTTGTGTGAAAGCTGAATTGCTTTGGTGAGGATGCCAGGGAAGGGGGTTCTGTGAAGAAGCTCAGGCTGACACAGAAAGAAAGGCCTTCCACCTTATGCCCAGCAATATGTGCGCCTGGTGCCAAACACCGTTTTTGTGCATGCATGGGTGCCAACTTCTACATTCCCATGGACTGTATTCTTATTACCGTATTCGATTGTGTTGGTTCTGAAATGCTGTTTCCACACTCTCAGAACAGTTCTTCACACACAGTTTCTCTGGTGGTAAAATAACTGAATTCAAACAAGTAAAAGGGGCTAGTGAGATGGCTCAGCAGGTAAAGATGCCATGCCTGGTGAGCTGGGTTAGAGTCCCTTGGTCCTCATGGTGGAAGGAGAGACTTGATTGACTGACGGATTGACTTCTTTTTTTCTTCTTTTCTATTTATTTATTTAAAATGGATTTTTTCTTATACAGTTCATCCTGACCATAGTTTCCCCTCTCTCCACTTCTCCCAGCTCCCCACATGTCCTCTCTAGCCCATATCCATTCCCCCTTGATTTCCCTTCAGACAAACAGCGGGCCTCCAAGATACAAAAAACCAAACACGACAAACCAAAATACAGCAAGACAAAAACCCTCATATGAAGGCTGGAAAAGGGAAATCAATGGGAGGAAAAAATTCTCAAAAACAGGCAAAAGAGTCAGAGATACCACTGATGCCACTTGGTGTCCCACAAAGACACCAAGCTACCAGCCATAACATATAGGCAGAGCGCCTGGTGCTGACCCATGCAGACCCTGTGCTTAGCATGTCGGTCTCTGTGAGCCCATGGCAGCTCTGCTAGTTGGGTTAGTGGGCCATGATCTCCCGTGTCTGCCATCCCCTCTGACTCTCAGTCTTTCTTTTTTTGTTCTTCTCTTCGTTGGGGTTCTGCAAGCTCTGAGAGATCTCCAATTTAGATTCTCTCTCTGCATAACATCTGTCTGTGGGTCTCTGGATCCACTACCATCTGCTGCGACAGGAAGCCTCTCTTGTAACTACTTGGACAGGTTCTCATCTGTAAGCATAGCAGAATATCATTAGGAATCATTTCCTTTTGTTGTTGTTGTTATTTTTTATTTATTTCTTTTTTGCGAGTCCTATTTGGTTCCACCCTAGAACTCGGGGCTATCCAGTCTCTAGGTCCTGGTCATCCTGGCAGTGTAAGGCATGGTGCTTCTCTCATGGAGTGGGCCTCGGGTTAAACCAGGCATTGGTTGGCCACTCCCATAACCATTGTCCTGCATCACCATTGTCCTGGCACATCCTGCTGTTAGACAGATTGTAGATGCAGTGTTTTGTGGATGGGCTGGTGTCCATGTTTTCCTTTCCTTAGCCTACAGAGAACTTCCTGTGGAAGAGAGATCAGAACGTGAAGGGTGAAGGGACTGGCTCCACTTCTCTAAGTTCAATGAGCTGCATGGAAGTTGTTCTTGGCAATGGGCCCACGCTGTCAGCTGACGGTTTTCAGAGAGCAACCCTCTGTCTTAGCAGCAGTCTGGGTTGTTTGGGGATCTCTGTGGCAGTCCCTGGGTCAACAAACAAATGCAACCCAGTCCCACCACTAGAAGCCTGGCCTGGCTAGAAAAGATGGCCAGTTCAGACTCTGTGCCCTCCATTACTAGGAGTCCTCACTAAGGTCACTCTCACAGAGTCCAGGAAGTTCCGACTGCAACAGGAAGTTTCCACACTGCCTCACAATTGCTCCCCAATTTGAGGTGTCTCTCCTCACATTCTCTCTCTCCATCTACACAAACCTGATTCCCCCTGCTCTCAGACCTACCCACCCTAGCCCACCCACAAGATCTATTGTATTTCCTCCTCACCCCAGAACCCTCCTCCTGACATAACCTCTCTGTGTCTGTAGATTGATTATCATGTATTTAACAACTAATACCCACTTACAAGTGAGTACCTGCCATATTCATTTGTGTGGGCCTGGGTTACCTCACGCAGGATGATTTTTTTTTTTCTAGTTGCATTCATTTGCCTACAAATTTCATGATGGCATTGTTTTTAACAGCTGAGTAATACTCTATCATGTAAATGTACCATATTTTCTTTGTCCATTTTTCAGTTGAGGGACATCTAGGTTGTTTCCAGTTTCTGGTTATTATGAATAAAGCCTCTATGAACAAGGTTGAACAAGTGTCTCTGTAGTAGGTTGGAGCATCTTTTGGGTATATGCCCAAGAGTGGAATAGCTGGGTCTTGATCGATTCTCAATTTTCTGAGGAATGGCCAGATTGATTTCCAAAGAGGTTGTACAAGTTTTCACTCCCACCATCAATGGAGGAGTGTTTCCTTTGCCACATCCTTGCGAGCATGAGATGTCACTTGTATTTTTTATTTTAGTCCTTCTGACAGGTATAAGATGGAATCTTAAAGTGCTTTTGATTTGCATTTCCTTGATTGCCAAGGATGTTGGGCATTTCTTTAAGTGTTTGTCAGCCATTTGAGATTCTTCTGCTGAGAATTCTCTGCTTAGATCTGTACCTCATTTTTAAATTGGATTATTTGGCATTTTTTAATATCTAGTTTCTTGAGTTTTTAAAATATATTTTGCATATATTGGATTTGAAGTTGGTAAAAAATATTTTTTTCTGTTGGCTGTCTCTTGTCTTATTGATGGTGTCTTTGCCTTACAGAAGCTTGTTAGTTTAATGAGGGGCCATTTATCAATTGATAATCTTAGTGGCTGCCATAGGTGTTCTGTTTAGAGAGTTGTCTTCTGTGCTAGTGTTCAAGGCCATTCCTCACTTTCTCTTTTATCAGATTTAATATATTCAGTCTTGTGTTGAGGTCTTTGATCCACTTGGATGTGAGTTTTTGTACAGGTGATAAGTATGAATCTATTTGCATTCTTCTACAGGTAGACATCCAGTTTGACCAGCACCATTTGTTGAAGATGCTGTCCTTTGTCCATTGTATAATTTTCACTTCTTTGTCAAAAATCAGGTCTTCATGGGTGTCTAGATTTATGTCTGGTCTTCAATTTGTTTTCATTGATCAACATGTCTGCTTTTATGCTGATACCATATGATTTTTATTACTATAGCTCTGCAGTACAACTTGAAATTAGGGATGGTGATACCTCCTGAAATGGTTTTATTGTTCAGGATTGTTTTAACTATCCTGGATTTTTTGTTTTTCCATATGAGGTCCAGAATTTTCCTTTCAATATCTGAAAGGGATTGTGTTGGAATTTTGATGGGGATTGCATTGAATCTGTAGATTGCTTTTGGTAAGATGGCCATTTTTACTATGTTAATTCTACCAATCCATGAGCATGGGAGATCTTTCTATTTTCTAATATCTTCTTCTTCAATTTCCTTCTTCAAAGACTTGAAGTTACTATCATATGAGTAACTTGCTTGGTTAGATTTACCCCAAGATATATGAGCCTATGGTGGGTGCTGTTTCTCTGATTTCTCAGTCATGTGTAATTGGGCTACTGCTTTGTTTGTTTGTTTGTTCGTTTGTACCGTAGTCAGCCACTTTGCTGAAAGTGTTTATATGATGTGGAAGGTCCTTGGTGGAGTTTTTAGGATCACTTAAGTATACTATCATATCATCTGCAAATAAAAATCCTTCAGTTGTCTCATTGTTCTAGATAGAACTTCAAGAACTACATTAAATAGACATGGGGAATGGAAACTTTGTCTTATTCCTCATTTTAGTTGAATTGCTTTGAGTTTCTCTCCATTTAATTTGATGTTGGCTACAGGCTTGCTATAAACTGCCCTTGTCACATTTAGGTATTTCCCTATTTTCCTCATTTCTTCAGGACTTTTATAGCAAAATGGTGTTGGATTTTGTCAAAAGATTTTCAGCACTTTAATGTAATGTGGGTTTTTTTTTTTAGTTTATTTATATGCTTGATTACATTTACTTATTTTCATGTTACCCTGTGTCTGCTTACTTGATCATGGTGGATGATCTTTTTGATGTGTTCTTGGATTTAATTTGCAAGTATTTAATTGAGTACTTTGTATATATGTTCATAAGAAAATTCTGTAATTCTCTCTCTCTCTCTTTTTTTTTTTTTTGTTGTTGCGTATGCATTTTGTGTACCAGGGTGACTGGAGCCTCATAAAACAAATTAGGCAATGTTCCTTCTGTTTCTATTTTGTGGAATAATTTGAAGAGTACTGGCACTAACTCTTCTTCAAAAGTCTGGTAGAACTGTGCACTAAAACCATCTGGCCCTGGTTGTATTTTTTGTTTTTATTTTGGAGAGTTTTAATGACTGTTTCTATTTCACCAGGGGCTATAGGTCTACTTAAATTGTTTGTCTGACCTTGATTTAAGTTATGTAAGTGATAACTATTCAGAAAATTATCTATTTCTTTTAGATTTTTCCAATTTTGTAGAGTACAAATTTTTTAAAGTATGTATGATTCTGTGGATTCCCCTCCCTCCTTGTCTCTCTCTGAGACAGGGTTTCTATCTTCCTTTTGTGGTGGCATGACAGGATGCAGAGAATTATTTCATTTTTTTTAAAAAATATTTTCAAGACTTTCTTTGTGTCTGAGAATGTGCTCAAATTTGGAGAAAGTTCTGTGAGATGCTGAGAAGAAAGTATATTCTTTTGTGTTTGGGTGGAACGTTCTGCAGATATACGCTTTGTTCATTTGGTTCAGAATGTCAGTTAGCTGCAGCATTTCTCTGTTTAGTTTTTGTCTGAGCGACTGGTCCTTGGTGTGAGTAAGGTAGAAGGGCTGGGGAGATGGCTCAGAGGTTAAGAGCACTGACTGTCCTTCCAGAGGACCTGAGCTCGATTCCCAGCAACCACATGGTGGCTTTCAACCATCTGTAATGGGATCTGATTCCCTCTTCTGCTGTGCATGAAAACAGTGTTCATATATATAAAGTAAATAAATCTTTGGAAAAAAAAGTCTCACACTATCAGTGTGTGAGGGCCAATATTCGACTTCAGCTGTAGGAGTGATTTAAGCTGCAGTAGTGTTTCTTTTACAACAGTGGGTGCTCCCTTCTATTTGGGGTAGACCTTGGTCCACCAGTCTCAGGAGGAGGAAGGAAGTGACCAAACAAGGGAATAGACCAGGCTAGACCTCAGTGGCTAGCCTTAGGAATGCAATCTAAGGTTGTTTGTTTGTTTGTTTTTAGCAATGCAGAGGGAATGGGGGAGAAAGCAAGGCCTGCCACAGCCATGTTTGGGCTGGATAGAGTCTGTTTACATGTCACATGTTTGTGTAATGATACAAAATTAAAAACAACATCAAATCAAGCAAGAAAAGCACAAAATAAGTAGATACAATGCAATGTTCTATCTGAATAAATGTGCTATTCATTAAACACATGAGTGCATATAAATCTGTATATGAAAATTCTGGACAAAAATCAAAACAACGACCAGGAGGCCAGTGGAGCTGGCTAACATCTCTCTATAATGCCAGGGTTTAACAGACATGACTTTTTCTTCTAATTGTTGGTCACCAGTGTCAAACAGTGTTAATGGTAGGCCTCATTCTCCTCTCCCTCTCTCTCTCTCTTCCTCTTTTATTCATAGAGATTCAGAGTGAAGAAAAAGCTCAAAGTCCTTCTAGGGTGTTTGGGAAACAGCATTCTAGGGATTTGAGTGGGGTTTCTTTTTCTTCTGCTTCATTTGTGGTTTTTCCTTGTTAGCATGCCACTGCTGACAGTCTTCCTCAGCAGTTTGCCTTCTACCGAATATGCTGAAGTTGCCTGGCAGCTTCTGAGATGAGCGCAATCAGCCTCACAGACTGCAGCCCTGTGCACCTGCACCAGGTCCCGCATGGGACACGGGGCTGGGACAGTGGCTCCATGGCCAGGGTGTCCCTGCTGGCTTCAGAAGCCAGTCTCTGAGGCTTTCCACTGAGCTGTGCTTGGAGCGACTTGAGAAGTGGGGTATTTAAGTGTGTAAATACATAAGTCTTTGCTTACTACAGTGTTGTCGCCTGTTATGTACTGGGCCCCCGGGAGTGTGTGAAGGCTTCTTTTATAAAGAGTAATGACCTACCTTACAGAGCGAGTGGAGAGAACAGAGAGCACTCTGCTCTCCAGTGAACGCCAGTTTGAGTCAACAGCATGTGGGGAGGTGATTTTGAGGGTAGGATTAACGTGATTTCTAAATGAATGGTCTCAGAAACACACCAACTTTTATTCCAAATAGGGAGCTTAGCTATTACCTGAAATCTGAGGGTATCTGTTGGGTTCCACTGAGCGAAGAGCTCACAAGTGAGCTGAGGATGGTGGAGCCTAGCTATTAAGGCAGGGGAAACCGGTTGTTGGCTCTGGGAGCCTTCAGGAAAAATGCCAATATGCAATCACCCTACTTTCTATTGCCATAGGAGTACATTCTATAGGAATTCAGATGCGGAATTAAGATTGGAGAGGAGAACTGGCAAACTGGAAGGCTGGGCTCTGAAAAAGGTGTCAGAATGGTGTGGGCCCTATATGTAGAAAGGTCTACACAGGAGGGGGAAAAAAAGCCCAAATAAGGCAAGTTAAATTCTTCCAGCAGTTGGAGACTTTGTTGGAACTCTGAGCCAGCCTCTTGAGGAAGAAGAGAAAGAAACAGCAGCAGAAAGAGGTAAAAGAAGCTACAGGGGAGAGGTGGGATGGAGGAAGAGAAACAGGGAGGCAGGGGCATGCAGGGAAGGGTTTCTGGAAGAGTATAATTACCCCATAAAAGGGGCCAGGGGAGAAACTTTCAGATTTGAAGAGTGGAGACACTTCTGCCTAACTGTGTCGTGTTCACTGAAACCTCTATACTGTGCCACAGGGCACTCTTTCCAAACTCTATTTTTTTTTTTTGGTTAACTGTGGCACAGTATAGAGGCTTCAGTGAGCACGACACAGTTAGGGCCTGCAAGGAATAGCGAATAGGAAGAGAGCAGCTAAGGAAGCAAGGGCCACAGTCAGCCAGAGATGGGTCTACGTTTCATCCACTCACTGTTCGGTCATTCATCCGGTTGTAATTTAGGCAAAACAGGAGACTTAAGGAAACAGAAAGACCTGACATTTCCTTACTGAAAGAGAGCACAGGTGAGCTGCAAGGAGGGAGACGCAGACCAGAGTGACAGTTGCCTAGTGTCCTACCCAGGGTGCCACATGCCCCTGTCATCTCCAGACCTCACTGCCAGGACACCAGGCATCTAAATGTCTAGTTAGTGTGGCTTCCTCCCTCCTCTAAATGAAGGAGAGATGATGGGGTATTCAGCAGGGAGGAAATGAGTCAGGGACGAGGCAGAAGCAAGCTAGATGGCTGAGCAATTTCCTTAAGTGAGATATGAAGGAAGAATCTTGAAAAGGAGTGAATTTTGACTCGACTTTATATTTAACACTGATAGAAAAAAAAAAAATGCCGGCGGTGCACCCCGGTAGAGCATCAGTGCTTTAGGAGCCGTAATCTGGTTGAGTTTCTACAAAGCAGCTCCAACCCGGAAATGAAAAATGAGGGTGTTTGATTTCTGCAGAATCAATTTTTGAAAAAAAAATTATAGTAAATAATGGATACAATAGACTGTAGTAAGTGAGTAACATGGTGGGGAAGAATTAGGAGCAAAATGGGAGAAGTGTTCAGAGATGACCTGACTCATGGCAAAGAGTGCACATTCCTGGTTCAGCAACCTACGTACTGATGGACCTGGATAAGAATGAGAAAAACTAACGGCAACAGTGTTTGGGCGGGGGGGATATTGACCACCTGGGCCATATAATATTAAAAAGACAGCAAAATTTGAAAATTCATAGTTTCCTTTTTTTAAATCATGCCTACTTATGCAATTGGAAATTGGTTTGTGCTGAGGCCCAGGAAACTAGGCCTAGGTAGGCTTTCGGCTGCTTCTGTGGCAGTCATGTTTGAGAGCCATGGCCGTATCCTCCGGTCCAGCTCTTCTTCCAGATGTCTGTCTTCCTTCTAGAAGCCCACGTGAGAGCTAGGTAGACATTCTTCCCTCTACCCCCCACTGCAAACAATCTCATGAAATAGCTGCTCAGTACTTACACACAAAAGAAAAAGACTTGACTAGAAGCATGGCCTAGCCAGGTCAGAGGCATAATCCGTGTATAGGCAGAGTTTGGATTCAGACCTGCTGTGATTCTGCTGTGCTCTTGCTTCTGCCATGTTGTCCTATCCTCTGAATAGCACACTGTTTCTAACTCCATTTTGAAGACTTCTGCTCCTTTCTTTCAGAAGTCTAGTGGATCCTAAATTAAATTCTGTTTGCTACCTCTTTTTTTTTTTTAACTGTCTCCTGCTGATGTGTGTGTATGTGTGTGAGAAAAAGAGAGAGAGAGAGAGAGAGGGAGAGAGGGAGAGAGAGAGGGAAGAAGGGAGAAGGGAGGAACTGGAAAAGGGAGAGAGATATCTTTGAAGGGTAACATTTGCAGTGCAATCTGTGCATTATTTGACAAAAGTCTGAGACTTACTTCTGTTTCTGACATTTTACAACCACTCTCATTTTCTGTTGTTTGTCCTCCCAACGTGATATAGGTGCTCCTTTCCTGTTTTTCACGTTTAGCCACCAGCCCCCCTCTGCCTGCTCCTCTTCTTTCCTCATTCCCCTATTGTCTTCCCTATATCAGGTAAGATGAATTCCAGCCCATATCTTTAGTCAAGGTCTTTCCTCCAAGCTCCAAGCTCATGGCTTAGGCTTCTTACTGGATACTTAGCACCATCACGGCAGATAAGTGACCCAGAGTTCATTTATTCCTTTCTTGACTTGTTTAGATGATGCATTCTCTAGCTCTTGTCTTCTCAGAAGAAATAAGACCCCCCCCCTCTTTTACACCCTGTGTTCAATCAATTTCCTTGACCCTAGAGTTTTTACTGTATCCTTAGATCTAGTCTTTGGTGACATTTTCCAGCTATTTCTTTCAAAGGTCTATTGAAGGATCAGCTAGATCATGCTCTTTTAAATCTCTTCATTTAACTCATTACCTTGCATGTTACTGATGCTAACAACTGTGTAGTCAATGTGAAGAGAAATTGTGGGGAATAAAAGATAGGTAACAATCACTATTCTCATGGGAAGAGGAAAGAAATATCATATACTCTAAAGGTAAGTTAAAATAATTTATTGATAGTCAAAGTGACTATTAAAATGCTGGCTGAATTATTAGCCCCAGAGGAGCAAGAGAATGGGGACCAGGAAGACTTATCAAATAACAAATCAAAGAATGGTCCCTGTAGCCTCCTGTTAAGAGGCAGAGATATTTCAACATCTCAAGAATCAAGTACTACAACCTTTTATGAGACTAGAAAATCATTGCAGGTCTCATAAATTTCCTGCTTCTCATTGTTCCAAAGGCTTAATTTAGGATGAGTTACTCCATAAATCTAGGCAAAGATGACTAATGATTATAATAACAATATCATAAATTATATAGTGCTTTCTTCCCAAGGAAACTGTATGTAATTTATCCTCGCAACATCCCTTATTGGATACAAGGAGCAGGGATCATTGCTTTCATATTTCAGCTACCTGGGTAGAGAGGGGTGCATCTAGGCTTTTCTCTGCTGTACTGGGGCTGTGCTGCAGTTTCCTGTCCAGAGAACTGACTTCCAAACAGACTTTCATGTCCTCCTTTTAGTTACCAGGCGCTGGTATGGTGCCTTCCAATACGGTTGCCGCCCTACAGCTCACCTTGCACAGTTACAACCAGAAATTTCTATAACTTACTCATTGTACATCTTGTCATAGGCATTCAGATATCCAAATCAAAGAGAAATATAAAAGTAGGAACACATGAAAATTAATTTTTTTCTTTACTGATAATAATTACAGTGATGTTTAAGTTTACTCCTTTAATGCTTAGATGCTTAGAGCTATGGTAACTACATATATTCTTTCATGCCTGTTATTTATTTCTGATAGTTCAGTCTTATCCTCTTATTTTGGCTGTTAGCTATAATGAAATGCAGATGATAATGTACATAATAGTACAGGAAATGTGTACTATTGGAGTGGTCTCAGTCAGTGTTTATCAAACTATATAGAGAGAAATTAAGCACAAAATTAATAATTTGAATAAAGTCATACCATAAATGATTAACACATATTCATAACTTTGTATTATATTTGTTATTTTCTTGTTAAATCCATCATCTTGTGAACATTTAAACAATTTCAGAATATTTTCTTTTGAAACCTTACCAATGCGTTAACCTGTGAACAATTATTTTAATAATTATTGAAGAATGATAAAAATAGTACTTCAGATTAAAAAATATTGCAATAATATTTTGAAAACATTTCTAATATTAAAAATATTAAGAATTCAAATTACATTTATGTGCATTATGTAAGCTGACTTTGTAGGAAGATAAGGAAAAGAACACTAATATTGTAGCCTACCAAAAGCCGTTAATACTTTATTCATCCCTCCATCCTTCCTCTCAACATTTGCTGCTTGTTGGAAGTTATATCAGGAGCTGCAGGCTTCTGGCCAGAGAGTCATAAGCAAATCAAACACGGTTTGATAGAATATTAGGAAGAAATAGAATCCAAATCCAAGAGGTGTACAAATCAAGGCATGCCTGCAGATTTGGAGTTATTAAAAAGTAGAAGAACAGAGAGGGACATGGCAAGGAGCCCTAGACGCTCCTCTAAGAGAAAGTCAGCTACTGTGAGACTACAGGGGCAGAGCCACGCTGAGGCAGGTGAGCCACCAGAATGCAGATGATAAGCGCAAAGCAGTGTGGCCCGACAGCACTGAGAAGAGAGTTTACAGAATGAGGGAGCAAAGATAGACCATCGGCTCATTGCCTAGGTGACCTGAAATGTTGCCAAGCCCAAGGGAAAACTATCAAATGGTTTGAAGCGGAAGGATAGTTAAAGACAGATTTTTGTTCTGGAAGGGTGGAGTGATGAATTTAGGGAACCCCTGAGTTACTCCCACTGAGGAAATATCAGCGTGGTCACCGTTGAGGATATATCTGAAGTACATTTTAGGGTCATATCAGGGCTAAGTGTGGACCAGAACAGCCAAGGTTGGGGAGGGGTGAAGGAGAGTGGGATGCTCTTCATGACTGGATCCAAGATAATAGGCTCTACTCCCTGAGCCAAAGGAATAAAGTGCATTTCATTCACATTTAGTTCCTACCTCTAAGGGGGAAAAAAAACGTGGTGATTATCATCAGACGTTCATCATTTATTTCATCTTACCAATATTTGTAATGTGTATGCATATATATATATATATATACATATATATAGGAAAAATTTCCATTTCATTTTCCTAAAGATTTAAGGGTCTCATCAGTTGGTAGAACCATACTCTATCTCGTTGACTTCAGGCTGACCCTGGAATGATTCCTCGATGTGATGAGGCCATATTTCACTTGCTCAATGTCAGTCATTATATTTTATTTGGAAATGTAACAAAACCCAGTATCCCTTGACATTTTCCTCAAGTGAAGATTGCAATCTTTATTCTTTAAATAAGTGCTTTTTTATTTATTTACTTATTATTATAGTCTACTGCTGGGAAAAAACTGCCAAGAAATGAGTCACGGTACTTAGTTATATTTTCACCATCCTATTGGGAGACCTAAGCTTATGTCGTACAATAACAACATTTTTAACAATGCTAACTAATGCTTAAAGAGCCATTTCCTATGTGCCCATCATCGCGCCCAAACTGTTAACATGCACTAGTTGCTAGAGGCAGACACCTATGGCCAAAGAGCTGAAATGCAGGTTTAAGTCTGTATCCAGAGTTCATGCTCCAGGTTATTCCTTTACTCATTCAGTCATGCATTCACTGGATGCCAAGCAGCTCTGGGTCAGGATTATTCTAGGACCTGGGTGTATAGTACTGAACTAAAGAGACAAAACTTCCTAGGTTCATGAGTTTTGTCCTACTTTGGGATAGCAATGAGTAAAATAATAAAGAGAAATAGGTAAGTACATAGTGAGCCAGAAAACAGCAAATAGAGAGCAAGTGGAGAGACATGATTTGACATAGTGAGCATCACCAGGGAATCAGCGTTTGAGCAGAGATGTCAGCGAGATGAGTGATGTGGTCAGCGACAATAGGGAGAAGGAGTATTCCATGAGGGAAGATCATGGTAAAGGTTCTCCTCAGGAGCGGACAGGCTTGGGTTCAGTCAGACAGGACAACAGTGTGATGGGAGTAGAGGGGGATGGTCAGATGCAGGTAGCAAAACCAGAAGGCCAGACAAGCTCAGAGCATCCTTTAAGGAAAGGCAAAGCCTTTACTTATCTGTTTTTGTCTTTACTTTTTTTGTGTGAATTGTGTACATGGATACTATCTATCTATCTATCTATCTATCTATCTATCTATCTATCTATCTATCTATCTATCTATCTACATCATTTCTACTCCACTTCCACCATTTCCTCTTCACTCCCTTGCAAATTTGTGATCTTTTCTTCTTCATTATTGTTATCTCTCTTTTCATGGCCCTCTCCCTCCCCTCCTCTTTCTTTGTGTGTAACTGCTGCATGCTCAGTCCATTTAGTGTTGCTCATATGTATGTGTGATTTGGGATGATTCATCGGTATTGGATAACCAATCAGGTGCTTCATTCATGGAGAAGACTGATTCTTCTTTCTGTAGTATCCATTTTTTTTCAGTTGCTGGTAGTTCTTCATCTAGAGGAGGGGCTTTCTGAGATCTCCCCATCCACTGTGGAATGCCAACTTGTGTTGTCAGGACGCATGTCTGTCTAGGGGGCCGCACTGTTAAGATTTCATGGATGCAGCTTGCCATCATATATTGAGGATATGTCCTTTTTCAGTCTCTCCATCCTCTCTTGTGTAGTGTTTCTGAGCCTTAGGAGTAGAGCTGTGTATAGATGTGTCAGGTGGGACTGGGTACCCACGATCAGTTTTATCTCTGTTGCCCCAGTTGTGGATTCCTGTGATGGTCTCTGTCTGCTGAAAAATAAGAGGCTTCTTTGATGAAGTAGGAGAGCTACACTCCTCTGTGAATATAAGGATAGGCTTTCCTTGAACAGCCCAGGCTGGTCTCAAATACAAGATCCTCTTGCCTCGGTCCCTTTAGTTCTTGATGTACCACTATGCCTGACTTCATAGATTTAATAATATATTTAAATAAATGCATTTTAATATAAAAGCTACAGAGCTATAGCTCTTGTAGAAGAATGCTGTTTCCCATGAATAGTGGTCACTACTGATGGCCAACTTGACAAAATCTAGAATTACCTAGCAGACAAACTTCTGAACGTGTCTGTGATGAAGTTTGAGTTGTGGTGAGAAGACCCACCCTATATTTGGGTTGTACCATCTCATGGGCCAGGGTTCAAGGTGTATAAGAAGGGGAAAGTGAGCTGAACACCCATATTTATTACCCTTTGCTTCCTGACTGTGGACATAGTGTGACCAGTAGCCTCAAGGTCTCCTGCCACTTCTCCCTCTCCGGATGGGCTGTCTTTAAGATAAGCCAAGAAGCTCCCCACCCCCTTCCTTAGCTGCTTTCACCAGGTACTTTGTCACAGCACAAGAAAAGTAGCTGATTCATGCATTGTCAGGATGTAAGCCTGACTTATACAGTGCCCAGTGTCTAAGGGAACAGACAAATGGCAGCACAGAGTTGCTGCTCTCTGAGAATATCTGGGGAAGCTGTTGGAAAGCTCAAGAGATCAGGGAGGGGGATGAAATATTGATAAAACAGAGTGGTTTGGGTTTATTGTTCTTTTCAGCTGGTCTCTAAATCCATTTTTATAGTGCTGTTAGGCATTCCTTCTGAAACTTGAATGTGTGCATTAATGACCCTGAGATGGGTTGAGATACAGGATTCAGCCCGGAAAGGTCGGGAATGGGGTGAAACGCACCTGCATTTCTAATGGCCAGAAATGTTCTGTGGAGCCCTGGCCTCTGCCCTTTGTCATGGGAAACAGTGCCATAGAGTTAGTGGGAGATTTCCCTGCCTGCCTTCTCATTGTAACTTGGACCCTCATCAAAACCCTAAGTAAATTGGTTCAAATATTTTTATTTTCATTGACAAATGGTGAAATCGCACCTCAAAGGGGTGAGGCGACCTCATATGCCCAAATCACAGAGCTATGACTTCAGTATAGTCCCGTGGCTTCTGGACAACAGCTGCTTCATGGCTTTTAAACTCAGACATAAAAGCACATGTTAATTAGTGTGTTTGGCTGGTGCACCTGTACACACACACACACACACACACACACACACACACACACACACACACAGGGCTGCAGTTGGGGAGGGAGTGAGAAGGCCCCCTGAAGCTGCAGCTGCCTGGGGGCCATCTTGGCAGCAGTCTCTGGAAATGATCCAGCCGCGGCAACACGCTCTGGAAAGTTGCCTATCTTCCACGCTCTGCCCATCCCACTCCAGATGTGAGCTTTTTTCTTTACCTTTACTCTTCACATGAGCTAAGCCCCGTTTCACCCACCTCTGTGATAATCTGTCTCCGTGCTGCTGCCTAAGTCAGAAAGTTATTTATTGTGATGCTGGAAAAGATTGTTCTTCTCACTGGAGGAAAACAGTGCTGTCTGAGAGAAAGCCTGAGCATTCTGGGAAAAGGAAAAAAATCTTTGAAGCATTTCCAACCAAATCCTTGGAGAGGTAAACATATTTTCAGCCGTAGGATTCCAGGTTAAGGAAGTGTGTCCCCCACTTGTTTACAAAGCGTCACACAGCTGTTAGGAGGCTCCCACCCCCACTGGACAGAAAGAGGCATTTGGAAGACATGCCAGGCCTCCAATACAGTCTGCTCCTGTGCAGCCCTCAGGGAGGAACTCATCCCCATCAGCCACCAGCAGGGCAGGGAGGTTGGGGTAGCAGGATGGCAGCTGACACAAGGCTGGCTTCTCTGGTTCCATGTTGATGTGCTCTTTTTATTAACGGTTTAAAACATCTCACTGGCTCTTCTTTCTTTCTTTCTTTCTTTCTTTCTTTCTTTCTTTCTTTCTTTCTTTCTTTCTTTCTTTCTTTCTTTCTTTCTTTCTTCCTTATAAAGGTGAAGAAAATCACCTTTCTATACTCCCTGCTGCTACCCAATTCCCAGTGACACACCTGCTGTAGGATTCAGTGCCCTTAATTTCTTAGGTAAAGAAGGTCATGTTGGCTACCTTCTGCCTATCTGTTCCTTTATAAAATCTATCTATCATATATATATATGTATATAATCCTATATAATATATAATCCTATATATACATATGTCTGTGTGTGTGTATCCTGTGTGTGTATGTGTACATCCTGTGTTCTCTGTCATGTCCTCCTTGGGCATGCCAGGACACAGTCATCACCAGATTAGGAAATCTGTGTTTTAGGTGTGGAGCTAACTGCATGCTTGAGAATGCTATTGGTGGTTAAAAAAAAATCGCTGGCATTTATGGCACAGTTGCTGTTTGTTTTATATTTTGAAAAACATGGCAATGAGTTATCCCATTTATCCTCAAGAGGAACCTGCACAGTTAGTGATCACCATTTAGAGATGACAACACTGAGGTGTTGGGGGAGGTGGCTTAGCCAGTCGTGTGCTTGCTCTGGGAGCACAAAGTCCTGAGTTCAGATGCCCAATACCAGAGTGAAAAAAACAAAGCAAAACCTAGGAACAGTGGTCCGTGTCATAACCCCAGTGTGTGTGTGTTGGGGGGGGAGGGAGTAAGGGTGTTGGCAGAAGCAGAAGGATTCTTGAACCTGGTGAGCAGGAAGTCTAGGCCGTTCATTAGCCATGGGTTCACTGAGAGATCCTGACTCAAAAAATAAGGTGGAGGGTTATAGAGGAAGATATACAATGTCAACCTCTGGTCTCCACACACACATGCGTGGGCACACAAATGCATATACCATACACACACACATACATGCATACATGCACATATGCACATGCAAAACACACACACACACAAACATGTGAAAACTGAGGCATAGGAGATTAAGAAAGTTCCAAAATTTATACAGCTGAAACCAGGTGTGTGTGGACTTATATTATCTTTAAATAGGTAATAAACATTCCTCTTCTATTACTGAGGTAAAAAGTCAGCCAGTGATTAATATAATTCTTTAATTAACACCATCATATGGTTCATGGTCAAGGCAATTGGAGGCTGATCACAAGCCACAAATATAGTAGAATAATAATATAGTAATACCTGGGCCCATCTTTGTTGTGATATGATCAAAGCTGTCTAATGAGAAACTATTCAAAAGGTAGTGGAGCTGAGAGATGCTAGCAAACAGTTCTAGTGATTTGAGCCTTAGACCCAATGGGCTTCATTTCTAGATTTTTTTTTAACTCTAAAAACAAATATATTCTTTGTAATTGAATGAATCCTGACAATTCTAAGACATTAGGACAAACATTACGGCTGACATTAAAGGTGAAGCACATGACCCTTCTTTGGCAAAACAGCTGTTTGAGCAAGCTTGTGTGTTGTTCTTCTCCCTGTCCCCTCCCTCCCTCTTCCTGCCCCTCCCCACTGGAACAGTGCTGCCCAGTAGTACCCGCTATGATAAGGCTGTTCTAGAAATCGTCTACATCCGTACTTTCAGGCGGGTCACCATTGCACTGTGGCAGCATGACTAAGGGACAGAATTCCTTTTTGATTTTTGTTTGTTTCACTTGCAGGCACATGGGAAGTAGAGATGCAGTTAGGCAGCAAAGTCCTGGACCTCCTGTGCTTCATGGATGAATGGTGCCATGCATGTTAGCCAATGGGAGTTGGGATAAGTCAGTGAAATCCGCTCTTTGTTTTGGTTTGGTCCCCAGGATCCTGCTGTTCCATGTATGATTCAAAGCCCACGCATTTTTCATGTGTAAGGCTGAGAGAGGGGACTAGCTCGCCCACCTCATCCTCTGCTAGGACAGTGTCAGGGGAAGGAAAGCTCCCTTACTGTAGACATGTGGCTACCCTCTCTGGCCTAGCCAGCCTGTGTAATCTTTAGAAAAGAATGGTCCCGGGACTGGACTGCTGCCGGAACTCCTCAGTGCTAGGTCATGCTCATGGCTGTAGAAATGACCAAAGAAAAGCAAAATCACAGAATCCAGCCTTGGTCCTATCTGTCTTATAATTCTTAAGATTATGGAAAGAAGGTGGAGATGGCTTTAATTTAAAATGTTATGCAGGCTTGGGAATCAGGCAGACTGGACTTAATCCCACTTACTCACTTATTGCATTTAACAGCCTAAATGCTGTTGAAATGGCATTACTTCAGTCGGGGGGGGGAATGGAGTGCATCTCCGACCCAGCCCCTCTGTGAGTACTAGGAGAGACCTTATATGTAAAGGGATTAGCAGTGTGCTCAGCTTGAAGCAGGTGCTCCATGAAAGCCCATTGACAATGGTTCATGCTGCTGCTGACACCTTGAGGGCGAGGTACGAAGAGAGGACACTGACACATTGTTGATTCTGGAACAGCTTTCACAGTGGGACTCCTGGTAGCCTTCCAGTGTGAAATCTGGCCAAATGGCCCACAGAAGCATTCTCCACAAATCACTGGGTTTCAAATGAAGAACCTGGAGATTTTTGACCCAAAAGATCTGCCTGACAGAATTTCTGTTTTTCACGGTCTGACAGGGTCTAGAACTGCCTTCTAGTGGCCTCTAGTTTAAACATGTTGGACACCCAGGGGTCTCGTACATGTTTGTGAGAGACTGATGACAGTACATTAAGAGCAAATGGACTTACAGGATCAGAGCAGCTACTTAAAAAGGGCCTGCCGGCCTACTTCTAAAAATCAGTGTTGTAGTGTTGCTGTTTCCTTTGGTTGGATGTGAGCACACCTTGAAACAGAGCAGCGATGCTGACATGAATATGACTCTCGTGATACCAGGCCTCCCTGAGATTGGTTAAAGAGGTGAAGCGTTGACCGTGGGCTGAGACCTTCTCATGAGTCCTCCATCCATCTTTCTATAAGGAACCCCAATACATTAATTGTTTTACCAAGCCTCACCTGGATGGGATCCTCTTTTTTGTTCTGACTGTTCCTTCTCTGTCTGGGTTGAATAGACATTTCTTTGTCTCCCTAGGAAAAAAAAATCCCAGAATAGCTGTGTTGAGACTATGTTAAGAAATTGCTTGTGCCCAAGCCCCAACTTTCTCATGTAGACATCTGTTCAGATTTAACTTCATTGTAGAGGACTGGAGTGTTCCACTGCAATAGCTCAATGGGGACAGATACATGGAAACTAATGCCTTACACTTCGGCAGATATTGAGTTGCGTGACCACGGGTTGCATGTGGCCGTACGGATAACAGTGACACTTCTGCAGATTGTCATCCTCATCCTGTTTCTCTGCAATAAGTACAGGTGTATCCCCTGTGGAGAAAAGGGGATTGCCCCTACAGATCAGTGGATGAATAAATCCTCATTTCTGAATTACAGACCTCATTGCTGTGCTAATTAATTAATTGGAGACTGGTATCATGTAACAGATCCAAGTGATGTTAAAAGGGTAAGGTGACGCAAAGCAGGGATGAGGAGAATGGCAGTTGGACAATTTGACAATTTCAGCCCTTCTCTCCCCATGTAGAGCACAGAGGGGCCTGTTGAGCATCTGGGTTATGGGGTCATTTTCCTTCCTGAAATTAGAAAGTAGAATCTGAGACCAAGGGACAATACAGCCAGGAGTGGTGCTTTGGGAGAGAGCAGGAAGCAAGAAGAGGTCAGGATGAGTCTTTGCTTGGCGACAACTAAGGGGATGACTTTAAAGTGGGCCCTTTTGGCTTTAGAATGCAATAGTAGGATGGGTTATGCTAAGAGTTCTCTTGGCCCAGTTCCTCATGTCAGGGACCTATGTGGGTCAGAAATGATGATCATCTTACTTTTTATTTCTTAATAGCCTGGTTATTGTGTGTAATTTAGCCTGCTAATGATTTCCACATTTTTCAGCAACTCTAGCCTGGAGCATCTTGAGCCCACAGGAAGAACAAAAGTCAAAGCCTGTGATTCTGTTCTGTTCAGAAACTCTAACCCTTGGGCTCAGGCTCACGGCTCATGCTGTCCTGTTTATTCCTGCTGGCACGTCTCAAGCTCTGGATGAGGGAGCTCCGCTCTCTGAAGTGTTAGGAGAGTCAGATGTGCTCAGTGGAAACAGTCTGGCTGACTCACAACAGATTCCCAGCTCTTTTGGCTGTCCTCCAGAAATCACGTCTGCTAGGATTTCTGCAACAGATCTGATAGTCGTTGACTTGAAGAACTTGTAAGCTGTTCGTGGATTCGCGGTGATGATGCAGACTCCAGACACAAATTCCCACTGACAGTCAAAGGCTGGAAATGTGCAGAGAATGTACTGAGCTCTTATCTGTGAACTGTGTGTGCTTGCACACGTACGGTAATGTGTGTGAGTGTGTATGAGACAGAAAGAGAAAGGGAAGGGGAGCGGAAGAAAGGAGGAGGCTCTGTGTGATATGGAAGTGAATTGACAATGCAGACACCGCACAGGCTGAAAATGGGTGCTTTGCACTGGGAAAGGAGTTGGAGTGACTGATAACCCTTAACGGTTTTCCTAACACAGAATACAATTTGACCTCATATGACATTTCACTAAAACACTGCATACTGTATCTAAAGGCCAGTGTCCCACGTGAAAATTGGGAGAAATAAGATTACTCCCATATAAGGCTGATTTTGATTAAAGCTACAGATTTGTTTCACTTCTTTTGTGCCATAGAAAACCAGATGAACTGTTTTGGATAGATGGATATTATTTTAAGGCTCTTTCTCCTGCCTGGAGTATTAATGACATCTATACTTTTAACTTATTCAATGGTGCATATTTCATAGAGCCCCCACTCTAACACAAATCCTGTATATATACACTGTTTTTATTTGTGTTTGCACCAATATGCGTGTTATAGAGGTGCTGGTCCGTGTGGATCTAAAATATCTGAGGCTATGTGTCAGAGGCTTGGTCACTAGCCTGTAGCGCTACTGGGAGGCAACACAACCTTTAGGAAGTTTGGCCTAGTGCAAGGAAAAGATGTCATTGTAGGGAGTCTGTCCTTCAGGGGATAGTGACGCGCTGTCCCGTTCTCTTTGTACTCTGGCTGTTTCGGAGGTAAGCCACGCTATCTGCCACGTTCTCCCGACCGTGGTGTTCTGTCTCACCACAAATCCCAAGAGATTAGGTCAAATGACCGTGGGGTTGAGATCTCTGAAACCATGAGTCAATATAATTTTTTTTCTATTTATAATTTGTCTATCTCATGTGCTTTTCACAGTGATTACAAAGTGACTAACAAAAGTAGGTAGTTTGTGAAGTTAGGAGGACGGAAAGCAACATGCTGTTTGTACCCCTACAAACAGGGGTCGGTGCTCTTAGCGCCTAGAGACATTAGATAGAGCTGAAGTTATGGATGTATGTCAGCTGCCTGACTTGGGTAGCAGTACTTGCACTAACTCCTGAGCTATCTCTCCAGCCCCTTTGCTTTGTAAGTTCATTGGTTATTTGTTTGGTGACAATTCCAAAGGAATGGAGGAAAAAAATAATGTCAATATCTAGGAACTAGTGTGTGAGGCCCAGGGAAAAGGGAGCTCTTGTGGAAAGCTTTACAAGAGTTTCACGATGAGGGCACAGAGAACAAAGTAAAGCAAGAGGCCCTTCCAAGTACACACAGCCCTGCATGACTGTGTGGCCATGTGAAGCAACTCCGACCAGCCTTTACTCCCTTCCGAGTCCATCTCTGTCTTTAGGTTAGGATGGCATTTTCGACTTTACTGACAGTAAACCTGAAGCGAGGCTCTGTGCCAGTGTTTATTAAGCTCATTGAATCAATACCACTAATGATAAAGTATTTGGATAACTTACTATATATTTTGTTTTGATAAGATCGAACAACTTGTTCTATGACTGCATTTCGGTTTTTGTGTTGTTTTTCTCCTTCAAATGTATAGGTCTCTATTAATTTCCTATTGAAGAAACAAAGACATGGTTGCAGAATGTATGTGTGTATGAGAGAGAGATGGATCAGTCCTTGTATAAAAATGTAAGAAATTTAAAGAAATACTTGACTAACACCCTAGTGTCTCATCTTGTGTTATTTGCAACCATCAAATGTTTTCTCTGATGCTTTGTAATTTTAGTAGATTATCTTGTTCATACACTGTCAAAGACAATCAAAGTTTCAGGTTCTAATTTAATTCTTGCACTACTTGAGCAATCAAAAAGAGTGTTTTTACATTCAAGGCAAAAAGAAACCTATGCATTTCCCTTTAATATTTAAACTGAAATGATTGAAGCTCAAACTTCACCTTTAAATCCCTAAAACTCTTTTGCGAAGGAACAATGATGAACTCCCTTAAGCCAGGAAGAGGTTTTAAAATATGACATGTTAACAAAAATCATGACCATTTAATTTTTGAGAGGGAGAGAGAGGAAAACAAAACAACTTTGAGATTTTTTTTCCCTCACCTGGAAAGCAGAATTATGCATAAGTCATCGATAAATAGTTTGGAGGTGATATTCCTGCTACATTTTCATTATTTTTGGTGAATGATTGTTTAAGAAAAACTGCAATTTAATATTGTTTTTATAGTTAAATGAAGTGGTGAAAGTTGTCTTGCCTCAGTAAGATGTTGTTAAAGCATCTCCAGGGCAGACTGTCAAATATTTCTATGACAGGTGGGGATGGGGGAAGAGGATGAAGACTTCCATGAAAAAAATCCTCAAAGCTTTACAATGTCCTCCTCAGTTTATAGAAGATCAGAGGAACTAGAGGAATCCTGTTCTTCTCCAAGTGTTGAGGTCTACCATGGAGTAGATGGACTCCCTTCCCCTGTGTATGAAGAGTCATTCATTCTATACATGCGCGATTAAAGAAATTCTTGGCCAACTCAAAATTCTCCTCTGTCTCCAGTGCAAAGGTTCCCTGTATCTTCTGAGTTTCTCCAGAGTCTGGCTCAAGGTTGTTCACTCATACTCTCTCAAACCTGTCAGTCAGATTTCCACCACTACACCAAATACCAGAGATGATCAACTTAGAAGAAGAAAAGATTTGTTTTAGCTCACAGGTTTGCAGATTTCAGTCCAAGATTGATTCGGTCTTCTCACTTTGGGTTTAAGGTGGCACACCATGGCAGGAACCTGTGGTGCAATGTGGACAGAAGAGGAAGGGCCAGGGTCCCACTAACCCTGGTGAGGGTATACCCTCAATCACTCCAAGACTTTCACTAGTCCCCGTTTCTCAGTTCCCAATACCACCCAAATGCATTCAACTGGGAACAAAGCTTTTTTTTTTTAAAGGAAAATTCAAAGAATTTTTCTTTTCAGATTATCTAGTTGTTTATAACATGACTCTAAAATCAAACCAGGAAATGCTTATAGCCAATAAACAGTTTTAGCAAAATAGCAGGATACAAAATTATTTTTTATTCACATCTATGTTTTATTTTTATTATTTTTTTCAATAAGATTTTTTTTTTCCTGACATGAACTAAGTGGCTGGCTCTTTGATCACTTCCCCCTGAGGGGCGAGCAGCCTTACCAGGCCACAGAGGAAGACAATGCAGCCAATCCTGCTGAGACCAGATAGACTAGGGTCAGGTGGAAGGGGAGGAGAACTTCCCCTATCAGTGGGCTAAGGGAGAGGCATAGGGGGAGAAGAGGGAGAGAGGATGGGACTGGGAGGAGATGAAAGAGGGGGTTACAGCTGGGATACAAAGTGAATTAACTGTAATTAATTTAAAAAGGGAACAAAGATTTTAACCCTTGGGTTTTTGGAGAAATTTCAAGCCATAGTAAAACCACAAGGTCTCTCTTTGAGTTCTTTGGTTTTTTTTTTTTTTTTTTTTTTTTTTTTTCTCCAAAACTGCTTTTTTGGGTCCCATTCTGAAGGAGTTCCTGTTCTGATGACATCCAGTATGGCTTTTTCAACACTTTACAAAGTATCTGTTAATTTCTTCAGAGCATCTTTTCTTCCCTTCCAGGTTTCTTCCTGACTGGATGAGTGAAAATCACGAGTCCTTGACTCCCCACCGCTGAAGACATTTGCCACTGTACGGTCTTGCCTTTCATTATAGATGGTGACAGTGGGCCGGGTGTGCCATTCCGGCCACATGTCAAGTGTGGCACACCCCTGGCAGTCAGATACAATATTGTTTTCTTCGCCCTCCTTACAAGCCAGTGGTCAGAGCTGTAATTACTCCTGATGTCAGGTGGCAGGTCTACATCACACCTTGACATTAGCTTTTAGCTATTTTTTTTTATAGCTGCCAGTGTGCTCAGTCAAATACCTGTCTGTCATCCCAATCAGACAGGTCTTAATGTCTCTGCATTACAGAGGAGGACCTCGGTTGCCTTGCCGCCCGTTTATTATGGTCCCAGTGTAGCATTTTATCACACATTCCTTACACATAGCCTCCTCTCCACCACCACGGAAATCTTCCAAGTTGGCAGCTTTAGTGTCTACTGCCATTAATCTTCACTAGGCTGGGATCACGGGGCAAGGGATGATTTATTGCAATTACCTGTTAGTGCAGAGCTCAGGTGAGCTGGGCTCAGATGCATTTACTGGGCTCTCTTCCATTCTTCCTCAGCCAATGCGTAAAAACATGTCTGCAGTTTCTAGGTAGATCTGCTTTCATTCAGCCCTCAAATGTGAGTTAATTAATGAGGAAGTGGAGAAATAGATGTCCCTAATACTCGGGTTATGCGTTTGCTTGGTGACGACTGGCTGTTCAAAGACAGAGCTGACACTGATATGTGACAGTCCATTTAATTTCTTTGCTGTTTCTCCATTTTAAGAAACATCCAAAGGAAATCTGAAATTGCACTTACCTGACATTTTCTGCACCATCTGTTCCAGGTGATTAAAACCAATCTGCATGTAGTGTTGTGTTTCACTTCCAATTTCTTGCTTTCTGGGATGGCAGGGGACAATGCATGAAGCGGGGATAATGTGTGCTTCAGTTCCACAAGTGAGGGAGGAAGAAAGGGGGCTTGGGAGGGATAAAAGGGGAAAAGAAAGCTCTCAGGTAGACTGTGAAGCAGAAATGAGTCGGTTCCTAAATTCGGGCTGTTGTTTTGCCATGGCTTGCTTGAATGGCAAGTTCCTGTCTTCTTGGTTTGAAAAGCTTTATTGCCCTCACATCTTTGGTCTGGTGGAAAAGTGATAATTTTCAGGAGGGGTGAATAGAATTATAAATATTTTATTTTCTGTTTTTTTTTTTCCTTCTCTTTCTTTTTTTTCTTTCGATGATTCTTACCTTTAGGACCTGATCACTCTTAAATTTGATACAGTCTCTGGAATACGGAATATACTATTTGGTGTCAATTATGAACAATAAATCATTTGTTTCCTCCTGGATGGGAGAAAGGTGGGCTCCATGAATTTTAAATGATTCTTTCTGGTTTCTTATGACTCAAGGAAAAACTAACATAGGGATTGTGATCTCCTAAGGGAAGAGCAGAGTTAGAGAGAAAGAAGCTCATTCCATTATGATTCCTGTCAGCGTATATATAATCTTATTGTCTATTTGCATCTTTGCCCATGTTCTATGTTCTCTAATCTTACAGGAAGTCTGCTCATGAGCCTTAGAGAATGGGGACACAGGCATTCAGCATAACCTATGCCGAACACACCTTTATCTCAGTATTGACAGGAATCCATCCCCATTGTGTTCCGGTTACCAACACGGGCTTTCTGAGATAAGGCTGCAGGAAGCTTGAAGTTTGCTAGGGAAACTAGATTTAGCAGACATCCCATCCTCTTGGGTTTTTCTGCCTCCCAGATCAGCATTTTGACAGTATATCTTTCAGAAAATATCTGGGAAAGAAAGTGGTTTTGAAAATGTGTAGCTCAGGATGATTGATTGCCTGGCAAACTTGCATCACTGAATTTAAAGTTTTATACAAAGACTTTACTTTTATATATTCTTGGGACATGACGGGAGGGCACATTTTCAAGGAGCTTAGTAATTAGTTAGGGATCACTAAGTTCTGTGGGAAAGAAAAGGCAATTATGGCAGGGAGAAGTTTCTATATTAAGCTTGGGAGAAGGAAGATTTACAGAGTTAAGTGAATTGTTTCAGAGTGCTTAGAAAAGTAGAAAAGTCAGTACATGACTCCAGTAGCTGATTAGGCTGCATTGAGTGAGAGAGAGCAAGATGATAGATAGATAGATAGATAGATAGATAGATAGATAGATAGATAGATAGATAAATAGATTCCCAGTTCTGGTACTACAAGCAAGCAAGCCTTCCAGGCTTTTCTTGTTGTTTGTTTGTTTGTTTGTTTTGAGACAGAGGTGTTTTGTGTGTGTGTGTGTGTGTGTGTGTGTGTGTGTGTGTGTGTGTGTAGCCTTGGCTGTTCTGGGCTTATTTTGTAGACCAGTCTAGTCTTGAACTCATAGCAATCTGCCTGCTTCTGCCTCCCCAAGCACTGAGATTATAGGTGTGTGCCAGGCTTTTAAAATGTGGGTTCTAAGAGAATCACCTTAAATTCCTATGATTACAAGGTACATACTTCCTGACAGAACTATCATTCCATCCCTACGCTGTTTCTAAAATGAGTCCCTCTGACCCCTGAGTGTTTGATACACTCCTCTTCCAAGTTGGCAAAACATAGTGTCTCTATTCCAAAGAACAGAATATAAGGCAAGTGATTAAAAAGTCTATTCTAAGATTAGAGGCTTCTGTTCCTCTTCTCCAACCTCTGTTCAACCATATTGAGAGCTGAACTCTGAAGAGGTTCACATGGGCAAGGACCTGAGGATGGCCTCTGGCAATGACCTAGAAAAAAGCAAAGCTAGGAACAAGGTGAGTCCAGTCAACAATGTGAACTTGGAAATACAACAGCCTCAGTTTATATGTTGTAGCATCCTGAGAGATCCCAGGACAAGAGCATCTCATAAAACCATGCTCAGACGGGAGCCAGGGGCAGAGGTGGAGTGGGGTGTGTGTGTGTGAGATGGTTACTTTGAAATAAAAACCATCCAACCATTATATTCTGAGGGCATTTTGTTTTGTAACCAAACGTAACTAATTTAATAAGGAAACCTCAACCACACTCCTCCTGGAAATCTTTCTATGGAGAAGAATTTGGGGAATAGTCCATTTATCTTAGCTTCTTTTGAGGAGTGTACAGTGAGATTCAGTAAGTGGTGATAATAAAAATATCTCTAAATTTGGATGGCAAAGACAGCAGTCAGTCGGAATGTATCTGCCATATGCCTTTCCAGGCCACTAGCCCTTAACTTACTGACCCGTGGAAGCTGGTGCTTCTGAGAAAGAGGATAGAGCAACATGTAGTCTGGCAGAAGCTTAGGGAAGAGGTTAGCTTCTTCCCTGATGAATATGTCCACATCTTAATCATCAGCAAAACCACACAGCCAAGCCCCTCAAATAAGGTCTAAGCCAACTCAAAGGAGGCATCTGAGTCAGAAGACAGAGACCCCATGCTTTTGTGAGGTGACAGTGTTGGACCACATGCAACTGATTTTTTATTTGTTAGGTGTTAGGCTACAGCAGCCTCTAAGGTTTTGGAGGACCATCTCTCCCACAGCCAAGAACCAAGTTTTGCGTTTGTGCTCTGCTTTCAGTTGTCATGCATTTGTGAATATGATTCTTCTCTGAGCAGGGGCCGGTGTGAGTCTTTTAGACATTCTGCCATGTGCTTGAACCAGGAAGACCACAGCTGCTCCAGAAACCAGTAAGCAAATAAATAACTGGAGCCCAGGGTTCATTTACTGAATCCTCCAATATGTACACACAAGCCATATTAGTGCATCAGAGGAAAATAAAAGCATAGTTTAGTAAAAACGCCTTCAGCTTCCTGCATAGCTATGTGTTCAGTTAAGAGGCAAACCAAGGGAATTGAAACAATTCTTTACTTGGGTGTTTGTTTGTTTGTTTTTTACCCTTTTAGAAAAAAAAAGGCAAACTAAACCAACCAACCAATCAACCAACCAAAACACGAAACAGAACCTGGGCCTACTTTGGAGGTTAGAAAGATCCAGCATTGTTTTCTATGACAAGGGGAATTTTTGAAAGCTTTGTCAACCATCATTCTTTACCCTTCAAATAAGGGATTTCTCCGTGTGTAGGAAGAGTGCCGTGCTTAACAGGTTTGCCACTATTTTAAAATCTTATGATGTGCCCTATGCCCATGGCTGGTTTTCAGCTTTGGTGATGGGAGAACCACAGAGCCCTGGGCTGGGCTCCTGTGTTAAGACAGGAACTCTGTCCGCTGCCGCCTCTGTATGGACTGTGCCCTATCATCGAACTGCCACAAGTTCTGAGCATACGTGGGAATAGAATAGCTGGGAAATGTCTTCATATCCTTCCCCCGCCTTGTGACTCAGTTTCCCTGTTTAGGGGATAGGAGTGCTGGGATCTTAACTCAGATATACAAGAAGGGGTTCACACGCTTAAGCACTGAACTTTCACTTCAGCCCCGCAGGTCATTACAATAGCAAGACTCACTGGTAAGGGGAAGAGGTTACATTATCATTAATGTAACACACAAATGATAATAACTTAGATTTAAACTATGATATGATTCCCATATTGGTTTGAGTGGAGAAGTTAAACATTTCAGTCATTTGAATAAATCATATTATACATACTGCATTAATAGGTTAGCTCAGAATCTTTCCCTCTACTCATGCTTTCTTATTTTCATGACAGAAATGGTGTTGTAGATAGGACTCCCTGTATGTCCCATGTCTTCTTGTTGTAGTAAATTTAAAAAAATGAGTTTTGAGCTATATATTTTTTATTATTAGCTCCATTATTATTGCGGCAGTATTATCTAACCTGCTTTCACCAACAATAAGATCTAGACACCTGTTAGATTTTATAATTGCCTTATTTCCCTTGGGCTGTGCAGATATTCTACCTACACTGTCTGAATCATCTCACCATCCATCTCCCAGCCCCCATCCAATGATATTCTCCTTAAACATCCCATCTTCCATCCATAATCTTATAAATCCTTGCTTTTATTCTTCATCTGGGCCTTTTCTCGCCGTTATTGGAGTCCTTTCTCCTGGCCCCATGTGGTTTGTTCTCCAGGCTAACCCATAGTGCATTCCTTCTCCCTCTTTTCCCATCTGTCTTTCTCCTGAGGTTCTCTCTTGAACCCAAAGCCCAGTCACTTTTTGGTAATTTGAATGGAAGAAAGGAATTCATTGTCATTTTTTTTTTAATCTGAAGTTATTGCTCAAGCAAAACAGTGTTCTTAGCTTTTCTGAGTACTTAGTATATTCCACTGAGCATTGGTGATTCCTTTGAGCAACATAATGTTGACCTTAATTTTTCTAAATGAAAAAAAAATGAGGAATTAAAAAAAAACCTTTTTCTTTACAAGTAGTGATGCCACAGGAAAAGATAAGGCACAAACCAAGGAAACCAAGGAACAAAAATGGAAGTAAAAAGAAGCCAAAGTAGGGGCTTCCTGAATAACGCTGTCAGTGCTCAGAGTTGCTACTTGCTCAGAAGTAGCCTAGCTCATGTGTGAACGTGGAACACCAGAATCTACAAACTTCAATTAGTCTTAGTTTTGCTCATCCAAGTTTGTAAGTCTCTGGGAGGTGTGAATCTAGACCCTTATCTTGGGTGTCTCAAGATGGCTAATGGTTCAGAGAGGCTCAAACATGACTGCGTTTCATAGCTGATATTCACTAATTGGGAGAGTTAATATAAAATTTATGCCTTTGCTTTTGTTTAAAGGTTGGAAGTCAAACAACTCTAGACCTGTATTTCTGCCAGCTAACAGACATGACTGTGTAAAAGGTTGGCCATTGGTCAAAGGGGGACCCTCTAACTGCATCCAGTTGTCGGCAGGATAGTTCCACATCTCCTGGCTTTTCAGGATGGGTCACTTTCTATTCATCTTGGTACTGATTTTTTTATTGATTTTCAGTAATATTGTTTTCTCTTATATTGCTTTGCTTATGCATTACTCATGAATACTACTGGAGGCTTGTTAATTTGCAAATAATGAATATATATCCTACAGAAGTTTAGAGATCATGTATCCAACAGGGAAGAAGATTCATTCCATGAAGTGCTTTCTGAGTTCCAGAAAAATAGCCATAAGTGCCATTTAGTTGTGTTCAGTTCAACTATATCTTCTAAACCCCGAAGGGACTCAAAACATCAGGTACAACCCATACATGGCACATTCAATGGAATACCCAGAGAGTTTACTTTAATATTTGCCCAAATACACCTCTTGATTTCAGGTATAAGACTGAAAAAGTTTGTGTTTCAGGGTCATGGCAATATGATTTATCAAGTCTGAGACATACTGCTGTGTTACCTTTTAAGCTTTTATATCCAAAGAAGTGGGCTTCTCCATAGACTTACCCTTGGCTTTTCTCTCACAAAGCGTTTGATGTTCAATTTTCCATTAGTATCCGCAATCTGAGGCTTGGGGAGGGGGGGTACTCTTCCCAGTTGGGAGCACTTGGAAAAGTCACTTTTTCCTCTCTGTCTCTCACTTTTCCTACCTCCTAGTATCGCTGAGAGCATTAAAGGAGACAACATAAACAAGGCACCCAACCTTATGCCTTGCACTGAAAGAAACCCAGTGTATTCTTGTCTGCTTCCTCTTGCTTTCACACAACAGACTGTGTGCTACATGAATTAGAGCTAAATGACTTGTGCATTCAGGAAGTGGCATGGGATGACATGGAACATTTCTGAATAAAGTAAAAATGAAGCCGCTGAGAATTCTCAGTCTGTGTATTTAGTCAGCACTCATTGTGGAATGAACAACAACGTGACAAGCTTGCTGCAAACCCCCAAATTAATTATGTCACACAGTGGAGGGTAGCCTGGCAATGAGTTTCTGGAGGTGTGCACCTGGGGTTGGAAGAGAGGCTCCGCTGAGAAGCTGATGGCTGTAAGAGGATGCTAGTACAAGGTCAGGAGGCCAAAGCATGCTCGAGAAATGGCTTATCTGCCTTATCCTAAAGCGCTATTTGACTTTTCATTTGCTTGTGTTTATTTGTTCAACCTTTACTTTTAAAGTGCCTCCCTCAGTTCTGACTCTGTTCCCCTGTTAAATTCCTGATGACGCTTGATTGCCAAGGTGTCAGCCTTAGAAAGGGGGAGTCCAGTTACAACGACTGAGTCCACTTGAGTGAGATTATTGCCCTGAAGGAGGGGGTGTGAAGAACTGCACCCCATCCAATTACAAGAACATGAGAATGCCTGGGAGCAGAGCATGCCCTCCCCAGATGCTAAATTTTTGGCGTCTTGATTTTAGATTTCCCAGTTTCCAGAAACACGAATGTATCTATTTATGTTCCTTAGAAATTACTCAGTGTAAGGAAGGTATTTTGGCATGAGGTTGCAAATATAACAAGTATCATGCTAGGTTGAGTATTTCTGATATTAATGGGAAAGACAATAAGTAAGAAGCTTTAGTGCCCATGTATGTGTGTGTGTGTGTGTGTGTGTGTGTGCGCGCACGCACGCATGCCCCTTCCTAGAGCATCTTTGAAAAAAAAATAAAGAAGAAGTAAACTATCTAAGCCAGCGTCAGCAAGATTCATCCTAGTGAGTATGTGAAGGACAAGGAGGCTCTCCTAGAAGCAGCCAAGAGCAGGAAAGCATTTGTTAGAACAGGCATTTCACAGGCCGACCGTACAGTAGCTACCCTCTATGCAAATAAAATATGCTGGGCAGGGAGGAAGATGGAATTCTGAGCAGAAAGGGTGGAAGTGAGCCTAGCCATATGGTCAGTGCCACAGCACGCAAGCCTGTCAGAGGCAGGCACTTTGGGAATGCAGGCGAAAGGGAATTGTCCTGAAAGAACCACATGCATTCCGCCATGAGGAAATGAGGGCAGAGGGCTGTGGGCAAGACTCCGCTCAGTGACTGACACTTGTGCTGATTGGAGCCAACACTGGATGTTGAATCCTGACTACACAAAGTTGATTAGGATGGATAGGAGCCTTCTAATGCCCCGAAAACATTCCATCCAGGCAATCCCTATTCATCCAAAGTGCCATCTACAAGATTGGCTTCTGTTTAGCAAAGAATGTCACTAAATGTATGTAACTGATTAGGCACATATAAATCGATCTTGCAGGAGAGTTTTCTCTCTCTCTAACCAGACAGCTCCGTGTCTCCTACAGATACATTGGTTATATAAAAATTACAAACTGGCTAGATTCCATGGAAAGAAAATATGTCTCATTGTTACAAAGAAGTGGGAACGGCCAAGAAGCACAATGAAAGGCATGGCTTCGTCTTCCCGTTCTCCCAGCAAGGTGCCAGCATGGCAGTGGCATGTGACCTGATCACTGATTGTCTCTCAAGGGTATAGCGTAGTCCATTCTAACTTTTAACACTAAAAGCAGGAAAATGCATGTAGGTCATTCAGGGTTTGCCGCCGCTCCCTCCCCTCATCCTACTGTGCCAGACAACAGCCTTTTCAAGACAAATCACCAGCCTCTAAGATTCTCGTGCTACCCCAAAAGGCCTCGCATGCTTAGTGAATTCGTCTCTCACACTCACACATAATTATGTACGTACATTATAATCTTTTAATGTTCTACTGCAAGGATTACCTAATATTTTTTGCACAGAAGAGTAATTATCACAGTTATGGTTATATTATAACATATACAAATGACTATAATGTCATGTAAAAAAATAAGTTTCCCAAGAAACTCTTGTCTCAAACCCTAATAGTAAAATTCATATTTTGAAACAAGGTATTTTATGATATAGTTGTGGATTAATTTTCTCTCAACATCTTAATGAACACTTGCTAAAATTAAATCATCCCTTTGCTAGTGATACTGGTTTAAAATAACTTGTCTAAATATATTTTGTCATATTAAAATATGTACTCTCTGGTATAGCTTCATAGAGACCTAGTTTGTTTCCTACATAGATAGAAATGGAAAAATTTAAATAAAATCTAGGTCCTCTCCCTGTACTTAGAAGTTTACCATATGTGATCTTTGATGGTGGGGCATCTATTCCACTGTGGTTTTCAGATGTCTCTCAGGAGTGCCCCCAAGAGGGATGGATTTGCTGTGAGGTAAATACTCAGAGTGGCCGTGGCTGGGATACCGGCTTTTTGTCTTCAGGGTACCATTTGGTAGGATGAATCACATTCCTATTCTATTATGAGTCAGGGGGGTGGGTTGATGCCTTGGTACTCTTGGAAGGTAAACATTTGCTGACTCTCAATTATTTTTATGTACATTTCCCTTTTGGTAGAGGAGATGTCTCTCATAATTGCCTTTTTAAAAATATATATTTATACTTTTGCAGTGCTAAATCCAGAGGCACGCACAAACTATAGAAGTCCTTAAGATACCGTTTTCTTTCCTCTGTGTGAGGTATGCCCACTTGTGCTTGTGTGAGTGAGTGAGCATACCTGTGCACGTGTCTGTGGGGCCTGAAGGCTGACCTCAGGAGTCTCTTCCATTGTTCTCCTTCCTGAACACACATACCTTCCCAGGTGTGCTAAGCCAGCTAGTGGGCTTGCTCTGCCGTCCCCTGTGTCCTCCATCTAAGCACTGGGATTGTAGGTGGGCTCTCACACCCAGCGTCTGCCTGCCTGCTGTTGTCCTTACGCTTGTGAAGCATGCCTTGTCTGCGAAGCTCCCCGGTGCTCTTGCTTCATTTAGCTTAGTTTGAAGCAGTGCCTTGGTCCCCAGGCAGTCTTGGGACTAGCTGTGTAGTCCAGGCTGGTCACAGACTCCAGATGCGCTCCCCCTGGGATAACAAGGAAGAGTTTAACTTCCTTCCCACAGCATCCTTCTAAATCGTTTGTTGTTTTTTGAATTGCTGTTATTCAATCCTAAATGCTGTGTCTACCTGAAACTCTTACAGACTTGGTAGTCTAAGCCAACCTCACTGTATTGTTTAAGTATATAGTCACACACAAGAGTCTTACATCCCCATTCCAGTCTATAAAATTCCATGGCTCAAAGGCAAATATATATATATATATATATATTAAATTTGGAAAATATCCATCTCTCTTCCTTTAAAAAATTTTATTTTATGTGTGTGTAAGTGCATTGAGTGAATGAATGCCTATGTCCAAGAGGCCAGAAGATGGTTCTGCATCCCCTGGAACTCAAATTATAAGATGGTTCTTTTTTAAATTTGTTTTATATTAATCACAGGTTATTTACTCTGTGTCCCAGCTGTAGCCCCCTCTCTCATTCCCTCCTAGTCCCACCCTCCCTCCTCCAGATCTTGAAACAATCCCTCTGCTGCCTTGCTGGCTGGATGACTTTTTATTTTTTTAATGTGTTTTTTCCTCCCTTTTTAAAATTTATTCTACTCTCATACAATACAACCTGATTACATTCTTCCCTCCCTCCACTCCCCCCCCCCCACATTCCCTGCACAGCTTTTCTCTCCCCCAGATCCACTGCTCCTTGTTTCCCTTCAGAAAAGAGCAGACCTGCCAAGGATATCAATTGAATATGGTATAACAAGATGCAATAAGACTAGGCAAAAACCCTCATATCAAGGCTGGACAATGCAACCCAGTAGGAGAGAAAAGGGTCCCAAGAGCAGGCAAAAGAGTCAGAGACTCCTCACTCCCACTGTTAGGAGTCCCACAAAAATCTCAAGCTAAATATCCACAGCCTGGATGCAAAGGGCATAGGGAAGACCCATGTAGGCTCCATGGTTGCTCCTTTAGTCTCTGTGAGCCCCTATGAGCCCTGCTCAGTTGATTTTGTGGGCTGTGTTCTCCTGCTGTTTTCAGTCCCCCTGGCTCCAGTATAGGCTTCTGGGAGTATTTGCTCCTGTGTGCTTAGATGAACATTTTCCCCCTGGCTACTCTGTGTAGCTTTAGTTAAGTCCCTGTTGGGAAGACTAATAATTCAGGATTATTTCTTTAATAAGTAAGGGTGGTGTGTTGGATAGCATTATGTCAACTTGACACAGCTAACCTCATCCGAGAGACAAGACTCTCAATTAAGAAAATGCCTCCATAATATCAGTTTGCAGGGAAATTTTCTTAGTGATTGATGGCGGAGAGCCCAAGTCATTGTGGGTGGTGGTCCGGAGTTATTTAGGAAATCAGGCTTTCAAGCCATGGGAAGCAAGCCAGTAAGTAGCACCCTCCCATGTCTGCTTTATCAGCTCCTGCTTCCAGGTTTTTGCCCTGTTTGACTTTCTGCCCTGTCTTCCTTCAGTGATTAAATACAATGTGAAGGTTATATGCCAAATAAACCCTTTCCTCCTCAAGTTGTTTTTAGTTATGGTGTTTCATCATAGCAATAGTAATTCTAACTAGGATAGAAATTGGTACCAGGAGTGATGTATTGCTGTGACAGACCTGATCATACTGCCTTTAAGAGGATTGTGGAAGGATTTTGGATCTTTGGGCTAGAATGTCAGTGAGTGTTGAGAGCTCAGCAAGCTTTTCTGTAGGAGCTTGGAGGATATGTTGAAAGCAATTCAGATGATGGAGACCTTGTTTGTGACCCTTTAGAGGGAAGTTTGAGAATGTCTTAATGATTCTCTCAGGGCTATTTGCTATTTTGTGTTAAGTATCTGTGGTTCTGGTTAGCTGGGGCAGAAGAAGATTAACTGTGATTAACAAGATACCAGAACCCCTGAAGTGTAATGTTCACTTTACTGGGACAATTGATGCTGGCTGGCTGGAACTGAGAAATTGGTGACTAAGAAGAGACTGGCATCCCTGAGGTGAAGTCTTCTGGGAAGTGTTTTCTGAGAGTTGGCACATTGAAGTTGTGTTCTAGAGGTGACCTAGGTTGTACCTTGTGCTGGGTAGACTATGGGGTAGTGTAAGAGTCACCCAGGTGACTGGTTTTGAAGGCGTGAGGGGGTCATGGAGATCAGCTAAGTGTTGCCACCATGGAGGTCAGGAGAGGCGATTGGTGCACATCCAGCCTTCATTGCAGTTGAAGGCCAAGGATTAAAGGCTTGGTGCTATGAAGAGAGCTCAGGAGAGGCAGTGAAAGCGCAGCCCCATTGTAAGAGAGAATCCAGCATTTTGGAGATGCCAGTACCATGGGACAAACAGCAGTGGTGGAGGGAGGCTGGCCAAGCTTAGAAGACAAGCTGTGTGTGCTGCAGGGAATGGAGCCAGAGAAGTGACCCAAGACCACTAGAGAAGCTCATAAGATCATAAGTGAATCCCAGATATTGGGCATCGAGTTATTTTACAGTGTTGGAGTTTGGTTTTGCCTCAATCTGATTGTGACCATGTCCTGATTCTCCCCTCTTGAAATAAGAAAGTACTGACCTTATTTTTAATTGTTTTAGGAGCCCATAGTTGGAAGACTTTTGATTTTGAAAGAGACTGTGTTTTCTAGAGGCTGAACTTTTAAAATATAAGACTGTGGGACCTTTTAAGTTTGGAAAACGTTTCATATTGTGATGTTTATATTACTGTGTGATATTGGGGATGGACAAGAAAGGAAAGGTTATGGCTTTATGGGGATGAGTTTCTGTGTCTAGTTGACAAGGGGTCAGGTGGAGCGCTCCATTTATTCTTCATGCCCAGCCTGAAATCCAGGAGTTCACTTCTGTTTCACTTAATTTAATGAAGTTTATATTTACGGACTAGATATAGCTATGTATTTAGTCTAGGGTACAATGTGGAGGTTCCAAGGGTATACAGTTCTTGGAAATTCACAGACATGTTGAAAGGGATTGTATTAGAAAGGGGAGGATGCTAGGCACCTCTTCACTTTCCATAGTTGTTTAAAAGGCCATTACTGTTCTTCTCTCTATTCATTTTCTTAATCTAGGGCAGAGCAGGAGGCTATGAAAACGTGTTTATAGTAATACCACCCAGAACCTTTCTATGCATTCAGAGTCACAGCTGTTGGTAGAAAACACTATAAGCAGCATCTTGGAAAGGGCATCTGCCGAGTCCATGCTGAATTTGTTGGCTGTTTCATCCCTCATTTTCTTGCTCTGGTCATTTCTCAGTAGTCTCCATTTAGAAATTTTCTCCTCAGGATGGAACTGCATGGAACTGTATAAAAACAAATATAAGCATTTCTGCACAATTAGGAAACTCTTCTGTAGCCTAAAGCCAGACACCCCAGTGTTGTAGAGTGTCCTCCGCACAGGAGTGCCTGTCCTTTCACCAGTCAGCACTTTAATCGTGTGGCTATCCAGGTCCATGCGAAAGAAGAATCCTACTATTGGAAACAACCAAGGGCTTTCCACCAGAATGAATTCCGTTGAAATTTTTTTTTCTCCGAGTTGTGCATCCTCCTTAGCTCTCATCCACAGCAGAACTTTAGGCATGGGTCTTTTGATATGGGCCAGGATAAACTGATTTATTTTTCTTAATAATTTGTTATGTCCATGGCTTCTGCCATTTGGCTAGCTTACCCTTAAGCATTTGCTGCTTCTGCCAAGACAGGATGTTTCCAGGCACATTTATTTGGAAACTTCGGGAAAACAAATTTTCTGCATGGATTTTCACCTTCTGTTTTTGAATTTCCCTTGGTTCTTTGCTGTGATTTGGTGTTTCCATCAGTGAATTAGTTGAGAAGAAATATAGTTGTGATTAGGCTTAAAAATGGCTATAAATTCTCTTCATCTTTTGTTTCAAATCACAATGTAAATAACACATTGGAATTTGAATTTTATTTCTCTTGGTGAGAGAAAAATGAGCACAATGGGTATGAGCAATTCTGCTTTATCTCTATTTATTTATAATCTGCTTTATAAGGTTGGTTTATAAGTTCAACCTTATATCACTTCAGCAAGCAATGCTTCAGCCCATTCCTTCGTGTATTTCTTGCTGTCCTTTTGCCCAAAATGTATCAAACTTTTGTTGTCCTTGGCACACTCCTTGAGATTCAGCTGTCTGGACTTAGACGAGCAGACATGGATCCTTCTGGTCTATGCTTCTCCTTCATATGTGGTGACTGACACATTTTGAGAAAGATCTTTGAGAATCTTACTTCAGCAGAGAAGTCTCTTTATAGTCACATCTGCTTCCCTGCCATCCCTCTTCTTGTCTTCCCTCCAACGGTCACATTCATCGCCTCTCTGTAAATTTGATGATAGTTTCCCGTCCATGGAATCTGTTACCGGTGATAATATGCCTGTTCCCATACACCCAGGCGTGCTGAATTCTGTGCATCAAAAGTCGAGGATACACTACTCGATTATGGCCCTTGGTTCTCCTTTCACTGTAATTTAAACTTATTGTGCACACAGCTCCCACATTGTCTACACATTTCCCAGGATGAGGCCCTACCTCAGAGAGGGAGGCAGAATGGCTGGTGAAAATAGAATAGTACTGTGTGGCTCTAGCAAGATGGTGACACTAGTAAAACCAGCAATGTTTCTCATTGCTAAAGTGCAGAGAAGGCCCACCCTGGGGATTAGTGTGGCAATGATTTCAGAAGCTCTTTTTGTGACTCTCTTCTATGATATGGGAGTTCCACAGGATTTTCCCATAACTTAAGACCAGAACCTTTCAGCAGAGAAATCAAGAATTCACCATCCATCATCATCTGATAAGGAGCATGACAGACTAGATCTATCTATCTATCTATCTATCTATCTATCTATCTATCTATCTATCTATCTATCTATCTGTCTGTCTGTCTGTCTATCTTGTATCTATCTGTCTGTCTGTCTTGTATCTATCTATCTGTCTGTCTGTCTGTCTTGTATCTATCTATCTATCTGTCTGTCTGTCTTGTATCTATCCATCTGTCTGTCTTGTATCTATCTGTTTGTCTGCCTGTCTTGTATCTATCTGTCTCTCTGTCTATCTTGTATCTATCTGTCTGTCTGTCTGCCTGTCTTGTATCTATCTGTTTGTCTGCCTGTCTTGTATCTATCTGTCTCTCTGTCTATCTTGTATCTATCTGTCTGTCTGTCTGGCTGTCTTGTATCTGTCTGTCACCTGTCATCCATCCATCCGTGTTTCACCGTCTCTGATAGCAGTTCTACACAATACGTTAGCATTGCTTTCATTTTCTTGTTGGCGAAAATTAACAGAAAAGGAACAGTTAAGAAACACCCTCATAGCACACATGTACATAGTATTGAGATTCCTTCCCTGGATGTGTGCTGAGCCCTTCCCTTAGCAATACCTGCTTCGTCGTAGCTCTCGGCAAACTGGTCTCAATGGTCCTGGAAGTTCTGCGCTTTACCACACAGTGACAGCACCTTCCTCTGTTAGTCCAAGCAAATTCCTCTTTGATGCTGATGTCTTCATTCTTGGCTTTGTGTACACATAAACAAAGTGCACAGATGTGTCTCGAGTCTCGAGACATGACATCTCCTTACGATTCTGTTTTTCCTAATGTGGCTCCCACTACACTCCTCTGTGTTGCCTTCTCTGTTCTTTATTTGTCTCATTGACATTTCTGTCCATGCCACAAGTTTCTTGTCCCCCTTAGGGATTAACACAGTTTTATTTCAGTAATTAAAATTGTCATGCTGATTTCTGAACTCCAGTCTTTGATTTGATTAAAAAAGCTCTCTTCTCTCAGGGCACAGAAGTGTTCCCAGCAGGGGTCTAGAGTACAGTGAAGGGCTGTCATTTTCCTGGGTCTCCTTTCCCTCACATGAGTTCTTTAGGGTGAGACAGGAAGGAAGAAGGGGTATGCTGTCTGTTGCTTTGTCTGTCTGTGGGGATATTCCTGTTTCAATAGAAAACAATTGAGTTTTGTGTCTCAATTTGATTGGACTACACCAACTAGTGGTTTGACCAAACCCAAGTCTAGCTGGCACTGTGAAGGTATTTTAAAGATAGGGTTAACATTTTTAATCAATTGACTTCAGCTAAGCAGACTATCCTCCATGATGTGTGTTAAAGCCTTAAAGGCAATTAAGAAGGTTCCCCAAAGGAGGAATTCTTCCTGCAGATTGGGACATAGAAATTCTGCTTGGGTTTCAAGTCTGCAGGCTCAAGACAGAAACATTGACTCTTACCTGAACCCCAGCCTGCTGACTTGCCCTATAGGTCTAGATTTGCCAGTCTCAACCTCATGACCTAATTCCTTATCATCACTTTCTATCCTTCCTTATGCTTAGTGATAGATGAATGAGTCTCTTGTGTTATGGCATGAACATCATAATATGTATTTGAACAAACTGAGATGGTCACAGTCACTGAAGACTATAATATTATGGAGGTTTCACCCTGCTACATGGTAAGATGCACGGCCTATTAGTTAATATCTTACCCATTCTGTTTCTCTGGAGATATCTCTATCTCTATCTATCTATCTATCTATCTATCTATCTATCTATCTATCTATCTATCTATCATCTATCTATCTATCATCTATCTATCTATCTATCATCTATCTATCTCTATCTATGTCAGAATCTTCTCTAGACCATGTATCATGTGATCACACATTGTGCATGAGCTCTCCTGATTTATGGGCTAAAGATCAACAGTGCTCAGGATTTGCTAGTGGAATATTAGTAGTAGTGTGTTTTGACACTCTGCTGTTTGCCTGTAGAAGGTCAAAGGTACTGATGTCTAGTATCTAATTTTATTTCTTTGTGTGCTAGGGAATGGACGTAAAGGTTTATGTATGTGTATTTCCACTGAACCACAACCTCAACTCATAATATTGTCTAAGTTTACATAAGCCGATCCCAATGTAACGGACACATGATTTTAATTAATTTTAATTTATTTTTTTATATTAATTACAGTTTATTCACTTTGTATCCCAGCTGTAGCCCCCTCCCTCATCCCCTCCCAATACCACTCTCCCTCTCTCTTCTCCTCCCATGCCCCTTCCCCAGTCCACGATAGGGAAGGTCCTCCTCCCCTTCCATTTGACCCTAGCCTATCAGCTCTCTTCAGGACTGGCTGCATTGTCTTCCTCTGTGGCCTGGTAAGGCTGCCCCTGACCCCTCAGGGGAGATGAACAAAGAGCCAGCCACTGAGTTCATGTCAGAGACAGTCCCTGTTCCCCTTATTAGGGAACCTACTTGGAGACTGAGCTGCCATGGGCTACATCTGTGCAGGGGTTCTAAATTATCTACATGAATAGTCTTTGGTTGGAGTATCAGTCTTGGTAAAGACCCCTGGGCCCAGAATGTTTGGTTCTGTTGCTCTCCTTGTGGAGCTCCAGACCCCTCCAGGTCTTACTATCTCCCCTTCTTTCATTTTTGTGCAGAATCCATGGGCTGAAGTGAGTGTCAATAATGCAATCAAAAGCAAGCAAAGGAAGCGGTCTTGTGGACATTTATTTATTTATTTATTTATTTATTTATTTTACCTGTGGTGTGTTTCTTCTTCTTTATATCATGTAAGGAATGAGATCTAAGATCTTCCAATCAGATATGTGAAGAGGACAGACAAATGGATTTTCTTTTAGAGATTTGTTTTGTTTTGTTTTTTGTTTTATGTGCATGAGTATTTGCCTGAATGCATGTGTGTATACCACGGGCATACCTGGTACTCACAGAAGCCAGAGTAGAACATTAAGTCCCCAAAACTGGAGTTGCAGAAAGTTATGAGCTACTATGTAGATATTAGGAACCAAATATGGGTCCTTTGTGTGAACAGCAAATCATCTTTTTAGCATCTCTACCTCCTGTAATGGAAGTTTTGGTTTCTTTGTAAACTCAGTTATGTTACATAAATATGTTTTTGTTTTAATCCCAAGTATGGGATTTTAGTTTGGGCTTTAGCTTGTCCACAACTGATAATTGCCTCATGTGGGTGTGGTCTAGGACTCTAAGGGATATAAATATGGGAGCCCAGAGAGAGGGTGTGGCATGACGTGTGGTGTATAGCAGTTTGGAGTGACCAGAGACAGAGAGAGGGGCAGACTGAGAGAAACATTTCAATGCAGTGGCTTAGCTGAGATTGGCTTTTTTGTTTGCTGTTGACAGAGATTAGGATAACCCCAGGGGAATCCATCCACCCTAAACACCCAGGAGAAGTAGAGGGGTTTGTGCCCCCTCACTCCCCATTAACATTTTCTCTCTTACCTAGGGTTAGGGGGTTGGAAGGGAGAGGCTTTACGGAACCACAAATAAAGAAATAAAGTTTTAAAAATGATCACTACAAACTCCAGCTTTCGAATTGTCAGGACTAATGGAAGTGTAGGATTGTAGTCATACCTTAAATGTGCTTTACTGTGCAGTCCTCTTTTATATATTTTGAGGGAAATAGCAGGAGCATTAACATCCCTGAGTCTACTTTTTTGGCCTGCCTCTTTTATTCTTTGATGTTATATGAGTACACGGAGAGAAGAAAGGATTCCATGATGATATCAGCTTCCTAATGTTACGTGAATATGTGAGCTGCAATATGAGAGGTTGAAAAGTGATGTGTGGATGATCCTGCTTTGGGGATGAGGTAGGTATGCGCTCCAAGAAAAAACTGAGTACCCTGCTGCATCCCATGACAGTATGAATTAACATACACGAAGGACTTGAAAACACAGATTTGTAATCTTAGATTTTATAAACTGAGATAATTTGTTGTGGTATGCAGAAAGAATTTATTATGTTACACTCAAAATGCAGGTATTAATCATTGAGTGCACTTATAAATAATAATACATTGAATAGGAAATGTGTTGATTCCAACGGGGTGGTGATGAAAAATGTGCAACATGCTCTCTTAATCAAACATTTTGCAAATGTAGCCACACTTAGAAATTCTATTGTTGCTTGTTCATGAATTTTAAAAACATGGTTTCTTTGTTCTGAATAATTTTTCACTAGCAGGACTTGAACTATGGAGATCCTAAAATGGCAATGCCATTGTCAAGTCTTCATGGAGAGACACCAAGTTGTAGGCATTTCTTTACCATGCAAACTTTGAGCCTAGTGTAAAGCAACACTTTGCAGCTGAAATCAAGACCTTCTTCTATTTTCCTTTGATCTGTCCATGCTCCTTGCCCACCCCCTGCCAAAATTTCTAACCATACAGTACTTGTATCCACCAAGGGCTCTAATATTAAATGACAAGAAGATGATTCCAGTCTGAGATGAGTTTGAATCCATGTTTGCGAATGAGTCCAAGTTTATCTTGCTTATTAGTCTAGTTCTGGAGAGAAACAGATAGGTATATAAATTAGATAGATAGAAGATAGATAAATAAATAGATACAAAGAGAAAAACAGAGAGAGAGAGAGAGAGAGAGAGAGAGAGAGAGAGAGAGAGAGAGAAGAAAGAGAGAGAGATCCAAATCACACAGAACTGAGGCAAAATATCTGATTACAGAGTCCAAAACTGCTTTGTGTATGTAATTTTTGAAGAGAAAAAAGTCACAAGCCAGCAGCAATGAAGTGCTTAGTGGGAGATTTCAGCTTCACCCTTGCAGCTATTCCATTTCAATCCGAGCAGCAGGGAGATTCTGCTGATCCTAAACTAACGAATGTCAAGAGGGAAATGGCTTGCTTTTTTTTTTTCTTTCAGTGGGTGCTTATAGTTTTTAAAACGAAGAGCCTTAAGTTTGGCTGAAATCCAAGGCATGTCACATAATCCTGATCTAGAGATATGCAGTGAGAATCCCCAGCCCCAAAATATTTGATTAGAGCATATGTAAATTGTCCCGTGTTCTTGGCATGGGCTGAATCAGGAATGACAATGTAGATTATGATGCTCTTTCACAACCAAAGGTTGTTATTACTATTTCCCCCAAAAGAAGTAAAGCTTATTTAGTCAAGACATTGGATGCTTCCTGGTATCATCAGATAATTTCTACTTATGTTCAGTAAGGAAGTAAATAATGAACAACGAACTGAACAGTTCCTGACATTCTATAAATATCACTTAGACTTTTTGAGACGTCAATAACACAGCTGACATTGTAGTGTATATTTGCTGAAAAACTATTAGCGGTTTCCTTTTTTCGGCCTCTGAGGATGATAATGAGTGACCCTGAGCCCCAAATCATGAAACCACTTTTCAGGCATGGAAACTCATTGAGAAATATTCTAGCTAATCCAAAGAGAGAGACAGGTTTGCTCTAAAGTTAGTTGACCAGGGCTTTCAATATTTTATCTAGTATGTAATCGGCTCTGCAGCAGTAAAAGTCACAGTCCTTCAAAGCCTAAATGAAAGGCTTTGCAGAAAACACCTTTATCCTCCTGTGGCTGTCTTTGCCTGATCTGATCCAGCACCATTCCAAAGACTATGCTGGGAAAGGCTTCTCCTGCAGTGTGAAAGATACACAGGAGACATGTATCTATCCAGCAAGTGACATGGGTGTGATTTAGCCCAACAGGAAAATGGCATAGCAGATTTGCTGTAGCTTCCCATCCACAAAAATTTACTGTACATTTAGTGAGTAAATCTAGGAGGTACGGGCATTTCATTTATGTCTGTCTCAAAATTGTCAGTTTAAAACAAAAAAGAATGTCAGTGAAATATTTTCTATTTGGCTCCGGAAGTAGTTAAATCATTAAATTAAAAGCACTGCTTATCTGGAAGAATGAAGAGGGGGAAGGGACAGAAACCGAATGCAGACAAGAGCCAGCCTTGCCTGAAGAGGGAGACGCTCAGCCTGCCTCTGAACAGACAATAGAAAACTAATGAGGTAAAAAGTCTGTCAGGATTGTGATCTGATTGTCACAGATTAGACTAATGTCAATGAGGAGCAAAGAACATGGAATGGGTATGGGTGGTTTTGAGACACCTGCGAATAATTGTCTTTCCAGAGATTGATTAGCTGGGCATTGTTTTATGCCGCATTTTACAACAGAGGGGATGAGATGGGGCTTGGGAAAAGGTGGCATTTTGCCCCCTCTCGCTCCCCACTGCAGCATTGTCCTCTCACTCTTGAGCTCTTGCTGGATGTCAGGGAAAGCAGCTGTGCGTGGAGCCGTCTTTAAGTCTTACAATTCTATTAGTAAGAATATAAGATCGCAGTGGCTGAAGCCTGATCTTTAAAAGGAAAAGCTTTGGCACTAGCATTTTACAGCATGTTATCTGTGCAGTGTATGGGTGCAATTCTTGGCAGGATTCTGGGAGCTGTTTTTTGATTCATTCATTTTATTTTCTCTTCTTTGGAACCTTGATCAGATATCTCTGGGCACGTATTTTACTCAGAGCTCAAGTGAGATCCTTTTGTATCCAACTGAGGATTTTGACTGGCCCCAAATGAGGGGACATATCCCCATTCCTATGGGCAACATCTATAAAACACAGTGATAAATAGCCCCCTCAGGGATAAGGGAGGTGGACGGGAGGACAGATCTGTGAGACTATGCTAGGATCTGATATTTTCTGTTACTATTTGAGATACAATGAACATAAAATGCCTATTATTGTTGTAAGATGGATACACTTTTAGTATCTTATGGAAATTAATCACACATGTATATACTCACCAAAAATTTGATATATATATATATGATATTAAATATGCTGAGCAGGATTATAAATCATGTTAGTCTTTCTATCATTCTTTATGTAAAAAGTAATTCAAATCATTGAGCTGTAATTTGCATGTGGTACCTCACCCTTGAGAATAAGCTCCAAAACATTTCATTCAGCGATGCAGCTACCAGCACCATCAAGAGGAAGCTTGGCTCCTGCAGCTGCCCATTTTCTTCTTGCGTCACCTGTTTCTGCCCTCTGTACAATGGCTGTATAAATTTACCTGTTCCAGAGTGTGGGGCACACGATAGTGCGGGCAGCCTTTGAGCTAGCTTCCCGCACTTGGTACTGTGCACGTGAGCGTCGGCTGTATCGTTTGTGTCCTTCTAGCTCATGTTTACAGTCACATTGCTCTCTAATCCATGTGACACATGGTTTTGCCTCTTACCAAGGAATACACCTGAACCACGTACAGTGGCTCATGTCTGAAGTCCCAGCCTTGGGGAGGCCAAAGCAGGGAGGTTACCACAGGTTCCACACCAGCCTGAGCTATAGAGTAAGATACTGTCTCAACACTAGTAAGTAATGCAACAAAACAAAACAGAATGCAGAAATTGGGCTGGCTGTTCCATCTTGGCTATACTGAATCTGAAGACAAGTAGAAGCCTTTTCTGGTGGTACTGGGGCAATCTCTGCAAAATCTCCCATGATAAACCTTGGATGCCACCCTTGAGTCTGGAGAACCCACACCAAGAAGTTGCGTACGTGACTATTTTCTTATTCCACTTGAGGATAATCCTGACATGAAAAGATAGCTGGAAGTGAAATAGAGATAAAATTTCTAATAATACAAGGGACAGATTTTATTTCAAAATAAATGTCTTTTAATAACCTCTAACACTTATTGTTTTCCTGGACAAAGAGAGAAAAAAACAACCATGTGTAGGTTTGAAATTATAAAGTGAACATACTGGTTATTAATCGATTAAAACATTATTTTTCAGGGGCTGCTGAGATGGTGTAGTTGATAAATATGTGTCAGCATGAGTGCCTGAGTTCTGACTCCCAGCAGCCACTTAAAAGCAACGTGCATGGTGCTGGAGAGATGACTCAGAGGTTGAGAGCAGTGGCTGCCCTTCTGGAGGTCCTAAGTTCAGTGCCCAGCAATCACATGATGGCTTTCAACCATCTATAATGAGATCTGGCACCCGAATGCAGCCTTGCCAGGCCACTGAGGAAGAGGATACAGGCAGTCCTGATGAGACTTAACAAGCCAGGGACAGATGGCAATGGTGGAGAACTCCCCCTTTCAGTGGACTAGGGGAAGGGGATAGGGGGAAGAGGAAGAGAGGGTGGGACTGGAGGGAGTTGAGGGAGGGGGCTTAAATTGGGATATATAATGAACAAATTGTGAAGAAAAATTTTGAAACAGCAAGGTGCATTAATGCACACATATAACTCTAGGGAAGACATCTCAAGGGCTCACTGGCTAGCCACTGCAGTGGAAATGGTGAGAGGCCCTGTCTCAAAAATTAAGGTGGAGAAAAAATAGAAGATACAGTGTTTACCTGTGTGACACACACACACACACACACACACACACACACACACACATCCTATGTTCACAACCATCCTATAAGGTTACAGAGAAGGGCAGATTATGGTCATAGTGTAAAGAAGGAAACCGAAAATCCGAGACAACATGGAAGCCCAGCATCAGATGTAATGTCAACAAAAGCCCGAGTCTCCCTATCCCCAACCTACTGTGAACTGACAGCACCAAATTCTGATTGATGAAGTTGAGCACAGTAAAGATCATCAGAGTTTAATATGTAGGGATGTAATAGCGAAACTCGTATGAATATTCAGTCTCTTGTTAATTGATAAAGAAGTAGGACTTGAAAAAGGAAGCAACCCCACCACGTTATTAGGTTAAGCTCTCCTACAGCAAACCGGCAAACAACAACGTATTGTAAATTAGGCCATTTTGGAATTTGTGCAATTTAAATGGTTGAGTTATTTTATGTTGGGAAAGTGACTGCACAATATTCATTAGCTAATTTTCATGATTTTTTTTTTTAACACATTGGGCCAAATTACACTCTCGGAGATGCTGACAGAATTTTAATTAACATAATAGGTCTAAATTCAGTCCTCTCTATGGTGGCTTCATTTTGACTCAGGGAGGTGTTGAGCATTATAATTTTCTATTTTTGTATGGAAACAGAGCCAGTCTTTGCAGGCTGAATCGTGTACCCACAACCTGAATGTGAATAAGCCCAACACAGGTGTGAGCTTTACAGAAGTGAAGTCGAAGAGCTAACAGTGTGGCCAGTGGTGGTACAACTGAGGACAGCCCTACCTGTTCTCCTAACTGCTTTGGCTGCGCTCTCTTCCCTTGCCCATGCCTGCTCTTTTGTTGCTGTTTTGTAGTTTAGAATCAGGGAAAAGACAACTATTTCAGTATATTAAATGAATCTGTAGAAACACATCTGTTACAAAATATTGCAAGATAAACGTTTTTATTGTGTGTATTTCCATGGCAGCTTGTCATTCCAAAGCTTTGCAAAGACTGACATTGTTAGCAGCCCCCGAGGGAGGGAGGAGAGTGAAAGCATTCACAAAAAGGGTTCCAGTGAACTCAGTGTTTTATATGCATATGATCTTTACTCAGAGCTGTTCAGTGATATCAACAACACACTTGAAGCATCACCTGTCTGAGCCATTTCTCTGTCTGCCAACTTCAAGGGTCATTCGTGATTGTGTAGCACCATACAACCTAAATTCTGAGGTAACCTTTAACATCTTACAGCTATTATCACCTATCCTGTGGATCTATAGTTTAAGGAAAAAAAAAAACACATTAGCAGGAACAAGGGAGCACTCAGTGCTTACCATAACCAGCTGTTAATTATAAAACTGCAGTCGTTCGTATTTTACTCAAAATGTTGATAGGACTCTCGAAGAATTTTTAGGAAGACATTAAATCCCTCCCATCTCTGCATTTGAGTTCTACATTTGCCACTTGCTTCCTCCTAAATAACGCCCATTTCTCCCTTTTGAGTCCTATTAAGGGTCATAAAAACCAATAAAATATCTTTTCAGAGAAAGCCAAAATGTATTTGAGGGAATTAGGGTTGATTAGGGAGCCGCGATGCTGGATATTACAGCAAATTAGTTCCGTGAAAGAGGAGGAGGTCGAGCATTCTGTACATCTCTCTGCAATAAAACTCACAGACATGTGTATGCACACGCACACACGGGGTCCACTCACACAGAGAGCTGCTGGCACCTAGCCTCACTGCAAGAGAAAGAACAGGTTGGCCAAGGGAGGGAGAGCTCCTTGTAGGAGCCTGAGACCTCAATGCAGTGTAAGATATATTTCTTGTATTCCAGTCTGTCTTTTATTTTGTTTACACAACAAAGTTATCATGCTAATTACGTAGTAATATGCCGCCCCTGAGGACGTTCCACGTTGCTAGCATTTACTTTCAGATGCAGATTGGGAGCCAATATGTGATTATTGCTATTTCAAAATGATTTGACCAGTATGACAGTTTTTTTTTTTTCTTCAGCGGGAGTTCTCTCTTTCTGGCTCTACCGCTTGGTATGGCTTTAACAGCACAGCGTAGAAAAAAATACTGTGGATAGTTTGGAGATTATTTAAATGCTCTTCTCAAAGAACATCAGCAGATAATATTTTGGAGTAAGGAGTCAAGACTAAGGTGTGTGTATGTTGTTCACACACACAGGTTTCAGTGTGGGTGGAAGCTCACATTAATATCTGCACAACCTCACTAGGGGGAGCTCTTGGCTGGCTATTCGGTAGCCTTACCATTGTCTGTGGGAGACAATTTTTCTTTGTTTGAAAATTTACAAGTCATCAATGAAAATGCCACAAATACAGTAGAAGTTTAGGGGGTAGGTACGCCACCGGGTCCCAGTTCTGCACCTAGGTGAGGAGGGGATGACACAGTCTTCTTTGGTCCCTTTTCACAGCAATTCTTTTCCTGAATCCCATCATTTGACAGGATTCTGAGCTGCTGTATCTCTTTTTACAACAGGGGTTTCTGCAGTCTGTGCCTTCTGGGGTTCTCTTCACTGATGCCTGGCAAGAACAATGAAGAATTTTCAAAGGCCAGGTACTCAGATCAATTCACTAAGCAATGATAAAAATGTGATCACAGCATCCAACATAGCAGTCAGTGCTGGTTTAAGACTGGGAACTTTGTGGTCAAGAGATGAACCCAGTCCAAAGAGGTATGGGGGTGGGGTGTTAACCAACTGCGGAAATAAAAATACTTGTAAAATCCTCATAAGACAATTACTTTTGGAAGCAGAGCAGACTATGCCAGCCCTGAGGGAGAGGTGTGATTGGCTTGGGCAATTCTCATTTTATTATCCTTATTTTGCAAAGCTCCGATCTCTCTCTCCTGTGGTGTGTGTGTGTGTGTGTGTGTATGTGCATGTGTGTGTGTGTGTGTGTGTGTGTGTGTGTTTAAACCAGAGAAAAAAAGAAATAAAGCCAAGTGCTTCTTTCCCTACCATGTTCCTTTCCTTTTTTCTCCACTCTAATGACATTTGGCAGGCTCGGCTGTGTAATGCTTGACTGGTTTTATTGTTGTCTGTTCCCAGTGGGGAATCGTTGACACTGCTCTCTGTTTTCAATTGATATCCATTTTCAACAATATTGCTTTCTATTAGATTCCTGCACAGTTTGTGCCAAGCAAACTGAATATTTACTGGGCTGACCTCAAAGCCTTCAAATCAACAAACACTAGAATAAGCAAAAGTATGCATTTTTTAAGATCAAATGTTTTTGAATGCTCTTTGTGAAATTATTATTTTTAAATGCACTGTGAACTGCAGATTAAATGATATTATAGTATTGCTTCTGTCAGCCCATTTTATTTATTTATTTTCACACTCTAAATAACGGTATTAAATGTTAAGAAATAGTTGTATATATTACTTAGTCAGGGATGAAAGCAATTCAATATTTCTATATTTAGCAGTTCTTCCTTTCAAGCAGTCAAGCATTTTTGGCCCATTACCTTTCAGTGGAGACATAGTTTATGATATCATATTGCATAGAGCAACTGAGTTTGACAAAGCAGAAGATAGACAACCACTTCAAGGCTTCTTTAGTGCCAGGAGGTTCTGAGCTAGAACTGAAGCGCAGAGGATTGAATTGAACCACTGAAAGCCAAATAGCCAGTGACTAGCATATTTCTAATAGTGTTGTTTCAATGAGATAAGTAAAGTTGTCAGAATATTAATCATAAACACTACCCACGTATCATAGTGCACCAGGCTGTATGGGGTGGGTAGGGTATAGACACCTTTTAATTTTGGAGAAAAATCAAGAAAAACATTAGAAAATAAAGGGATTTGATATTTTGAGAAGCACCTAGACACTACTGCAATTTAGCCAAATATGTTCAGTTAATTTAAAAAAAAAAAAAACACAACAAAGCTTGTAATACAATATGTCTGCATAAAATTCCTTGGGTAAGTTGAGGTACCTACTGGCTATTCAAGCAAAATTCAGTGCATAGTGGAGTGACTTACAAAAGGGATAGTGTTAAGTACTGTGGGGTCTGGGGATGCTCTGTAGGCGAGTGTTCACTGGACAAACATGGGGAACCTATGATTAGCTCCTATGAAAAGTGGGGTACACTTGTAACCCCAGCTCTGGGAAAGAAGAGACTGGAAAATCATGGGCCCTTGGTAGCCTGCCTGTACAGCTGAAACAGTGAGGGATAAGTTTTACTAAGAGAGACTCCGGCTCAAAAACAAGATGAAGAGAGATTGAAGAACCCGAAGTCAGCCTCCGGCTCCTTCACACACATGTGTGCTGAGCCCACATGCACGCACGCACAGAGAGAGAGTGATGTTCAGATGACCATACTACCATGTTCCAGAAGAAACCCCATTTTGTGTAGTTTGACTCTAACTCCTAAGAAAAGGGGACGATGAGGCAAAGTTTCCTCTTGTAGAGACTTCTCTTTTCTTAATTTCTTTTCTTTTTCTGTATTTACCGAGTCTGAATCAACATCCTAACGTCTCTTAAGGCAGAGACTGATGTCTTCTTACCATTTCCTGAGACCTCTGTGCCTGTCAGCAGCCTAGAGCCAAGCTCTTTCCAGAGACACAGCTCCTTGCGCAGATCTTACCGTGTCATCCAGAGCGCATGCGCACTACAGACAACGCAGCTGAGTCTAGACCTGCCCGGCCCTTCAAGGCATATTTTGCAGAAAGTGTGGCCACCTAGACATCGTGTAGGCCTGGCAAGCAGTGGTCTGCCAGTGCGCCTGGGAAAACCCCTTACTCGGCTTCGCTTCTCACCATCTGTCAAGCTCTTTTTCTATTTGTAAATCGGGCATAATTACAACTGCCCACTGGGCCTTTCCCAGGCATGTAGGGAGGCTTAGAAAGAAGCCGCTAGCTTCCCTTAGCTCTTTGAAGAAGGAGTGCAAGAAATGTAAGGCGGGAGCTTTGTATGGTGGACACGTTTACACTTACACGTTTCATAAATTGAATATGGCATTCTTTGGCATGGACACAGAACAGTATTAATCAGTAGAATTTCAATCAAACATATAATTTTCATGGATTCCAGGAATTCCTGGAAGCTCACAGCCAGTATGGGTTGCTCTATGGCTGAGTGTTCTGGAACAACAAACGAGTTCAGGACCAACCAGCTGTGCCGTCCTTGGCAAGCGGCTTCCCTTCTCTCCACCTCCTCTGCATTTGCAAAGCGAATGAACTTTTTGATAGTCTTACCGGCCTAAAAGTAAAGACTATGAGGGAGCCTTTAGGAAGATACCAAGCATATCATGTGTTCCCAGGAACCTCTAGGGATGTTTGGAAATAATATGGGTTTGGAAATAATATGTACCATTGGCTATTGGTGATTTTTACAGTGGGCTGTGGTGGCTCCAAACGTCCGTCCATCTTTGGTTAATTAAAATTACACGCAGGCACCCACACAGCATTATAATATAAGTTGCTTAATGGGGAAGGAAGCCCATTCTCCCTGTTGTTACCGTTGTGGCTTTCTTGTCGTTCAGTGCTGATTGTCTTCCTGGTTGAATACGGAGGAAGCTACAAAATGATTATTTCTCCAACCCTTTGTCCGAAAAGCATCCTCAGATGAAAGACATCACCTTCCTATGAAAACTGCATGGTGCAATCTGAAAGTGTTTTGTAAACCTTGTCCGGGAATCTTCAGATAAGGCATAGTACACTACACAACTATCTTCTTAGTGTTTCTCATAACATCTTAATATTCTCACATCCATGTCTGTATTTCCCAAGTGGCATCAGAATTCAATCATGTTTCACTTGGTTTTTCCTTCTGCAAATCTGAATAGTTGTTTGTCAAAGCAACGAGCGCACACATGACAAATGAGAGGAGAAATTTCACTGAGATCTGTTACGTTGGAGACTGTGATTTAAATTGGATTAGTAAGATAAAAGGTCCATTTTCTCTGTGTGAATTGCAGCCTACCTTTAGAAATTACACTTGAAATAGTTACCTGGGAAGAGAGAGGTCCCCAGGCACCTGGGATCATCTTGGTGATAGATACTGCAGGCACACTTGTGCAAGGACAAAGAGAGGTATTAGGCAAGGAAATGATGGCTAGGAGAAATCAGAATGTGCTTTCTTAACTCTATTTAGGTAAAATTCAGGTTAAACTGGACCCCTCCATCTGAAGTACACATAATGTTGAAAAATATCAGATCAAAATCAAGGGAGGGGGCCAGGAAAACAGACAGAGAGAAACAGAGACAGACAGAGAGACAGAGAGAACACTTCTCTCACCTTCCATGGGCCTCTGCGTATGCTATGAGCCTGTATGATTCTGGCTTGTTAAAGTAGAGAGAAACATCCAAGTCACTAAGGGCTTGTTTCCATATTTTGTCTTGGTGGCATCTGGGTTCCCAGGAACCTCTAGGGATGTTTGGAAATAATATGGGTTACGGAATGCATCCACTCATTTTATTCCCATCATCCAGTAACATGCCTGTGTCCAGCAGTGAAGCTACGGATGTGGCACTGGTACAGTGCAGGAACCAGGAAGGCATCCTGAAAGGGCTTTAAGTTGTCAGTTGAGGCAACCCTCCCAGACCTCTTTTCATCAGGCTCATCTGTGGGCAGCTTGCTTGGAGGTGTGTGGGCTGCAGCCTCTCCGCCTTCCCACTGGCAGGTGCTGGTGGGACAGCGTGTGCCAGTTAATAAGGAGAGGGAGACTGCAGGCACACAACTCATGATGAAAACAGTTAGGGGGTAGGGCTTTCCAGATTGGACCCTGGAATCTCAATCTTAGGAAACCATGCAGGGGGAAAATAAAAAACAAAAACAAAAACAAAAAAAAGATGTTTTAAAATGTCGTCACAGAGGAAGAGAATATGTCTATGGGCGGGCCCTGTAACCACAGAGTTCAGTATCCACAGTTGGATGAATTTTATAAAATAAAGAAAAACAAGCCAGAGGTCTGTGTGTGGAATTGAGGTGAGATTGTATTTTTAGTTGTCTTAACTAAATAAATCCATCAGTTGACAAAGAGAGGAGTGTAGTGGATTAGACAGAGAAGGTATGATTGAAGACTGGGAGGAAAGGTCAGCTTGAGGCCCATTGATCATAGTCTCATTAGGCCTGGAACAAAAACAAAAATGAATTTGAAACGTGGGGAGAGTAAGTAGAGGTGGGGAGAGGAAGGAGGCCAAAGGGAGGTATTGGTGTGCTTTCCAATGGTGTGATTCATAATACACAGCTGAACGCAGATACTCACTGGGAGACAGAATCCACTGGTGACCTTCCTGACAGACATTGTGCCAGGATAAGCATTGCTAGCATTGCAGATCAGTTGTCTTCCTTAGTAAAATGCTCCAATTTTTATAGCACAAAAAAGGGCTCATACTCCAGAAAAAAAAAATTGTTGCTAATGCTGACCCAAGTATGTCCCAAGTAAAGCCAAATAAAGGAAGAGAGCTGGGAGAGACCCCAGTGAGAGCCCAGCCTCATTATTCCTCCTGATGGGTTCGCTCTCTGATTTAGATAGCAGGAAGCACGTATTAGCACTAAAGAGATCTATAAAAAGGCTGATTGCGTATTTTATTAAATTGGAAGTGAAGCTGATAATAAAACTTAATATTCAAAGGCAGTGGAAGAATAATTGGAGCAAAATTAAAGTAACTATTATTAAAAACTTAAATTTAGTCTTTCAGGCCCTTCATCAGCTGTTCTTTCGTCAAACCCCAGCCCTCGGTGTTTTCTTTCTCTTGGCAAGCTTAGCTCTATTTCTCAGATTCATCTTCCTTTCCCCGCAGTGTCCTTCCTTGGTGCATGCTGTTTCTCTCAGTCTGACTTCTCATTTCTCTGTTCCTCTGCCCTCTTTCTCACCATCAGGAACAGGCAGAACGCTTTCATTTGCTAGTCTTCATGAGTAAGTCTCTCTGCGGTTCAAAGGAACCCCACAATGAATATTGTTCTTCCCCACTGGAATTCTAAGACAGTTGACAAATAGGACAGATTAAGGCCAAACTGTGAACTTTGTTCTGACGAGCCTAGGGTTGGAAATCTTATGCTGTATGTGGGAAGGACATGCTGTTTGTTCCCAGGCCAAGCTTGACCAGATCAGGGATTGGCCTTGGAGAGTAGTTGAACATGGGCCCATGGTGGCCATGCTTACTCCCAAGGAAGGGAAACCATGTAAGATCTGCTTTCTTATCTAAAAGTCATCAACAGAGGAGTGAGACCTATGTGAGAAGATGAATGGAGGGGTCACCTTCAGAGTATATCCCATGAAAGAGTATATCCCATAGAAGCTGTTTCTACAATAATGACTTTGGTTTCAAACACACAATCAGGCTTGTTTTTCATGTTTGTGTATTCTTGATTCAGTTACAGCTCAGCCAGAGAAAAAGAGCCACAATGGCTACAAAGAGATAGGGTACTCACTGCAAATATTCAACCTGGTGTGACTATGGGGAAACTGGGCTGTAACATCTCAGAGGAGCTGAGGCTTGGAGAAAAATCACTAACTACTCACCCCAGCACTAGGGTAGTGGTCAGTCTGAGCGGCTTGGACATCTTGAGCTAAAGTGGGGTCATGAGAAGTATGCACGGAAGCCCCTGGGAAGCCCTTTTCTCTTTGTGAGTGCTACCTCTGCCTTTCTGTCAGTCAGCTCAAGTGGGGGACCTGGGGTTGCTGTGGTCAGGATTGCTATCTGTTAATGACAAGCAGGCCTACACCACCAGGACATCCTAGAGCCTACAAGCTCTTCTGCCAAGTTCGTGACTTCACTGAAGTGTATAAACTCCCCAAGGGATGAGGATTTCTGCTTTTCATCTCCTCCTCAGCTATATGAATCCATGAGCCACACAAGGGAAGGGATTACAGGAGAGCCATTTCCCAACTTCAGTATGCTGATGATAATCTAACTAAGCCATACCTTGATAACCTAGCATGCTAACAAAGTAAGGAAATGACTGTCTTCTGTCTCACACGATACGATTAAAATCACTTAGTTCATTCTACAAAAGAAGATTCAAGAGATTTTGTGTGTCAAGATGCTCACTGGGGGATGTTCATTGTTTGATATTCAATGATGTACATATTGACATAAAACATTAACCACTTCAAACACAACTTATGATGGATACTAGAGTAATAGGAGAGGAGAAAAATATCAAATTAAAGAAGAAATGCTTTCAGTATAGCAGCCTTAGTTTCTGCTGGTCACATGGTCACATGGTCAGGTTATTCTTCATTACTTTTCTTTTCTTTTTTTTCTTATTTTCAGTAATCCTTCCTTATTCCCTTGTACAAACAAGCCCGTTAGCATGTCACCATTTCTTGGCTACTGGTGGTAAGAGGAACTAATTTTCATTCCCGAAAGATCTGTGCTATAGGCAGTCCCAGCTGATACTAGGTTTGTCTGTTTACTGCTCTTGTTGTCTCTTTGTTTCATTTGAGACAAGGCTTCATTGTGTTGAGGTTGCAAGCTCCCTGCCTCTGCCACTGCCTCTCAAAGCTGTGATTATAGCAGTGTACTAAGAGATCTGGTTCTGCTTATTTTTATTCCAGAGAACAGAAGTTTTAAAAGGCTCCTTTCTTCATTTCATATAAATTGACATAATAAAGAATGGCTTTGTTTTTGTCTTCAGTTTTGAGTGCAAAGCTCTTAATATTCTTCAATTTTTTATTCATCAGGAGAATCTTTTGTTCCAAGTGGGTGACTCTTGGTAGGAGCCATGGAGGATAGTTGTCAAACAAATCATGCACAAGATTAGAGGTCTGAACCTTCATCCTCATTTCCCAACATTATCACCTACAAACAGTGCTTTAATCAATAACCTCTGCATAATGGACCTCCATAATTTCCCACAAATGACAGGGTTCAGGGAGCTTCTGGGCTGGCGGACACATTTGTGACGAGGAATAGCAATGTAGCACAAGGCTACTGGACAGACGCTATTGCACTTGAAACGTTTCCAGCCTTATGCCATATGTGTCTTCACACAGCCATTTGCTTTTAGCTTTTGCAATAAACCATAACTTAACTGTATCATTTTCCTGATTTGGAGTTGACATAGTAAATAATCTGATCAGAAGAGGGGCATCTTTGTTACTTTTCCACTGTTATGATATAACACCAATACCAAAACACGGTGACTAGAGAGAGCTAGAACCTAAGACCTAAGGGCTCACATCTCACCCTCAAAATAGGCAGCAGAGATAGAACTTGAAACCTCAAAGCCTGAACCCAGTGACTTGCTTCCTCCAGTCCTAAGCCTTGCCAGACAGCCACCAATGGTGGACGAAGAATTCAAATGCCTGGGACTTATGGGAGACAGCCATTCAAACCACCACAAAGGAAGTATGGGTCACTGCAGCTGTGTTGTCAAGTCGGACTGAAATGTAGATAAGCTGGAGACCTGACACTTGTGACCAGAGTCTGAAGAGCAGGACATCCTGTGGGACAAAGAGTTTCAAAGCCTATGACACTTTGTGGATGATTCCAGAATGGAGTAATGACTTAAATTTTATTACACATAGGTGGCATCAAAATGGGTTGATGGAAGGAATGGAAAACACCTCTTCAGTGATTAAGCCATTTCTTCTGATAAAGTCAGTCACCACAATAAATATGGGAGCTCCCTTTCTGGGTTGCTGGCAGGAGGCACCCATGTATGTGGTCATCCTTCCTAGCATCCAATGTAATGAACTTTTCTTTTGGTGGATATGTGCCCCTTTAAACAAAACTGCTTAGCCACAAACTTCTAAACTACCAGAGCCCAAATGATTTCTAAACATTGTAAAGGCATTAACTCATAACATCCTGAAATACTTTCCCTGGACAAAAGGAGAGGATAGCAAAAACAACAGTAGATATCTTTGTTGATTAAAGTAAACTGTAGCCCGATATTTAGGAAACCCACCAAAAATGTAAGGAAAGGATTATATTGACTGTCATTAAAAGAGACTAAGACCATTTAAAATTGAAGCATGCCTCTGGGTCCCACAATTTTTTTTGCATAGGAAGCTGAATAAAGTAAGCTATTTACCTATTTATCTGTAAATCTTCAGGCCACAAAGACATGACTGCTTTTCCGAATTGCTTGTGCCAATAACTTAATGCTTCCCCATTTCCCCTTTTTATTGAGTGTGCAATATGATTATCCTGCTTCCAATCCCCCACTGTATACTGTGAGTAGAAGAGGAAGGAAGTCCATTGTGTGTGCTTGTGAGTTCTGGACTATCGAGGCTAATTCAGGGGGTTCCGATGGAGGAGCCCAATCTACCCCTAAGCCAGGTGCAGCCCCTGAGATCTGGACTTTCTGTTTGATCAATAACTGGATTTGGGGAAGTCTTGGAAGGAGGAATTCATTTGAATTATGCAGTGATGACCACTGGGAAACGAAGGTCAATCAAAGAGTTACTCTTTGTAGCTTGTTTTACAAGGAGATGGGGTTGGTTTTTCCATCTCTCAATTGCAGTGGACTCATGACTTGATCAACCGTTTGCAGCAGATGGGAAAGCAGACAGTGAGCATATCATCAGATCCCCAACATCTCTGCCCCTACTAACTTGGAAAGAGCGCACTGTGTATAACCCTGCTTTCTTTTCTAAAGAGGCACCCACCTGAGACTTCTAGGCTCTTGGAGCCCTGTCTTTATATACAAAAAGATCAGCCATAGGAAGTGAGGTAGAGAGGGAGGGTGACTCAGGTGAGCTCAATCCAAGCTGTCAACCCGTGGAATCGCAGAAAAGGAAGTGACAGTTGGAAACCATGAAATTTTGGGGTGGTTTGTTACATTGAAAAATGTTCAGGAAGACCCATATGAGCAAACATTTTGTAAATAGGTCTTCTATCTTTCCCACTAAGATGGTAAAATTGTTGGGAGCAATGATAGTATTTTCCAACTTTTTTGATTCTAACACTTAGCACAGGATGGGAACAGTGTTGTTTTATGAATGATTTTTCCTGTTCTGGAAGCTCTTATTCCTCCCTTTGAGAAATAAAAAGACTACCAGAAGAAAAGAGTTGGGTTGCCATAGGTAGGCCATAGGCTCCTGCTTCCTGCTGTTTTCAACATCTGTCCTCTCTGATATTTCTAACAAGCGAGAGATTTGGTTTTTTTTTGTTTGTTTGTTTTTGTTTTTGCTTTTTTTGTTTTTTCCAGAGCTGAGGACTGAACCCAGGGCCTTGCGCTTGCTAGGCAAGCGCTCTACCACTGAGCTAAATCCCCAACCCCGAGGTTTGGTTTTTAACTGTCAGATTTTCAGTCAATAGCAAGAACTGTCTAGAATTGAGGGAGGAAAAAAAATGAAAATAAAAAGAAAACGAACGACAAAGGAGATAAGGTAAGATCCAAAACTTTCCAGAGCTGGGCAGTACAGGTGGCTACTCTAATAGCCATTACCTCACAGATTACTGGCCACAGTAACCAAATCACCAAAACAATCCAAGCAAGCTGAGAGACCCAGGGCAACTGTTGGGACTCTTTCTACGTCCACAGTGACCTGATTCTCTTCCTGTTCCTCCTGGCTCCTGACCTCTGGCTTCATGTTTACTTTTGCAATGTGCTCCTTCCCTTTGTGCTTGACATGGCTGCTCCGTGCTTTGGCTTGGACCTCTTAGGATTTGTGCAGCTCTTGGCACAACCCCACCCTTCATTCAGTTCCTTCAGATTTGTCTTAGAAAGGGCACTCTACCCTCACTTCACTCCTTATTGATTTCTCCGAGCAAAGAAGATGAGTTGGGACTACCCACAGTCGGCACAAACAAGGTGTGTTCCGGTGGACTGGAGTCCATGCCTAGGAATTCTGACAAGCCCCTGCTCATTCACTCAGGACCCCACAAACTTTGACACTGGGTACAAGCCTGAGTCTGTAATGGTAACAAGACAGGTTTCTTTTAAATCTATTTTCTACCTCCTTCCGAAGGTCTGGTCACATACTAAAGGGAAAGATGCCCCACCTTGGCTCTTACTTGCTGTATCTAGAAAGGGCCCCTCCAGAGATGCTGTGAGCCTGAGCATCCCAGCACTGATTTCCTAAGCTCTCCTCTTCTTCAGTTACCTGGCTCTAGTTAAGACACAGAGAAGCCAATGGTTAGCATTTCAATTAGCAGTGAAAGCTCTCTGCACAGAGAATGGCAATGGCAGGAGTCCCCAGAACTACTTCCCTGGCCCTTGGGACAGCAGGTTTCTACAGATCTATGCAGAGAGCTCCTGTCCCCACAGCACAGGCAGCTGTGTGGCTTTGAGTGACTTACCCAAGGTCTCTGTGAAAGGATTCTACTGGCCTGAAGAGTCCAGAGAGAGAGGCCGGATACAGATTTCACTTTTCAAGCCCAATGAGGGAATTCAGAATAATCTTGCGCAGCAAATATTTCTGGACCGGCTACCTTGATATCTTCCTATTATCATGGCAACAGGCTTGCTTAAAGGGCACGGCATAATTTTTAATTTTGTAATAATTTGGAAGGTGGCTCATTAACTTTATGTTTGTTTGGAAGAGTTACACACGACGCTTTAGAATAATAGCTGCCAAAAGTGTGGGTGGGCCCAGTCGGTAAATAACAATACCGCCTTTCTGTGCATGAGACCTCATTAATCCTTCCAAGTTCACCTGAGGAGGGAAAGGTGCACGTCCCGCCAGTCCCCTGGCCTCCCGTTAAGCTCGGGCTTGATGACTGCAGGTGTGTGAAAGCCTTTTCTGTGTGAAGCCACATGCCTCTGCGAGGGAGCTGGGGGCCTGGGAGTGCATTCATCAAATGCGTGCCAACTCCCGAAAACTCCCTGAGAAAATTGTAGAACACCTGCATACTAATGCGCTTTTACTGGGGAAATTATTTCGTTGCACAGTGAAAAAGCTACAGTCGTGCCACAGAAACATGCTACATGACTCCAAGTACAGAAACCGACTGTGAACTTCACTGCTGACACTTTATTTCTTGTAATTAAACTTTTACTTTTATTTCACCTATTTTATCCCATAAACAGGGAAAGTCAATAAAACATATGGTGGGAACTACAGGACGTGGTGGTTTATTCTACATTTTGGTATTTTCAGCTGTTCCCAGTGAAACGATAGGTCTTAAGCTTCTATTGAAAATATATTTAAAAATCAGTTTATTAATTGAGGAATAATAAGGAACTGCTTATGTATTCGAAGGTGTGTTTTTTTTTTTTATCATTTCTTGGTCTTGTAAAAAGCAAATGCTCACATTTACCTACATTTCCTTTGCTCTTTGAGACTTCTGCTCTAAAGACCATGGGCCTGAACTGCAGGAACGACTCTTTCCTGCCGCTGCGAGATAATTCGGTCTCCATGATGTCTTAATCCTGGGCCTCCCTTAATTGACTTCTAACTGTGCTGAACCAGGGCTGCCGGGGACTGCGATGCGGATTGCAATTTACAAGGTGCTGGAATCGTTTCTCGTCTTCAAATTAGTCCTGAGATATAGTCCAGGAAGGAAGAAGGTGGGAGGAGGCCTCGCCCCTCAAGCTTCATTACCACCTCACCACCCCGAGTGAGACTTTCTTACCATCTCAGGAGGGATGGTGGTCTTCTACCAGCTTAGGGATGGAAGGCAAAAGCATGAGGCTGCCAGGCCCTGGTCAACCTTGTTGTAATATAGCTTCCTCACGTGATGTGCCTCCTCCTGGGGAACTAGAGAGGTCCTAGTGCTTTTAAGAGCATTGTTTCAAAATCCTATTCTCTAGAGGATCTAACGGAGAGTAAGGATCATTACATTTTGTTTCTCTGTGTTGCCTGTGGGAATTAAGATATCTTCTAGCTCTAAGAAGAAAATAGTAAAAGTAACAGATTTCTTTTATGTCCTGTTATGACTATTTACCATTTATTTCTGTCTACCTTGCCCAGTTTCCTCTCTTCCAACTTGAGATCCCAACATTGATGGCGTTAGTATGCAGTTAGGTACAGATGCTCATTTAGAAGTTGTGATAAGGAAGATATGATAGAATCCTCAAACAAGTCAACATCCCTGGGGACATACACACAAACATGACAGTGATAGGGTAATTGGGAAGATTCATGTGAAGAACAGTTTGGGGAGCTCAGGTAGGGGAAATTTATCACTCTGGGGAAACAAAGGGTAGTTTGCTAGAGAATGTTGTGAATCTTAAGAATGAATCAGAGTCAACCAGAAAACATATGAAGAGGTGATTGCAAGGGGAAAGAGATAAACGAGAGGTGTGTGTGTGTGTGTGTGTATGTGTGTGTGTGTGTGTGTGTGTGTGTGTGTGTGTGTGATAGAGAGTGAGTAGGAACCAGCAACAGTTGTTATAAAAGCATGCAGAGAAGGAGGTGGCTGTGGGGACAGATACCAGGCCAGTTTGTATAGACCTGTGCTGGTTTTGAGTGGCCAGTGAGTTTGGACCTCGTCAGATAGAAGTAATGAGATCCTTAAGCAGGAGGTGAACCTGATTAGCCCTGGGCTTTTTATCTTGAAAGTGTGACAGTCATCTCGCTTCTGCCTCCCTGTTTGCTGAAGTTATAGGTATGAGCCACAATAACTATCTAAGAACTCTGCACTCTTAAATTTAATTCAATGTTATTCTTGTCGTGGAGGAAATCAAACCCAAGGCTTCCTGCAAACTAACAATCACTTTACTATGGATCCAAGTAAAGGGTCTATGTGTTCATTTGGCCCCTCCCTCTTACATTTGTGGCCAATTCTGCTGACTCATATGGCAGCGATTTCAAGAGAGTCTTACATTCTCAATTTGGTGATCCAAAGGAAGCAGAGTAACCTCTTCCAGCTGCTGTTGTCCTTGGATCATTTCGCCTTTCCACAGAAACAGAGGTTTGGCTCTGTCCCTTCCCATACCTGATTCTTGCAAAGCTTATCAATTTTCAATTCTGCAACCCATTGTCTCTTGTTTAGTTAAAAATTCCCGTGGTGAAATAGTTGTTTAATCTTAATTGCTATTTTTATTCGCCATCCTGCCTTCCCTACGAAGATGAACACATTGGCCCTTAGTTGCCAACATCAAAACATAAATACCTTCCTGATTCTACCAAAGTTCAAGTCACAGTTTTTGATGATGTTTTTAAATGACATTTTTAAAATGTAGTAGCTTTTCAAAAAATAAAAACAGAAGATAACAAAGTCACTGGGGTAGCTTGAATTTTGCTCCTATCATATAACTGAGATTTGAATATCTTTCTTAGTCATACATTGACTTTATTTTTGCTCCGATGAAAATGACTCTTGCCAGAGAGTTATCGTGGATTGAAGAATTCTGCCATAGTAATCCCTGTGGGTTAGAACACATGAAGCACAGCCATGGGAAATAGAATGCTTCTTTTAGACCATCGAGCCAGCAAATGAGGTCATTTGGTGCTAAGAGACTGAGCGCCCACAAAAGGGCTGGTTCACCAGCAACATTAAGCAGGCTGGTGGCGTCCCTCGGCTGGTGATGGGGTATGACAGTTCATTTTCCCATCAATCCTCTCTCGCTTCTCTATCCTTCTAAATTACAACTGTTAACCAACTTACGACATAGGAAACTAGACGGCTGCACATGTACACGCTTAAGAGCCACTCAGGCTTCCGTCTGGATTGTTCCCCTGAGAACTCTGCATGCAGAAGGCATAGTATGAGCCATTCTCATGGAGATTTCAGGTATGGTTTCTAAATGACAACTTGGAAATATTTACTTTGCCTCCCTCAAAGCTCAGAGATGGAAAATTGAATGGAGAGGAAAAATGGGAAGACAAAACAAGTTGGACTCGTGCCTGCTGTGTTTACTGTAGGCAATCTCTTAGCGCTCATTTTAATCAATTTGAGAGGAGATGGTTCACCAGATCATAGCAGTTTAGGTTTGAGGGGAGCCTCAGAGGTTATCTCGTCTGATGCGCTCATTTTATGGATGAGGAGATGGGATCCAGTGAGGGAACAGGTCTCCTTAGGGTTCTGTTGCTAATTAGCAGCTGGGCCGAGAACCCAGGTCTCTAAACGCTCAGCTGGAAGACCTTTAATCTTTATACCTATTTAAAGACGTTTATCTATTTCCAGATTCAGAAGGCTTGTAAAAACAAGCCAGAAAGTATAGGAAGAATACATTTTTCTGTTAAATAAAAGCTTTCGAAGTGTGTTTCAGAGTAGCGTCCATACTGGATATTAAGCTCCTGGTGAACACTGAATAAGTATCTCTCAGCTGACAAAACTACTCAACAAAGCTTATTTATTTGGATTGCTTTTGAATCAAACCCAGTATCCAAAAAACAAAAACAAACAAAACTGTCCTTCTTCATTTTCGGTGGGGTTCTGGATCTCAGTTAGGGGCCTGGAACTTGGCTTCCAGAACAGAGAACGGGATTCTGTTTCTCTCAGGGGAAGCAGAGTGCTTTAGGACAAGGCCCACGTGCTGGTCTGCAGTGTGGAAAAGGTTTTCCACAGAGTGTTACAGTTTAGCTCTTCTAGCATGAGATTGCTGTTGGCAAGTGAAGCTCTGACATTCCAAAGCCTACAGTGATACCAAAGTGTTACAGCTCTTGGTTAAGCAGCCGTGCTAAGAACGGCAGAGGTGTGGGCCAAAGTCCATGCCCTGTAGGCTTGCAGCTGAGACACAGGCCTAATGGGCCAGAGGCTGGCCTGTGAGATGTGACCTACCAGGATGAATGACTACTCTCCGGTGGTCATGGTGGAAGGCTGACAGTATCACTCAGTCAGTCCACAGCATTCATACACCCCCAGCAGGACTTTTATTTGAAATCAGGGATTTATAAGCCTTTGGGCAGTGGGAGGGATTTCAAGGGTGAATGTGTTTGATTCCCTGGGGTCAGGGATACTTGATTTACATGTAGTGGTACAGTGCATTTTCCATGCAGTAGCATGGTCCTATCACAAGAAGGAAAATACACTACTTATTTATTCTATGAGTGAGGAGAAAATTTCTAAGTACAATTGGAGGTCGCTGGTGTACTAAGATGCATAGCAGGGTGGAACATTTCTAGGAATTCCCAGATACTTTCTTATCAGGAACGGGTCTGGCCTGTAATCTACCCTGAGGGCTTTTTGATGCTTCTTACAAGACCTGGGGCCACCCAGGTCAGGGGAGACTTTTAGAACCCCGCTGAGAAAAGGGAGTCTGTCATTATAGACCAAGCACAGATAAATGGCTATCCAGGGATGTCAGACTTCAACCTTATCTGGAAGGGGCCCACAAAACCAAAACAAACTTCCAGACAAACCCTTTACCACTAAGTCTTACCCCAGCCCAACTCAGTTTTAAAGAAGGAAGTTTCCTATTTGCATGTGAGGAAAAAAATTCTCATGTTTACTATAAAAGAAAATTAACCTCAAGGGAAATTAAAATCCAAAGGCCATCGCAGATGGTATTTCCGAAGATAAAATACAACTATATTGCTGAGTACTCATAGATTTTTGTCAAGGTCCATATCAATACAGTAAGCAATATTGTTTATTCATCAAACTGGGCCATGTTTTGAGTAAAGAGTCACTACATGTATCATTGTTGAAAGAAAGTATAAACTGAAAATCATTCAAGAAAACAGGGTATGCTGGGTCACTGGACAAAATGAGAAGAAAATGGCTTCATTAATGAAGTCATGACTTTGCTAGGCAAGGCCACGGCTACTTCTATGTTTTAGTGCTCAAGCAGGCTGATTAGGTGGCGACTACTTTTCTGGACATGGCTTTGTGAGGAGTATAAGGACTGTTTCCAGAGCATGTCCAAAGTCTGGGCCCATTAGCAATTTCTCAGATTCATCGTATTAGTTTATAATTGCTTTGTATACTCATACATACAATCCATTGTTCAGCCAGTGACAGTGACTTCTCCTCCCTACCTTCTTCTTCTCTCTCTTTCTCTTTATTCTTTATGAGGCAGAGAAAAATGACCCATCTCTGGAAAACACAGAACTGACATGGAAACAATAGATTTGGTTTGAAAACAAACTTCAAGCCTTCTCTTTTCTTCTTCTTCTTTTTTTTTTTGTTACACTGCCTCTCTCTGAGGGAGCTTGGGGAATGCCACAGTAGCTATTAAGGGTTTTAGATAGCACTTAATATAATAAGAACGGGCTGTGATCTGAGTCATTCTCTCTCCTTCTCTCCACTTTATCTTTTTCTTGAGACAGCATCTCATGTAGGGCTTTGAGCTTGTGAAATATCTACGAATGAACTTGAAATACAGATCTCCCTGCTCTCAATTTACATGTTTCTTTCTTCCTTTCTTTCTTTCTTTCTTTCTTTCTTTCTTTCTTTCTTTCTTTCTTTCTTTCTTTCTTTCTTCCTTCCTTCCTTCCTTCCTTCCTTCCTTCCTTCCTTCCTCTCTCTCTCCTTCCTTTCTTTTTTTTCTCTCTCTCTTTTTCTTTTTTTATTTTGGAGGAAAGACATCGAGACATCCTAATGAGCCTAGACTACTATGCGGTCACTTTATCTCTAATATCTTATCCTTTTATTACTTTATCTTCACCACAACGTTATGAATATGTGAGTCACTGTTCATTCCGGTTTGCAGACTGAAGATGCTGGTGCTCAGGGAGGTGGCAGTAGTATCCAGCAGAGCTGTGACTTACAGCCATCTTGTCTGACTGCAGCACTGGATACTTGGTTGTTAATTCATCACCCAGCTAGGCTCTTTTTGAAAAAAAAAAAAAAAGGCTTCAGAGCTTCTTTCAGTTTTGAAGCATTTCTCCAGCTACTCAACAATTAGAGTATTTCAAGAGACTATGAGTTTTTGGTTGAATTGTGAATTTTATGTGTTGCAGCCAGTACCCCAAGATCTCACAATATGACTTTAGTTGTTGGATAATCAAGTTAAAATTGGGTCATTTGTATGAGTCTTAATCTAAGAAGATTGATTTATTCATAAAGAGGAGAAGTCTGGGCACACTGAGAAGGGGGTTATTGTGAAGCAGCACATGACGAGTATGGCAACTGTGAGTCAAAGGGAACAGATAAGGAAGCCTGGGGCAGTCTTCCCACCACCCTCAGAGGGAGTCCGATCCTGCCAACATCTTGAGTTTAGCCTGATGATCTCTAGATTGCCATGGTCTCTAGATTGCTATGGTCCCTAGGCTGACATGCATGAGGTCTCTGGTTCTCAGGCTAGTGGTATATGCTACACTATGGAATCTTGGGAAACTGTACATAAAATTTCTCACCTTTCACCAACTGTCAATTGCTTATGGGTAGCTGGAAACAAAATTGACTGTTCTGCTATCCTGTTGGTGTAGCAGGGAGCATGGTGGAGATGGGACCAAGCTGGCCATCATATGCGTGTGAGGAGGATAGCAGCACCCATCTATCCCTAGGACCTTGGACTGAGGGGACTCCAACAACTTTGACTCCCTTCGTGGATTGTTGGTAGAGCATGGCTCAGGGTAGAGACTGGTCCAGGCTAGCTATCACATGCATGTGATGGGGCAGCAGCAAAGGTCTCTTCCTTGGTTCTAGAATGGAGGGCACTCCTACAGCTACAGCACAGCCAACTGATGAGGGGAGAAGAGAAGGTCTGTGTGTTGTTTCCAAGATTCCCTCTCCTCTCTCTCCTACCCCAAGTGGCTTTTAACCCTCCCTCCAGTGACACTAATTGATGGAAGAATGGCGGGGCACAGCTGAATTATGCACATACTGATGATTTCTTAATAACTTAAAAGCCCTCATGATGGCATGGGGAGGAGGAAGGAAACCTTGGCCAACCTCCTCCAGAGCAGACCAAAGGAAAGCTTTCTTTCTTCACTGAGGAGAATCCCTGGTGTTGCCAGATGGGGGTGTGGTCATCAACTTCAGGGAGAGCTCCCCACTGTCTCTAAGCATGGCTCCAAACACAATGCTAATATTAGTTAGAAATAATAAAATGATCAATAAGCCCCAAATCATGAGGGCTTGGCCTGGAAGCTCTCAGACACCCATGTTTATGATGTGCTGGGCAAGTATTTTAACAGACAAAAGTAACTACCCGCCACCCCACAAACAGCAACAACAGCCCTGGCCTAGCATGGCCAACACCTACTGCAGCACCTGCACGGTCCTTAGAACCCTTGGCTTTCATGAGAAAGCTTGAAAAAACACAATAGTCGGGTATATGGTGGATGTCACAGAGAAGAAAGCTGAAGGCACTTGGCTACTTTCGAGTTTTTCTAGGGAGCTGGGGACAAGCTTCTGTAGAACCATTCTTGTTATCTGAGGCACTGGAAAAATGGTGGCCCGGGAAGGACAGTGCTGAACCCTGCTGATGAGGTGGTGTGGGAGCTGTTCTGGGGTCTCTGCTTCTTACTTTCTGCTGTTGACACACCCTGTTCTTGGGGATTTTTTTTCCCACATCCATTCCCGCACTCGAGGGAGCTGGGTCCTGCTGACATCTTGCTTTCAGTCTTTGGTTTCTATGTTGACATACTAACAGGTCTCTGATTTTTAAGGCAGGGCTTGGTGGTGCAATGCTATGACAATCTTGAGAGACCATCCTTCTGCTCTTTCATGGACTGTGGCTTGCTTCTGAGTGGTTGGGTACAACTTTGGTTGTGCTCCTGGATTGTTGGTAAGCAGGGGAAGGGTAGAGGCTGGGCCCCATTGTACCTTCCAGACTGCTTATGATTTCCTCAGAATGTTTTCTGTCACTTCCATTGAGTCAGGAAGAATACTAAGTGTCCATAGCTCCCCACATCTTTTTCCTCTAAAGCCCTGGTGGTCCTTTTTTATTTTTATGATTTACTTATTTTCTTTGTCAGTTACACACACACACACACACACACACACACACACACACACACACACATATATATATTCACATATAATGTATTTGGTCATTCTTATTTCCAACCACCTTCTCTTTTCTCCAACCACCTTCTCTTTTCCCCTTTCTACTCCCAAACCCTTCTTTCTTACAATTTCTCATCCTATTTTCTTTGTTTTTGTGACTCATTGACTTTGCTTGCATGAATGTGCATAGGGCGTTAGTTACTGGAGCTTAACAGTGGGTACCCTACTGAGAAAAAATCCAAAGCAGTCCTAACTGCCAATAGTTCTTGATGGTGGGGTGGTCTCACTGGCTCCTCTTCCAATCATGAGAGAATGGGCCTGTCTTGTACAGGTCTTGTGTACCAGGTGGTTCTTTGGCAACGACAATACATTTTTCTCTAACTGCCTGTTTCAGTTTGATCCTAGCAAACAGGCTGAGATGGAGGCTGGGAGGCAGGCCTGGTCCACCTGTCTTGGAAATGTAGTCAAAGGAGTACTGGTGACAGGGATGTATCACAAGGTCTCAGGTGAGTTGTGGGGACTAGGATGTATCGCAGCTAGTCTCAGGTGAGTCGTGGGGACTGGGATGTATCACATCTAGTCTCAGGTGGTCCTCCTTCAAAGGAGGCAAGGGGATAGACTGTTGACCCTACGTCAAACTTCACTAGGGGTATGGTGCCCGGATTAAGAGGGTCAGGCAGCCACCTTTGGCTGGTGGCAGTGCCTTCTTGGGAGAAGGCTTCCTATGGAAGCCCCTTAACTATTGATGTACCTTTCCCCTGGGGAGACGAAATTTTGATGTAGCAAAGATGAATATTGGTGGTAACAATGGTGCTGACTACACTCACACAGCTGCTATTAACTGAGCACATGTTATATTTCAGAAGCTTACTGTTCCGCTCAGTCTTTATGAGACATATAAGAAAGATGGCATCATCCCCCTTGAAACCTTGAAAGCAAGAGTTCAAGTTCTAGCAGACTCTGGAAACTTTGATCTCTATTATATCACATTATATATTAATAAAGATTTTTTTTTTACTCTTTTCCCAAATAACTAATGCTTCTCTGGTTCCTGTTTTACTCTGTTAGAAAAAAAATACTCATTCTTAACTATGAAATATGAAAACAGTTTCAGAAATAAAACCATGGAAACAGGTAGGGCACCTGCCAATCCACACACAGGTCTAGGACTATCTCCTTAGGTTCTCAGATGCCTGAATCTCTGGACATTTCGCTGTACAACCTCCACTCACATGCTAGAATTCTTACCCATCACTGAAATGTGGAAATTCAGATCTAAAGTTCTCACGATAATAGAAAGAATAGAGATGTGTCATTTCCATACCCTAGGAGGTCAGACACACAGAAATGACTTGCAAATGATCTCCTTCCTGCCTTTCTCCTTTCCTCTCTTTCTCTCCCTTCTCCATCTCTGTCTGTCTGTCTGTCTGCCACTCTGTCTCTGTCTGTCTCTTTCTCTCTGTTTGGTTTGAGCTACTTTACTGGTTTGTGTTTGTTTTGCCATCCTGGGGATACAGCCCAGGGTGTTGTCCAGTTTAGCCAAGTGCTTTATCCCTGAGCTAAAATGCCTAAAAGTTCGTATTTCAGGCTAAGAAAAATCTATGCCAATCATCTTAGAAATTCAAATGTAAAGGTTCAAGGAAATGGCCTAGTGGGTAAGAGCTCCTGTTCTTCATGCAGAAGGAGCTGAATGCAAGTCCCTAGAACCAAGTCTGCACAAGCCTGACACCTCAGTATTATGGAGAGGAGACAGGCAGCCTGGGAGCTTCCTGGCCAGCTAGCCTAGACAAGCAACTCCAGGTTCAGTGAGAGACCCTGTGTGTGAGGAAGGGGTCAGAGACTGACAGAGGAGGGCACCCAACATTCTCCTATGGTCTCTACCTGTACATGCATGTTTATGGAACCACATACCTGGGCATGTAATACACACACACACATACACACAGAGAGAGAGAGAGAGAGAGAGAGAGAGAGAGAGAGAGAGAGAGAGAGAAATTTAAAATTAAGTACAAATATAGTCAATTATTTCTATACTCGTATCCACATAAAATATGAATTTATATAAAGAACATTTCATCTATTATTTTGTGCTATCTATACATAAAATGTATATAATTATAATAAAAGGAATCTGATCCAACTCACTGTATCTCAATTTAATTGTACCACGTGGGCTTTAGAGAAGAAGCCAGAGTGGAATTCCTAGACAAGGCCTTTTTAATACGAGAATAGTAGAATTACAATCTCACCTTTGAAGTAAAAGAGAATAGATTTTGAGATAATTTAATATAACCTACCTGCAGGCAGAGGAGAGCAGCAAATGCTTCTTCTAGACACTTCTTGCTCTATAATTATATTTTCAGAGGGAGAGAATAAAGACTCCTGCTGCTCCACATATTATTATACATTTGAAGAGGATTCAGAGTTTAATATTTGTCATTCAGCCACTTTTCTAATTTTATGTCTAATTAGCCAAGAAATTGAACTTTCAAAAACATTCTTGAGCTTCTAAATTCCCATATGTTATTTCTATGTATTTCTATTCAACAAACATTTATTATGTCAGTCTAGGTGTGAGAGTCAAAGGGAGGAAGCTGTGGGTGGCAGGTGGGGGACAGGGGACACACATGCACACAGACAGACAAACAGACAGACAGACTCTCTCTCTCTCATGGTGGGGGTGGGGTGGGAAAGCTAACAGAGGGGAGGTGTGTTCACGGTAGTCTGAGCAGAACACTCTGCTAAGCAGGCTATGTGCACTGGCTTTAGGGAAACGCAGATGTGGGCTCCACTACAGAGCAAGTTGCTCCAGAATGTCCTCAGGATCCACAGAGGATTTGGGAGCTGTAAGCAGGGAATTTGCCTGGATGAAAGCACAGTGGTTTGGAATGTGTTGTTGTTATTGAAGATGAGCAAGCCTATTTTAGAATCACTATAAGAGAACTGTGCCTTTCTCACCATTCCAAAGAGTAGAGGTAAGTGGCTGCACCTGTCTAGGTGGACCTGGTCTCCTTCCAGGCCTGGCTGGGGAGCTGCTGTTCTTTGTGCACAAGCAAGGGGTGCCTCTTTGTCTTCACTTCCTGATTGTTTCCCCTCTTTTAATTAGCAGTTTTTGTTATTGTACTTGTGGTAAGAGGCTTAGGCGGAAAGGCCATGGCTTTCATGATAAATGCCTCTTCAAACATTCCCAACCTGAAAATAAAATAACCTAAAACCTTGCAAATGAATGTGGTAGCTGCAAATGTCAATTCTGCCATTGGATGTGCCTAAAATCAAATGTAAACAATGCTTGAGGAACACACTGACCTGGATCGGTGTCTTCACGCAGTAATTAGTTCTCTAGCAGTCGGTCAGGCAGGAAGCCGGGTCAGGGCCCGGTCACCCAGGAAGCCGGGCAGTTTTCACGGCAGCCAATGGTGAGCCCTGGGGAGAGCTACCACTCGGCCCATTTTTCGAAAGAGGCAGGTGTTTGGTGAGTGCTGTTATACCTTGACTGGCAGGGAGAGGATGGGAATTAATTAAGAAAGAGAGAGAGGCTGGAAGAGGGTGACGGAGATGTGACCCTGCATCAGCTGAGATGCTGGAAATCTGAAGGCAGACTTCCCCAGAGCTGGAAATATCAAACTTAAAATATTCTAGTTTAGAAACAGTAAGTGTCAGGATCACATAATTATATATATTTTAGGTTTGGTGCTGGCTAGAAATGCTGACAACCTACGAGTTTCTAATTTTGATTTTTATTGTACAGGTTCTTTGGTCATGGAGGCTTCTGACAGAACTTTTTTCCTGATTCATAAACAATGGGTAAAGATAGATCTCACTCTCCCTCTCTCTCTCTGTTTCTCTTCCTCCTTCCCTCTCAGGCTGCTCTTTCCCTTTCTCCTTCTTAATTGTGATTACATTCCCGTATTTCAATTATCAACATCACATTGGGCCCCATCACGTGAGGCCTGGGAAACCCAAGTGAAATTGTGTGTGAAAAGCACACACCTGTAAAGAAATGAGAACCTAGTTTCCAGAACTGTTTCTCAGAATTACCTGCAAACTCAGGCCCATCTCCATGGAGGTTCAGGGTACCTCAGAGCTTATTTTGAGAGGCTTGGGCCATGAAAATAGTCTCACTGTCAAGATTTTCTTCTCTGTTTCTTACTTAATGAACTGCTTCCCTGTTTCTCACTCAAAGAACTACAAGAAAATAAAAATAGTTAATGAGGGAAAAATTACTTTTAAATCAGATAAATACTAAGGACTTCAGCATGAATAATTTATTATCGTAGTAGTCACTAACCTTAGCCAGGCTGGCTAGGAATGTTCTCTAAAGTGCTAAGCAAAGAGAAGTAAAGTGAAATCTGGAGAAAAGAAACAAAACAAAACCAAACACAAAAACATCAACCTCCATGTACTAATGGTCTGAGTTTCAGAACCAACTCTGATCTTTAGTTGGAAAAATAAAGTATCCAAATAAAATAATAGAATAATAAAACAAAGTATCCAAAAATATGTCCCAAGCTTATACTGCATCAGGACTGAACAAGGTTGCAGTTACCAAAAGTGGGTCCTCTGTTAGGATAGTAAATTTAAAATGCCATTTTCTTTCCTTCCTTCCTTCCTTCCTTCCTTCCTTCCTTCCTTCCTTCCTCCCTCCCTCCCTCCTTCCTCCTTCCCTCCCTTCCTTCCTTCCTTTCCTCCTTTCTTTCTCTTTCTTTTTTCCCTGAGACAGGGTTTCTCTGTGTACTCTTGGCTGTCCTGGACTTTGTCAACGAGGCTGGCCTCGAACTCACAGAGATCCTCCTGCCTCTGCCTCCCCCAATGCTGGGACTGCAGGTGTGCGCCACCATGCCCAACTTAAAATGCCATTCTTTACTAAGAACAGGAACAAGGCAAATGCATTTAAACATCTTATAATACGTCCTTGGTTTGTGTGTTTGTCCTGCTCAGGGCTTTAGTTTACTAGCCCTCAGATGAGTAGGACAGAGAAGAACATGGCACTTACTGTATGTGCTGCATTTTTCTCTTTCAATCTCAGGGGCCTTTGCTCATCATTTATTATTTTTCCAGGTCATCTCATCCCTTCTGGATTAATCTCTTTCATATCGCATTGGCTGGGCTGCCAAAACTCATTTCTTCATAGTGTGCTTTGCTTAAGGGCGGCAGTTGCTGCGTCCTCTGTCATATGCCCTTTGATCTAGTCTTGGATTTAATTCTTTTATGACATCTATTTCTGTTTTTTTTTCTTTGTTTATCCCAGTGGCAGAAAGCGAGAACCAATTATTGCATTGAAACTGGTGCTTGCTGGCAAATGGAGCCCATTTGCCTTTCGGAAACTCACGTCCCTGTGAGTCAGCCACTGGCGATGTTGTAAGCAGGGCCTCTGCAAAGCAGAATTGATGTAACCTGTGACACATCTGTGCGTCTCACGGCTGATACTAAATGAGAAGTCCCTGCTTCCACATGCCTCCAACCTCATTCCAGAATAGTATTCCTGAGGCAAAGGTGACATCACGGCCCTTCTAGACCCCATATTTTTTTCTAGGCTCCCTGATGCCTTCAGGGGAAGCCCCAACTCTGGATTAGCATCCCATCTATGTTGTGTCTGGATTGCTTCATGTTCTCTCTCTCTGTCTCTGTCTGTCTGTCTGTCTGTCTGTCTCTTTCTCTCCCCCCCTCCCCCCGTGATGCTTTCTTACATATTAGTTTTACTGAAATATGTGAATTCTTAGCCTAGGAGCAACTTCTTTATTTTTGAGCCTGTTACTCTCTTCTGGAATCCCTTAACTCTTGTTGGTTTGGTGGAATGCCCCCATTCTTGATGAGAGGCCAGCCCTTCTTTGAATCACTCCCCTTTGTCAATACCTAAGGCTTCGTTGCTCCTAGCCCAGGTCTCCTCAGCATATCAATGCTACTATCTACTCGCCTCCATCACCCAGACTGAGTTACACAGGGGCAAGATCCCTGTCTCATTGAACTTTAGGGTCTCTTTACCGTATTAAACTCTGGTGTATCACCATGGCTCAAAAACCTTGAGTGCTCACTAAGCAAATGAATGGACTGAAAAGCAACTTGGTTTGTCTCATTTGTTGCAAGGCATAAATTATGAATCATTCTAGTTTCATTTTCCATTTTGGGACATAGTAAAAACCATTCTCAAATTCAGGTTCTTAATGGTTGTTGTTGCTATTGTTCTAATTAATTGAAACTTGGGTTTGAATAACATGTATTGATTTTTTTCATTGTCTGATTTTTTTTTCAGGATTTTGTGGCTTCTTATAATTTTGTAAAATTCCATGTGTTTATCCTTGATAACTGTTTACTTCTACTGGATTTCTGGAAGTCAGTAAAGTTTGGAGTCATCTCATTTTAACAAAATCCTTTTATTCTTAATGTCCTAAAGTAAAAACACATCAATAATCTTCCCTTCATCAAGGTAGGGTTGGGTTAAAAACTAAACCCTCAACAATTTTTGTTCTTAAGGAAATCATGAAACTTGCAGGCAAATGGTGGGAAATAAGAAAGATCATCCTGAGTGATGTAACCCAGAAGCAGAAAGACACATATGGTATATACTTACTTATAAGTGGATATTAGCCATGTAATATAGAATAAACATACTAAAATCTATAGACCTAAAGAAGCTAAACAACAAGGAGGACTCTAGGTAAGAGGCTGACACTTCACTCAGAAGGGCAAACAGGATAGACATTGGAAGTAGGAGAAGACAGGGAACAGGATAGGAGCCTTCCACAGGGGACCTCTCAAAGGCTCTACCCAGCAGGGTATCGAAGGAGATGCTGAGATTCATAGCCAACTTTGGGCAGACTGCTGGAAACCTTACAAGATAAGAGAGAGATAGAAAGACCTAGAGGGGACAGGAGCTCCACAAGGAGACCAACAGAGCCAAAATACCTGGGCCCAGGCGGACCTGCAGGGACTGATACTCCAACCAAGAACCATTCATGGAGATAACCTAGACCCCTTGCTCAGAAGAAGCCCATAGGTGGCTCAGTTTCCAAGTGGGTTCCATAGTAAGGGGGGCAGAGGCTGTCTCCAACATCAACTCAGTGGCTGGCTCTTTGATCACTTTCCCCTGGGGGGTGCAGCCTTGCCAGGTCACAGAGGAAAATGGTGCAGCCAGCCTTGGTGAGACCTGATAGGCTAAGGTCAGCTAGAAGGGGAGGAGGACCTCCCCCATCAGTGGGAAGGGGCATAGAGAGAGAAGAAGGAGGTGGGTGGGACTAGAAGGAGATGAGGGAGGGGGCTACAGGGGGAATACAAAGTAAATACATTGTAATAAATTAAATAAATAAAACAATTTTTGTTCTTACAGAGGACCAGGGTTCTATTCCCAGCATCCACACAGTGACTCACAACCATTCTTAACTCTAGTTTAAGAAATCTGATGCCCTCTTCTGACTTCCACAGTGGTACACACACACATATATGCAGGAAAAACAGTCATACACATAAGATAATTAAGTCTAGAAATTTGAGCCTTGACTCAGCACTCTATAATAAGAGGCTCCTTACCCTCTTTATATTTTGTCATACTATTTTTGTGATCATTGCACCATATTATTAAACAAGATGGGGAAATAGTGACTGCAGAGGCCATTCTGTCACAGTTGTGTCCTTCCTGCATGTCTTTTAACCTTTACTGATTACATGTTGAAGTGAAGAATTATTTCATTAAACTGGTGCTTGTGTACTGTTATGTTTTTATTGTTGTCTTAAGGTTACTATGGCTGTGAAGAAACACCATAAGCAAGGAAGGTTGGGGAAGAAATGGTTAGTTTGGCTTGTGCTTCCACGACAAAGAAGTCGGGACAGGAACTAAAAACAGGACAGGACCCTGGAGGCAGGAGCTGATGCAGAGGTCGTGAAGGAGTGCTGCTTACTGGTTTGTTTTCTATGACTGGGAAGTGCCCGACCTGTAACTGGCTGGGTCTACCCCCATCAATCACTAAGAACTTCCCTGCTGCCTAAACTTATGGAGGCATTTTTCAAATGAGGGTCTTATCTCTCAAATGTCTCTAACAGGTGTCAAGGTGACCTAAAACTAGCTAACATATCAGAACTTGGAAAAGTTTAAGGCCACATGATAGAGGAATGGTAAAGACATTGAATACATTTGATTTTCTTATACTATTTGTGGAAACTATGTTATTTTTCAATTTCGCCGTCAGACATTTATTTGTCTTCTGATTCACTCTACCTCCCAGAGCTCGCGTCTATCTGTGATTTACCACAGCAAATCCAGCAGCCCTGACGTAAGGAGCGCAAGGCAATGGGTGTGGTGGTGTGAATGGAAAGGCATCCACAGACCCACAGGGAGTGGCACTGTTAGTAGGTGTGGCCTTGGTGGAGGAGTCTTAGCTTTGTTGGAGGACCTATGTCACTGGGTGTGGGCTTCTGGGTTTCGAATGCTCAAGCCAGGCCTAGTGTTGTTCTCACTTCCTGCTGTCTTCTAATCCCAATGAACAGCTATAGGCTCCTTCTCCAGCATCGTTTCTGCTTGCACGCTGCCAGGCTTACCCGCCGTGGTGATAATGGACTACACTGCTGAACTGTAAGGCAGTCCCAATTAAACGTTTTCCTTTAAAAGCATTGCCATGGTCATGGTGTCTCTTCCCAGCATTAGAAACTGTCACTAAGACAATGGGCTTGGCTCAGTGTTTCCAGGTGTTTCTAACTGTCCTGCAGTCTGCACCTTCTGCTGTGACTACAGTGCGCTACCTCGTGTCAGAACTGAGCCATGTCTCAGAGATGAGCAGCTTCAGCTGAAGAAATGAAAGCAGTGGTCTTTGTTTTAAGAAAGCTCATTCCAGAGACAGTCCTTTGTCCCCATTACTATGGAACCCAATTGGACACTGAACTGCCATGGGCTACATCTGTGCAGGGGTTCTAGGTTATCCCATGAATGATCCTTGGTTGGAGTATCATTCTCAGAAAAGACCCCTGTGATCAGATGTTTTGGTTCTGTTGTTCTCCTCATGGAGCTCCTGTCCTCTCCAGGTCTTACTATCTCCCCCTCTTTCATAAGATTCCCTGCACTCCACACAAAGTTTGCCTATGAGTATCAGCATCTGCTCCGATACCCTGTGGGATAGAGCCTTTCAGAGGCCCTCTGTGGTAGACTTCTGTCCTGTTCCTTGTTTTCTCCTTCTTCTGATGTCCATCCTCTTTGCCTTTCCAAATGGGGATTGAGCATCTTAGTCAGAGTCTTCCTTCTTGATTAGTTTCTTTAGGTGTACAGATTTTAGTATGTTTATCCTACATTATATTTCTAATATCCACTTATGAGTGAGTATATACCCTGTGTGTCTTTCTGCTTCTGCTATACTTCACTTAGGATCATCTTTTCCAGTTCCCACCATTTGCCTGCACATCTCATGATTGCCTTGTTTTTTTATTGCTGACTAATATTCCATTGTGCAGATGTATCACAATTTCTGTACCCATTCCTCAACTGAGGAGCATTTGGGTTGATTGACCTGCTCTTTGATCACCTCCCCCTGAGTGGGGATCAGTCTTACCAGGCCACAGAGGAAGACAATGCAGACAGTCCTGATGAGACCTGATAGACTAGGATCAGAAGGAAGGAGAGGAGAACCTCCCCTGTCAGTGGACTTGGGGAGGGACATGGGTGGAGAAGAAGGAGGAAGGGTGGGGTTTGGAGGGAGGAGGGAGGGAGCTACAGGGGGAATACAAAGTGAATAAAGTTTAATTAATAAAAATAAAAATATAAAAAGAAAGCTTATTCCGTATTTAGAGCAATATAATCGTTGATATGGTAGCACCAGGCACAGGTCACTTTCTCATGGCCTGATATCTTCTCTTGGGTGAGCTTCCACAATTCATCTTTATGATTCACCATTTCCAATGTTAGCAATTTACAGTAATGAGCCTCAAGTTGGCACCCAGGCAGGGTGAGACAGCAGCAACTTTCAGAGTATGTGAAGGATACACTTTCTGCCTTCTGAAGACATCTTAGTGATGCTAAGTGGTCTGGACATTTGGAGGAAGTTCAAAGGAACTGAATCAATTGTACATCATTAAAGTCACAGGACCCAAGACTTGGAGGTGGAGGGCTGGCATCTGCTTGCCCGTTTGATGGACTAAGGAGTCCGAGGGGCGGGTTCCAGTGCACAGAATGTTGGAGCAATGCTTCTGCTATCTGGATTTCTGCAATTAGGCAACAGGGGATTTCATCTTGTCCTTGACCATTACTGTTGGAGTATTTCTGGGCAGTCTCTTTAACTCTTTACACTGTGCCTGTTTTCACTGTGGAAAGGGCATGATACCATCTCTGGCTGAATTCTTGTGAGAAGTAAGTGTCTAGCGTGAAGAACCTGCCTAGCACAGGTTCTGAGGGGAGCAGAGGCTCCTTGGATACAGCTCTTAGCTGTGGGATCTGCACATGTCACTGCATAGTGTGCAGAGACCAAGGGGCCTGGTCTCGGCTTAGCTCAGAGCCTTGTGAAGAAGCTGCTTAGTTCTTCACTGTGGCCTTGTCCCGACTCCAAGTCTGTTGCAGGTGTTCCCTCCAGATGTCACATAGACCTGAATCCGGTTACAGGTCAGCTGTGCCACTTAGTACTGGGAACGGGGCAGTATAGGCAGATAGAAGAGTGTAGGGATTCTGCTCAAAGTGCACTATCTACCAGCATGGAGCACCACCAAAAGCACAGTGTCAGCACTATGCACAGTGGCTATACATACACCAGTTAAAGCACTACGCTCCTTCAATGGCTCCACAACTCAGCTGTCTCCCTGCAGAGCCTAGTCAGACGTTCCTACCTTCCCTTTCTCTGTCTTGCTTCTTTCCTCTATCTACCTCATATTCCTAATCTGTGGAAGCTGAGGTAGGGTGAGAAAGACAAGTGTTCTTACTGCTGTTTCTGCACTGATCAATGTGTTCACAAGGACAATAGAAGCCCCGATGTGGAAGAAGACTCAACAAATCCATGCAAACGACTGCTGCCTCTACCTGGAAAGCAGCCTTATTAGCACAAAGCTAGTCTTATTTTCCTTGTTCCAGAGACCTGACCTGGAGAAGGGGCCATGCCTAAATATGAAGTGATCACGTGATATGATGTCAAACAAGCCTAATCATTCAGAGTCCACATTTGTGAATTCCCCTACTCACGAACAGTTATGTGTAACCAAGAGTGATACGGAAAGCTTTGATTTCCCCCACAGTCACCCAAACACATGTTCAGAGTAAGGACGATTTGAGCTCCCCCTAAATGCAAATCTCCAAAGGAGTCTTTCTGCTCCTTTCCTCTCAGAGGTGAGCAGAGGATGAAGACAGAAGGGGGCAGTGTGGGGCAGGGCAAGAAGCTCTGGTGCTTGGGCCAGTGGAACTGGGACTGAATCCCATCTCTCACAGGGAGTAGGATAGCTTCAGTTACTAAGCATTTCTGAACCTTGTTTGTTCTGAACCTTATTCTGTTATTATCATTATCTATCTATCCATCTATCTATCCATCCATCATCTGTCTATCATCTGTTATTTATCATTATCTATCCATCATCTGTTATTTATCATTATCATCCATCATCTGTTATTTATCATTATCTATCTATCCATCTATCTATCCATCCATCATCTATCTATGATCTTTCTTCCATTTATCATCTATCTATGCATCTGTCATATCTACCTATTCTATCCTATCTATGTATCTATCTATCATCATCATCATATTTCTACCTGTCTATCAAAGTATGTAAATATTGCTGTGGACACATATATGTACATATACACATTCTTAACAATGGTTCAGTTTTCACTATTTCACTTCTAATGTTTATATTCAGACATTATAGAAGATTATGATAAGAAATCATGAGAGTTAATGATTATATTTATGCATTTGTATTTGTATGTGTGTGCCTGTGTGTGTGTTTTGTACAAGGGAGGGAGTAGGCTGAGTTGATAAATAGACCTTGGCATAAGTTCTAATTTTATCAATAAAATACACCAAGGCATGACCTTGGATAGGTTACTTTGTTTCCTATATACCAAGGCTCCCTGATATTTGAATTTGGAGTCAATGTGTCAACCTTTCACCATAACAACATTTTTAATGGTAGAAATAGGAGTTTCACATACCTGAACATGCCTGGTAACCTCTAAAGCATGGTATTAATGGAAGACATTATATGGTGCATGTCCATGCAGCGGGAACAGCCAGGAGTCTGGGATGCCCGTGCTGTGGAGGATCTAGTCTACAGTTGAACTGTTTACATCTAGCATTTGTTTCTTTATTTATTTATTCACTGAATCAATTGTTCAATATTGCAAGGAACTTATATCAAAAATTATTGTAGCTCTGTTGGTCTCCTTGTGAAGCTCCTGTCTCCTCCAGGTCTTTCTATTTCCCCCTTTTCTGTGAGATCCCCTGTACTCTGCCCAAAGTTTGGCTATGAGTCTCAGCATCTGCTTTGATACCCTGCTAGAGACCAACAGAGCCAAAAAAAATCTGTGCCCAGGGTGGCCTGTAGAGACTGATGAATCAATCAAGGACTATACATGGAGAGGACCTAGACCCCTGCTCAGATGTAGGCTATGGGCAGCTTGGTCTCCATGGGGTTCCCTAGTAAGGGGAGCAGCGGCAGTATCCAGCATGATCTGGGTTGCCTGCTTTTTGATTACCTCCCCCTGGCTGCGTGGCCTTAGTAGGCCATAGAGAAAGAGGATGCAGCCATTCCTGATGAGAGCTGACAGGCTAGGGTCAGATAGCGTGGAGGGAGGACCTCCCCTATCAGTGGACTAGGGAAAGGACATAGGAGTGGAACAGGGAGGGAGGATGGAACTGGGAGGATATGAGGGAGAGGGCTAAAGCTAGGATACAAAATTAATATATTGTAATAATAATAATAAAACAAATTATCACCATATCTAACCCTGTGAAAGATGCCTGGGGATGAAACAGGTAACCTAGGTCTATACCTCAAGAAGCACAAGAGAGGAGGAGATGATGTTCAGATTCTACTGCTGGGGTACTCCAGGAGTCCAGGCTTCCATCAGACTCTGATTCTTCACACGACCCTGATCTCCTGTCTACTGGTGCTAGCTGGGTATTTGTGCTTCTCTGAGCATGCTTCAAAGAATATGAATGTGACAATAGAGAAGTTAAGAGTTCAAGTCATCCTCACAGAGGCCCCCAATCCTGTTGTGAGCACACATACTACGTGGCTCACGAGAGCCTTCTACTGCAGCTCCAAGAGTATCTGGTAGCTCTGGCCTCTGTGGACACCCAATGCACGCACTATTCCCATCACAGACACATGCACACACATGCAGTTAAAAATCAGCGTTAAAAACACGGAATCAGAGTGTGACTAGTGATGGGGATGGGATACACAATGCTTTGATACTTTCGCTGCTGTCATTTCCTCTGTCCTCCTCCCACATTCACCTGTCTCCTCAGAGTCTCATGGATGTTGAAGTTCTTTCTCTCAGCTCTCACTCATAGTGCATTACGCCTAGAACTCACTAGAATGGAGATTCACACGTGTTCAAGTAATTCTTCAGTGTTGAGCCTAAGCTGAACAAATGTTTATGCTTTGGATGTGCTTTGCATTCCCATCAGAGATAAACACACTGAGGTTATTTCTCCATGTCAACGTGCACATATGAACGCCAGTGTTAAGGCATTATACTGTAGGTAAATTTCAAACTGCCTTCATAATAGTTATGAAGTATACGTATAAAGTACAGAGAAAAGCTGCAGACTCCTTGGAACTTGCTTTGCTATGAGATGCCAGTGACCATAGAATCTCTGTTAAAGGAGTTAGAATAAAGCACAATAACAAGGAGAGCCAGGTCTTTCCCTTAAATGATACAGGTTCTGTCCAGATGATGTGGAGGCCATGCTTTTGGATCATTTGCATAAAATTAGAATGCACTTTGCCTATAATGCAATATACTTTAGCTCTTTTTTCCCCTGTCTTTTTTCTTCTCTTTGGTTTTCCCCGCATCTACATGGTACTTTTTTTCCACCCATTTTTCCTGAATTTGTTTATTGATGTGGCTGAATTGGAAGGTGCTTTTATAAATAAAACATGCCCAATTGGAATAAATTAAGTGTGAATCTTGATGCATAGCCTCTGTGACAGTTTTTGGTATTCCGTATCTGCCAGCTTCTAGAACACTTATTCATTCTTATTAAAGGCATCACATATTTTTTTTTCCCATTCTAAAAAAGGTAGAAACATCTGAGCTAACATGGGTTGGGCTTTCTGTTCCAACACCTGTTAGGTTTAAGCTGCCACCTGGCCATGGCTTCTGGCAGCTCAGTGTAAAAGTTAAAAGCTTGAATTTTGAAGACAGGCTGCCTGAGCCCACGCTCCGCCTTTATCACTTTCGGTAACTTCAGGAAAAATCATCTATCTAGCTTCCTTACATCTCACTCTCACCATCCGCAAAGCAGGGCAGGGGCTGTCCACTTCCCAGAACTTTGCAGGATATTAAGTGAAGAGTTCCAGAAGGCCCCCAGGACCACACTTGTAGTAAAGTAACTGTGTCAGTGATTAACAGGAACCATCAGTTGCATATGATGTCTAATGGGAGCAACTTCTCTGTTCCTGGATTGACTTGTTAGGGTGCTAGCTATTGTCTGCCAGAAATTTTAGATTTCTATTAAGACATTTGCTTGAATAATATAGAACCCAGGAATTAATTCTTCCTCAAGCCTCAAGTGCTGGGGGAGTACTGTGAAAACAGCAGGCTTTACCTTTTCTGGTGAGGGTTTGGAGAATTACCTCCTAAAGATTTATCTCTAGGGATGTCTCTGGAGACATGTCATAAGTTACAGAATCTAGGTGTGGTGAAATGAAACAAAATTTGTGGAAACTTCATGTATACTCTTATTCTTCTATGAAACAATGCACTGATTGCTTTTTAAAAGTAGAATTGCATCAGAATTACCTGGGAGAGTTTTAATAATACCGGTTTCTCAATTCTAATCAGGGCCTAATAAATGTAAATTCCTATTACTTTTCCCTCCTCAGTAATGTGTATGTAGCTAGTCTGATACCAGCATTTGAGCATGTAATATACCGGAGATGACAGTCTATATCCAGTTGCAAGCACAGGGTAGATATTCTGGAGAAGATGCAGGAGATCCTTTGCTACTTCATGTTGTCTCATAGAGGCATCCAGGGTTCCTGTGCATTACTTCTGGGTGTTGACATCCAAGAGCATAGCCAAGAGCATAGTGGAAGGAGAGAAACAGCCATTTTGTGGCCATCTTGCTTTCTATGGCTTTCTTCACACTGCACTCAGAACTCAGACAGCAGTTCCTGGCTTTCTACATGAAAGATCCAGCAAATATCAGCCTATGGTTATAATACTTGGTTTGTGGCAGCTGAACACAGACAAACAAAGAATTGAACCATGGAGATAAACTATTACTGCTATAAGAAAATAGTTTGTTTGAATGGTATGGATACTTGATTCATAGCTGAGTACCCTTTGTGCCTTGAGTATTAGCAAGGTCAGAGCCAGGTTTGTAGTTTCCTCTTCATTAGTGTAGCACAGGCCAGACTGCCAGGCACTTTACTTATTTGTCTCACTCCTGGGCTCTGTGATCTTTTCTACCTAGATTTGCTCTTTTCTATGGTTCTATGGTAAGTTTGTACAATAATTTTCTTTAAATAGCAAAAAGCAAACTAAAAAAAAGCAAAATGGTGTTTTTGTGATTATAAAATAATTATATTTCTCCTTTCCACTTCCTTCTTCCAAACCTTTCACACACGTTTTCTTGCTCTACTTCAATCATAGCATCTTGTTTTTATTAATTGTTATTGCATTCATATATGTATACGCATATATACATATATATATTCCAAAGTACAACTTGTTCAGCCTGTAAAGGGTTATTGGTTTGTATGTTTCCAGAGCTGAACATTTGGCCCTGGAGAACCAATTGGTTTGCTCTTCCCAGGGCGACTATCTCTCCCATTCCCAGCTTTCCTAAGTTGCCTATAGTTTTTTTTTTTTTTTTTTTTTTTTTTTTTTTTTTTTGTGTGTGTGTGTGTGTGTAGGGTTGAGGCTAATGAACTTCTTTCTGTCCTCTTAGGCATGTTCATTAGTGTCATCCTTGTTCATATCATCCTTGGGCAGCAAGACTTTATAGGTATAGGTTCTGGCATTACCAAAAGACACAATCCCCCATCAAACTCCCTGATTCTCTGGTTATTACAATCTTTCTCCCCCAACCCCACCCCGCCCCCGCTTCCAAAATGTTTCCTTCAAGCTTCCAAAGGAAGGAGGCAGCCAAAAGTTCTGCCCAGCTAAGAGGCCTATGAAGCCCATCAATGACCAGCATTGCATACTAATCCCAAGGATGTAGTAGTGGCACCTTGGTGAAAACCAACAGCTGTCTAGTTGGACTTAATATCTGGTCAACAAAAGGGGAACCATGCCTATTACTGGAAAACTAGCTAACTAGTCAGTGATAGTGACGTCTTGGCTTTTGAAGGAGAACTTACAGCCACTAATTATTAAAGCAGCATAATCCCTGATTGCAATCCACAAACATTTAACATTTGTGTAAAATGAACTTTTATTCACCTATTTCAATTGTTATCTTGGAGGATTACTGCTTCCTTCTGCTAATCTAGGCCTAGTCCTGAAAGCTTCTAGCTTCCATATGATCTAACCTAGGCATAGAATGTTTTCAGCCTCTGAGACTTACTGCTAAATAAACTCTCTCACCCTTTCTTGTTCTCTCTGAGCTCTGGCTGGTTTGACTCAGCTCTTCTGGCTCAAACTCCTCTCCCAACCCAACTAACTTATTCAATGTGGCTTTTTTTTTTTTTTTTTTTTTTTCAGTTTCTGAATTGCTCTGCTTGGCCTCAAACTAACTCCAGCAATCTTATGGCTAATCTTATGGCTCCTTCTCATTATCTGGCTTGTCCTCTCTTCACCTGATTTCTCTCTGCAACCCATCCCTCAATTGCTGTCCCAGAAAAACTGCTTCCTTACTCTCTCTGCATTGTCCCTTAAGTAGCTTCCCTTGCCTCTCTCTTCTCATGAGAGCTAGATGTATCTAGTTCTGTCATATCTTTCTCTGATTTGTCACTATTTCTGCCACTCAAAAAAACATCACTTTCAAACATGGATGCTTCCCTTCTACAAAATTTATCTTCATTGTTGGGGATTAAAGACATGCACCACAACACCTGTATCTAAGCTTTTCTTTACCTGAAACATGCTCTGTACCAGGCTGGCCTTGAACTTAAACCTGCTTACCTCTGTCTCCTGGATTAAAGGCGTGTTTGTAGCCAATCACACTAGAAGATCTTTGTATATGATATCTTTCCAGAACAGCCATGTTCTGAACAACATTCCTCTACCCATTTGTCCTTATATTCACATATAAGTGTAGTCTTTGCTCCACAAAGGCATTGCACACAAAAACGGTAATGCTGCTTTATTAAGTGCTGTCCAGATGATGTGAGGTCATGGCATTTCAAGGTGTACATCTGAGGAACTTTAACAGTTTTCTTGGCAGCCCTTATCCCATGTCTTCTAGGAGCCACCAGTTCTCTCAGAGGCTGGAATGGACTCTGTTTGACACGACTATGACCATCTTAGATTGTAATTATGTGATGGTCCTCGAGTAACCTTGTTCAGTTTTCCTCACATACTTTCCCAGTATATTATAAGGGGAAAGAACAGTTAGGGCAATAGTCTTTCCAAGCGGACTACAGCACCAGCAGTGCCAGGAATATGCCAGGAAGCCCTGATGTCAGCTGGAGACAAACTGGTGATGCTCCAGCTTGGATGCAGTCACTTTTGTCTTGACCGTCATATACACTCCTGTTTCTTATTTAAAACATTTTGGTGGGACCCACGACCACGGTGCAGTCCTGGTTTGGTCTACCTCTTTCTTTGCTCTCAGTGCACCTGGAGCTGGCTCTCATACAAAGCAACTGGGTTTTATTGGAACAGCTCTAAAGATATATGTTTCTTCAGCCCAGAAGAACTCAAGACTACAGGAAGACAGATATGTAAGTAAATGACTACACTAAAATGTGATTCATTCTCAAGTTGAGTGTGTATAAAATTCTATGAAAACACAGGTGAGGGCCAATTAATTATATCTGGGATAGGAAGTCTCAAGGAGAGAGAGTTACAGAGAGGTGATGACATTTCAGCTTGATCTTGTGCATAACAAATGACTTCCTATAAGATATTTTCCACCTGTTTTGAATTAACTAAAATGATTAGGTCTTGGGTTTTTATAAAGGTCATCTCTACTAGAATGGAGAAAGTGGAAGGCTCTTGTGAAAATAACCATTTAAAATACATCAGCCTGATTTTGAATGGCTACCAGAACAAATTAGTGCTAAAGTTCATGAGAAAGATTCAGACTGAAAGAATGATTCCAGAGATTTGGTAAAAAAAAAAAAATTAAGTATTAAGTATTGCCAAGAATACTTAACGTAAAGCAATAATTTTGGCTTCCTACTGTACTGTATATGGCTCTTTAGTCTGTGCTGCTTTAGGCTTAACTATAGAAGGTAAGGAAATACAGACTGATGAAGTAAATAAGAGACTTGGCTAACACTCAATGGAAGAACACATTCTGTATTTTCTAGACCTTCTTTACTTTCCTCTGTGTTTCCTTCCTATTTTCTGCTGCCCTTGCTTATGTCTACTACTGGCCTGCAAAAATATCCTCTGCCTGGTTTCTTATGCTCTTGTTTTCCCTCCATGGGGGTGTGAAGGTACCATGCTGAAATCTAACTTGGGAGATGAAGGAGCTTAAAGTTCCTTGGGAAAACTGTTTAATCAAGGACATGTGGACTGGATTTCACATGAGTGAGTGAGGCCTCAGCTTGTGTTGTGCAAAGCCACGGCTAGTCCACGCTAGTACAGCTATCATGTATTAAATGATGGAAGTCCATTCTTCGATGTCAATATCCCTCATCACTCCTCCATCTACTCTCAGAATCATGTCACATATACTCTCTGGGTCATTTAAGAACTATTTTCAGAATCCGAAAGTTAGAACATTCTCTTCAAGTATACAGAAAGGTTGGTTGGTGTGTTATCACCGTCTATTAAGTATGCATGAAACAGGCATGTATGAAAACAGGCAGCTCATTTAGTTCTTAGAGGAGGCCCTTCATATAGCACAGGTTTGGGATAGTCCAGACTGGGCCTGGGTCTGACCAAGGGCACACACACACACAACATGACAGGATCATTGTATGAATGCTTGGCAGATGGCATTATCCTTAGTCCTAGGAGGCGTATGTTTGTCTGGCAGAAGGGTATGATTTTTTAAGTAGCTGATCCCATTGATGAGTCATGAATATGTATCTGTGACATTTTCATGGAACAGAACAGTTTATTTAGTCAGGAATATTTCAGAAGCAACCCTTGCATAGTAAGCAAGGCTGATTTAGGTTTTGCCCACAAGAATCTTACACTCTATTAGGAAAAAATAGACATTTAATATACAGCAATGGTTGTGGTCAAGAAGGTGGGGTAGATACATTACATTTATATTCAGCATTGTCTTCTGGTTCTGGGCAAAAAGATATGGCTGCACTTCTGTTTCTTTTTAAAAACAAAAGTAACATAAAAATGTACTTTCTCTGTACAAAATTAAGTTTAAAATGCCTTGATTTATCTCTCTGGTCATAATGGATGAGATATAGAGAGGGAGTTGGGAATAAGCCTTGGGAGGGCATGTCAAAATTTTGTCACAAATGTGATGATTTATGACGGCTCTGATGAGGCTGTGAAAAATGCATTAATCTGTGACTAGGTAGCCATATATCTCTATGTGCACTTATACCCAAGAATTTCTTTTTTAAACCTATCACAAGGTTTCTACAGCCTGGGGACTTTTAAATGCCTTAATAAGGTATCAAAATTAGTAAATTATTGAGCCTACAATTATTGGACCGGTTTTCTTACATGTAAATCCACATGCCTCCAGTCTATTGCTTATTGCTATGAGATTAGTTTCCTTAAGCTCAGTCCATTCTACTTAGTTACCCTGTTTAAAATACTTTTAGTGGTTTCCGGGTTTGCTAAACTGTGTCTACCTCATAATAGCCCAGCAGCATCTTTATTTGTCTGGCCCCATGCAGATTTTTAAATGCATCGATAAGCACCTTGCCCTTTCATGCCCCCAAATCTTGCCTCCTTCCCAAGTCTCATAGAGCACTCCATACCTTGCCTATCCCAAAGCTGTCCACTGCCACTTTACCCAGTGTGCTCCCTTAAGTACCATTTGGTCCACCAAATATGATGTAATCGGGTTGGAGGTGAGCGCAGGATCATTAACGCTCAGCCTCATATTGGTTGCTAAAGATTACTGTAAATGGTACTTCCGGGGGGTTTGCCAATCTTGATGTAGCAGTTGGATGATGTACTCAGCCTCTTCTCTTTGCCTTTCTCTCCAGGATGGTTTGGAGATACTTTCTTCCCAATCAGCTACCCCTATTGTGCATTTTCAGAAACGTGGGTGTCAGAGACAGGCTGGTCCCTGGATTTCTAAGGAGTCTGCAACTAGGCCTTCTTGGCTCTTAGTCTTGTGACTGTCAGTCATCCGTCACCCTGGTACCCCAGCATTCCAACAGGCAGACACAGCAGAAACAGTAAGAGTGGAGCTATTTGCCCTTCTTAATTTTATAAAATATTGTTATAAAACTTTGCAAGTAAATTAAAACACCACACACCCAGTTCCTGTTTTCCCAGGCTATTCCACTCTGAGCACCACTGCCTCCAAGACAGATAGATAGACTGTGAGACAATCTTTCTGTCACCGCAGAGTCCAAAAAGGAGTAGAGTGACGGAGAACAGTGAGCCTCTGTGGATATGGGCCAGTGTTTGACAATTACAGGAGCAGTCAGATACTATAGGGAATCTGGGAAGAATTACACAACATCTTCAATGGCCATTCACGGGCTTCATGAGCATCAGGTACTGGGCAGGCAAGGATGAAATATTTACTGTGCTCAGTGCTCTACCCTCCTCTCCTCTCTCTGTCCCTCCTCCCCTCCACTCTCTTTCTCTTCTCTTTTTCTATTTTGTGAGTCATGGTCTTTCCCTGTAGTCCAGGCTAGCCTCAGACTTCTGATCCTCCTGCCTCATCCTTGAGAGTGCCAGGTGTGTCTATTTCTATAAACTTTATCTTTATTTTTAAATCTTGACAACATTGCTGTTAACAGTGGTGATATATTGGAAATAATATTAAGGAATGTCTAACTATACTTACTTAATGTTCCTTTCTAGAATTTAATGTTCCTCTCTGGAATTTAATGTTCCTCTCTAGAATTTAACGTTCCTCTCTAGAGTCTGGCTTTGGATTTTAGTATATGACCTTGTAGCGTGTTGTCTTGAGGTAACCAAATTTTGATCCCAATTTCATGAACTTGGCTTTACATGCTTCTTTGCCACAGTCATGACCAACCAAATACATTGATTAATTGTAGAGTGCATCAGCTCTGGAGACTGGCCTTTAAATTTGGTCTTATACCTGCGATCTCACTAAAATAACTTGGTATGAATCTGAAATACAAAAATTCATAGCCTTGGTTTTTTTTTAAACCTACCAGTTAAATATGTCAGAAAATCTAGTAGCTACTAAATAGCAAATGCTTATTTCTATAACAAAGATGCAGCGTGCAGACAAGCAATTTAATTTCATGTTTTCTTTTTTTTTTTTTTTTTCAATTAAACTCTTTTGGATCCAAGCTTTTTTTTTTTTTTCGTAAAAAGTCTAAATTTATATCAGTTGGCTACTATTTCCAGGACAGCCTTGTCACACTCATACATCACCTCATCTCAGCTGCTACAGTAAATAATTGGGCCCGTGAGACACGGTTTTCCATCTTCTCCGCAGTGACGCCCTGCCACCTCTTGAATCTCCCCTGGGTCTGCAGGGTGATGGTACTGTTGCCTCTGGCCTTTTCATTTATTATTTATTTCATTTATTGCGGGGCTCAGAACAAATTGAAATTGGCAAAAAATGGAGAGTGAGACTGTGGAATGGTAATAGCGAAGGGCCACGTGATTACTCAGGGCTGCCGGAGAGCAGAGAGGCAGGGAGGCTACATCCGCACGATGAAATGGTTCCAATCAGGAGGCTTTCGATGCTTTTAGAAAATACTCACGCCTTGGTGAAGTTCTCAGATCTTCATTACAGTGGGCTGCCTAAGCAGATGTCCTGTCTTGTTGTACTCTTGTCAGTCATAATGGAGCCTCAGTTATAGAAGACGGGGTCACAAGCTGGTCAGGAAGTGGACATGTATGTGTAGCCTGTTTCCCACAGGAAACCCACTCCAAGCCTCAGTTTCCTACCAACCACCCTTTCCAGCCCCTGAAATAAAAAACGGTCAGCTCACTGTTTGCTTAGAGCACACTGCTTTCATGGACTGCCAATTAATTAGATACTTTTCAACCTTTGTACAAAGAACAATTTGCTACAATAATATTGAGTGTAACTCAGTAGGTTTTATGGTAAGATACTCAACTTGGACCAATTCTTCTGAAAACAGGGAGATTTTATTGTTTTCACAAATTTCAGTTTTATAATGCTTGGGACTGAACCCCGGATCTCACACAGCATATGCTAAGCCAGCGCTGCACCCCTGAACCACATCCACAGCCTCGGACAAGGAGCTTTTCAGTGGTGTGACCCCAACCAATGTCAAGGGAGGTATTTTATTCAGAGGCACAGGGTAAGTGCCTGTGTCACCTAGCAGCTAATACAGTCAGTGCTTAGTACAAGTGGATTTCCTTGTTTGTGTGTTTTTGTTCTCAAGCACGTATGTACACATATACACCCCCACATACTCACAAGTAGGTGCACATGTATTCTGTCTCTCAGGATCCTAGGATCTGCACGTGGATCCCACGTTATACATTCCCATGATGTGTGACCCCGGGCAAGGTAACGGGCAAGCACTTTCTTCACTAGTGTTCTTGGAAAGAGGGAGCCGAGACGTAGAAGGCAAACCTAACTTGGGAATTAACTTACGTAGGATTCAAGCCCAGGTCGGCCTAACGCCGCCAACCACAGCCCTAACCACGTGTGAGACTGCCTCCTAAACCTCGCATGTTACTCATGCCATCCACTTGAACATATGCTTATATACTGCTGTGTAATGCTGCAGCTCTGCTATATGTACTTAAACAGGTAAAGAGCAACAATGGCTTATTTTCTGGCCCAGTTTCTGTGGGCTAGAGAATTAGCAGAGTCCTTTTTAAAGATCTGACTTGTGTGTGCTTGTGTGTGTGTGTGTACCTGCGAAGGTGCCAGAGGAGGCCAGGTAGGAGCATCAGATTCCCTGGAGCTGGCATCAAGGCCTCTGTGAGCCACCTGACCCGAAGACTGGGGACTGAATTTGAGTTTTCTGCAAAAGCAGCACGTGTTCTTAACTTTGGAGCCACACCTTCCATTCCCCATTCAGAATGTCTTAAGACAGAAGGTCTGACCTAGGGCCTCCTACTCAGTGGCTGTAGCGTGTTGGCAAAGACTGCAGTTATCTGAAGGCACAGATTACACAGGAAGATTAACTGAGGAGGTGGCTCATTTACATGGTTAGCAACTTGGTGCCAGCCCAAACTGAAGGTTTCTGCTGCCCTTCGTATGGCTTATTCCAGAGCCTGTTGAGTGTCCCTTAGCAGGGTGGCCGGTTTTCTTTAAAGTGGGTAACACAAAGGATCGAGGCTGAATCAGCAATACCTTTTATCAACTAGTCTCAGAAGTGACATATCACTGCCACTGAATTCAAACACACAACCCTGATTTGACGGGTAAAGATCTTGGTATTCCTGATAATACAGGAAGACACAGATCATGAGGGGCCTTTTGTAGATTGGTAATTCTCCCAAACCTGCTCTTAGTCTCTTTCTATGAATCCTTCTAGCTGAGATACTAGTCTTCTACTCTTATACTATTTTTTTCATTTAGTTTTCCTCCTCAAAAACTATGACCTGCCTCCCTGGAAGACAGTGTAGGGAATCGTGATGGTTAATGTTGATCTGCAATGTGACAAGATCTAGAATTGCAGAGTCAAACTGATGGGCACAACTATAAGGAAGTTTGTAGACTAATGGCAACCTTGAATATGGCTGTCACTAGTCCACGGGCCGGGTTCCAGGACTGGAAAAAAAAAGGGTGGGGGTGGGGTGGGGGGTGGGGGTGGGGTGGGAGGGAAGAAGTAAGTATGGACCTTTGGATTCCTGACTGAATATGCAAGGTGAGCAGCTGCCTCCCTCCCTCACTGCCATACCGTCTCTACCACCTTGAACCGGATCTTCAAACTGAGCCAAATAAAACCATACTGAAATTTTTTTCCAGATTTTTTTTATTACAGCCACAAGATAAATAAGTGATATAGAAAGCTGCCAGTGAAGACTTTTTGGTCCATCCTGTGCAGATAATGAGACTTGGTATGACACAGGTGCCATTCTTAACAGACCCAAACCTTATCCCAGTGACGTGTTTGGGAGAATGTCCGCAGTAATATCTAATCCACTAGACAGCCAAGGAACAGGTTTCTTTGATAACCCCCTTCAGAGACAGACACAAATCGGTTCTGCAATGCCTACCGAGCTGTTAGTATGCATTAATAACACAGATGGGTAAGTACAAAAAAAAAAAAAAAAAAAAAAAAAAAGCAAAGCAAAGCATATTGGTGGATGTCTCTTGGGATCAAGAGTATTTTATTACTTTCATTTTACTGCATATACTATTCTGATACTACTATTCTACATTTTGTATCCCCTTTTTCCTAAATGTAACTTAATAAAGATGAGCAACTAAATCACTGCTTCAAGACAGGAATTTTGTGTTCCAGAATCTAATGCCTGGTGTGATTTTTTTTTAATGCAATGCACTTCCAGTCCCTGCACCTTTCTTGTACAAGGACATCATCATCTAATATACTAATATAACATTTTATATAATATAATATAATATAATATAATATAATATAATATAATATAATATAATATATCATACTAACATAACATTTTCATTGCTTAAACCATTACAACATACAGGGAATGGATTTTTTCAATTTTCAAGTTCCAGCGAACATACTAGCAGAATTATCTGTTAGCAGGCACGTGGGGATGCCAGGAGCATCTCTGATTTTGATTGTTCTGAATCTCTGTGTTGAGACTGGTCTCCAGAGGTAGAAGGCCAAGGTTTTATTTGCAAGACCTTTCTCCCCTTTCCATAAGACTCACTTCCCCTATGTCTCTTTTCATCTTATCTGAGACTTTAAAATGATAACGGCTAAAAGCAATCTGTGAGGTACAAAATATATTGATAAAATGTGGCTGTAAGAATCGTGCTTTAGGATGATTTATTTATTTTTTTGGTTATTTTTAATTATCCCATAAATTAATGAGGCAGTTTATTAATGATAGGTTCTTATTTCTTCCAGAACTTTGCTAAAGTTCAGGGTCGGACTCTGAGCAGAGCTGTGACCTCACAGTTTAGCGATCATCCTGAACTTGTGCGCAGTGGTGTGTGTGGCTGAAGCTGCCACACTTCGCTCTTCCGGCTACTCACAAGCTGTTAATCCTGTGGTGGTTATAGCGTGAGGTGTGGCAGGATACAAGGGGAACCTTTGGGAGGGCTATGTTTAGTTGGGCAAGTTAAAATATAGCAAGCATTCTTACGTGAAAACTCGCAGTCTCTCGGGCAGGACATTGGCTCTGGATATGCTTTTGGTTACTTTCAGATCAGAACGCAGACAGAGAAGGCAAGAGTGCTGCCCATTGCCACACAGTTAGGAGGTGGCAGGTGAGCCTCAAGTTAGCATTTTTAATGAGATTAATCATTCAATGATGTCTTTAAATTTGACTTATTTGGTGAATAGTAGTGAAATAACATTTTATTTGTTTGTGGAAATGTCTCGTTGAAGTGAGTGACTGCATGGTTATAATTGAACAAAGACTCCTGTATTGTCATATGCAATTTACAATTGTCTAGCAAACTTGAAGTCACATTCTGATGGCTAGGCTACTTTATTATTTCGTCATCACATAGTCAACTTTACACATGGAAGTGAGGTCTTTTAACATCTATGTTACCTCCTACTGCTGCTGTTTGCAAATTTATACAACATGAATTTAAGCTTGTGTGGTGTGAAGTCTAATAGGTCTTATTATAGCTACAATTTTACAAAATGCCATTCCTTCCATGCCTATAGGAAGAATCTCTCTCTTGTACTTTAAGCCTTCTAGGAATTTTCTACATCCCTTGCCTCTTTGACCCCTTCTATCAATTGCATCATTCTGACCTCTGCTTCTTTGTTGCAATTCCTGCTCTGACATTGATACTTCTTCCTGTTTGTCTCTTGTGAAGACCACGTGATTACACAAGTCCACCTTTGACAGTCCAGGCATGAATTCTCTACAAGTCTTTACATCATCACACCAGCAAAGCCCACTTTTCCATATTAAAAGAACGGTATCTCAGGTTATGGCTACCAGGCCGTAAGTGTTCAGAGGAGTAGTTATTCTCCTTCTTACAACTCCATTTTATATTCAGTTAAAAATAAATAAATTTCAATTTGATGGTAAAAGTTTTGTGGAGCTCAAAGCCTTCAATTTGACTTAGACAGAATAACTGGGCAACTTTTAGCGACCTAACCTTGCAGAACCTTTATTTTCAAATGCAACTGTAGCAACTTAGACTGGACCCAAGGTATATTATGTACTCAGTGTAGTCACACTTGCACAATTCTTTGAAAAGACCATGTCTTCCTTTATGAAGACGTGACGTAAAAGTCTAGGTAAACACTGGCATGGTGCCTATTTCAATAATCTGTAGCTGGGGGAGGAGGTCATTGCCTCATATCTAATCTCTGAGAGAACACAAAGCGTCTTAGAGAACCGTGTGCTTAAGAAAAACTTGTGTTCCAAGAGCTCAATTTGATTTACAGTTCAGTTTGATGAAGACTTTCCTAGGAAGGGACTTCTGACCTGGGAGGTTGACAATGTGAAGAACTGAACAAGGGCCACAGGTGGTTCACTAGGTAAAGAGCTGGGGAAGGCTGGCAGGGAAAGGAGGTGCCTACTGACAGGCAGACGGATGGACAGATGCAAAGGCTCATGGGATAAAAGAAGAGAGTTGGAAGGTCCTGGAGGAGGTTCTATAACTAATAATTATATCAATATCATTCTGGCAATTAACTCATGAGCCAAACTTTACTGACTTAGGCAAGTCCCTTAGCTTTCCTATATCACAATCCTTCACAGAAGAAATTGTGAAAATTACATTACAGTAGTGTAAGAGACTGGGTCGCTGAGCCTAGAAAATAATCTCTTTGCACACAGTGTGCACTCTATAAATTTTACCTCTCATCCCAACATTTTAACCTCACTCATCCTTGTATAACTTTTATGATGTGAATAGAAAACAAGGCCAAGTGCAGCAGATAGCTGGTCCAGGTTCCTTCTGCCACAGGGATCTGAGAGAAGACAGATTTGCCTGCATGAGACTGGAGCTCTCTGCTCCCTGACTTGGGTGCCAGCACTCCTGATGGTAACCTCGCCAGACAAATGGGATATCCCTGAAAATGTTTTGTATAAAGCAAACTTAAATTCGTCAATAAATGCTGCCTATTCACAGTACCCTTTAACAACTGCTGTCCTCCTGTTTTTAGTGATATAGTTTTATAACAAAGAGCTCATAGGATGGAGAAAGATGACCTGTTTGGTTTCTTCTCCTAGTTATTTTCTGTGTAATTTCAGTAAAATAAAAGGGAAGAATAAGCACGGGATTCCAAGTGCATCTGTGTCTTCACTGACTCTCCAGCATCATTCTGCTTGCCTGGGTGCTAGAGTTTGTACCAATGAGACTTGAGAAGCCTGTTCTCATTGTTCTCTTAGATTCTGGATATCAAGGGATTGAGGCAATGAAATGATCCATTAAGTTATGATGACCAACACTTGAGGTTTACATAATTTCAAAGTATCAGAGTCCAAAGTTATTTAACATTTAATTAGTGCCAGCTTATTTGATCTTCCTTTGATCAATGAGAAGAAACTTCAAGAATATGGCTCCTCCTCAGATTCCAAGCCTCTTGTCAATGCTGTTGGCTCAGGGATTGCTGGCTTAATAGGCATTTTTAATTGGCAGAGTGCCAGGTCTTAATCTATTACTAGAAGTTGTCATAGATTTAATTTAAATTCATTGATTAATTCTGAAAATTTGGAATATTAAAGGGTTTTTAAAATAATCTCTTATTTAATTTCATCATTTAATGTGAAACAATAAAAAGGAAGGGCTCTTAAGTGCAAAATGTTTGACTCTACCAAATAAAACAGAACAAACATAAAAAGGGAGATGGAGCTTTTGTTTGTCATATGATAGATTATCATTATTCATGTAGATATCTGGCAGTGTCAAGATACAAACATTGAGTAATTATGATTTCAGAAAAATATTGAATGATAAGATTATTTTTGCAGATATGCACAAAAATCATATTTTTTCATGTAGTTCTTATATGATGGTTTGGCATGGAAGAAGGGTACAAAACCGATGGACACCCCTTCATTTGTCTGTGCCTCTTTCTCCAACCTATATGATAAAGTCAGAGTAATCATCCAATCTTTAGAAAGGAGGGGTACAGTGTGTTACAGAGGAGAAAATCATTTTGCAATATATGGGCCTCAAAATCTGGCCATTGATTAGCTGAGGAGGTGGTATTGGCAGCTTAGAGCTCTGCTTTCAAAATCAAAACCAGCCACATGGCTTATGCATTGACTGAAATAATATAGTGAGACCCCTTTCTCTCTTAACAAGCTTCCTCCAGTCATGAAATTCCCTTTGCTAGGCTACAGCCTCAGTGTGAAAGGGGAGAACATAGTCAGATATTGAAAAACTGTAGGCCATTACCCATTTTATCACTCATATCAAAGACACTGAAAAGATAGCACATGTGCAATTGATGGATTATTTTCATCGTGAAAGTCTGATGACCCCACTTGGGTTTTCAAACAAGGCATTTAATAACCACTGCCTTGTTAAAAGATGGAAAATGATCTGGCTGGTGGCCTGATAGGACGAGGTTTTATTGATTTTACTGAGGCCCTTGGCTTGGGAGATCACAGGCTTCTTAAGGGCAAACTTAAAAGGAAACATTAAGACGGATGAGTAATTACCTGTGTGATGGATGTCATTCTGCAAAGATCAGGACTGGGAGCTTTTCCTATGAGTACCAATTGATGAGGAATGGGAAAAACCCAGGCCAAGTCTCATTTCAACTCTTAGTCTTTTTTGAATATTTATGAATTGGCTTTGCTCTGGTGTAGTAATAGTGCAGATGATGTAAAAACAAACAAACAAACAAACACGCAAACTTAATTGTTGGTTCATCAGGAGGAAGAGACAGATTGTGATGGATACTAAAAAAAAAAATCAAAACACTGTTTTAAATGCTATGAAAGAAAGAGAGAAAAGTAAAGAAATTTTGCACTGTTATTTTCAGTGGCTCTGTGTCCCTTGGAGTGAAGATCTCAGAGCCTTCAGCTCCTTCCCACGAAGCCAGGCTAAGCTTGCGGAGACATTAGAGAAGAGGCATAGATGGCGGTCTGGGAGAGGAATCACACTTATTAAGGAGATCTGAGAACTTCATAAGCTGATGTGTGTTGAAAGTGACATAGCAGTACAGTGGGTGACAGCATATTCCTTGGTTTAACTCTGCGTTCTCAGTGCTTTTCGGACTGGCACATGGCTGCTTTACTGTAAGAGTTGCCTGGCCCCTTTTCCTGCCTCCTCTTTGAATCTGTGTTTTGACGTAGCAAGGCTGTGTTGAAAGTGTGTGGAGTGAGTGTGGAAGGAAGTGAGCTTACTGGAAACTTAGGTGTTGAATCTGAGCCTTCCTGAAACCCTTCAACTCTGAAACACTGAACTGAGCAATTCTTTTAATGCAGAGTCCACTGAGTGTTGTTTTGAATACACTCTAATTATAGTCCAGTGATATGCTATCATAGAATAACATATGGGAGGTAATATTTCTGCATGAAGAAGCACTCAAAACTAGAATGCATTTTCCATTATATGAATTTTTAAATATTTGTGCAAATTGGCTTTTTCCCAAAGGAGGAGAAATGATACATAGGTATTTTGCTTTGTCAGAGGCAATCTATACTGAAGTATTGTCATAAATAATGAATATTTGTGAAGGGTACTTGAGCTATTTTTTTTCCATTGTAAATGTTATAGAGTAAAACTCTACCAAAGGGTAACCTATATGAAGAACAGCAAACCACAGAATTTTCTTAATCTCTCTTTTTCTCTCCAACACACACATGTACAGGCACATGCATAAACACACACACACACACACACACACACACACACACACACTGGGATGTCAAAGGACCAACAATACATTTGTGTTGTTACTCCATATTTTAAGACACTCTCTTTCTTTAGCTTAGATCTTGGATTCATACTTATCCACATGCTTTCTTTTCTGATTGTTCAGGCTTGTCAGATAGGGTTCTTAGGTAGCTCTAAAGATATAGCTGTGATTTCATCTAAAAAAATAATTCTTTCTAATAGATAATTTCATGTTTTATTCATGTAGAAATAGTACATATCAGCCTGGCATGGTAGCACATGCCTGTAATCCCAGTACTTAGGGAGGCAGAGGCAGGAAGATCTCTGTGAGTTCGAGGCCAGCCTGGTCTACAAAGTGAGTCCAGGATAGCTAAGGCTGCACAGAGAAACTGTCTCAGAAAAAAACAAAAGAGGAAGAGGAGGAGGAAGAGGAGGAGGAGGAGGAGGAGGAGGAGGAGGAAGAAGAAGAAGAAGAAGAAGAAGAAGAAGAAGAAGAAGAAGAAGAAGAAGAAGAAGAAGAGAAGAAGAGGAAGGAAAGAGAGAAAGAAAAAAGGAAATGGTATGTATTGGTGAGTGGCAGATCCTGTTACACATTATAAGTAATTGTTTGAGAGAACTTTAAGATATTTTGGGGTATGTTCTTTATGAACATCTAAATCTGATCACATGCAATGTTCTTATTAATAAAACTAACAACATTTTATCAATAATTTTTTTTCAATGCAGTTTATTCAGGAACCTTGAACAATCCTCGGACCCTGGGGAAAGCCAGCCCACAGCTTACATAGCCTCTGGGTAGCCAACCCAGGCGTGCCACGTGGGCAATGCAGATAGGTCCACATACATGGAAGCAAGCCAGATCCTCGGCCTTAGACAAATGTGGAGTTGTTCGTGACAGAGAGCACTCACCATCGGGAAGGTGGAAGGCGGAAACCAGCTCCATCTTTAAGGCATAGCATTCCGCAGCTCTCTACAGTTCCCCCTTTTTGTTTTAGACGCATCAGGCAAGAGTAGAGGTCTCTTCAGACAGAAAAGGGATCTTGGAATTATAGCCGCCATTGTTACTGCCATTTCATTGGCGGCTGTTGGAGCTACCACATCGGCATTAGCCAGGAGTCATACTGTGCAGACTGCTCAGACCCTGAATAACCTTTTAGCCAATGTAGCTCATGCCTTAGATGTACAAAAAGGAATTAATGCTCAACTAAAAGGAGGCTTGATGGTGTTCAATCAGAGGATTGACCTCATGCAGGAGCAAATTGATACCCTATGGCAAATCGCTCAACTTGGCTGTCAATGAAAATTTTTTAAATGTATCCAGGCAATGTTGGACTTTCTGAGGGTGATGAAAATGAGTATTTTGATGAATGAGGATAGTATGAAGGTGCTCTGAGCAGGTTGATGTGGACCCTGCGAAAGACCCACAGCCTTAGGAGAGAGTATGCCTGACCTCACAGAAACCAGAAAAGAGGGGCTGATCCCCTGAAACTAAAATTAAAGTTATTGTAAATGTGGGTGCTAGAAGCTGAACCTGGGTGGCCTACAAGAGCTGTGGATGCTCTTAACCACTGGCTGGGCCATCTCTCCAGCCCTCCTAGTGTGAAATGAAAGGTCACACTCAGAAAGTTAGACCGACAGTTCTCTCCTATAGGTAAGTATGACCATGTTTTGAAGAATAGACTGGAGTCACTTAGCTTGGGTTGGTTGGTAACTGTTAGCTGCTGAAAGAGAGAGACTGTTTTCCCTAAGAGTGTATCTCCAGTGAGAGACCACACGCCCATATGTTGGCTAAAACACATTGTAGGAAACGCTCAAAGAACTAATTCTACTAATAAAAGATATACCGAAGTTGGTTCTGTCCAATACAAATATAAGTTTATCATCAGAGTATATGACAGCTTCTGGATTTCTTTCTGTCTTCTTCCAGGAGATGCAAACAATCCTTCCTCCAAGTAAGTTTTACCTTCTGCCCTTCCTCCTCTTCTCCTTTCTGCCTATATATTCATTAAAACTTGTTGCAGAACAGCTTGAACTGGTTACCATGGATTGTGTTTCAATTCTTCCATTTACCACCGATGCTCTGTGGTGCTAGGTAATTCTGCAACCCTTGCTTCAGCTGACCTCTCTAACTTAGGCACACCTGCGTGGACATAAAGACACAACAAATTCAGAGAAAAGGGGTTGAAAAGTATGGAAGTGCTAATTTATAATTTTTTTCCTCTGTAGCTCATATTTCTCTGTCTGTTTGCTCTGTGTGTGTGTGTGTGTGTGCGCGCGCGCGCCTGTGTGCTGTAGACATGTGTGTGTGCTTCTCTATGGGAATAGGTTTGAAGACCAGAGGTTGCATCAAGATGTCATTAACCAATTGCTTCTTTCCCATGCTGTTTGAGATGGGGTGTGTTAGTAAACCCAAAGATCACAGTTTGGGCTAGGCTGGCCAGCCAGTGAGCCTCTGTCATCTGCAGGTCTCTATCTCCCAGTGCCAGGGTGAAAGCATGTGCTGGTATACCCAGCTTTTGCGTGGGGGCTGGGGATTTGGACTCAGATCCTCATGCTTCTATAGGTAACACTATCCACGGAATCATTTCTCCTGCCCAGTTTTGTTTGCTCTTTCTCTAGATTTGTTATGGCACACTTCTGGAAGAGTGTATTTAGATCTTTAAACTCTTCATAGAAAATCCTGGGGTGCTCAGGAGGTCTGTAACGCCAACCGCATGAGCTCGACACTTTGATTTCTCTTCCATTCTTCTTATGTTGCCATGGCTTCCGTGTCTGCTGCTACCCAAGCTTGGTCATGCCAAGTGCACTACTGATTTGCTATACTCAGAAAGCCACCCGTAGACACACTAACAAAGGTCTCAGAAGATGGCTCAGTTAGTAAATAAAGTGCTTCTCGCTCAAGAATGAGCAATTCGGTTCAATTGGTAACACCCATGTTAAAACAATAATTTAAAAAACTGGGTGCAGCTGGGCATACTTGTAATTCTTGTATTGAGGGGCAGAGGCCAGAGGATCCCTGGAGCTTGCTGGACAGTGCCAGTCAGTAGAGCTAAATTGGTGAACTCTAGGTTCAATGGGAGACCCTGTCTTAAAAATAAAGTAGAAAGTGATTGAGGGAGACATTTAACATACCCTCTGGTCTCCAGATGCAAGAACATACACATGTATGTTCACACACACACACACACACACACACACACACACACACCACACTGTATGCAAGCATCTCAATCATCCCAGACCTGGAGTCATGAAGTCACACTGTGGAAAGCACCTGCTGACTTTCTGTTCGCATCATTTGCCAGTGGTTCTAACAATCCCATGCTGAGTTTCTTCACACATTTCTTGTCGCCGTGAGGTATGGCATGAGGTGACACACATCTCATGTCTCCTGTGCCCACTTGCTTCTTGCTGACTTTGTTCTTCCTTAGAACTTAACTTCCACTTAAATGTCTGTTATTCCAAAGTGCCCTTTGCTTCAATTACTCGGATTTCTTGCCAGTGTTAGGGGGAAAAATCTGGATGAAAATAGTACAACCAGCAAGCAAATCAACAAATGTGATTCACACCCTTGACAAGTATTTGTTAAGTGTTCGAGGTTGGGTTGGGTGCATCCCTTAAGAACTTTTACACTATTCTCAGATTATTGTCTCATAGTAGTATGACAATATCCATTCGTCAATACCCACACGGCATCCTGTACCCTAGAAGGTCAGGCAGGTCCTTGTCATACTTGCTTGCCCTTATAAATCCATAGCACCTGAATCTCGACCTATATACATCTTAACATATATCTTTAATATACGTCTCAAATATATCATGTCTCCAAAACCGAGCTTCTGGTAGTTTGATCCCAAGTTTACTCTTTTTACATGTGCCTTGAGGATAATGTATTTCTGCCAGTTTCCAAGGTCAGTGATCCTGCACATGCCATCAGCATGGATTCCTCTTCCTCACTCCTACCCCTCTACACCATCAGCAAATGCTGCAAGCTCAACTTTCACCATTCTCTGTTCCCACCTGGTCTTTCAAGTGGAAAATGTAGATGGAGAGGTACCCAGATCACTTGCTTTCTCTCTCAGAGCACAGCACGTGAAGATCCCCTTGATAGATCACAACAGTCCTGACATGGAGCGAGCACCTCTTGACTCCTCTTTACTCTAGGTGTCTCTACTTAAACCTGCCCTTGTCTCTTCTCAGGATATCATGTCACACCTGGATGAAACCATAAGCCTCCACATCTCCCTCAGTCCTTCTGCTGTTATTCCTAACACAACGGCCAGATAACCCTCTCAAAATGAGTGAGATCACAGCTATCTTGTTCTCCTTTACCCTAATGACTTCTAATCAAGTAAAAGCAGCGTGTTCTGTTGAGTGACAGCTCACTAGCCCACCTGTCCACTGCTTCACTCCACTGCTCTGTGAACATTTGAGACACACTCCTACTTTAGGGACATGGCATTTGTTCCATCCTCCTGGAAGCCTCTGATCTCAGATATCCTTCCTTTCTTTTTATGTCACATTCTAGTGTCACTTTGTCAAGGAGATGTGTCCTGGCCAGTCTTCTGCAGTGTTGACAAGCCCTTCACCTTATACGCTGTTGATTTATTTATTTTTCCCTTAGCACCTGTCTCCGTATTATACAAACACATGAATATAATTATATTGATTTTGCTTCCCTTACTCCCACTGCTAACATATTGTAAGCTCGAATCAGTCAGGGAGTTCTGTATCCTTCATGGATGTAACCAATGCCTATATCCTCAGTGCCAGGAGATCAATAAACAATTATAATTGACTGAATACTGTATTTACAGATGGGTGAATGCATTTACTGCTCCCTATTTCATAAATGTACTCTGTTTGATTGTATAGCCCTTCTGAGGACGTAGGCACGAGGCCAAGGGAGCTGAGGCACTCTCTGAGCCACAGTGTTCACCCTCCAGCGTCTCACTTCCTGTGTGGCTCGGGAGTGCTCTTCAGGCTTTACAAGTTGCGCTACAATCCTTCAGACAATGCAAGAAATACCCTGATTCTAGGAAACACAATGACCGAGGTTTCTAGAGCATTAAAATGGAAAATGAGCAAACCTGGAATAAGATGGCTTATGGTGTAAAAGGTCCTGTGGCCAAAAACGACGGCCTGAGTTCCAATCCCACAACCCACAGGGTAAGGAAAAAAACAAAAAACAAAAAACCTCATTCTTGCAAATTGTTCTCTTACCTGCATAGGCACTCCACACATGCCCTCATAAACAAGCACATAAATGCATAATAAAAGGGGGTGAACCTTTATGTACAAAAAGGGTAAGATTCTTTTGTAATGAAATTTAGAAGTAAGGAAACAATTCTGAAGTTATCATCTGACTTGACTATGACTTGAATATGTCTCTAATATGACTTGATTATATTATATATATGGATATGTAGAAATGAGGGGAAAAATCTTCAACTATTAAAATTTTCTTTGACAGTGAAAAGTCATTGCCTCCCCCTTTTATTCTAGCAAGGAAAAAGAATACATGCCGACATGAAAACATGCAGTCTGTTAAAATACATAGGAATTTTTTGCTATGTTTCCTCTGTGCCCTGGGCACCTCCTTTTGTTGGGTATGTCAGGTTGTATGTTTCGAACGGAATTCATTTTTGAAATTCCTATGATGTTGCCAGAAATTGCTCACTACTTTCTTCTTCAAATGGCATCTTTGGCTCTTCAGGAAGGTTTCCGAAAGCCTTTATTAGACTGTTGACAGCTATGTGTTCTCCTTCACTGCCGGAAGGAACTCTATCTTGTCTAAATGTAAATACCTGGTTACTTCATTCTCAGTCAGGGAGGGCAGTTTCTTCCTTTTGTAGGAAGCCTTGATTTTCAAGGAAGAGGAGATCAAGTGCTCCATTACTGGGTAGGCTTCAGACTGGTTCCAGAATCTGTTTACTCCTTGGAGCAGCAGACTGTTTCTATGTCCAGTAAGTTTGACAAAGTGATAAAAATCAAACTGCTACATGGTTCACTGACTGTAGCCCCTGGACAGAGAGTGAAGGTGCTTCTATCTCAGGGCTTTGGACACCAGCAGGTGGGTTGAAGAATTCTCAGGAGCCCTAGCGATTAGGACCAGAAAGTCCAAGGTGGACATGCTCTGTTTAATAGGAGAAACATTGAGTTAGTCGCCTACAATCTTAACAGCTTGGATGAGGGGATCTTATAAGTATCTCTAATAAAACACAAATGTCACATGCATCTTTATAAAGCCATTCTAAACTCATGTTGCTTTCTTTTCCCCTGGGAGGTTCTTTTCCCTGGGAGGAATTGCCCAATTTGCACCATCATCTCTGCAGCACATCTACTGGGGTGTCTAGATGTTTCCCTGATATCTCTATTCACAACTCCCAAATCACAGTCTTCTTGTGTTGGCTGAAAGCATTAAATCCAGAAATCGCCACAGAAATACTACTTACCCCTCATTTATGGAGCAGCTACTGTTATTTTCCCTCTGACTTTACTGAGTGCTTTTCAGCCACCAGTGATGAAGCTCAATTGTACTTAAAAAACATAGTTAAGCATTGTGTCAGAAGACTAAACCAGCAGGCTTGTCACTTCACAAAGGGACTTCTGGATGTTGTGGGTCCTGTAATCAGGCAGTGTTTTCACTTAGTGTAAGGCTGGGGACTGACACCTTGTTTCACCACGAACCACCTCTACGTGTTGATGAAACTGGACCAGTAGTTGAATAAAGACTGCACCAGGTAGCAGCCCCTGTTCGCAAGATAGAAGCAATTTTACTTCACTCAATGTAAAATCAGATCTGAATAGGGAGGTGGGTTATACTCCTGAAAGACAGTGTGTGTGTGTGTGTGTGTGTGTGTGTGTGTGTGTGTGTGTGTGTAAGAGAGACAGACAGACAGAAAGACAGAGGGACAGAGAGGCAGAGAAAGATGGGGAGAGAGATAATGGGGTGTTAGAGCGGTTTTACTTCATTGGTGTCTTTATTCTCACCCACGGCACAGGGAGACTTTCTGAACTCCCAAGCAGCCTTCATTATGGTGTTTTTGACACTGCCACGGGGTCTTTGAATTATTTATCCCAGTCAACTATACTCCTCCACCTTCCTGGGAATATTTTCAGATGGAATCACTAATTAGCACATATGTGGAAACTTCTCAAAGCAGTTGGGCCCCTTCCTCATTACTTCTTAATTTTTTTTTTTCTTTTGGATTTGCCTAACGTATGTCAAAGATAAATTTTTAAGGGATGGGTTGGGGAAATTTCCAGACTGAAATGCACACATGGCATGAGAAAATAATTAGCGAAGCAAGGACCTTTTGTAGTATCAGAAAGAAAAGCCGTCCAAATGCTCAACAGTGCAGACTGAAGTTGGCTTGGCCCCGTAGCATCCTATGTAGCAGTCTATCAGCTGACCTCTAGGGCAACTTTCCAAAATTGCCTTGCAGGTGTTTTTACAACCTTAGCAGCTGTGTCTTATATTCTCAGAGTGTTCTTGACATATACATTTCTTTCACTTTTCTCTGCTTTGGGTTCTGAATATTTTGGCACAACATATTCTCTATTAGACCCCAGCTTACATATGTGAGAGCTTTGTCTTCATCTTGCTTTCACCTCAAAACACTTGTAATGATGTGAAAAGTCTCTGAATCTTTGTATCTCTTCTCTAGATCCCCTTTAATCACTTCCCCTGCTACATATGATTATTCTGATGTTTTATTGTAACTACACACATTAAATGTGAATTACTAGACAATGATATCTTTAGTTCTTAATTAGATAAATTTCATTTATTCTTTGGCAATTTTATACATGAATGTATTTATATCATATCAACATGTGCCCTTGTTCTTTCCTGTAATTCCTCTTAATTCCCCCATTCCCTCCTGACTTCATGTTTCTTCTTTTTGTTCTTGCTTTAAAAACTGGGGGAAAAAAAGTAAGTTCAGCCAATATGGAAATTAAATAATTTACTGGAAGATGGGGAAACTTTTTGTTGTTGATCTTTAAAAATAGATTAAAACACACACGCTCACATACAGAGAGAGAGAGCTTCATCCAAGAATTGTTAGGCTAAATTAGAGAGAAAAATGTATTTCTTGTAACATGAACTCATCAGACACCTGTTTTATAAGCAGATTTTTCCTCCCCCATCTCTCTGTGTATGAATTGTGATTTTTTTGTCACATGACCGAGTCACAAATGTCACGTAGAGGGTCTAATAACTGAGGTTAATGGAAGTCTTTCTTTTAAGCTATGCTCAGTAGCTTTATTTTCTTTGTATTTCTAGTACCCAATGCCAAGCGTTTAAGTTCATTCTAGCTGGAGACTCAAGATTTGTTTTATTACCATCTTGAAGGAGTGCCTAAGTTTCCAGGAAAGGGGGATCATTGCTACTTATCTTAATGCAAATTATCATCATTTGAACACGCTTTACATAATCATGGTCAGTGTGTTGGCATCTAAGAATTGTCACAGGAAGCAATTGATCATCAATAACCACAGCAAACATTTTTCATCTACAACATTATATGCAGTGATGAGAGCTTTCTATTTTAAAACTGGACACCCCCCCACACACACACACACACCACGCACCATACACACACACACACCACGCACCATACACACACACACACCACGCACCATACACACACACACACCACGCACCATACACACACACACACAATCTATAGCAATTGACTCAAGTTTAAGCCAACACAAAATGCTCTAACTCTGTCCTGTCCAACATGAGAGTCCTCAACTAAGTGTGGATATCCAGCACGTGAAATGTGTGAGCAGTCCAAATTTAGGTAGTTCATGACTGTAAAAACACATATCACATTTCAAAGGGCTAGAGTGAAAAAGGAATACAAGCACCTCTCTAAAGTATGGTTGCTGTTATGTTAAAATGGTGATAGTTTAGATATTCTGGGTCAAATAAAGTATGTCATTAAAATGAATTTCATTGATTTCCATTTACTTTCTTCTTCGGTGTGACTATAAGAAGGCTTGAGCCTAAAATCATGGCTCATGGTGCATTTCTGTTGGACTGTGCTGCTCTAAGTTCATGTCTGCTCCTGTTTCGTTACATTTCATGTATAAATATCTTAAACTTTCAAGACTGTTTTCTATAAATCTGTAGAAATTCTCTTCTCTGAAAATATTGAGTGAATTTTCTGGGCTGCTGTGCACCCTTGGTCTGTGCTCTTGCATCTCCTCTGTGATGCAACGTGCCTTTGTCCAGTTGCTCACTTCTATTCTCGCTCTAGTGTAGACTTAAAATCCAAGACCAGTACAATGTGGGACCTTACCATCTGTGAGATCAGATGGACTGCCTCCATGAGCCCTTTTCCCCTCTAGCTGAGACCCTGAAGAGCAGATTCAATGCCATACCAGCCTCAAATATTGTGAAGCTGGCCAGTCACCTCCTCCTGTGGAAAGCAGGATACCCATCTTCTTGGCACTCCAAGGTTTCCCAGTTTCCTGGTGTTCATGTCCTTCAGGAAAGTGGATCTCTTGTGACGTTGTGTAACATTTGTGTGTTTTCGTATGGACTGTGAGGAAATGATTCACTTGGTATCATCAACTGCTGTGTGTGCAGCCTCCCTTGTAGCCATTACTGATAAGACTGCATAACCATCACTGCTTAACCCCTGAAGCCTTTTTTCCTCCCTCTGCGAAGGTGGTGTGAGCTGCACTCTCCCTGGTTACTGTCAGGGAACACAGTATTCTGTCCTCAAAGCCAGGCCGCCAGCTATGAGAACCCAGAAACTGCGTGGGAGAAGCCATCCTTTCTCATGGGGTTTCTGGTTCTGAAAACAGCTCCTGGTATACAGGAGGTACTCAATAAGTATTCCTTGAATGAATAGATTTGAAAATCAGGGATCTCATCTGAAGAAGCTTTGGTGTGAAACCTTCTCACTAGCTGAGGTGCCCAGCCTTTCGTCCAGAGGATCTTCAGCATTCAGGCAGATAGCTCACCTCCTGATTTAGATTTCTCAGCTTTGGTTTAGACCAACCTACATACTGCCCTCCATTTAGAATTAAATTAACTTTTAAAGAGAGTTTAAGTGCCCTGTTTGAAAATCTCTTCTGTTTGCCTGGTGATTTGGTTTTCAGCCCAGATGTGATCCAGCATCCCTAGTGATAGCTGTCTGCTCTTCATTTACCGGGTATTGTTCACAGGGGCCCAGGATGTCACAGGAGGCTGTCCATTGGAAGTCCAGCCCAGTACACATTGGAGACAGACCTTGTCTCTCAAATGGTTGTAATCACTCCACTTCAAGAAGAAAGGTGGGTGGGTTGTCTGTTGTGCAAAATGTCTCAAATTATTTCTTAAACATTTTGCTTTTGATACACACCCAAGCTCCACACATTTTTTCTTCCTGCCTTAATTTTTAAACCCACGTACACTTCAAAGGAAATTGAATCCATATGTTTCTGATTCATTTACACACAACTCATCAAAATGTTGTTTTAAAAGAGCTAAACTCAAATCCCACAGGGGCCGAGTGGGTTTTAGACTTGGCTGAAGGCGCTTTCCTTTCCATGGGCATGGGCACAGCAGGTGTGAAATAGGAGCCCCGCCTACCTCCCAGGAGCTGAATAGCATCATTCTCAGAAGCTCCCCCAGCCCCTCTGGCTTCTCACCTTGCAGTCAGCCCCCCTTTCCACAACTGCTGTGGCCTACATTTGATTAGCTCAGAAAACCAAAGGGACAGAAACCCCAGCTTGTTCCAGTCAAATTGGAATGATCAGGCTATTTATGTATGTCATTCTGCCTTGTGGTGGTGGACTAATAAAATTCACACAGCTGGCCGGGGCCTGAAAAATCATGTTCTTTTCTTCGAATGGACCCAGAAACCCCCAAGGCCGACAGGAAAGCTGCCTACATCACTACCGCAAGATACAAGGCAGAGCAAAGGGCATGCGCGGTGTGTCTGTTGTGTGTGTTGGAGGGGGTTGGGGGGATCACATCCTTTCAGGTAACCCTCGTTCAAGCTCAGCAATTCCATCAGTAAACTTTGTCAAAAACTGATCCATAGGCAAGGTTTGCAGTCTCAACCCCAACTAAATTCTTGAGTTTGCATTGGTTCTGAGGCTATGAACTGTAAAATTGGCCTGTTGTGCTATTGGGTCCAAGTAACCCTTGAAAAAGATGTGGACACTGGCAAGACAGCCCGAATTGAGATGCTTTCCTGGCGTTCAAAACTTCTGTGGTCTGTGCTGATCAGGCAGTACAGCTGCGATGGTTGAAAGAGGGGTCACACACGTTCCATTACAGCAGCCTGATGCCTTGTTTTGGACCACAGTATTCTTCTGCAAATAGAGACAGGCATACCAGGTTTTTCTCTGTACCATGAAAAGAATGGTTAGGTGCCTGTGCACACGATGGTCAGTAGAAATTATCGAGGCCCAACAGAACGACGCCTCGTTTCCTGTTGGCAGGGCAGCTCCTGTCCTAGATGACACTGACATAGGATGAGCGAACACTGCAAACGACCATTGGATTAAAACCAATGACGGAAACTGTTTTCAAATGGAGGGTACTCATTAGTATCAAGACATTGGTTGGTTTGTGCCAAGAAGGCATCAGAAGCTCCGATAAATTCTGAGTTTCCCCCCCGGGGGGGGGGGGCAGGCAAGCAAGCCAGCTTAATTAGCCTGAGGGCTTTAATTCAGCAATCTCTTCCAAAATGAAACAAGGGTGCCCTCCTGGGTTTTCAGGACATGTGTTTCTTTGTAAAAACATATGGACCCAACATTATTGAAAACATATGATGTTTCTCTTCTACTCAAACTTTCTCTGCATTTATTTTCATTCTCTTTTTCTAAAATCTGCATTAAATGTTCCACTGAGCCTGACCCTAAAACAACACTCTATGAAAGTTTTATGTTTTACATTACTTTATTTTTCTCTCATTCCTACAATAAAAACCATAACTATCTGTGACTCTGCGATAGTCCTTTTCATGTATCTTTTTGTGGCATCACAGTATTACCTAAGTCTGTTGTGTTGCATTGGATGGTGTTATTAAAATCAAAGGTACAGTGGGACATATCACCAAGGACACTTGAAACAACATACAAAAAGAGCTCTTAAAATTATCTTAATTATTTATCTGTATTCAAAGCAGACACATTTACTTCTGAGCATCAAGGGTCAGGATGTAGTAGGTCAATCCTGGTATAGTTGGTGTATAGCATCGGATTGATGTCCCAACCACTCTCTGGAAGAGTAATAGTCCTAATGACACAACTACTCACTGCTTCTACCGGTGAAGCCCTGATACCTGCCTGGTCCTGTGTTTAGCAGGAACTTAGTACTATTTTATTAAATAAAGACAACCTGATGAGGTAGGCATTGGTTGTCACCTATGGTAGAGATGAAGAGATAGGGTCCTAGGACCTGGCCATTAGGGTTGCTAAAGTGAAGAGAAAGAGATTCAGATCCACACTTACCTGATTTTTAAGATGCCAGAGAATTTGAAATATAAATAAAGTAAAATGCAGTAAAAATAAATATAGCCTCAGAAGCTATATTTATGTATGCCAAATTCGATTTCTTATGTTCCTAGTATCTTAAACAGGGCTTCTGCAAGATGTTAGGTAATTGTTCTTTAGGTAAATACTATGACGTAAACAATGGGGCGTAGCTAAATTACATATCCATTCTCTGCATCATCTCTAGGCAGCATGTCCTGTTCCTTATCTAAATACTGGCTCCCCTTTCTGGATCCTTTGATACTCCTAGTATGTGGTCTAGAGCCTGGCAAGGAATAGATGCCATCCAGCGGGTGTGCAGTGAAGGGAGATGCTAAGAAAGTTGATGAGTAAATAACAAAAAGGAAGAGAAAAGCAAGTGTCTAGCTTGGGTGGTAAATCAAACTCCAGAGTCCATTCTCCTGGGGGCTTCTGAGAGATGGCAAGTCAGTGAAGAATACATCACCGCCATCTGGTATAATAACTTGGTCATTTAGAAAAGTCACTTTGTATGTAATTAAGATGGGCTGGGAAGGAGATCAAGAAGAACAGACTGTAACCACAGTATCTAGTTTATGAAAGCATACATGCAGATCCGTAAAGCCGCACCCTAGTGGAGGCAGCAGGAGCCTGTCACTTCCCTAAGGTGGACAGGAGAACTGAATTGAGATCCTTACAAACCACCGAGGAAGGAGGACATGCAACACCTTCTAGATGAAGACAGGGATGCACCACTGAGAGGACATCCTCTTTCATCCTTGGACCAGGAGACATTGTCCTGGGACTCTGCAGGAAGGTGTCTCTGCTACATCTACTGCTTTATAATCCCTGGTGTCTTCCTCACCTCCTGCCACCTGAGCTCCCAATATAATTTCTCTTAGTGCCCCAGAAGAAATGTAGAGGATATCTAGCAAGACTTTTAAACTTCTGCAGGAGTTCTCACAGTGCATGATGTATAAAAGAGGACTTATTTCCAAGGAACCAGCCAGTCCCAGTCGGAGTCATGTAACCTCCACAGACACTAGCTAATCCCAATCAAGGTCATGTAGCCAAAGTAGAAATTCCCTTTTCTGGCTTTAACAGGGGGCCTCTGAGCTCCCCTTGGGGTCGCCACCATTTTGTGAAGATGGTGACCCCAGCTTGCTGGAATTCTCTGAAGAATTAGCACTATTCGTTTTTGCATACCATCTGAATCTGGGATCTTTCTTTGTCGATTCATGGACCCTAACAGCACAGAGGTGAAGGGTATTCTGTTTGGAGTACTGATGCTGGAATCAGTCTCTGAAGGGTTTGGGCTAGGTACTGAAATGGCTCCTGGACCACAACACACAAAGCTCTGTAGTGATGCTTTGATGTTGTGAACAGTAAGTGAGAAAGCAAGTGTGCCCTGCTCAGGGCAGTACCAAGCACATTGGCAATGCTCAACTCACAACTTGGTATTGTAATAATGATGATTCCGGGAAGGAGAGATGAGAATGGGTCTACCTCAAATAGTCAAGAAGTTTCTGTGCCGAAGTTATATAACCTTAGCTTGATTAGGGAGAGGATCAGCTAAGGGGTTAGCCATAGATTTAGGGATATTTTATGGCATCTGGCCTGGAGGGACAGGTCTAAGGGATTTCCCACAGCAATGCTCTGTGAGGGGCCCAGCAAATCTCTGAGTGATAAAGTCTTAACTGCAGGAGCCATTGTTATGCTTTGAATGTGGACTGTCTCCCACAAGCACATGTGTCTGGACACAGGGTCTTGAGCTGGTGGTGCTGTCTTAGGAAGGTAAGGAAGCTTCAGGAGGTGGGGCCCATGACAGATGTAGATCCCGGCTGATCAGAGTGGCTCGGCAGGTGTGGACCTTGTTGTACCAGTCCAGCCTCTGCTTCCTGATCTCATCCACTGAGGAGCTCAGCCACATGCCCCAGCAGTTCCGGTGTTTCCCTAACTACTGTGACCTCCTGGCCAGGGAACTATGGGTCAGAATAAAGCTCTCCTCCATCACACTGCTTCTCAAAGGAATTTCAGCCCAACAAGACAAGTAGCTAAGGCAGCCATTCACAAACTGGTACCAACGAACATGCTGTTGAAAGGGAAGCTTAGGACCTGCTGACATTTTGATCTCCCGGAAGTTGGGTAAGTAGATACTGGGATGAGTAGGCATTACTGCCTCTCCCCCTCGCACTAGCACGGCCACCTGAGACACACTGTACCACACATTATCAGCCTGTCTTCTTTGTATCCTAGCACATGAGAACAAGGAGAGAACAAGCTCTCTTGGTTATTATGATAAAATACACATAACAAAAAGCTTATGGTTTTACACACGATAAAGCATGTAACACCATGGCAGTTCATATACTTAATGTTATGCAACCATCAACAGCATCGAGTTCTAAAACTGTTTTGACATCTGAAGCCAAATGCTCACCTCCATTAAGCAGTCATTCCCCATTTCCTTTATCCCCAGTCCCTAGCAGCTACGAATTTGCTTTCTGTCACTGTGCATTTGCCTACTCTGGGCATTTTATAAAATAGATTCATCTAATGTGTGGCCTTTTGTATCTACAACTCTCACATAATAAAACTTGTTTAAGGTTTCTTAAGCAAGGGCGCAGGCCAAGTCAGTTCCTTATTCTTCACATGGCGAGATAAGATTACATATGAGCTAATTGTGTTTGCTAACCCTCTCATCATGTTTGGGCTTACGAGGAACTGATATGATTGTATAAAGTAGGCTCCATGATGTCAGAGCTTTTGCATTATTAAGAGTTACCAGAAATCCATATATTAAGGGCTACTGTCTAATTTTTAAATACTGCCTGTGATTTTCATTGGAATCAAAATAGAGCGTGGGCTTTTTTACTAGGCTAAAGGAAGGGTGACTGTAGGCGATTTCAGCTATTTGGGTGGCAGGTATAAGCCTAGGCTGTCTTCTACTTAAAGTGTTTCTCTTGGTGATATAGTCAGGGTAATTTGCAATTACTTAATTGCAGCATTTTTCCATTATCTTCTTTTGTAAATATGTTTAAGACGCTGCCTTGTAATACAGAATAACTGTGATACTCATGTAGAGATTTCCAGCTAACCTCTGGGCCATGTGAACTACAAAGACTACTATCAAGGCTAACTAAGAGCTTATTTATTCAGACAATAAAAAGATTAAAATTCTACTATGCCATCCATTGTTAAAAATAAATGCTGCTGGCTAGTCCCAGTACAGTCTTTCGGTACAATCCAGTTGACACCCCTCTGCTTTCAGAACATAGTACATGACACAGGCGGACAAGCAAACATAATTAAATATTGGCCCAGATAGGGTTTTCCTTAATTAGTTGTGAGTTTCAATAATGAAAATACCTGGAGATTTATCTGACTTCAAAGTCCCATTAAAGCTGTGCTGCTTTTGTTGCTTTGAAAATTTGGGAGTTCAGGACTCCTCATCTCATGCTTCTTAATGATGATAATGATATGATATGCTTAAAAGTACTTTTGATCTTGGCCTCTCAAAGCACTCGAGTGAAGCATCAATTCCCTCAGTCTCACACCAAAGAGGGCCTTCCTTGTTTACAGGCAATGTGTGCTGACATATGTGTCACAGCCATCGATGCTTCAGAGAGAATCTGCCGAGAGCATCAGGAGCATTGTGCGGAGGCAGATCTCAGCTGTGCATTTGCTGCAGTTGCTGGGACCCCGCACCCTGCTACAAAGTTGTGTCACTTTATCCCGATTAAACGGTAACAGAAAGTTCAGAGAGGGGCCCGTAAAGCATCCTCTGTACTTGTAACTCAGAGAGTGTGGCTCCTCTTGTCTTTCATTTTCCCATTTCCTGACAGTTTCACCAACCAAGTAGCAGACAAGCTTGGTAACCTTTGTCTTCAGCTACAAGGAGCCCTTCCGCAGCGTCCAGCCATTTCCAGTCTTGTTAACTGAAACAGTTCTGAGCATGGTGAATTTCTTTATGTGACCGAAACTAATTCTGTTGGCTCTGTTCTTTGGCAGAATGTTAGCTTCTAGGATTGTTTTCATACCTGACGCTAGCTCCAAATGGAAATTAATACCTAGCATGGAAAACTAATTAGGAACTAAGTGTTTAATACTTGGTCTGACATCATCTTTCAAAGAAATAAACTTTCTTTTGAGCAGGCTGAAGTTGAATGAGATTCAGGTCTGCTACTTTCTACATCTTTACGTTGAGCAGGTGGTCCGTGAGTCTAATTGGAAAGGTCTCCCAAAACCCACCTAGAAGAGAAGTTGATGTGCTGGCATTAAAAAGAAAACACAATTGCAGGGCATAGTGGCCCATGTCTTTCATCCTGGTGCGTAGGAGGCAGAAGCAGGTCAATCTCCATGAGATCATGGCCAGCCTTGTCTCCAGGACAGCTGGAGCTACATATTGAGACTCTGTCTCAGGAAAAATAAAAAAAACCACATAGGAGCAATGCTCACCTTTCTTAGATAGATCTTGGAGTACACACCATCCTACAGTGCTGTCTCTAAAGTAGAGAGAACTGAGGATAGATACCCTGACAGTGTTATGAACATAGGGAACCGAGCACTCTTCATGCATGACAAGAAACGACTGAGGCCTGCAAAGATGCTCATCATTTGCATACCCAGATCCTCTTGGAAAAGCCATAGAATCAAATAAATTTGAGAACAAAATTAATAATAAAGCAGAACCAAAGAAGCACATATATCAGTTAAAATTCGCTAAAGATTAGACTGACAGTGAAGAAAAGACAGATCAGAGTTTGAATACCAATACTGGTATCTTGCAACTAACTGTACTCCAACTCCAGGGTATCTGAGCTTTTGGCCTGTGGGTGCATTCTCTCTCTCTCTCTCTCTCTCTCTCTCTCTAATAAAAATCTTTTAAAGTAAAATTAGACCACAGTGTGTTAGTTGTACTTATTCTACCTCAAATATCTGTTCAACATTAGCATATTTTAAACCTCAAGATTTTGATGTGCTGTTTTCTGCAAGGAAAAGGTGTTTACAAAAAAACAAAAACAGGGACTGGATGGTAGCTACTATTTCCTGTATTTTTTTACTCTGTGAAGTAGCTTACTCTGTAAGCTACTTGGATGCCATCTTCCTAGCAGACTGCAGTGCCGATGCTGTGTCTATAGAGATGCAGGATCTGAGATTCAGCAAACACAGCCAAATAGCTGGAGAAAAAATTGCTACTAAAAGATCCAGAATTGTTACTCAAGTTTTAATGACTAAAGTCGAACCTTATTAACCTTATCTCGTGGGTAATCCTCCCAAAAACTGAACAGTGTTAGTTGCAAGTCCAGGAACTAACATTAGTAATGGGAGAAAAAAAGACAACAAAAACTATTTGTGTATTGGGGAGGTAAGCATGCACATTTGAAGAGCTGGGGAGAGGGGAAATACATTCTAATGCTTTGCCAAGTAACTGAAAAAGATCCTTGTACTATTTCTTTTCTGTGTAGCACATGATGGCTTTAAGTTGAGATCAATCTGCTTCACCCTCCCCGTTTCTAGGATGAATGAACTAAGCTACCACGTCTGCAGTCCCTTCCGGAGTTTCTCACTCTCTGAGACTATGTGGATACGAGCGAGGCAATGTGCTGCTGGCATCCCCACAGTGAGGGCTATGACATTGCTGTGCCTTGAAGTCGCAGGCCCAGCTGTTTTATCAGGTGCCTGGAGAAGCTTAGGTGGTATTTTCAGAGCATATTTCTCATGTCTGATATCTGGGGGGTGGGGAAAATCGCCATCTTTTAATTTTAAGTTTATTTTGGGTTTTTGAGAATTTCATACATGAGTAGTATATTTACATGACTCCACTTGTTCCTAACTCCATTTTTTCCTGAGCCCCCTTCACACCCTCTTAAACCAGGACTTTCTTCTTTCTTCTCTCTGTCTTTCTGTCTGTCTGTCTCTCACTCACAAACACTCCCTACTCCGTCCACTTATTGCTACTCTTCTAACCGTGTTCTAAGGGCTGACTTAGCATTTAATAACTTACCAGAGTGCTAATTCTAAGAGAAAATGGATTCTCCCCGTCTCAGCAGCAGTAGAGGCATGCAGCTCCTAATGCAGGGTTGGGGTCTTGTGAAATTCCCTGCATCCACATTGGCAGCTCAACTGGTATTGTCATCCTGTAAGGTCTCCTTTAGGCAACCGTGTTGTCAAGAGTCCACTGATGCCACTTTCCCGGCGTGTCTGAAAGATGCTGTCTGGCTGAAGTGCTCTGGTCTTCTGGCTCTTGTAATCTCTCCCGCCCTCCTCTGTTATGTTTACTGAGCTTCCTGTACAGGGTTGCCTTGTAGCTGCGTGAGTTGGAGTTGGGCACCCCATGGTCTTTGTTTTCTACCGTTTGACCACTAGTGGATCTGTAGAATCGTTTTTGTCTGCTGCACATGCAGAAGCTTCTTTTACAAGAGGAGAGGTAAACTTCTTCGTGGGTAGAATGATAAGTATTGAGAATACAGTCAGAGATTACATTGACTTAGGAAAGCGGCAGTGGTGAGTTTCCTCTGGGATCTATGACCTCTCCAGGCATGAGCAGTTGGCTGTGTTTACAGTACCAGGCACAAATTCACTCTTGCTGAGTAGGCCGTAAGTCTAACTACACTGCTGCTGTTTATCCTTAAAATAAAAGTGTTACCATTGAACCGCTCGGGAAATGGCTGATGGCCACTCAAAAGTACAAAATAGCTTTTAAGGGTGAATGCCGCGTGGATATTTAGATTCATTCTCCTCCCCCCTCTTTCTCTGTCTCTCTCATTCTTTCTCTCAAGTTTGTAAAGACAAGCATTCTATAGAACAACCTGTCATATTCTCATGCTAAAAGCAATACTATAATACTATACATAACATAAATAATCATTCTACAGTTAACATTGCTTTTGAACCTAGGACCTAAATGTTTAGTTTGTACGAGAGGAAGGGCTTTGCTTTAGTCAATGGTGTGTCCCTGTACTTAGTAAGTGCCTAATTAGCAGCAGCCTTCACCTGGGCATCGTCATCCCATAAAATTCCTATAAGTTATCAATACATTGAAGGTTTCTTTTTTTCAGTAGCTGCTACAATTGGTTTAGAGTTGTACAACACTGTTACTTTAGCTCCATCATTACTAATCTTAGTACGACGAGGGGTGTGTGCTGAACCCTATAGTATGTAAGTCTGAACATTTTCAGCAACATTTTTTTTTCTTTTTGATCTACAATTTTCCAGTAGCTATTTTAAACCATGATTGCTTTGAGATCAAGGGTTAAGAGTGTGTGTGTGTGTGTGTGTGTGTGTAAGTACAGACATGGGAATCAACTGCCAAGTGTTTCTGCCTTCACTAGCCATGCGTTGCCTATATGCTGGCTCTGTTGAAATGAAAATGTGCAAAGAAAGCAACTATAACAAAGTACTCCATTATCTTAACTTTACATAATTGGTTTATAGCATAAAGCTGTATAGAAACTTATAATTAGTTTACTCACTTTTCATCACTTTTATTCTTGTATATATTCTGTTTCAAACAGACTGTGACTGTGTAGCCCAGGCCGGTCTTAAAATTGGCATCCTCCTCCTTCAACTTCCTAAACCTCGGGACTGTAGACAGCATGCTGGTTGCGGGTTGCTTCCCCGCTGAAAGTTAGGCCAACAATACTTGGCCTATAGGAACGAAGAATTTTGATGCCTGCTCCACCTGGATTGTGTTCGCAAAATAACTAGAATCTAATTCAGAACTGATATTTACATACCTAAACTTGGCTCAAAGACTAAAGGGGCAGCGGGAGCCTGAGGCTTTCAGGCTGCTGCTCATGGAGACTTTCCTTCACTAGCATCAGTGCAATTGGCTTCTCCACATCACCTTTCTGTGGCTTCTGTAACAAAAGACCACACACTGGCTTCTAACCTATCAGAAGTCTATTCCTTCACAGTCCTGGAGGTCAGAAGGCGTGGTGGAGCTGTGGGGGAGGAGTCAAGGAGGAATCTATCCTCTTCCTCCCAGGATCTGGTGGTTTCTGGCAACTGTTGGCTTTCCTTGGCTTGTGGTACATCACTCCAAGGCCTTGTTCAACTTCTCATGATATGTCTCTGTCAGTGTGCATCTGTATCCAAATTCTCTCCTCTTAAAAGGGTAGCCATCATCCAACTAACACCCACTTCAGGCCGTTATGAGTTCTTAATTTGATTATTTCTGGAAACACCCTGTTTTCAAGTAAGTTCTCAAGCACCAGTGCTGGAGATAAGAACATGAATGTATGTTTTAAGGGGCATAATTCACCCCATAACATCCGTACTGGCTTTTTCCTGGCACCAGTCCTCCTGACTCTGTGTTCTGTTTACCTTTACCCCACTAGCACTATATTTCTCTATGATTTGTTAAGCTGGAGTTTGAAGGTTTCTTGGATCCCTCAGCTTTTTTTTTCACTTAGCACCCTGCAGCCCACATCCATCTAAGGTCTACTCATGTTCACATAGATTAGATGTGTACTGATAAAATTTAATGGCTCCCCAAATTCCTGGGTAATATTTTTCTTACTCAAAATAATTCAGTATGGCATAAAAATAAATAAGGCAGAGTAACTGCTCAAAAAAGTCACAAATTAAAAAAAAATTATGAAGGCTTAAATAAAATTTACCTATAGAAAACATATGAATATCAACAGCTTCTAGATAAGATAACCCAGGCGTTACTGGTGCATTAAGGCACTTCTCTGGGGCTTGGTGACTTACAAGCCCCTGAAGCCATGTATAATGGCTCAGTCATATGACATATCTTATCTTTGCATTTAATTAGGCTTCTAAAATGATTTTATAGTCAATGGTACCAATTGCCAAGGTGAAGTCATGAAAGATTAGACCATGTATATCACTCTTCTAGAGAGACTAAGTGGGGGCATTATTTTTATTATTTTAACTGGTATTTTAAAAAGACGTTACAAAATAAATCTTTTGATGACTGGGAAGATCAAACAATATTTATTAGTGAAGTTGTAGGGTGAAGCTACATAAAATTCTCATAGGCCAAACATATGTTTATGGAGAGATGAGGACACCATTGAGTCAGAGACAGCTTTTCAAGCACAATATACACTGAGCTTGTTTTAGGATATTAGAAATATTTAGAATATTAGAAAAGCATAGTTAATAAGCCTTGTGCGATTGACAGGGGTGGAATGCTTTAACCACATTGTCAGAAATGTATCTCCATCTCAAGCACATGATATTACTCTAAAATATTACCAGACAGTAGGCCAAATGAAAATTTTATGAAATACCAGAGTCAAAATCATTAAAACCACATTTCTTTACTGCAATGACATAATGTTAGAAACTTGAAAGGAGACATGAAAAGCTAGAAGAAGCCATATATTTGAAAATATATAAAAACAAATTTCTAAAATAATGCACAATTTTAAGAAGAATCGTTAGAAGAAAAGTACTAAAACAATCAAGTATCAAGTCTAGTAGATTGAAGTTGAATTGGTGGTTGAAGGTTATGGATAGTTTTAAATACTGTTATAAAAATCAGAAAAAAATGAAGACCATAAGCTAAGTGTTTAAACAGTAGAACAAGGGAAGAAGGGGAGAACAGCCAATCAAAGGAAGATATAAATCATTAAATGATTTTATTTTATTTTTTCTTTTTAAATTTAATTTTATTTTTCTATTTATTTATTACAATTTATTCACTTTGTATCCCCACTGCAGCTCCCTCCATTGTCTCCCCCCAGTCCTCCCTTTCCCCCCTCTTCTCCTCCAATGCCCTTTCTCTAGTCCCCAGGTAGGGGAGGACCTCTTCCCCTACTATCTGACCCTAGCCTATCAGGTCTCATCTAGGCTGGCTGGAATCTTGATGTTAGGTAGTGAGACTCAAGTTTTTATGATAATCTCTTGGAAGGTCTGTAACTACATTAATAGATAATTTTTGTTTCTTTGAATTACCCTTTTAGCATCAAATTTTTCAACTTTTTTTGGTGTTTTTTATTTTTAATTATACTTTATTTACTTTGTATCCCCCCTCTAGTTCCCTCCCTCCTCCCCTCCCAATCCTTTCCTTCCTCCTCCTTCTCCACACACTCCCCTCTCCAAGGGAGGCATCAAATGATTTTAAATGTTTGAAAAATAAAGCAGGAGGGTTGGGAGAACCAACACCACAAAGTAATTTTCAGACCTTCATGTAACTCTGGCATTCTTGTGCCCACCTCGCACTGTAATAATAAATAAGATGTTTTAAAGGATAGGGAGGATTTTCAAAACCAGCAAGTGATATATTTGAAGACTGATAACAGTTAAAAACTTTTGGCAAAAATCAGGGAGAAAAGCAAGAAAGTGGCACTATTAGAAATGCTAAAATGGAACATAAAGAGTGTAGAAGTATTAAGACAACAGGAAATAGTCTCAGTTTTGATTGATGCCACTAGATGCTAGGTCAATTAAATGATTTTATAAAAAACCACCATTAATTGCACAGATGAACCTGGAAAATGTTGAAAATCTTAATATAGTAGGGCATGCATAGTCCATGCTCAAAAGTCTACTGTGAAGAACACCGTAGGCAGATGGCTTTTCAGGTGGATTTTCCCCTCCTTTTTAAAAGGAATAAATAATCCTTCTCTGGAACAAATTATGTCTCTAAACTGAAAAACTAGAAGTCTTCTTCTGATATGTTATGCCAACAGTAGACAAAGCAAAGAAGAAAAATGGTGAACAGGTTCTAAGTCTGATGATAGAGACAACTGATGTTTAAACTGAGTGTCTCTGTTATGGTCTCACTCGTCTTCGTAACAGTAATAACAGCCTTACAAGCTGAGTCTATTTGCTACCCTGCTTCCCGGCTCAGGAAACTGAGGCTTCAACTGAGTAAGCAGCTTTGTCTAAGATAACAGCTAATAAAAGGTGTATTTTAATAGAATGTGTACTTAGATGCAGAAATTATAATTTAATCAAATCCATCCCAGAGATGTGTGTGAGTGTATGCACTTACCTTCAACATGAACTGACTAAAAATGGAAAAGAACCATACTCACAACATAAAGAAAACACAATAACTGTTATTAACACCATGGGCCAACACTAAATTAGAAGTTCTATACAGCATGATAAAATGAGAAAACTAGTATATGAACCATAAAGCAAGAAATAAAAATTATGATTATTCACACAAGATATGATTGCCTATACATAGAGACTAAGGGAATCTCCAAAGCTAGTAAGAATTCAGCAGTAATGCCAGGTACAAAGTCATATAAAATTCACCATCTAAAAAAATCATATAAAATTATGTCTGTTGCTATAACCGGAAATAGTAGATTATAAACTGTAACTCTATGAAGCAAAATCATAGCTATTACATATGATTTGTACAGGTATTTGATAGTATGGAAGAATGGAAAATAATCAGAATGTAATATTAAGTGAAAAAAAGCAAACCAAATTATATCCAAATCAAAATTTTATTTAGAACATAAACATATATGCTTCTCACTTGAATTGTGTAATTTTCTGATGCCTGTATATAAAATCCAGTGGGCTGTCAAATGTGCTGTGGGAATTTGAATGATCCCTTTATTTTACAAATTTCTTAGTTTTCAAAAACCACATTCTTATAATGATAAAAAAAATGTGAAAAAAAATTAACTGGATACACTGAATAGAACACAAAGAAAAGTCTTGGACAAATGGTTTTGGAAACAGTGACAAGCTTTCTCACAAAGAAATAAGACTCACAATGGATGCTGGTTCAGAAAGTGGGACAGTCAAGCCTAGTGGAGTTGGAGTGTAGGTGCAGTTCCTTACCATCTCAGCTGTGTGAAGGTTCACCTCCCAACTTGTTACAGTCTCAGGCCAGTGATTCTGTGCACCAACAGAAGCCAAGAAAGGAAGGAAGAGAAACAAGTAATGGTCCAGGGGAATTCAACAGTCAATCAATTGTTGGCTGTGACTTCAAATGAATATCAGAGAAAGGGAAATGACAAATCTACCCCGAAATTCCTCTCCATTAGCCAGGACTGCAAGCCTTCTAATAGTGGTTTGATGTTCAGTTAAAGACCTGGTCCCCAAGGTTACTTTGTATAGTATTATTTTCAGATAGTAAACTGGCCATCATTTTATAGGCAACCCAACAAGAATTTCACATTTTGTGCTCTTGCAGGACAGGAGTTGGTCAACTTGTGGGCAAGTGCTGATGAGAAGACCCTAAGGTCCTTGCTTAATAAGTGCAAGGGCTGGGCTTGTGGATATTAGCTTAAGTAGCAGAATAATAAGGTCAAGAAGATGGGTATCAACATTAGACCAGCTTGCTTTGTATCTTTTATCACTTTCCAGCTTTGTTCCTCTTGGCATGTGACTCAGGGTCACCTTATTTGTAAATTAGGAATAATTATGTTAATTATGTCACATAACTATTATGAACATATTTTTACACAATGGCATTTTATCAGCAGTAAAGAAAAGTAAAATTATAAAAATTTGTAGGAGAATAGAGGGAACTGGAAAGCATACTAAGTGAGGCCACCCAGACCTACAAGCTGGAAAGGGGAGCAGGAAGACATAAAAATCAGTGGTAACAGAGAATGGGGTGTGCCACTGAAGGTCACATGACTAAGCAGACATGATACACAAGAACGTAGAGTGACCTAGCACTTGCGTTTAGTTCAGTTGCTCCTGCCAACTGAACCTCAACTGCTTACCTTTTTGAGACATTCTAGTATCACACATATATCAACTGATGACGACGATATCCTCCCCAAATGACGGGTGTTTAAGAAACTCTTCTCTTGGGCTCTGGGTACTGCAAATGTATGGGCAGCTCCAGCCTGAATGCTCTGATCTTGAAAACAAAGTACCATGTGTATTCTTCTTGCTACTTTAACTGGATTGGAAACCTTATGTAGAGAGGACTGAGAAATGGAAAATCCAGCTAAGGGCAAGACAAGGTCTTCAAGGCTCAACCTTAAGTGCAGTGACTAAAGTAAGCTTGAGTTTTTCACGTGAGAAATAAAATAAAGTTAGAGTTGCAGGCAAATAGCTCTGGAACAGTGCTATAGGGAGTGAAACAGTGATGGCCCTGGGCTAAGGGTTCCAACCAACTGAAGACACATGGCTTGCTGCTCCGCTGGTTAATTGGTTGTGGAAACAAATTCTCCTCCTTTGAAGACTCAGGAGCTTGGAAAATATATTAGTCTCAATGTGGACAATTGGTTTAGAAAGCAAAATCAGGCTGTGGATTATTATAACTCGAAAGGCTGTATTGCATCCTGTGAGACACAGGTAACCACAGACCTGAAGTGGCCAACAGGTGGAACAAGCAACAGCTGCTTGCATCTAAAGGAGAGAAGTGACGTTGATGTGGTTATACAGTAAGTATTTTAAAGATTATTATTTTTCTCAGCTTTACCTAAGAATAAAATTGCTTTTCTTTTCTCTTTCATGATAAATATCACTGGTTTTGTGTAAACATCCCTTTAAATAGACATCTCTGCAGAGTCACATGGGTAGGGTGTTAAGGGAAGGATATTAGCAGCGCAGTTATTTTCCTTCCTTTCTTTTTTTTTTTTTTATAGACCTCAAGTTTGGGATTTATGTAGAAATGTTTTGTATCTTAGTCACACAAGCCTTTGCAAACATCCGAACTTATCAGCTTGGTTCAAAATGATGTCCAGGCTGCATGACACACAGAATGAGATAGGGTTCTAAAGGACCGCAAGCCAACTGCTCTTCCAATGTGTCCAGGTCCCTCTCACTAGGCTAGAGGCTTTTCCCCGCAGTATCTCACCTTGAATTACTTCTGCTTTTTCCCATTTTTATTCCAAAGATCAAAACTATGTTGAGATAGCTGCCATTTACAGAAAGCGTACGCAATCAAGCAAACAAAAATCACAAAATAAAATCCCTCAGTGTGTGAGTTGGTATCCACCTTATTAAAGTCCCATTTTCGCTCCTCTTTCTAACAGGGACTATGTAATATAGTCTGCTCCTCAGTCATCCCTTCTCTAGCTCGCCTCAAGCCAGCACAGCCAGGGTGTACTCTCATTATTATCTTTCACTTGTGACCGTCAGCTCATCGTATCCAGGTGCCTTCTCTGCCTCGTATTGCTTTCCCATGCAACAGCCTGTACTGACTTCACACTGAGTGCTCTTTCTTTATAGAAACATGCTCTGCTCTTAAGTCTGGAGATTTTACCCTCCTTTGCCTTCTCTTCCTCTTCCCTTTCCTACTCCTTCCTCTTTATTTCCTCTATGCCAGTGCTTCCCAAACTGTGGGTTCTGACCCCCTGAGGGGGTTGAAGGACCTTTTCACAGATAACTCTCATATCATTATTTACATTGCAATTCATAACAGTAACAAGACTACAGTTATGAAGTGGCAACAAAATAATTTTATGGATGGGTCACCACAACATGAGGAACTGCGTTAACGGGTCACAGCATTCGGAAGGCTGAGAGCCACAACTGTCTGTATTAGGCGATATACTTACTCGGGGCTGAATTCACAAGCCCACTCCTTCTCTGTCCTTTATGTAGGGCACATCCCACAGAGGCTCAGAATTTGAATGTCATGCAACACTAAGGCATCACTAAGGAGACCTTGCCCTGCCCTTTTCAGCCAGAATCACTCAGTACCTCTTCAACATCTTGTGAGCTTCTGAAGCAACCCAGCTCCACAATGGAACACTTGATCTTTTGGTTGCTTCTTCCTAAAAATAAAATTTAAAAATTAGCACCATCACGAAAGCATTTGCTCAGGCACGTGATCTAGGAACTGCCACTGTGTTCTCTTTTTCTTGTACCCAAGTCTAATCTAGCTATCAGTTGTTGGTGCCAGCTCTACCTTAAAGAGAGTCAGAAAAGAAATATATTCCTGTCACTTCTGCTCCCATCCTGTCAGCCAGCAGCTGTCACCTGAACCACTGAAATATCCTTTTGGCTGGCTGCCTCTCCCCAGTGTTCATTCAGGGCTGTTTGACAAACAGCCATGAGACTTTAAAAATGACTGTCAGATCATGCCACATTCCTGCTCAAAGCTCACCTAACTCTCACTAAAATTCTCATCTTTCCTGTGGCTTACAAAGGCCTGTGTGAATCTGTTCCCGCCTTTATTTGATTTGGTTTGTTTGGTTTGTTTGGTTTGTTTTCTATTATTCCCTCCTGTTTTCCCCAATGATCACTGTGCTTTAGATGCCGTCATCCCTCTAGAAGCTAGAGCATACCACACTTGTCTTTCCTCTGAGATTTCTCTCCTTGCTGTTCCATCTCCCTGGAGACACCTCCCCCAGGACATTGCACAGCTATTAACATTCACAACTTTCTCTAATGCTGCCTTAGAACAGACTTCCCAGAACATCATACCAACTGAAAGCAGTGTCTTCCCTTTTGCCAGCCACTTCATATTTATTTTGCTTTATGTTTGCAATCTGAGTTTTTATTAGTGGATTGCCTGTTTCTCTTATTAAGTGCAGCAGAAAGAGTGACCTGCCATATATCTGCCATAGAGATGCAGAAATTATGTTTAGACACACATATTTGGATGCAGCTGAGCTCCCTCTTTCAGAGAGAGGAGAGCCTTGTTTTTGTTGTTGTTTATTTGTTTTTATGCTAGATATCTGACTCATTCCAGAAAAACTGAATTAACACCATATTTACTAAAAGACTATTTTGTTTTCTCTTTTGCTTTTTACTCTATTCATTAAAGCTAGCAGGTCAATGACCAAACACAAAGAATAAAAACCAACAGCTTTTTCACAACGTATCAGTTAAGTGTGCTTGTCTATTTTTGTCTGCTTAGTTTATACAGCTACTTCCGCCTTTCTTTCTTCTTGTTCTTCTTCCTGAACAACAGTTCATTTAGAAGTTGTAGGCCCATAGATGTTGGTGGCAGGTGCCAATGGCTTACAAACAGCAGGTATATTGCTCCAGGGCACTGTGAAATTTAATGTAGCAGTAAAACAGGTTTGCTGATTTATAGATTGAAGGATCACATGTACTGTCTGAGTATATATTGAATAGTAACATCATAATTCAGAAGAAAGACCAGGTCACAAACTAATACACATTTATCAAACAACAACAACAGAACAAAGAAAATCCTGGAAGTCTTAGTTTCTTCCCACTTAAAAACAAAACCAAAATAATAATACAAATAAATAAATCAATAAATAATCATGGGGTTCCAACAACTGTAGACATACAAATGCAACAGAGCCCCTGGGTCTTTATATCTAAATCCCTACTGAGATGTTTAAGGTAGAAAGGATGCAGGGTTTGTCCACTCTCCCACAACCAGGCAGGGATGCTCCCTACTTACTGGGTCCCATACCAATTCCTGGATACTGTGGCTCCTGATGGATGACTGGCCCCCACCAGCATGTTTTTCTACTGCATGTCCCTGCAGAGTGATTCCCTACCTCCAGGTATATGTTCTGGTCACTGTACCAAATTCCTTGGATTTAGTGTTCCTTCGTATAGATGGTGCCTTTTCCAGGAGGCTAACTAGTATCTTCAGCACAGTGACCTGGCGTAGCAATGGCTTTCTGGTAACCTGTAGGTAAACACAGCTGTCCTGCACCAGCTGCTCTAAGTGACTGTACCATCCTTGTGTGAGTAAGAGACAACGCGGAACAGCAGTTGGACATAGACCTTACTGTAACATCCCTCAAACCATCTTTATTTTTAGGTCATTAGCAGTTACTCAGTTAGGAATCTTAGAAATGATATTTAGCCCTCATGTGTCCCAATTTTGTCCTTTTTCCATAATGGACATTATATTGGCCACTTTGTGTAGAAATGCAAAACGGGTTTGCATTCATTCTAAGTTTTGAAATAGATTAACTGTTGTACTAAATCTGCATATTCATTTGCCTTTCTCTACGTTAGTTTTCTTACTGAGGATAATGAAATTCTTACCTCGTGTTTACAAATTGGTGATTTAAAAGTACTGAATTAATGAGAAGCAGAATATCTGAGTGACACCTGGCAGAGTAGTTACTTTCCTCCTTATCTGTGACAAAAATGCCTGGTAGAAACAGCTTAAAGGTAGGTTTAGACTCCTGGTCCGTGGAGGTTCAGGTCATCACAGCAGGAATTGCACAATGGATGGGGTGCTCTGTTGAGAGCGCTGGAGCCTGTGGTTTGGAGGTTGGTTAACCTTCCACACATGGAATGCAGGACGGAAGCAGAGCAGGCATAACCTTCAAAGACACACCCCTAGTGACCACGGCTGGCTACCTCCTGAAGGTTCCACAGACTTCTCCAACAGATGGGAACTAAGTCTTCAAACACAGGAGCTTGTGGAGGACTTTCACATTCAGTAACACATGACACATATTAAGCGCCACATGCATCCACGCAAGGGAGAAATCTATAAAGAACCAATGCTTTCCAGAGTCTCCATCCTGCGAAGACCACAACATGTTTTATTTAGATTATTTTGGCAAGAATAACTGAGCACTGCGCATCTTAACTATTGAAATCTCCACATGTTAGTGAAAGAATGATCTTACTGTAAATCCCCATTATAAAACCCAGAAGCACAAACATAAGGCAAAGGCAGAAATTGAGCCAATGTGTTTCCCTTCAATATCTTATGAAATACTTTGGAACAATCGAGAAATAAATTCCTGTTGAATATTTTCACAACAAGTTTAAAAGAAAACATAATAGGATCTTGTCAAACCATCTCAAGATTTGTTTTAGTGAAGGTGTCGGTTATCATTTAACAAATGTCATGGCTACATTTAAAGTTTAAAGTATGAGCATAGGAAACTAATTTATATACACTTTCTTTGCAAAACCACTTTGGTCAAAAATTTACATTGTAAACAATCTGTAGGGAAGGTCCAATTTACATAAAGCCATAATAGTATGGAATCAAGTTACACAAAATTCAGACTTGTCTAAATTCTTTCATTTTTATTAGCATACATTATTGTACAAATAATGAGTTTCGTCATGCCATTTTCATAGTTGCATATAGTTGTGATGTCTAGTCTTCATTGTCAACTTGCCTACATGCGGTGTTACTTAAAATCAGTCCTGTAAAGGAATTTTTCTTATTGGATCATTTTAAAGTTAGAAGATCCACTGTAAATCTGGGCCCCAATTTTTGATGGCAGCCTACATAAAAGGATATAAAAGTAAGCTTTTGCTTTTTGCTTGCTTGACCTCCTTTTCCCTAGCAAGTTCATCTATCCTGTTGCTGAGGCATCCCTTCACTGGTGTTTAGAGCCTGCTCAGGATTCTTTTTTTTTTTTTCAATGCAGTTTATTCAGGAACCTTGAACAATCATCTGACCCTGGGGAAAGCCAGCCCACTTTAAATAGCCTCTGGGTAGCCAACCTCAGCATGCCACATGCAGATAGGTCCACATACATGGAAGCAAGCCAGATCCTCAGCCTTAGCCAAATGTGGAGTTGTTTGTGACAAAGAGCACTCACCATCGGGAAGGTGGAAGGCGGAAACCAGCTCCATCTTTCAGGCGCGGCATTACGCAGCTCTCTACAGTTCCCCCTTTTTGTTTTGGACGCATCAGGCAAGAGTAGAGGTCTGATCTCTGATATTAGAAATAAATTGGGACTTTGTACTGATGTTCATTTAGGTGTCATCCACCCAAAGAGCATCAGACCCGTCCAATACCTTTTTCTCAGAGGCGGGACCTGGGGCATCAACCCGCATGCAATCAACATATAGTGAAAACCGGTTGAGATATCTGTAGAAAGAATTTCAGTTTCTTTAAGACCCGGTTATGTTATGTGAATATGTTTCTGTTTCAATCCCAGGTGAGGGGTACAAGGCAGTTTAGGATTGACCACAGCATCTAACTATGATTTGGTTCATGCGCTGGAAGGGTTGTGATTCTGCCAGCTGAATATAGTTTATGTTTGGAATTCTGGGGACTCTTGAGGGTGTATAAAAATGTGAGAGCCAAGAGAAACTTCTACTGCTGTTTCCCCTGTTGTCCCTGGTACTGCTTCTTCCTGCTACTGCTTTTGCTGTTCGCTGGATTACAGGTTTCTGTTGGAGATACCCTGATATCAAAGATTGAATGTGTCCCAAGAACTTGATACTGCTACTCAGCAGGAAGTAGTCTAAAGAGATCTATGCCCTCCTTTTCCCTCTTTTCTTCATTCTCTCCTTCTAATGTTGGGGGAGGGGTTGGAAGGGAATGAGATGGAGAAAGGTGGTGGAGAAAGAAACCCAATAAAGTAGCCAAAAGCCCAGCTACAAGTGATGCCCAATGTGGGGCTAGGTAGAATGGGAAATATAATTTCTAATGTTATATAGGAAACGGCAAGGGAAGAAAGGATGAATATTTTGTTTTGAGATATCAGCAAAAATTTTATTCTGTTTGCTGCCACTGGGTTCTCTCCCACATTGCTCCCAGAGTGGGTTTTTTTATTTCTTCTTCTTATATTCTGTCTCAAGAAAGTTTGGGAAAATGCTGAGCAGTTTGAAAAATTTCAGATGGAAATGAACCACCCCCCCTCCAAATGGATGAAAAGCAAAAGTCACTCCATTCTCTCATTTTTGAGAAGTTTGCAGAGCTGACTATGCATCTGGAAAAGTTACAGATGGAGGTGGAAGTGCTTGGAAAGCGAGCAGCTTTAGAAGATGGAGAACAAAAAGGCACAGACTCAGTGGCCAGCAGGAGAAAGGAGCTTCCCAAAAGATGAAAAAGGAAAGTAAACCTGGCTAGAAGATAGATCAAAGCCCCGCCCATTGTGCTACAGCTTTACTTTCAAGTTTCCACAGCCCCTGGGCAGGGCAGGGAGCTGGGCTATAAGGGCTACAGAGTTAAAGAAAAATAGCTCATTTTGAAAAAAAGGGTTAATCTTGGGCCAACTACACCACCAGAGGGAAAATGACCATTGATTGGTTTTCCCAGTAATTATACAGCACATGCCTGGTAATGGTATTGATTGTGATTATGATGAGATAATATGAAATCAGGAAAATGGAGGATGTTAACAGATTTCAGAGTGGCAAATAGAGTAATTTAACCAATGGGACTTTTATAACCTGGAATTCCTTTTTCTTCATTACCTAAGTCATGGCCTATCATTTAAAAGATTGTTTTTTCACAATCCCCTTGCATAAGCAGGACATGAAAAGTTTGCTTTCTCGGTGCAAACTTATAATAATAATGGTCCACTAAAAATATATCATTGGAAAGTGCTTTCAAGGGGAATGTTAAATAGTCCAACTTTATGACAATATTTTGTGCAACAACTACTAGAAATAATTCGTAGTCAATTCTTTAATCCATTATTTATCATTACATGGATGACATTTTGTTGGCTGATTTTGATGCAGATACTTTACAAAACTTGTTTAAGAAAACACAAAGATTCTGCCATGTTGAAGGTTAGAGATTATCTCTGAAAAAATTCAGAAATGAGACTTGATTAACTATTTGGGCTATAAAATAAGTCAACAAAAACTCAAGTGCAAAAGCTACAGATTCATAGAGATCAATTTCAAATTCTTAATGATTTTCAAAAATTAACTAGCTACTGCCTACAATTGGATTAATTACTCATGAGTTAAGTAATTTGTTTCAAACATTACAAGAAGATTCAGACTTAAACATTCTGATATGGTTAATAGCTAAAGCAAAGAAAGAGTTAACTCTGGCAGATCAGAAAGTGTGATATGCATATGTGGATCAAGCAGATCCCAAACTTTACTGTATTTTGGTTATTTTGTCTTCAACTCATTCTTCTACTGGAGTAATTATGTAATGGGAAGATAGTATTATGGAATAGATTTTCATAGCACATAAACACAGCAAAAATTTGAAGACTTACATAGAAAAGGTTTCTGAATTAATCATAAATGGTTCAATAAGACCATGCCAATTGTCAGGAACAAACTTGGACAAAATTGTACTGCTTTTCTAATGCTGAGATTATGCCATTATGGGTAATCAAAGAATAGTAGCAAAGAGCTTGTAGTAACAATTTGGGATAAATTAACAAAAAATATCTTAGAAGCAAGCATCTTCAGTTTATAAAAAGAACTAATTAGATCCTCCCAGGTATTGTAAAGGAATGACAATCCCTGAAGCACCTACATACCAGACTGATGCAAATAAGTTGAGAATGGCAGGCTTTAAGTCAGACAAAATTAGCAAAGTGATCCAAAGCCCATATACTTTAGCTCAATATCAGAGCTGTATATAAACCTTATGGTATTATTAGAGTTTCCTGCATCTCTGAATATAATAACTGACTCTCATTATGCAGAAAGAGTTGTTTTGCATAGATAAACTGTTGAATTTATTCTTAATAATTCATAGTTAACCTCGTTATTTATGCAACTGCAACAGGCAATCAGAAATAGGAACTATACATTGTACATCATTCATATTTGGTCTCACACAGGTTTTGCTAGCAAGGACATGAGGAAATTGATCAATTATTATTAGGAAATTAATTTTAGAAGCCTCAAAATTTCATGAAAAGCACCATGTTTAGTGTAAATGTTTAAAAGAAAAAAAATTTCTATCACTTGGCAATAAGCCAAGGTAATTGTAAAATTTGTTAAAACACACACACACACACGCACACACACACACACATTTATCCAAACTCCATTAGCTCCTGGAGATAACCCTAGGGGTACCAAAAAATATATAAAATCTGGCAGAAGAGTGTGTTTCATTTTGCAGAATTTGGAGCACTAAACTTTGTACACCACACCATTGATACATATTCAGGGCAACTGCTTTGCGTTCTGAAAAAGCTGATTCTATAATTACACATATTTACTGGAAACAATGGTAATTATGGGAATACCTGCACAAATTAAGACTAATAATGCCCCTGCCTATGTCTCTAGCAAGAGGAAGCATCTTTTCCATATTATAATATAAAGCAATAAAGCACATTACGTTTATATCACACAATCCTACAGGACAAGCAGTTGTATAATGATCTAATTGCATTTTAAAAGAAATGCTTATAAAAGAAAAAGGGGGAAAAAAAGAAAAAGGAAAACTTAAGACCCTCCAGATGCAGATTAAATAATGTGTTGTTGACATTAAATTTTCTGAATGTTAATAAAAAAAGGAACAACAGCAGCTGAGAGACACTGGGTTATAGGAAAAATGTGGAATTACATCAGTCTGTATACTATAAGGATGTGCTAACATCAGAATGGAAACCTGCAATAGTTTTGTGTTGGGGAAGTGGTTTTGTTTATGTTTCTTTAGGGAATGAAAAGATGGGGATAACATCAAAACTTATACAGATGAGAACTGAACAGGAACAATCTCCTGAAAACCTTGACCACTGAACCAAGAAGCATTTAGTTTGTTTGAAATGTCTTTGCTTATAATTTCTCACTAAATACAGCACAATTAATGGCTTAAAACAGAAAGTGGAAAATATAGTGAAAATTTTGATCTTTAAAAAAAAAAAACAGTTACGTTATGTGAATATGCTTTTGTTTCAATCCTGGGTGTGGGGTGTGGGGCTGCTTCAGACTGACCACAGCAGCTGACTATGATTTGCCTCATGCCCTGCAGGGACACGATTCTGCCAGCTGTAGGTAGTTTACTTTGGAATTCTGGGCACTCTTGAGAGGGTACAAAATTGCCAGAGCCTTGAGAGCAGTGGCAGCTGTTGCTCCTTCTCCTCCTTCCCCTGCTACTGCCCTGCTGCTGGTAGTTTCTGTTGCTGCTTTTGCTGGTTGCTGGTTGGAGATGCTCTGATGATGAAGACGGAACTTATCCCAAGGAACTTGATGCCCCTAATCATCAGGAAATGGTCTATAGAGATCTATGCCCCCTTTTTCTTCCCCTCTATCTTTTTTTTCTCTTCTACATAGTGTTGGAAGATTGGAAGAGACTAAGGTGGAGAAGGTAGATAAAAGAACCCAATAAAGCAGCCATACTTTAGCTACAGACATTCAGCCTCCTAGACTTAACAATTATTGGATTCTTGAACATTCAGTCAGGAGGCAACTATCTTTGGACTAGCCACACCCTGAAGCCACTGTAAATAAATGTCTGTGTGCGTATTTGTGCGTGTTTGTTCCTCTAGAGAACTCTGAATAATACAGTTTTATTCTTTGCTCATCTTCATCCACGCTTCTTACCTTTTTTGGCTCTCCTTGTCACCTTCTATTAGTCCCCTCCTTCCCAAGTTGTTTTCCTTCTACCTTATTTCTCTTTCTTAAAATCTAGATTTTACAATTAAGGATAATATGCAGTATTTGTTCTTCTGAGTCTGTTTTATTTTTTATAACATGAGAATATCCATGGAAATGTTATATTTGTATGTTATATATATATCATTCCAGGAAATGACTTAACCTTGCTCCTCTTTGTGAATGAATGAACTCCACTGAGCATATTACTATACTTTCCTTATTCATTCTTCTGTGCATGAGCACTTAGGCTGATTCTACTACTTGGCTATTGTGAAAAGTTCTGTGATAAACATGGATATTCAAGTATCTTGGTGTTATGCTAATTTAAATTCTTTCAGTTGTGTAGTCAAAAAAAGGAATATGAAAGTTCCATTTTTGAGATCTGAGGAATCTCCACATTGATTTTCACTGTGATGTTACTAATGAACCTTCCCCATGGTGGGATTAGTCTTAGGGGTGTGCTTGTGAGAAGTCGTGTGGGCTAGGTTATCTGAGGTGGGAAGACAACCATATCTATGGACTGGGGGTTCATAACTGAATGAAAAGAGCACAGGGAGCTAAGCATCAGTATATGCCCGCCTCCACCTCCTGTCTGGGTGCAATGTGACCAGCTGCCTCAACCCCCTGCCGCCATGACTGATTATCAGCTAGAACTGTGAACCAAAATAAACCCATCCTTCCTTAAGCTGCTTTTGCCAAGGTATTTGGTCACAGTGAGGCAAATGGTTTGTCTAAGCAGTAGGAAAGTCTGAGAAGAAAGCAAGCCAACATGTTGGGGAACTTTCAATTGAAAGTTTTAGTTCATTGCATTCTCCTATTTTTTTTTTAATGAGCTCAGTGATGTTAATTTTGTCTTGTGTATAACATGTATAACATTTCACTAGACGATCTGAGTCACACTCCTCACACTCCACATAGTAACAGAACTCATTCAGATTTCATGTTTTGGTATTTAGGAAGTGGCATCTATATTTATATATTACTATGTATATATAAATACATATGTGTATAGATATAAATATATGTGCATATACATACTTTCATTTGCATACACACAGATATATGGAGCAGTGCATCACAGGCCAGAGTGCAATTCAAGATAAGCTTTTTGGATTCGGTTTTTGGTTACCAAGCTGTTTATCAGATTAAAGATTCATAATCCTCTGCACTCTAACATTCGTTATCAAACCTAAACAGTCACTAGGCAGATTCAAAGTGCAATTAGTCTTTTCCTTGATGCCTGAGAGTTTTTGGCAAACTCTTAAGATGTCAAGTCATAAAATAGCTAAGAAAATCTTGTTTCAGTATAAACTATTTGCTATCACCATTAAGATGAGGTTAAGTTTATCTCCAGGGAAACCAGATGAAGACATTTACATAGTTTTATCATCAGGAAATATATTATGAGCTGTCATGAATATGATTATAAACATAATCTTATAATAGAGGCTGCAGATCTAGGGTGGGAATCTCAGCTCTGAAAGCTATTACACATGACTGGGGCAGGTCAACATTTTGGAGCCTCATCTGCAAAAGGCTGATAATGATAAATAGTTTTCAGGGTAATTATTAGAATTAAATGGCACAATATGCAAGAGAGCAAACTATGATGTGTCAGGTGCTGTATGGCCAGGAAGTTTTAAGATCTTTTTTACAGCCATTAACAACACCCCAGTGATGATGGAAATGGAAGAGACCTGATGTAGCCTTCTGTCAATTGCCCATTTGTTCAACAAACTATGTTTGTGTGGCATCCTTTTGTTGATCTGTCATTGGTGCCTTGTATGGGGTGAAAATTTGTCTGTTCATATCTTCCCAAATAAAGCTAATGCAACATGGATCCTGAGTATTTCTTAGAAAAATAGCAATGGTTTAGCAAATAGCAGTGGTTAGGGTTGCCCTTCAAGGTTAAGATCCCTCTTTCAAGGAGCAGAGATTTGTACCCTTTTCTTTACTTCCTTAGGGATGTTGAGTAAAATGACAAAGCTAGTAATACATTATGAGACAACATCTTAGCAATACTGGGACTGTAGAGCCCGCTTACTCCATAGCCATCATTGTTCACTCTAGGACTGTTGGTGAAAGATACGTACCAGCAGTCACAACAGAAGGCACTGGGGCCAATTATGAAGATTCTTCTTCATAAGGTAGGAAGGAGAAATATTTAGAAGTTTGTACTCTGCATTCTAAAATGTTAGTCCAAGAGAATTTATTTTGGTTATGAGTGGGTTGGCCCTCCAAAGAATTTTATTGTGCTTTGGACAGTAGTTCCTATCACCTTAGGATGAGTAAGAGAATGATTAAAGTGCTGACAAATAACCCTTAAATAATGGAAATGTGGCATTCTCAATTATGTGGTTGATTTCCAGTTTTCTTTGTCTTCTTCTTCTCCTTTCCTCTTTATCTTCTTCTTCCTCCTCCCTTCCTGCCTCCCATTCTTACTATGTAAGTAGACCTGAACTTAATTGGTAAAACTCTTAATTCAGCCTGCCTCCTGCTGAGACTACAGGGATATGCCAGTATGCCCAACCTAACCAAGGATCCTCAGGGGATCCTTGTCTCAGTCGGAAGAGTAACCTGTGTATCACTTTCAAAAGATGTGACATGTTTTCCATGTTTGTTTATTTCTCTAGATATATTTATAGTCTTTTACATTTATCTTGAAACATTAAAAAATAAGAAAACTTCCTGCTATAAGATTTTATTGTGAAAAACAGAAAGATCATGAGTTTTGGAAACAAAGTCATAGGTTTGAATTCTACCTTAACCAAATGGTGTGTAAACATTGAGAACCAATTAACTCTTGATCTTCACTTATACTTGAAAAGCAAGATTACAGTAAATGCAGTTAAGAATTTTTTTTATTTTTTTGGCTGGAGATATGAAATAGTGGTTAAGAGCACTGTTTCTCCAGAAGACCTGGGTATGATTCTCAGTACCCACATGGCAGCTCACAATCAGCTGTAACTACAGTTACAGGGGATCCGACTGCTTCTTCTGCCTCCAAGAACCAGGCACGCAAATGATGCCCACAGACACACACACGCACACACACAGGCAAAGCACCCCAATGCATAAAAACAAAAATTACATTTGAAAAAGAAGATATTTGTGTTAAATGAACTTGTTCATATCAAAGCGGTCAATATCAAAACTGGCACGTCACTCAAGGGTACAATACATACTGGCCTCTAGCTCTTCCCCCATGACAGCTTTCTTAAGAAGCTCTTAGGTAGAATAAAAGGTAGGAGTAAGCATATTTATTTCACTCAGGGGTGAAATATGTGAGGAATGTTAAGAACCTTTCTTTCCTTTGTCTCACCTTGTCCTCTCCCAAAACAAGCTGGATTTACACTCAGTTTTATTTCAGTGTCATCAAGATGCCCTCAGCAATCCTCAATAACTGGAGACATTTGAAGAGCGTTGGAGAGCTGATTTCTTTATGGCGCGTCTGCTTTTTACATTCAACTGTCATAGGAATTACATGTTCCTAGGTGAAACAGAGAGGATTTTCCTCATGATGTTCAGTGATATCATAGAATATTAGAGAAGCAAGAGCATTGTGTGACCAAATAAAAACAATACATCACCCCGTGTCACATCCCCTAAAGCTGCACTGCCAACTTGAAGAATGGCCTCTTCTTACTGATGAAGCTGGGCAGCTCTTGACTGAGCTTCAGAAGGCAAGATTTTTCCATGTGGACGCTACAGATGATAAAGCATCTGTAGTGACAATGGGTTAGAGTACAGCAGTATTCATGGGTGTCTTCCAGAACAGTTAGTGCAGAGAGCAGGAAGGAGCTCTGAAGAAAAATGGAACTGAGAGGTGGGCTGAGCCTCTTGGGAGAAGCGTCATCACTTTGTCATTCGAAAAGACAGCTCTGGAAAAATATGAGAAGAAATTTTGGGAAAATGTCAGGGTTAAAAAGAACCACAGTTGTTCAGGGAGCAGATGGAGGAATGCTGTGTTTAGCTGCAAACATATGCCAAGAGGAGGGCATGGATGTGGGGTAGTGAGGAATTAGATGATTCTGTACCTGTATCATCTAATTTAAAAGAGGAAAAGAAGTAGAATAGGGTTGTGCTGTGGGCAAATGGACAGAGTGGCACCCATAAGCTGAGACTCCCCCAAGAGGAATATGAACGGCACAGAGAGAGGTGTTTTAAGAATTGAACATCCTGGTGCATCTGTTCAGAAGGAAAAAAATGTACATATGTATATAAAATATGTATCTAATTTGTTAATGTACTTACATTTAGCTGAAGACAGATGATCTGGCAAAATGATTTGGGTCACTACAGCTTCAGCTAATATTTGAAATTTGATAATAGCTATAAGGTGTAGTATATACAAGTCTTTTGGAAAGACCACTACATATGTATGTATGTATGTATGTATGTATATGTACATGTATATGTATATGCTAGTTTTGTTCCCAAGTTAGTTTTGATGGAGAGGAGCAAATGAATGAGGAAGAGGGCATGAGGCCTCAGGGGATCCTTGTCTCAGCCGGAACAGTAACCTGTGTATCACTAGGTCCATTTGGATTTCTTATCTGATTTCTTATATATGATCAACACAATAATAATTTTAGATAATCACAGAATCTAAATATAGAAGAGACTTTGGGGGTCTTGATTTGGTTATTTTAACATGTTTTCCATTTCTAGAATGACTAAATACCAGGGACATTCTCCCATCCAACCCAGGAAGGGTTGGTGACATAGAAAATAAAGTCCAGGTGGCAGCTCACATCATGAAATGCTGTGGCGCTTTTGCATGAGGGCTACGCGGTAGCACTGGGTTTGCATAGCCCAGTGACCAAGTCATAAGTGAGCAAGTTGCTATGGATGAGGTTAGTCACAAAGTTCCAAGCCGCTGAAGAGTGAGTGGGATCTGAGAAAGTAGATCAGGAGAAAGTTCAGAATCCTATCTCAAAGTGAAACCTGACTGAGAAAGAAAAGGAAGAAAGGGGTGCCGGGGGCTGTCAAGGCAACTGAGGGATGCACACACACATCTTGAACGTGTAATTGAATTAAATTGTATGCGTGTAACTTAGTACATAGTTACACACACACACATTGAAATGAGGAACCATGCCTTTTATAGACACTAAAGAAACTGCTTCAAGAATAGAAAAAAGCAGAGAAAGTATTTATTATAGGTGAATGCTAGAGCAAATCGTGTGAATTGAGACTGAGACCACAGGAGAGAGGATCCTATGAGTGAGAGTTTGGAGGGAAGGATGGATACATACTCAGAAATTACTATGCAGAAGAAAAGATGTTTAAAAGATTACCTTATATGTCATCAATCTTACTAATGAATCAGAATTCATATCAGAAAAACTAAAATATCACTATTGTTATTAAGAGAACCGAATCAAAGCTTCTACACTCTTCTCTGCTCCCAGTCCTTGCACAGCTTTCCCTTCTATAGGCGAAGGTCTCCTATTTCTCCTTCATTCCTGACAAGGGAAATATTGTGATGCCTCCTACCCTCATCCATCAGACTGGGGAGGTGCCTTTTTAGTTTCTCTGTTAGCACCAGCCAAGAAGAGCTATCCAAAGCTGGCAGCCCCTTTCCTGTCCCTTCAGAAAACCGTTCATTCCACAAGACTCTTAAGGGATAATCCCCACACTCTTTTCTCTCTGCCCTTCATCACAGTTCTATTGTGAGCCCTGTGAGTTCAGCTGTTAACTGCTCAATTAAAAAAATGATCTCTTCCCCACCCTCATTTTTTCCCAGTAACAGCCTGACAAACGATTCGCACCTGCTGTTGCTTGTGGAGAAAAATAGGAAAAAAAAAAAAAAAAAAACAACCAAGGGCATGAAGCATGAGAATCCCGCTAATGTCTGGTGACTGATCTTGTTAGTCCACATCCTGTGTCCTCGTGTTTCCAGATTCTCAGTTCCCCCTACTGAACCAACACACACACACACACACACACACACACACACACACACACACACACACACACTCAAGCATTGGGAGCAGCCTGCATATGCCCCTCTACCCTCTGCCTGGAGCTTGATTGTCAGCCTCATACACAAACCCAGACAATGCGCTCAATAGGCGCCTTTTGGGGAGACAATTACAGAAAGCATGATAACGGGATTTGTCACCCTGATGTAGATGCTGTTTCAGCAAGCATTTCAATAATGAAAGAGAGTTTTACTAATTGTAAATGTGAATGAATTTCAGCTGTCTCTTCTTAAAAAAATTCTTTTGGAAGAAGGCCAATTAAGATCATCTGTCTAATGCATCCACTCACCCCCACGGCAACAATATGTCAGTTACAATAGATGTCTAATAAACTCAGACTTCTCAGGACAGGGTGCTGAGCATGCTGAAACAGGGGGTACCGGAGACTACCTGAAATGACTGGAGGTAGCTGACGAAAACTTCTTGGAACGGATTTTTATTTTATATCCCTACGGCTGTAGCGCCGGGGTCATTTACACTATGCCAACATGCTAAGATGGAGTGGGTTTTGAAAGAGTGAGCTACAGTATCCAGGGCAGGCTTATTTCATTCTTGTAGCATGGTACACAAATTGTCTGCTTCTAGGGAACTGTGAAAGCTAATTATCCAAATCCTTACCCTGGCTACTGGCTGCCTGCTACCTCCCTACAGAAAGGGTTGGTTATAGAGGATGTACATGCACCTCCAGGAATTGCAGCAGAGGCTCACTGCTGGCAAATTCCCCTTCCAAAATGCCTCTTGAGAGATTGTGTTTCTGGAAAGGTGGTATATCCTAGAAAGAGACTGCCTGAAGTCACCAGAATTGACTGAGTGAAGAACCAGTGTGACTAAGCACACAGCACTCTGTTTCCTCCTTCAGAGTTGGCTAACACCCTCAGTCAGATAGAGGAGAAAGCTCCTGTTCAGCTGTACATTCTTGTGCATATTCCCAAAAGACTCTACACCCGACTGCAGAGATACTTGCTCATCCATGTTCATTGCTGCTCTATTCACAATAACCAGGGATTGAAAACAGCCTAAATTCCATAAACTAACCAATAAATAGTGAAGGTCTAGTGTATTTACACAACAGGGTATTATTCAGCTGTTAAGAAAAAAACTTCTAAAATCTACAGATAAATTGATGGGACTAGAAACATTCATCCTGAGTGAGATAAACTAGCTTCAGGAACACAAATGTCACACGTGTTTTGCTCATTTAGCTTTGAGTCTTCAGAAATGTGTGTTGCATTTAGAATACCCATAGAGGTCTAAAATTAATAAGGTACCATGAGGGATGGGAGCTTTCCAGGGACGGGAGATGGAACTCAGTATTATAAAGGTTTAAAACAGAACAATGGAACAAGAAGGTCTAAATGGGGAAGGATGGGAGGTTAGGGTAAAGGGGAAAATATAGGGAGGGAAAGCCAACCATGCAGACCTTGTCAAAAGGCCATATGAAAACCTTTTTCCTCCAAAACCTCCTATATGCCCCTCCTCACTCTCCTTCAACTTAATGGCCTCTTTTCATTCAGTTATTGAATATATATATATATTCCTAAATATAACCTGCTCAGTCCATAGAATGTCACTTGTGTGTGTGTTTTCCATGATAACCATTAGACACTAGACAACCCATTGGTGTGCTCTTTCTGGTGAGGCTACCGTACAATGAGGGGACAATACCCTAGCTAGATACCACACACTATCAAATAAAACTCAGCATACCAGGAACTGTTTAGCTGCTTTTGAGTTGTTGGCCAATGAGATCCCAAAGACCCCCACAAGTATCACAGGCCATTGCCAGTACTCTTGGTTACTCTCCAGAACTTGGTGGCAAGACCTGATTACTGAGGTTGGCCTATATTTGAGCCATAAAATATAGAGAAATCAAGCTATTATGCACCTGGAAGCTTCATCCACACTGGTTAGCTTTCACAATGCTGAAAGATGGCTCTGAAGAATGGAAGCTGGGGTTCGCTTCTGGTCTCTATATTAATAGGCACATAGGTACACATGCGTCATATCCCTCTCCTCATCCTTTCACCCACATACCAATCAATTTTAGGACAATCTACTATCTGGCCAATCATTCATTCATTCATTCATCCATTCAGTCATAAGCCAGAACTCTCTGTGTTTTAATTTGAAGAGGACTGTGAGTCACTATAGATTTGTATATAAATAGTCTCCTAAAAAAGTTGGCTTGTCCCTTCCTACCTCTTTAGATTCCTGGAGAAGCTGCCATAGCCAGGCTAGAGTTGCTCCACCCAGGTCAATCCAGCACATCCGTTAGAGCCATAGTCAAACTCCTATAGATTTCAAAAGGGAGGGACAGCCATATCAGGAGGAAAATCAAGACTTCTGTTTGTTCTCACAGACAGGATTCCCTCAGTACGATTGTACACCTGGCTGAGTCCTGGACACAGGGACCTTGCTTTCTATGAACTATAAGCCTGGATAACTTTTATCAGATGACTTTCCTTATTTACTTTATCACATATTTAACTTGTGGTTTTCAAATTATTTCATCATGCAAATCCTATTTCAAAATAATGCAAAAAAAAAAAAACAATTCTGTTTTGTAATTACTTCTGGTTAGATCTTGGTCAGGCAAATTCCTTAGTCAGGTGAAAAATATGCCAATTTGACATTAGGCACTTGATTTCATGTAATAATTATACAACTCATCTTATTTTGTAATGTAAAAGTAGTATAATTTTAAAAAGCATAGTATTACTTTTTGGACAAATTATTGTCTATATTTTTTCAGTTTGTGTTTTCTTATGTCTATCAGTAGCACATTTTAAAAACTAAAGGGTATGTAACATGGAATTCTTTAAATTAAATATTAAATATTTATTTTATTGAAAATATGAATAATAATTAAGTTTTATAAAATACCTACTATGCCAATCAGAGATACCAGAGTTTATAATGTTCAGAAATGGAACAATATTGTTCTGCAGATAATATTGCAAAAAGTGGTCTTAGAAAACGGAAGGACACAGAACATAGCTTGTCTCTTTTTGTATTTAGTATTGTGTGTTCGCTACCTGTATGCCATGTGCAATGATCAACTGTTATGTGTAACATTTGGAGCCCTTCCACCCAAGTGTAAGGGCCTATAACTACATGTAAACACAGTTCATGTATCAATAAAACCTGGGGCGCCGACAGCCAGACTCTGAGAGGCTTCCTCAATGCTTGAAGCACAACCTGCTTTATTACTAGAACAATGTTTACAAAGCAACAAAGACATGATGCTCATCGTACTGAATTTTAAGTGTTAAGGATGAAGGCTGTTGTGTGTTAGTGAATATTCCTCCTTTACTCCTTTCTCATGAGAGAGTCCTGTTATTGCAAACCATCTACTCTTGCTGATGGGTGCTTAAAATGATTTCAATATAAAGAAGACACATAATTCAGTGTACATTTTTCTTTATGCTTCACCAATAGATTAGAAATATTTACTTCCTGATTATTTTCAAATTCCATTAAAAATCTGGGGATGGAGAGATGCCTCCGCAGTTAAGAGTGTTTGCTGAAGTGGCAGGATACAAAATCAACTCAAAAAAATCAGAAGCCCTCCTATATACCAAAGACAAAAAGGCTGAGAAAGAAATTAGGGAAACAACACCCTTCACAATAGCCACTAATAACATAAAGTACCTTGGTGTGACTCTAACCAAGCAAGTGAAAGACCTGTTTGAGAAAAACTTCAAGTCTCTGAAGAAAGAAATCGAAGAAGATATCAGAAGATGGAAAGATCTCTCGTGCTCATGGATTGGTAGGATTAACATTGTGAAAATGGCCATCCTGCCAAAAGCAATCTACAGATTCAATGCAATTCCCATCAAAATACCAACTCAATTCTTTACAGACCTTGAAAAAAAGATTCTCAGCTTCATATGGAGAAACAAAAAACCCAGAATCTCCAAAACAATCCTGTACAACAACAGATCATCTGGAGGTATCTCCATCCCCGATCTCAAGTTGTACTACAGAGCAATAGTAATAAAAACTGCATGGTATTGGCATAAAAACAGAAAGGAGGATCAATGGAACCGCATAGAAGACCCAGAAATACACCCACACACCTATGAATACTCGATATTCGACAAAGAAGCCAATTCCATTCAATGGAAAAAAGACAGCATCTTCAACAAATGGTGCTGGACCAACTGGATGTCTACATGCAGAAAAATGAAAATAGATCCATATTTATCACCCTGCACAAAACTAAAGTCAAAGTGGATCAAGGACCTCAACATAAAACCAGATACCCTAAATCAATTGGAAAAAAAAGTGGGGAACAGCCTAGAACTCATTGGCACAGGAGACAACTTCCTGAACAGAACACCAACAGCACAGGCTCTAAGAGCAACAATCAATAAATGGGACCTCATGAAACTGAAAAGTTTCTGTAAAGCAAAGGATACCGTCATCAAAACAAAACGACTGCCTACAGATTGGGAAAGAATCTTCACTAACCCTTTATCTGACAGAGGACTAATATCCAGTATATACAAAGAACTAAAGAAGCTGAAAAGCAGCAATCCAAGTAATCCAATTAAAAAATGGGGAACAGAGCTAAACAGAGAATTCTCGACAGAGGAATATTGAATGGCAGAAAAACACTTAAAGAAATGCTCATCCTCATTAGCCATCAGGGAAATGCAAATCAAAACGACCCTGAGATATCACCTTACACCCATCAGAATGGCCAAGATGAAAAACTCAAGCGATAACACATGCTGGAGAGGTTGTGGAGAAAGGGGAACCCTTCTCCACTGCTGGTGGGAATGTAAACTGGTACAACCACTCTGGAAAGCTATCTGGCGCTTTCTAAGACAAATAGGAATAGTGCTTCCTCCAGACCCAGCTATACCACTGCTAGGTATATACCCAAAGTTTGTTCAAGTACACAAAAAGGACACTTGCTCAACCATGTTTATAGAAGCTCTATTTGTAATAGCCAGAACCTGGAAACAACCCAGATGTCCATCAACGGTGGGATGGGTACAGAAATTGTGGTATTTTTATACAATGGAATACTACTCAGCAATCAAAAAGGAGGAAATCATGAAATTTGCAGGCAAATGGTGGGATCTAGAAAAGATCTAGAAATATCCCAGAAGGAAAAAGACAAACATGGGATATACTCACTTATATAGACCTATAAGATATGATAAACATAATGAAATCTATACACCTAAAAAAGATAATCAATTGAGCGGACATGGGGTAAGATGATCAATCCTCGGTTAGAAAGACAGATGGGATGTGCATTGAACGTATGACAGGAGTCTACTGAGCACATCTGAAAGACTCTAACTAGCAGTGTTTTCAAAGCAAAGACTCATGACCAAACCTTTGGCAGAGTACAGGGAATCATAAGAAAGAAGGGGAGTTAGTCTGATGGGGAAAGGATAGGAGCTCCACGAGGACCAAATATATCTGGGCACAGGGTCTTTTCTGAGACTGACATTCAACCAAGGACCATGTATGGATATAACCTAGAACCTCCACTCAGATGGAGCCTGTGGTAGCTCAGTAACCAATTGGTTTCCCAAAGTGAGGGGAACAGGGACTATTTCTAACAGGAACTCAATGACTGGCTCTTTGGTCTCCCCACCCCCAAAGGGAGGAGCAGTCCTGTTAGGCCACAGAGGAGGGCTTTGCAGCCAGTCCTGAAGATACCTGATAAAACAGGATCAGATGATTGGGGAGGAGGTCCCCCCTATCAGTGGACTTGGAAAGGGGCACGGCGGAGATGAGGGAGGGAGGGAGGGACTGGGAAGGAATGAGGGATCGGGACACGGCTGGGATACAGAGTTAATAAAATGTAACTGATAAAAAAAAATTAAAAAAAAATATATAAATGTTTTCGCACATAAAAAAAAGAGTGTTTGCTGCTCTTGTAAAGGACTGGAGTCACACATATGTAAACAAATAAATCCTTGGTTAAGGAAATTTTGAACTCAGGAGGAGTAGCAATCAATATCTTCATAAAACATGCATGAGGCTCATTTCTGAAAATCAAAGATAAATCCAGCATGTTCTTAGGAGGATTTAACTCCTATTAGAGAAGACAGACAAGTGAAGGGAAAGTCACATCCCTTCCTGCTCCCCCTTTTCCCTCACGTGAACATGGTGTGTGTGGGTTTAACGCTTTGAGCTGTGGCAATCTATACTAAAAAGGTAAGCAAACTGTAGGGTCTGGCCTGTGATCTTGACTTTTCTGTGTTGCTTAAGCAATGTTAGAAGCATCTTGGTGAGTCTTACACAACTCCTTACTGATGGAGAATTTAGAACATAGCCAAAACTCAGTGATGTTGCATTTTCTGTGATGCTTTGTGCCTGCTATGACACATCGGTGTCTATTGTCAAAGTACTTCTAGAGCAGTGAATTCTGACTTGCTGCTATAAGTGACAATTCAGTGACAATTCTGTTGGTCTTCAAATAAAATCCAGTTTTTGATACAATATTTTATTTGTAACATTTTTATAATGAAGCTATAAATAAACTTAAAAAATACTTGTGCTATAAAACTTAACTGAAAGAGTAATTTAAAAAACAGTCTTGTGGGCCTAATATTCTTAGGAACTTACTTTGGGAGACAGCTTTATGAAGATTTTGTAGAATTCATGTGTAGCCCTCGGACTGTCCCTCAAGTTAACACATCCTTGATAGAATATATCTTTTTGTTATCCAAACTTCAGGTTATTTATGTGTGTGCATTTAAAATGAACTTTTCCCCAGTTAATATTAAGAATAAAACCTCTGTGAACATTCCTATAAAATGTCCTGGACATTCCATTTCCCAGGGCTGAAGTTTACTGTCAGCAGTGGTGAATAATAAGGTAAAAAGAGTCTTAATTTTACAGGAAACCGACACATAGTTTTCTGATGTGGCTGAACCATTTTCCATCTCCAGAAGCAATGCTGGAGAAGTGACTCATATCTTTCCAACACGTGGCATTGTCAGCCAGTCTTTGCACTTTAATTATTTTAGTGAATGTGAATGGCATTGTAGTTCTGTTTTATAATCTTGATGACTGATTATGTTGAACATTTTTTCTTGTTTGTGTGCTCAAATAGTTTCTTTGTTAAACAAAAACAATGCGCATGATTGTATCAGCTATTTTGATTTTGAAAATTATTCTTTTAGTAGATAGAAATTGGAAATGATTTTTTAAGATAATTTTTGGCTTCACAACAGTAATGAATCATAATGTAAATATCTGTGCTTTCTGGTGTTCTTAGATGATCTGTGTGAAAGCGTCAGCCAACTCCAAAAGGTGTCATGACCCACAGACTGAGAACCACTGTTTTACAAGAAAGTCTATCACATTGGTTAGTCTTGGAAGTCCCCTAGATTGGCTTGAGAGACTCAGGAGATCGGCAAGGCCCACCTTGGCTATTTCTGTGACAGTGTTACAGAGATCGTTAGAGCATGAGGACTGTGACCTGAACAATACTTAAATCCATTGAGGAATTCGAAACTTGACCAAATTCTTGGGATATGGTAGGACCAGGTAAGGGAGGGCCTTGCTGGGAAAAGTGGGTTCTTGGAAACAGACTTTGAAGGATACTTCATGGCCCACCTCTTCCTATTTTTCTTTTTTTTAATTTTTTTTTTAAATATTAGTTACAGTTTGTTAACTTTGTGTCCCTGCTGTATCCCACTCCCTCTTTCCCTCCCAATCCCACCAACTCACCCTCATCTCCTCCCTGCCCCTTTCCAAGTCCACTGATATGGGAGAACCTCCTCCCCTTATATCTGATACTGGTTTATCAGGTGTCTTCAGGACTGGCGGCAAAGTCCTCCTCTGTGGCCTAGCAGGGCTGCTCCTCCCTGGGGGGAGGGGTGCAAAGAGCCCGCCATAGAGTTCATGTCAGAAACAGTCCCTGTTCCCTTTATTCGGGTACCCACTTGGATACTGAGCTACCAAGGGCTACATCTGAGCAGAGGCTCTAGGTTGCATCCATACATAGTCTTTGTTTGGAGAATCCGTCTCATAAAAGACCCCTGTGTCCAGATATATTTGGTCCTTGTGGAACACCTGTCCTCTCCAGGTCATATTAACTCCCACCCACCCCCCTTTATTTTATTCCCTGCATTCTGCCGGAGGTTTGGTTATGAGTCTGTCCTCTTCCTTATTATATGAGTTGAGTAACTTCCTCTTCCAGGAGCCTGTCATATTTCGTCTCTGCTCTGACATGGAACAATGGATTCAACTGACCTTGGCCTAAAACCTCAGAAAGTGTGAGTCATCTTTTTAAGTTATCGTTTTCTCACATATCTCTTATAGCAACAGAGCTCACCTATTGAAATATTGATGTAAATTGCATGATGCTCCAAAATAAGGTGGTGAGAATTGAAGAAATTAAAATCTCAAGTTTTCCAACCCAAAGCGTAGCATGTATTTCAATTTATTGCAGTTCTCTAGTATTTCTGAGTTTTTTAGTGTAACTAATCTAAAGAACTGCCTCCATGTGATTGGAAGTCTTTTGTCAAATTTATCCTTAATGTTTTATGTGTCTGTTGTTCTTGAAATAGTACTGTTTTCAGTTTTGATTACTCATTGATATTACAAATGCCATAGCAGCCCTGGACTTTTCATTGCTGTCTTTCTTCTCTGTGGGCCAGAATTCGTCTCCCACTTTTGTGTGAGCTTCCACACCCAATACCCCCAATCATGTTCGTTGTCTGAATTCTTATGAGTTTTACGCTAAGACTGTGTAGACCGAGAAGAAGAAAGGTCAAAAGGGTTCTTTACAGAGATTTCCGGAAATCCTTTGTGAAGTTCCACCATCCCCTTTGCTTCTGGGTCCCACAAATCGGAGATGTCTTCGTCTTGCTTTGACTCTCACATCTCTGCTTCTCATTTTGTTGCAAATTCTGTTCCAAGCCTGGGCTCCTCCTTTCTGTGCCAGCAGCCCCAAGAGTGTGCCTAGGTGTACACAGCAGTGACTGAGTGTGCCCCTCGAGTTTCGGTTCTCTTAGAGATCTCAACCCTGCACTGCCTTTAACTGATGACTGGTTTGTTCAATAAATCTTCAACCAGTTTTCTCATTGTTTCATGTGAGAAAATTGGTGTTGGTATTAGCTACAAAGAGAGCACTTGACAGTTTTTGAAATGTGTATGTCATAAACCAAGAGTTTGCTTATTGCCTTTCCCAGGGATAAGGCCTATGCAAGTTTCAGGAGATGTCCCTGAAATGTCTTGGGAGGGAATACATTGGCTTGAATGCTAGGGTACAATCAAGTCAAAATAGGACTTCTGAGGAGCTATCTCTTTGTTTTACCATGTTCAAGAGTGACCTGGCTCTGCATTGGCACCCAGAGATTGCCACAGTCTCAGAGCAGAACTTCTCTTGGCTGTACCTAGTACACTGGATACTAACCACATTGGAGAGGTGGGAGTTGGGAATTTAAGGACTTAATTCTATAAGTACTGGATATCAGCAACAGGCCCTTTTGCCTGCTGACTAACATTCACATTATTTTCTTATGACTAGAGTCCTGAATTTGTTAGGGCAGCAATGGCTTAGAAAGTATGGGTTCATGACACTTTTGTAAATAAAGGACATTAGGCAAACAGGTCTGGGCACTGACATAGAAGCAAACTCTCTGCTCTCTTGACAGACTCTTTGCCTTTTCTTCTTGTTACTTGTTTCTTCAGTCAGGAGCATATTCTCAACTTGGATATAGGATATCACTTTTGAAATCATAATTAATGTATATGAACTTAAAGATGGAAGTTAGCTAATAGAAGTACATGAACTTAAAATAACATAGGAACACTGTAGTTTTCTTTTTTAATTTTGGTACCAACCTCCTTACACATGAAGAAAACCCTACTTTGACTGAACTGTTACATCCAGATCACACAAATGTGCCCACATCAATTCCTAATAAAATGCAATGAATTGATTTATATAATATTGATTCTTCATCAAATATGTTAGCTTATACCAATGATCAAATTTGTAAATTAAACTTATGAATTGCTGCTGTCTGGAAGACTTGAACTTCTTGCACACAGACATGGCACCTTCCTCATGCCTTTCCAGTGCTATCTGCACAACCTGAAATGCAGCCACCTGAGTGAAAGATGGAGATGTGCTGGAGATTTGAAGAGAGACATTGTAACCTTTAAGTGTTGAGATATCTCCATTGTGCCACTTGTAGCTGTAATTACAGAAAAAAAAGCCACATGGATCAAACTGGAAAGAATAGTTTGTCATTTCACAATTGATCTGCATTAGTTCATCAGTAGTCTCTTCCAAATACAAAATTTTAAAAAATCTTTTATGAAATTTTTGAATTCTATTATAAGAAAGCAATTAGTGTGGTTTTTTTTCTTTCTTGGCAATTCCCTAACAACTTCAAACAATATTTGCGTTTACAAGCGCTTCACCTTTTCTGAGAAATGAAAAAAATAGCTAACATTGTATTAAATATCCTAGCAATCAGCGGCAGATGTACTCAGTACTGATAACCAGAGGAGATGTTTAAGTACATTAAAATAAACTCCTTAGGAATTACGCTCTACAGACAAATATGTAAAACCTTGTGGCAGCATGCATAATGGAAGAATTCAGAATCAGATCTTCGGAAGATTTAGTGAAGAATAAGACTTTCTTTCATCTCAAGCATGAAGTGCCCTTCAGCCTTTGAGAATAGAGAGTCTCTGCCATGTGGTCTTTCATGTGAACTTTGTATGTCATGTGCAATGCATGACAACAGGCTTTACAAATCACATGTGAATATTTTTATGTAGGATTTTCTTTGTGGTACAGATGATTTGATGTGGATAATTATATATACATATATATAATTTATATACATATATAATAAGATATTTTTTAGTTTAAAATGTCTTGAATACTAGATTAAGAAATCACACTTTAGAAGCTAGGCACACTTAGCAAGTGTTAAAAATCTAGATTTTCAAAAGAATTGTATTAGAGGAATAAATCAACACTTCTTTGCCAGTAGAAATGTTTTTGCATAGTTTCTTGTTTCTATTTGAGTGAGACACAGTTAGCCCATAAATTCTAATTCATTTCAGAAATGTGCCCTGCAAACACACACCACAAATCCTAACATGACTTGGATTGCGCAGCTGAGATGGGATGGACTAGTCACGTAGTTCCGTGTCTACTGAGACCATGAGGCTCTTCCATCTTTTATTCTGTACATTAATATTTTAGAAAATTGTTGTGCATTCAAGATGGCTCAGTAAAGGATCTTGCCTTTATGTCTGAGTGCTCATGTTCAATTGTTGCTCATGTTCACGTGTTGGAGAGAGGTTAAACGACTTCCTTGGGTTGTCTTCTGACCTCCACATATGCTACGGTGAGTGTGAAAACTCTGACCCCTTCCACATGTATAAATAAATGTATAATTGTATAAAGCTTAGGAAACTGCATCAAATACAATTTATTACATCTTCCCTCAAAAGAGCTGGACAGACACTATTATCACCTTCAAACCTGTTCTGCTATCTTCATTGAATGATTTCAAAGAAACACAAACCACGGTACTTAACGATTGACATTAGAGCTATGTCAGAATAATTTGTGTTCTGGAAAAAAAATGTGAAAAATAAAGAGCTGGAAAGGGTACACGCTTAGAGTTTTAATAAAAGAGTGTACATTATGTTGTGATTGACAAGAATGAAACACACCACATCATTTCAGGTATGGCCAGTTTTCTAAACCTATACCATTGGATAAATGATACAATTGCTATACCTGGCATTGTAGTCATGGGCATGACACAGGGACATTTACAGGTAAAAGGTCAGGGTAAGGATGTACTATAAAAAGTATCCATCATTAGTCTTATTAAAAGTGGGAGTGGATTAAATCTTATGACTAAATTGCTATTTTTAATTTTTAAATTTATACTAGTTCACTGACCACTTATGTTGTATCATCTTCAATTATGGGTAAGAAGTTTCAGCTCTTATTCCTCTTGCTAGGTTGGACTGTTTATTTCTGATTTGTTCCTATAATAAGTATTGTTGTCATTATATGAAGCAGTCCTTCTAAATAAATACAAAATCCCAGTGTGTGAAGTAACACAGGCAATCCCAATGTGTGAAATAATACAGAAGACAGAGTTTCAAAAAAGTTATCCAGTTTTAAACTGAGTTCTTGGTCAGGAAAGCATTGAGACCAGCAGAGATGTAAAAATGGAGAGGAGGCTGTGAAGAGATGAAATCTGAAGATGAGGAAAGAAATGAGAAATCAAAAATTATTTGGTACTGGAAGTAAGGGAGAAGAAGTTTCTGGTTTGAGCTACTTGGGAAATAGTCTTGTGACTACTGAGGGCCAACCTGCTGAGACAGGTGATGCTCTCCTATCTTTGAGCTTTGAGAGGAGGAACATGAGGTGGTTTGACTGTCATAGTTGGAGCTCATGAGGGCAGATTGTACAGAAACTAGAAGCCTTTGGTATACAGAGCTTCTAGGAAATCTTGAGCATGGACAGGCCTTGTTCAGAAAGGCCTGAGGACAGCAAAGTTATGAAGAGCAGAATAAGAACTTTTCCGACATGTGGCATGTCAATCAAGGAGGCCAGGACATTAAAGCATCTGAACGTTGGGCTAAAAGAAATGACTTTTGTCCCTGAGGTTCTTTGAAACAGTTCAAGGTTTCAGTGTTACAAAGATGGAATCAAAACCTGTCTTCTTTTTTTTAATTAAGTTTTTTATTTATTACAATTCACTCACTTTGTATCCCAGCTGTAGTTCCCTCCCTCCTTCTTCTTCTGCCTTCCCTCCCTCTTCTCCCCCTATGCCCCTTCCCCAGTCCACTGATAGGGGAGATCTTCCTTCTCTTCCATCTGACCCTAGCCTATAAGGCCTCATCATGACTGGCTGCACTGTCTTCCTCTGTGGTAATGCTGCTTCCCCCTTCAGGGGGAGGTGATCAAAGAGCCAGCCACTGAGTTCATATCAGAGACAGCCCCTGTTCCCCTTACTAGGAAGCCCATTTGGAGACTGAGCTACCATGGGCTACATCTATGCAGGAGTTTTAGGTTATTTCCTGTTTTCAAAAGGTTGGTTTGACCATGGGTCAAGGCTGACATGCCAACTTGAAAAAGGGGTGTTTCCAAAGCCTTATGAGCTCTGGGAAAAATTATCCCCAGGCTAAGACAAAGAAAAAGTGAGCAGGAAGACATTAAGCAATGATGATGGAAAAGAAAGCAAAGTTTGAAAACAAAAAAATGTGGGAGGGATCCTAATTTAATCTTTGTTCACCAGACTGGAACTTGAAGAGTAGAGTGAGGAGGAGCAGGAGACAACTCAAGGTCTTGGAGGCTTGAACACAACTCTTGAACTGAGTTTGGATAAGCTGTCAAGTACAAACAGAAAATGAGCAGCTACAGCAGAGTATTAGGCCAGGATGCCTTGATCTGAAGGGAAGTACTAGAGGCAGCAGCTACCCTTTTGCCTTTTGGGAAGAGTGTGAGGCCACGTACCAGTTCTGAATATGAACATGACTTCCCCCCAAAAAAGGGGTTACCTAAACACTTGATCATGTTTTCCACTTTTAGCTACTCCTACCTCCCAAACCACCCAACTATGTGTACTCTCCCTCTTTCCGCCTCTTCCTCATACATATACTTTCTCTACGATATACAGGCCCAGCATTTCAAACGTATCTCCAGCAGTACTGTGGGCAAGGATAAAGTCATCCCATGAGGGGCACCAGCCTCCCTAGCAATCCAGTGGAAAGACTTCCTTCCAGTCTCTTAGGGTTACTTTGCAATGCATAAGCAAGGTCTGGTGTGTTATTACCAGTCCAAAATGTAAGCAAGACTTGACACTGCTGGGCAACCAGCATGGTGACCACCAATACTTTCAGACACCCAACACCTCTCAGACAGACTCCCCACTTCCCATTACCAGCTAACATTTTAAAAGAACACAGCTTTTTACTTCATTTCTATTTCTTGGAGCAAAAGAAGTAAACATTATGCTGTTAGAATTTTGGTCCAGAAGTAAAACGGTTGGGCGTGCACTTTTGTTCTCTCTCCTTTATTTCTCATCTTTGTTGTTGTTTACAAGAGAAGGACTGTAATATTTTGTTGATTGGCCAATTGGGGGAGATGGTAGCTGCTACCTACTTCTAAAACTTGATTCTTTTGCCCAACAGTGCCTAGTACATAATACGACTTAAGTCTCACCCTAGAGATGTGAAAGAATATACTTGCAGATGGAGCTGAAACCATTGATCACAACAAGAAATGGTGAAAACTGAAAGGGAATCCAATTTATTTTAAATAAAACTACTCTGTTCTCCTGTGACAGATCCCAGTCCCACAACAGAAAGGAACTGACAGCAGATGTTTTAGAGCCAAGACACAGACTGAGTAATAGTATAGAAAAGAAATTGCTTTGAACTTCGCCCCCTGCTTTAAATACTTCAAATCAATAGGGTCACAGAACTCTTTAATAGAGTGATGAGGTCTCGCCCTAGCAGATCTGTACTGTGACAAGTTGATGTGCGTCCGAGCAGCAGGGTCATAAAAATGGCAAGCTTCACCCTGAAAGGGTGCTTTGTGTGGGCCAGTCTGCTCGGAGTGACCCCCTCGATGGCCACTCTGCAGAGCCAGGCCCTAATAGTCTCCATCTAAATGGGACTGACCTCATGAGTTACCTCAGGAAACTTAATCTATAAACTGGCTTCTTCTTATGCAGACTGATGAATTCTTGTTTATTCCTAAATGGCTGTCACAAGACCTATTCATCAAACGCTTAAAGGAAAGAGGGGCTTATAGAAGGCAGTCTCAAGTTCAGCACCGTTAAATAATCATTAGGTTTCAGAGCTGGTCTTGAGACCCACTGCAAATGCACAAAGCAGGCGTCTTTTTAAATTTTTAAACTATTCATCACAATCGCATTTAGATGAGATTCTGACCTGATAAACGAAAGGGGGAGGGTACTTCTTGTCACTATCAGTTTCATGCTGTGTTCTTTCTCTTTTGAGAATTTTTTTTTAAACAAAAGTAAAAGAAAATAAAGGCAGATGGCCAACTCTTTTCAATATCCGTTTGCTTTATTTGAGCAGTTTAATGTAGTGAAACAGAGTGAAATGTTGCTACTTGCTAAATGGTAAACAACACCATTACCCAGAATTCTTCTGTACATTGGTACAAAACAGAGTGCTGGTGATTAATTAAACTGTTGTTGTAATTGTAATGCATGATACATAATAGATAGTGTGCCGTGTATTTTAAAAGCAGAAAATTAGCAAGTAATAAGGCCATCTCCATGGCTTACCACTAATGCATAAATAATCAAAAAGAAAAGGCCATTATGGCACTATCCAAAGAAAGCCATGTGTTTGGTGTTCACCAGTCTGTGAACATGTGCTAGGAAACTCTGCACACAGAGTTGCTGTGGGTCAGGTCGGATGCCCTGGGGTCTCCACTGTAGACTTCATGATGTATACTCAGTTACAAAATTCAGGTTCCCAGTAACAGCCAGGCAGGCAGGGGTCTACATGTGGATTCTGCACACTTGCCTACGGATAGCAGCCTGTGTTACAGAGATGCTGCGCTACGCCTGCGTGGGGGCACAGTGGTGAGCTTGGCTGCCTCCTAGAGATGCCACACAAACAGTACAGGAAGAAGAACTGACTGTCTTAAAAATGTCAGTGTTGCGTTCCGCCTAGTTTTCCATCATGGCAACCTTTTCCAAATCCCTCCATCTGAAATTCCCCAATAGTCTGAAGGGCTGGGGAAAGCCCAGAAGCCTAAGGGCATTGTTAGTTACTTTTAAGTTACCATAATAAAACATGGACCGGGAACAACTCACGGAGTTCATTTTGGCTTGTGGCTCGATAGGAAGAGTACATAAAGGGGAGGAAGGATGGGAGCAGACAGGTAGCAGGAGTGGGAAGCTAGCTGATCATTTTCATCATACAGGAAGCCAAGAAAGGGAGATAGAAGTGGGTCAGACTTTTGACTCTCAGTCTATTCCTCGTGATGCACTTCCTTTAGCAAGGCTCTACTCCTAAAGGTTCTATAACTCTCTAAAACAGCACCACAAGTTGAGACTGACCTGAGTCTATGTTCCACAGTTGTTCAAACCACCACAGCCTCATAGTTCCACTCACTTCTCACTATCTGTAATTTCCAGATGGCTTACTATGCTTTCAATGTTACATGCATGAACTCAACAGCAAGGCCCTGGCCATGACCACTTAAGCCAAAATAAAGAACATGCCCACTGCAGCAAATGGATACGGAAACTGTGAACAACCCTGCCAGATATCTGCCCACCTAAACTTCAGCCAGAGCATGGGGAACAGGCTCCAGAAGACACAGACTCCTGTGCTGAGCATCTGCATGTGGTTACCCCTCAGCCCTGTCACCCAGGGTCACTTCCTGTGGGTAGCCCAAGATCCTACATACACCAATAGCCGTTTGTCCACGGGGAACTTTGAGGGTTTTGGTAACGAAATTTTACCAGGTTTCTGATTCACACAACTTAATACCTATTTGAGTCCTAAAATGGTCTCGGAGTTTTTTTTTGGGCATAGTCAGAGCCACAGTGCCAAAGCCACCGGGCTAACAAATGGAGAGGTCTCCCTGCCCTCCACAAAAAAGAAAACAAAACACAAACAAACAAACAAAAACTCTGAAGAGAAGTTACTATGGACTAAACAATACATCCTTGAACACTCATTTGCAATAAAGAGATAAAACACACTGCCAGAGAGAAGGGCTTCTGTGAGTGATGCTTGGGTTGAATGATAAAACTGTTTTCTTTAATATCTTATGGAAATTAGGATTTGTATACCCTCAAGCCCACCCCTTTTAAATGTGACAACCAGTTATCTCAAATGTGGTTATAAATTTGGGCAAATTTTGCTAGGGTGCAAGGTTAGAACATTTCCAGAACTTTCTGGAGTCCAAATACTCATTTCCAATGTGTTTCTGTCTTGTTCTCAGTTCTGAGCAATCACTAATTTACCTTTTGTATCTACTGATTTTTTTCTACATTTTTCGGAGAAGTAGAATTGTGTAATTTGTAGCTTTTCATGTTTGGCTTCTTTTACGTTTTTTATATTTTTCATGCTGTGGTATGAATTAATGTTCATATTTGTATGGCTGAATGCTATTCTGTTAGATACATAAACCACAGCTGGTGTGTAAAGTAACTGATGACCATTGATTTGTTTACAGTTTTTGGTCATTATAAAGTTGCGATGAATGATTTTGTGTGTATCTTTATAGAGACATATTTTCATTTCTTTTGGGTAGATTTCTTAGAGTTGAATTGAGGGGTAATATGATACATCTGTTAAACAGAAAACTTTAAAATATTTTTCCTCTTCAGTGTATGGGTTAAAACATTGTCTTCCATATAGAAAATGATGTGGATTTGTAGAATGGATGAGCTACCTAATCATTTGTGCACACACAGGACTGAGTTACTGAGAAGCAGCCACCATTTCTGCTTATTTGACCCCAGCCACAGTCCTGAAGGGGACCCTTAGAGAGGTAATCAGCAGGGAAGTGTGCGGGCAGCTTCCACCAACAGTAAGAAACAACGGAAACAACCATCAAAGGCTTGGTTAACTTTACTGTTTACGTGATTTTGATTGGCGGACTGACATGAAGTAGACAATGTTTTGGCACATGCTAGTACAGCCAGAACAGTGGCCATATTTTGTCCCTTTGGTCGAGTAGAATAAGGTGAGCAAAATGCCAGAGCACGGAGCACGGAGCACGGAGCACTTTGCTAATAGAGAAGTCTCTATGGGTAGGTACCCTTTAAACAGCCTTTCCCTTTGACGTACTCCTAGACGCTGAGGAGGTCTGGGGCTCTGTGCACCCTATGGAGCTCTACACTTCTCCCTCACGATAAAGAAGGGCTTTCCCTGTTCCCCTGGTAAGGGTTCATTTTAAGATGCACCCTGCCATGTTCTATTTCCGGTTTTTGACTTGGAGTGCTAGCAAACCGTATTTCATCCCTTCTACACTACTCGTAAGTAAATATAAGTAATAACTGTAAAACCTATCAATGCAATAAAGCAAAATGTAGCTAATTGCTCTAAGTAATGTATGTCAACTCTCAGTGCCTGCCTCAGTAGCTCAGGTATCATTTAGTGGATGAAGCCAAACCTGGGGTGGGGGTGACTAGAGGCAGAGAGAGAGAGAGAGAGAGAGAGAGAGAGAGAGAGAGAAAGGGAGAGATTCTCTGTCATGGGAGGTGAAAGTGCTGTGAGCATCCCAAATTTCTGTGTGACTCAAACGTTCATGACCTATGGACACTTTCTGGTAGAGATCAGAACATTTTGGTTTTTGTTTGCACAGGGTGTGGGATAAGCTTGAGTTCTGCCTGATTGCAGCTTGTGTGTTTCTCCTGTGTCACCTTTTTTTTTTTTTTTTTTTTTTTTTTTTCTATATCACAAGGGCAGAACAATGTGTCTGTATTTATAAGATTACTCATGCAGGGGAAGTGGGTTGTAGAGCTCAGTGCCCCATGGGGTACACATGCATGTAGAATAATGCAACAAGGCACACAGCAGGGGAGCTTCAGTCATCCTGGCAATGCTGGCTTTCCAGCAGTTTCCTAGCTGGTGGCTTCCTATTGAAGCCTTAGTATTATAGCACAGGAATGGGAGCCACATGGGGTAAAAGTTGTACCAAATTTGTACACCAGCTCTATGAAACTACTGCTAATTTTATTTGTACTGGCTGCCAAGTCTTAAGACTCATCTAAGATACTGTAAAAGAAAGGAGACTTGTTTAAAGATGTGTGGTTAAGAATGAAAGTGGGGAAGAGGCTAAAACTTTAGTCAGAAGGGCAAACAGGATAGACATAGGAAGTAGAAGAAGACAGGGAAGAGGACAGGAACCTTCCACAGAGGATCTCTGAAAGACTCTACCCAGTAGGGTATTAAAGCAGATGCTGAGACTCATAGCCAAACTTTGGGCAGAGTGCAGGGGATCTTATAGAAGAAGGGGGAGATAGAAAGACTTGGAGGGGACAGGAGCTCCACAAGGACAGCAACAGAACCAAAAAACCTGGGTCCAGGGGACCTGCAGAGACTGGTACTACAACCAAAGACCATGCATGGAGAGGTCATGTTTAAAGTAGGTTCCCCAGCAAGTCTTTGAACACTTCTCCATGGGGGGTACAGCCTTGCCAGCCCACAAAGGAAGATGATGCAGGCAGCTCTGATGAGACCTGATGGGCTAAGGTCAGATAGAAGAGGGAGGAAGTCTTCCGCTATCAGTGGGCTAGGGGAGGGGCATGGGGGAGAAGAGGGAGGGACGGTGGGACTGGAAGGAGATGGGGGGGGGGCTACAGCCAGGATACAAAGGGAATAAATTGTCATTAATCAATTAATTAAAGAATGAAAGTAAAAGATTACCCAGGGAAACTAAAGAACTATAAACTGCAGCCAGAAAAGCAACTGGAAGTCACAGAAGTGCATCATCCATCTTTCTGTAGGTTCCGCATCCTGACTTACCAAGCCCTCATCGTCTACACATCTGAAGAGAGAATTCACCCAATAAGCTGCGGGAAAACTGTCGCTTACGTTGGGTTAAGAGCTTTGTCTCAGGTCACCTGGCAAATCACTTGCTACCCTGTGTATGACTTTTTATCTGTCCCTGCAGAGCGAGTGTCACCGTCTGGGTGTCTGCACTAAGGCGAGGTGAGTGCCGCCTCCTTCAGCCTGGAAATAGATAGAAAAGCAGAAGGGGGTGGCCAGTGGATCGGCCAGTTCGGCACATCGAAGGAGAAACAAACAAAAGATGGAGTGGACAGGTACAGGGAAAGATGCTGAGCTAAATCTGACAGGTGTTTAAGGGTGGACTCAATTAATGTTAATTGGGTTGTTTCAAAGACACTGTAGAAATACTAAGCTTCTAGTAGGTGATCGCGGATTTAGTAGCTAGGCATTGGCGTGTTGTTGTCTCTGGATTCCGTGTCTGCCAGCTTAGCCAGCTACACATGAAACCTATAAAGTGGATCTGGGGAGACGGCTCAGCAGTTAGAAGTACTTGCTGCTCTTTCAGAGGACCTGGGTTTGTTTCCTAGCACCCACACGCTGGCTTAAAATCATCTATAACTTAATTCCAGAGTATCTGATGCCCTGCTCTGACCTCTGTGGGCACCAGGTATGCACAAGGTGCACATGCATACATGCAAGCAAAACATTCATACATGTAAAAAATATTTTCATAAAAACTAAACACGTAATTAAATTAAAATTTAAAATACACGTTTGAATAGTACAGGCACTTTAAAAATTTTTATACAACACAGCAGTAGTTTACATTCATTAAGTGGTCTAAGTAGAGACGATTTAAAATAGAACAGAAAAATGTGTGCAGGTTGCAGGTAGATATTAGGTCTTTCCTATAAATACTTGAGCAGCCTTGTGCTTCCTGTCTTGGTATCTGCGGGGCATGAGAGGGTGAGGGGTTACAGGGTTTCCTGGAAGTAATGCCCCAGAACACTGAGGAAAAAGCCTTCGGGTGAAAATGGCAGGGGTGCGAAAGATCAGTTGCTCCAAATTCCACTACACACTGCCTTCTACTTATGAGGTGTGGGTGATCACCTCCAAGGACCTTATGTACATTAAAAAAAAAAAAATTAGAAGAAATAGCAGAAAAGAAAACATGTCTCCTGAGAATGGTTGTGTCACAAAAGTGGAGACAAAGCCTGGAAGGAAAGATCCATTTACTTACTGCTTCCTGTGTGTACGTGATGACATTGCCTTCTTGGTACATCAGGGATGAGCCAGGGCTTTGACAAAGAACCGATGGACCCCGGAGTAGCTTTCAAGTAATTTGCATTGCTTGCTTGGCTCAACAAAGTTCTGAAGCTTTTCCAGCACACGCTTGACATAGTGTAATGGTCCCTTCATTTAATAATAGCTGTCAAGGTTTTTTGAATGTTCTGAACAAGAGTAGAATTCTAATGCCTCTCCTTATTAACTTAGCTAATGAGATAATTTCTAAATGGGAAAATAATTCCAAGACTCATGTTAAACTGAAATGACTTTAATTGTTTTTCTTTCCTGTCAAGACACACACCCACCCATATTTCCTTTTAAAAGATAAACAGAATTCTCTGTTTCTTGGAGAGTCTAAACGGCCTATGGCCATATCCTAAAGATGGTCTTAGAAACACTGGACCTCTTATCTGTTCTTCCAAAGTGTCTGCATTGGTTACATATTATTTTCTGCTTTTTGTTATTGCTTGTCTAATAGCTATACTGGGGCAGATGGCCTAGAACTCTGCCTACAAAGACTCACATGGTGTATACTCATTTATAAGCAGATTTTATTCCCTTAGTACAAGATGGACATACTGCAATGCACAGACCCCATAAGATAAGCCTGATGGGCATCTTAGGCTTCATGTCAGCCCACTAGTTAGGGGAGTAGGAGATATTCTCTGACAAGGACTATGTTGCCTGCTTTTTGATCACTTTCCCCTGATGGGATTTCTCTACCAGGCCACAGGAGAGGAAGATGAACTCAGTTGTCTTATGATAGATGAGCTGGGGTGTCTGGGTAGATGTCTCCTCTATTCTGAGGATTAAGGGAGAGAGGGAGAGTGGGACAGGGAGGAGAGGAGGGAGGGGCTTATGGCCGAGATGTAAATTGAATTAATTAATAAAACAAAAAGCAAAGTTAGACCTCTTTCTTTGGTGTCACTGACTTTTCATAGGATTGTCATCTTCCACAAAGAAAAGGCAATTTAAATGTTTATTCTCCCTTCTGTATGTAGTGAGGCATTTTCTCCAGAACTTTAAATAGTACTAATTTGTGTTAAATTATTTTATAATATTTTATTAGATTAAAATTAATGTTACTTCTGTTTATTTTTTTTAAATCTCATGGCATCATGTGATATCATAAAGTATTTTATTTGTAAAAAGTATTTTAATTGAATTACTTGATCCTTTAAACTATTAAAAAAGTGAAAATTAAAGAATGTGTGAAACAAAATTACTTCTTATGGATTTGCTCATTACAGTTCTGATGTCTTCAGCAGTAGGACCTTCCTTAGAAGTTTGAATGAAAACCAAGAACAATGGTAACAACCTACAACATTTGAGAGTCTCTCTAACCTCACTGGTCAGCAACCCCAACAAACATAACCCATTCCTGACACTGGGCATTTTATTTGTTGGCAGGTGATGTCTAGTCAAGGTATTTTTGCTCCATTATATGGTAATTCATTTCAAGTTTTTTAATGTATGTGTATATTTATTTTTTATGTATGTATCTATTTATATTTATTTTAAGAAGCTTCTACCAGAGGAATAAAGTTATTTTCAATCTCATCTAGCCATGAACCCTATGTGCCACAATGTCTATCTGACAGGTTATGCTCACTAGTAGCACTAATGTCAAGGGAGTCACCAACTCCTTCAGAATGATTGAATGTAGGGTCAAGTCCACAAAATAGATCCCACATCTAGCACAGTGATCACGACCAAGGACCTGTACCTAGACAGATCAAAGGCGCGTGGGGAGAGCCTACTGTATTACTCTGCTAACGGGACATAATCTAAAACTTACTCCTAAGGACTCTCGTTATACCCATAGATTAGCACGTCTTTCAAACTTCATAAGAGAAGCTTCTTTTTGCAGTAGATGGCAACTAACACAGAAAGCCGCAACTGTTCAAGGTACAGAGAGCAAGGAGCTGGCATCAGTATCAGCCCTCTTCTTCTCAAGGCTTTGGGGGCATTTCTGGAGAGGGAACAGAAAGGACATAACAGCCAGAGGCAGGGAGCGGTTGCAAGGAAATCTCCACATAATAGGGAAGTTATACGAATGAACTCAGCCCTTGTGACACAATGCCTAAGACCTGTGCAAGCTCAAGCCAGACAAAATTTCTGCATGGAAAGAGGAGGCTGACATAACCTCTATGCCTAGATGAGAAGCTATTGGTGATTGACAGCTGTTGGGAAAGGGAAAGTTAGTTTTCTCTATGGTTATGGCCCCTGGTAGGTCTAACACATTCCAATGGTTGTCCAGACACCGACGAGTATACGTAAAAGTGTGAGAGCACAGAATTAGGTGCTTATGGAATGGGGATAGGGGTGGGCCTAGAAGAAGATAGGGAAGGGGGTTGGACTGATCAAAATACAGTACATTAAAGTCTCAGTAAATATATTTTAAATAAGTTTATTACTTGGAAACGAGACCTCCTTAAGTGTAAACTGATAAAATATTTATTTTTAATTTGCTTTCAAACATTTATTCCTTTTATGTACAGGTTGTGTTCAATGCAGATCAATTCTACAAGAAGAGGAGTTGATGTGATTCAAACATACTCTATAAACAAACAGACAAACAGCATTTAGGTGTGATGGAGAGGGAAGGTGCTTACTTATGAATGCAGTGGCTTTCAATCTGTGGAGCCTGGTTGTTCCTGGGCAGACTTGTAAAGATGGAAACAGTGACTCCAATATCAAGACTAGTGTGACTATTAGATACATGATTTTAACTCATGATTTTAACTTTCACATATTTAGCTTTCTAATTTCAAGATTTGCAATTAAATCTTATTAAACACTGTATTTTAAATTTTGAAAAACAACCCACTTAACATAGAAATTAAAAAATAAAAAACCCTGCATTTTAAAATTAGTTGAGGGAAATGCAACTTACTCTTTGTAACCAGTTGAGTTAAATAAATTTGGTTCTGTTGCTAGGTGAAAGCAGGTGATGTGAATTGCTGACCACTTGTCTTTGTAAAAACATGATTTATGGTGGCTAGATTTGGGGGCATTTCCAATCCATCATTGTCCTATCAACTACTAATCAATGGTCAGGTGTACTGTCAGATATAATGTGGTAGATTTCAGAGGGAAAAGGATACAGTTTCCAGGAGAACAGTGGAAGCCTAACACATGAGAAGCTTATCTAGATGTATCGTGTTGAATTAGTGTCTCTGAAAGGGTCCATTCGAGATTTAGTGTAATCAGAATCATTAACACTTTCAGATGCCTTTTTTATGGAATGAACCAAATAAAGGCTGAGGCTGCATTCCACACCCCTGCTTACCTCTTAATAAAACGTTTTCCTAATTTCAAGTTAGTGTCATGTGCCCCACATTTCTTTTTTAAATTTTTTTACTTACTAAAATTCATTCACTTTGTATCCCAGCTGCAGCCCTCTCCTTCATCCCCTTCCAATCCTTCCCTGCCTTTCTCTTCTCCTCCCATGTTCCTTCCCCAGTCCACTGATAGCGGAGGTCCTCCTCCCCTTCCATCTGACCCTAGCCTATCAGGTCTCATCAGGAGTGGCTGCATTTTCTTCCTCTGTGGCCTGGTAAGGCTGTCCTGCATGTCAGGGGTAGTGGGGGTTATCAAAGAGGCAACCACTGAGCTCATGTCAGAAACAGCCCCTTTTCCCATTACTAGGGAACCCACTTGGAGACCGAGCTGCCATGGGCTACATCTGTGCAGGGGTTCTGGGTTATCTCTTTGCACGGTCCATGGTTGGAGTATCAGTCTCAGAAAAGACCCCTGTGCCCAGATTTTTTGGTTCTGTTCTCCTTGTGGAGCTCCAGTCCTCTCCATGACTTGCTATCTCCCCCTTCTTTCATAAGAGTCCCTGCACTCTGCCCAAAGTTTGGCTGAGTCTCAGCATCTGGTTTGATATTCTTGCTGGGTAGAGTCTTTCAGAGGCCCTCTGTGGTATGCTCCTCTCCTGTTCCCTGTTTTCCCTCTTCTGATGTCTGTCCCATTTGCCTTTCTGAATGAGGAGTGAGCATCTTACCCCAAAATTGTGGTACATTTACACAATGGAATACTACTCAGCAATTAAAAACAATGAAATCATGAAATTTGCAGGCAAACGGTGAGAACTAGAAAAGATTGTCCCGAGTGAGGTATGCCAGCAGCAGAAAGACACACATGGTATATAATCACTTATAAGTTCATATTAGACAATATAATATAGGATAATCATACTAAAATCTGTATACCCAAAGAAGCTAAGCAAGAAGGAGGACCCTGTGTCCATATTTCTTAAACCATGTTTGGGGAAATTGGCTCCATTTTGGACTTCATCTCGTACATAGAACAGCGTTAGATTTCATATTGCCATTGCTCATCTGTGAAACCATTAACATGTCTTTCAGTGCAATTACACATGGAATTGTCAGTGTTTCCTGTATCTGTACAATCAGGGTGAAATTAGTAAGTTCTGTGCACATCTATTTCTTTCTTAGGATGTAGGATTTGCTGTTGCCATTTGAGTTGGGTATAGAAAGTGTGAGAGTAGAGCTGTGTCTTTACTTGAGTTTTTATAGTAGACATGTACAGGAGAGAGAGAAGACCATTGAATTCAGAATATTTTCACCTGTCCCATTGAATTGGTTGAATTTGGGGCAGCAAAGGTGTTATGAAAGGAGCCACTTGAAAGTGATACAGATCTGTAGAGAAGGGTCAATGCCAGACACAGCAACCCTATCTCCAGCCTGGCTATGCTGGCTCTACACACATCTGTTTCATTGCTGGACAAGGCAATTCATTGGATGCTAGGTTCAGAGATGTCAGCTTGGCTCCAGCAGGTAAGGTCTGACAAAAACTTCCCAAACTTGCTAAAATAACATCTCAATCCTTAAGCATTATATTAGTAACATTGGCTTATTTGATGAATGATTATGTATTTATGTTAATTTTATTTAATGTTTATTATTTAAGTTTCTTTGCAAATGGTAAAAAAAATTTACAAGTAGATTGCATATGGCTTTTATCCAACATTACCATCAAATGTTATTTTGATTGCATTTATTTGGCATTACATGAAACTATGTCCTCATTAAACTTCACTAAAATCAGGTTTAAAAATGTATATAGATTAATGGGAAAATTATAATTTACATTAGTTGAATGAATTATAGTTAATAGAGATATTTCAGTATAATATAGTATCTGATCATCAAACTAATCATTTGAAAGAAGTAGAATAAGAGTTTCTGGGCTTAAATATATTACAGAGTAGGTGTTAAAGCAGAGATGAAAACTCAGGTCTCCATTCTGAGTTGCATGTTCTTCTAAGTCAATATTACTGGAAAATAACATCTTGGAGTCAGGGACTATCTTGAGTTCCCAGCTCAGACTGAACTTACTGTATAGGGAAGTTATATATATACCAGACATTAGAAAGGGTTATCGAGGGAATAACAGGGCGTCTTCCTATTATATGTGTGCACACTCATCATTTTCGGCCATGGCTGTAATCCCAGCATGATTTCCCATGGATGCTCTGGCTCATCTCTCTGTGCTCCCAAGTGATCAAGTGCTCAAACACCAAGTAATGAGAACAGCCAAATACAGTTAGGGAATGAAATTTGCTGTGAAGAAATGTGGAAGCCTTGTGCCACAGAGGCACTTGCCGGAGGCTTTACCTGGAGCCTCAGAACTGATCATGCTGTTATTGGTGTTTGTGTTCCTAAAAAAAGTTAGCTCAGGATATAGAAGCAGAATATCCATTTTTCTTAGTCACAGTAATCCAGATGTAAGTTGATGAACAATTTCTGTGGGGACAATGATGCTGACAAATACAAGCTACAGGCAGCTCTACATGCTGTGGCCTCTGGGTCCGAGGGACCTCGGCTTTATAGTGAGCAGAAAGACTCACAAAGGTACACTCACCCGCCAGCAACACAACCCAACGAATCTGCCCTTTCCTGTGTTTGATCAGGAATAAGATTCATAAGATGGAATAAAAATGTGATTTTTTTTTCAATTAGTAAATTTTGACCCCTTAAGTAATCAAAATTTATGACATGGGGCAAAAAACTCTCCTGAAACATCAACAACAAATACATATTTCTGGACCTTACCAGGGTCCTTTGCCTGTGTACCATGTACCGAAACATAATTTAGAGTTTGAATGATATGAAAAAGCAAGGCTTGTCACACACTCTTCTTTACCCCTGTAATACTTGAAACCAATAATCCCACTGAAGTGAGGAAACAACAAAGTCAAATAAACTATAGAGACATACGTGTTCCTGAGAAACAACTCGATCACCCTAGTTCTTCCTTAAAGGGAACTTTAGAAAATTAAATACAGCCACTGTGAAAAGGAAGACTTATGGACACGCAAACTAAAAATTTTATAAGGTACAGCAATCCATAAGCAGGGCACAGTTCAATAAAATATGTCATAAAAGCAATGCTACAAAAAATAAGTAGTAGTTAGTTGGAAATTATTCTGGAATTTGTTGGGCTAACTAGCTAGACTGGTTGTACTGGGCGGGCTTTGTCAACTGGACACAAACGGAGTCATGTCTGGAAAGAGGGGATCGGACCTGGGAAAGTGCCTCCACGAGACCGGCCAGTAGACAGGCGTGTGGGTTATTTCCTTGAGTGATGACTCATGTGGTCACACCCAGTTCACTGAGAGTCATGCCACACACGGGCTGGGGGTCCTGAGGGCATGATAAAGCAGGCAGACCAAGCATGGAGAGGCAGCCCGTGAGCACAGCTCCTCCGTGGACCCTGCAGCCGTTCTAGCTTCCAGGTTCCCACCCTGAGATTCAGCCGTGACCTCCGTGGATGCTGAGCTGTTTATAAGCTGTAAGATGAAATAAGCTCCTTCTTCCCAGGTTGCTTTCGGTAACAGCATTTTGTCACAGCAGTAAAAGCCATAACTAAGGCATTTATGCATCATAGATTAAAGGAATAGGTTCATTCTCAGAAAACACGGATGTCTCTATAGTTTTCTTCTGGTTGTGGCTGAATTATACTTCCTGGGGTAATCATTAATTATTACCACTCCTCAGAGTGGCTAATAAATACTATTTTTTTTTCAGTACATGTTCTTAAAACACCCCTCTCCCCCGCAAAAAGAAAAAGAAAAAAAAAATCTTATCACTTGAAGCAGAACTTGGTTGTTTTAAAAGAATAGATAATTTGTTCCAAGACTATGGGAAAGCTTCCAAGATTAAAGCAGAGGCCGGAAACCAGGCGGAGAGGGCAGGCGGCAGGCAAGGGGCACAGATGTGTGATACATACAGCAACAGCCTGTCAGACTTGGCGGGCAGTACCGGAGGACTGAAACACACAAACATTTTCCTTCCCCTCAACTAACACATGATTTATATTTAAAGAAAAGAGTTGTTTCACGTGCCTGCCACATGGGCAGGGAAAGGACAAATCCGTGACTGACGGTGCCACCAAGCTTAATTCAACGGTTCACAGAGAAGGCCTCCCAAAGGAAGCCTGGAATCTATTACCCCAAAATCAAGAATTAGTGGCACAGGGCTAACCAATAACACACATTCCCTGAAAACTATGTGGCATTTTGACGTGTGGATAAACAACAGAGATTCTCTCCTAACTCTGCGGTCATTCCCTGTGACTTTGCTCCTTTTCCTGCATTTTCTGCTTCCATTTGCACAAAAGGATGTCAGAATTGCTCTCAAGTGTCAATTTGCCTTTCAGGAGAAGGAGAACTTAACAGATTCTGAGATGCTAAGATTGGGTTTGAGCCAAAGATACTAAGTGCTTGAAAATTAATATTTGGCAAGTAACCATGAATGCTGTATGCAGCAACAGAACCTATCTTCTTCAAGAGGGCGTCTCTTCCCATCAGCTTGAAAAACAACCCAACACACACACACACGCACACACACACCCTTCATGGAGCTTCAGTAAACAGCTGCTAACAGAGTGGCCTCCTGTCTTAAGGGAAACTCTGCCACTGAGCTACCTAGTTGGAAACTTCATGTCTGGAACCCCAATCCTCTCTACTCCACTCAAACTAAGTAAATCTTATATTGAAAGTTAAAAAATATATCTTAAGGTAAATGATCACTTGCATTCATGACTTAAGACTAAAAGGCAACACAGAATAAAATTTCTAGTAATGATTACTGTTCTAGGGAGCTCCCTGCACCAATGTACTGGTTTTTCAATTGACCAAAACATCTAGCAACTGCTTTTTATGTAAATGCATTAATCACTCACTTATTTATACCATTTATTAGAAACTAATTATTATAGGACATTCAAAACTCACTTAGGGACCTATTCATTTAAAAATCAATTACAGTTTGTATAATGTACTAATTAGTCTAAATGATTTTAGGCTTTTGGAAAGTATTTGTAATTTACAAAATATATCTCACTAAGTTAATAGAAATGATGTATAAATAATTCAGTAACTTGTATCTGTATTCACATAAGTTCTTGTAATAGCACTGGATATGAATATTAGATATGAGGGCATAGAGGATGCTGCAATTTCCCTTCCTACTTACCTCATTGCAAAGTAGTTGGGGGCAATTGGCAGATATAGCACATGCTGCTGGCTCCAGTTTCTTCACTTAATCTAATCTGGGGGCACAGAATCATAGCAATAGATATCCGGCTCTTGCACAGACCCAACACACAGAGCTGTGCATACTCACTGGCATGCACACAGACTGTGTCCACATGTAAACACACACACAGAGCATGTGTTAAAGGAGGCAAAGGAGTGATCCCCAAATTATCCACGTGAAGTCACAATGTGTCCATTCAGAGATGCAGCATTCTTTTCCAGTGTCATCTTTGTGTTCATTTCACCACTGTGCTTCTCCATAGCACATATCATAGCTTATTCGTAACACCAGTTAGCTGTGTCTCCCTAAGTACACAAATATCATTGAAAAAAGCCAGAACCTTACAAATGTCAGGCCACGGTATTTTCTACCATGCCTAATACTTCCTTCTTAAAGATATGTCAAAAACTTAACTATTTTATTTATTTTGGGCACCGTCACTTATTCTTTCTAGTGGAAATGTAAATGAGAAGTTTAAATTTCAGGGCATATATGTAGAAAAATGAGAAACCAAAGTCAACTCACTGAGCAGAATCAATGTCTGGACCTTGGGGAGTGGGTCTCCTCCAGCCTGAATACTCAGGAGTCCCATAACATTTCAATGTTGTTTCTCCCTCACCCTTCCTTCTGGAAGGAATGTTCAGTGAAATATAAACTACAGCCAATTTGTAAGAGAAAATAATACTGGATTTATTCAGCATATGATAAAAAACATATGTATGTCAAGAACAAATTTCATGCTCAGATCCATGGCATTCCTTACAGTTCCCAGAGATTCCTGTGAAATTTCTGGACTCTGGGATATTTTAACTGCTTTAGAAGAAAGCTACTGTTAGACACATGGGCCGTGGCACTAATTATATATCAGAGCTTTGATTTGTTTTAAAATTTTTAATGCTTCAATGAACTCCAGGAGAACATTTAGAGAGATTGCTGGTCATCAGGGAATAAAACTACCAACAAAATCATCCCTAAAGATCTTCCAAATATCTTCCGAAGCAGGAATTTAAAATGTTTTAAAATATAACATCTTATCAACCTTATAACTTAGCAGCAAAATTTCATTTTGAAACACTAAAATTATATGAGGACAAAACTAATCTCAGTAGTGAATGTTTGGATTCACATTTGTGCAGTCTTTGAATCACTGGCATTCATCCTCAGCAGTTAGAGAGCCTTTTCTGAAATTCAATCAACATTGTTTTCCTACTTAAGCGGTATTTGTTTTCAGTTTCAATTTGCTTGTTTGTTTTCCCCAAATTTGTAAGACTGATTGTTTCTTTTCTTTCTTTCTTTCTTTTTTTTTTTTTCATTTTTGAGAAAGTAAGTGACCAAAAGGAATGCCAACAGATTGAATGTGACATCTCTTGGTGAGAGCACTGGCATAGAACACTCATGTAATCTAGAAGAGATTTGACTCATGCTCTAGAGTGTTTTTGTAAAGACACCTCCTGATGAGAACTGCTTATTTTAACGGGATTCATCTAGATAGAGAACACAGAAAACTTCCAAAGACCAGCATTATGATTATGAAAATTGAGCCGTCATGAATGACTTAGTTTACAGAATGGAGAACTGGAGGATGAAACCATGCCCATGCTAGATATAACACCAAGTAGACAGGGCCTTTTCCTTAAGAAAACACCACTTTCTTTCTTTCATTTCTTTTTTATTCTTTTTAAAAATTTTTCTTTTAGTTTTTACAATTTATTCATTATTATATCATGATTGTAGCCCCCTCCTTCATCTCCTTCCAGTCCCACCCAACCTTCCTCTACCCCCATCCCCCTTCCCTAGTCCACTGAAAGGTGGAGTCCTCCTCACCTGCTATCTGACTCTAACTTATCAAGTCTCATCAGGACTGCCTGGATCCTCTTTCTCTATGGCCTGGCAAGGCCGCATCGCCAGGGAAAAGTGATCCAAGATCGGGCAGCCAAGTTCATGACAGAGGCAGCCCCTGCTCCCCTTACTCAAGAATTCATATGGAGACTAAGCTGCCTATTGGCTGCATCTGAGCAGGAGGTCTAAATCCTCTCCATGCATGGTCTTCAGTTGGTGCATCAGTCTCTTCAGGTCCCCCTGTGCCCAGAATTTTTTGGCTTTGTTGTTCTCTTTGTCTGTCCCTTCTGGGTCCTTCTACCCACCTCCCACCCCTTCTTCCATAAGACTCTGCACTCTGCCCAAAGTTTGGCTGTGATTCTCAGCATCTGCTTGGATCCCCTGTTAGGTGGAATCTCTTTCAATTTTAATTTTATTTTGTTCTTCACAATTCATTCAATATGTATCCCAACTGAAGCCCCCTTCCTCAACTCCCCCCAGTCCCACCCTCTGTCCTTACCCCTATCCCCTTCCCCTAGTCCACTGGAAGGGGGAGTTCTCCACTATTGCCATCTGCCCATTGCTTGTTAACTCTCATCAGTACTGCCTGGATCCTCTTCCTCAGTGGCCTGACAAGGCTGCATCATCAGGAGCGAGTGATCAAAGAGCAGTCAACTGAGTTCATGATAGCGGCAGCCCCTGCTCCCCTCCCTCAGAGACCCACGTGGAGACTGAGCTGCCAGCAGAGAAATACAGAAATGCTCAACATCCTTAGTCAGCAGGAAAATGCCAATCAAAACGACCCTGAGATTTCACCTTACACCCATCAGAATGGCTAAGATCAAAAACTCAAGTGACAAAACATGTTGGATAAATATAAACTTGTACAACCACTTTGGAAATGCTTTCTCAGAAAATTGGAAATAGCACTACCTCAAGATCCAGCTATATCACTCCTGGGCATATACCCAAAAGATGCCCCACCACTTTCATGTTCAGGGCTGAGGTCTGAGGTTATTGGGTAGACTGCTTACCAGGCATGCAGGAAGTCCTGGGTTGGATTCCCAGACCTACAAAAAATGTGCATGGTGCTTATACTTGTTACCTCAGCCTGAGAGAAGAGACAGGAGAGTCAGAAGGTTATCTTAGCTGGCTACACAGCACTACGGGTTTGGGGTATCACCGCCCTCTTCCCTCTTCAATGTTTCCATGCTGTAAATATTTGACCTAGGATCTCTTATCCTAATGATGTGACTCTCAGAACAGAAGTGCAGAGTCCTGGTCCAAAACACTGAAGGCTCAGAGAAAAAGACTGCTGGAATAGAAACAAAGGTTAGGAGGCAAGAAAAGAGTACTGAGTACTGAGACTGCAGAAATCATAGCTGGAGATAGGACATTCTAACTCCTGCGTGCCGGCGTGCTGCCTGGACTCGGTAAGAGAGTAATTTTCGATATCTGACGAGTACTGTCATTAGAAACTCAGACACATGATATGAGAGAAGAGTGCAGGCTGAGACATGGGTACAGACAATGCTCTTTGTGCTCATGGAGAGCAGCCTTTCCCACAGGAGGGAAGCCATCTTGATGGCTTCTAAGGTTGTTTTCTATACAAAACCCTTGGGATTTCTATTAAAGACTAAAGAGAAGAGAAAAGATAATGGAATGATTAGTGCGATTTGTAATATTTTCCTAAGAAGTGTATGAAGTTTCTTTATGTTATTGCATGGAGGAGGAGTCAGACACATTGTTCTCTCTCTCATTCTCTCTCTCTCTCTCTGTCTCTGTGTGTATGTGTTTTTGTGCATGAAACAGAGAGCAGTGAGACTGCCAGAGAATTTAGGAATATTTAAAAGTTGTGACTCGGACTTAAAAACTTTGGTCATCTGTGTACATGCTGTGGTTGTTTAACTTGGGGTGATAGTGGGACTTCTCACCATTGGAAAGCAGGTGTCTCTGAGTCTTTTGCCTGCTCTTGAGATCCTTTTTCTCTTACTATGTTACCTTGTCCAGCCTTCATATAAAGTTTATGCCTAATCTTATTTTATCTTGTTATGCCATGTTCAGTTGATATTCATGGGAGGTCTGCTTTTTCCTTAAAGGGGACCTAGGGATCAGTAGATCTGGGGGAGAGGGAAGGTGGATGAGGACTTCCAAGAATGGAGGGAAGGGACACTAGAGTAGGGATGTACTGTATGAGAGAAGAATGGACAAACAAGACAAAACAAATAAGCTCTAACTCTGCAAAGCTTGTGGTTTACTTTGAACAGCAGTCCTGAGCTGTGAAACAATGTCTGAAATATTCCTTCCTTCCTTCTTTATACTGTATTTCAGAACTGTATTTCTTCACTATGCCACACACACACACAAATGTGCTCTTGCCTTAAGAGTGTTAGATTTAACACATATGGATATAGGATGCCTAATTAAAGGATTTCAAATTTGAAGAAAAAAATGTCATTATAAACATTATTCTATGTACCTGGCATATACTCAAACTAAACAAAACAAAAACTAAACTAAACTACCCTGATCTGAAATTCAGAGTTGAACATGTGCCTATTTTTCTGTGATCATGCTGTCTGGCCTCTGGTTTGTGCTTCTGTGGGTGGTCTGTTTGACAGACATTTTCTGAATGATTTATGCTGGTTAGAATCCCGTGCTCCTCAGGCCCACAAGCTTTCAGAGCCACTCACACTTCTCCTAGACATAGAGATTTTGCATCAGTGACATATCACAAAACCAGGACAGCAGAAAATCCTGGTGACAGACATGAGTAACTTGCACTGCACACGTGATGATGTCCTCATTGTGTAGAGTTCAGATGTCTGTCAAAGAAACAGAAAGGAGACAGAGTGTGTCAACCCTTCCCACTAAAGTTCTACAGTGGAGAACTGAGACCTTTGGACAAAAATTCTTACTCTGCCAAATACAAACTGGGTGGGTAGAGACAGGCTGTTGAACTTGGCATGTATGATGTACATACGTATGCACGTATGTGCTCAGGTATGCTTGCCTATTGTGCTTCATGTGTAGGCTTGAGATCAACATTGAGTGTCTTCCTTTACCACTCATTTTTCATCTTCTTTTTGAGGACAGGGTCTCTCACTGAACCCATCATTTAAGCTAGACTGGCTCCCTAGAAAGATCCCAGGGTCTGCCTGTCCTTCCACCCCACTGCCAGGATAACAGATGCTTGCCATCATGCCTGGCTTTTACATAGATGCTGGAGTTCTTAGCTCTAGACCTAATGCTCAAATAGCAAGCACATTAGCCACTGAGTTTGTCTCTCCAGCCCCAACCTTTTGAACTTCTCTGAGGTTTTTTTTTTTTTGTCTTTTACTTTTTAATCAGAGATAATGATAGATAATAATAGTTACTACTGAGGCAGTGGGGGGTTAAATGAAATAGAACATACAGAGTTCTTAGCAAAGCACAATATTTGCTGTTTCTATTGCCACTTTTCCTGTTGCTACCTCTAGCCTGTTAACTACCCTGGCAATGTGTGTAAGGCACTGGGGCAGACATTATAAAGCAATTGTTAAAGAGCTCACAGGCAGTTTGGATACAGACCAGCTCTTAAGGAAATAAAAAACAATACAAGCCAGTGTGCCCCAAGTGCCAAATGAAGGCCACAGATGGATAAGCCGCAGGAGAACAGCGGAAGAAGGTACATTGGCCACATCTCCAAGAGCACGTGAGGGTACAATGGGATCTCCTACCATCTTCCCTGGGAACTTTCCTCTAACAGACACTTCCAAATGCAGGTTACTGATTGCTGTTATGACTAGCCCAGCTGCCTCTGCTTCTCTTCCAACTCTACCTTCCGGTCTCTTCACCAGTGAACACCAGTGTGCTCCCGGGAATCACCAATCACCTCCTTCAGGTTATATCAGAAGGCATGTTGTTCTCTGTACCTTCCTAAACACATCTGAGACTCTGTTGCTCCTGCATATGTTCTTTCTTTCAGTATGTATATGTACTGACCTGCATGCCTCTCTGCACATCCCCAAGATTTACTGTTCCATCTTGAAACTCATTTTTATACTTACCCTTTAGATCATTTGTATGAGTGCTTTTTGTTTGTTCTCCACAAATATGTTATCTCCTCTAAATCAACTAGAGCCCATAAGTCAAACAAACAAAGAAACAAACAACAACAACCAAACAGCCCATCATCATAATTACATAGCACTGAGAGGACAAGCCTGTTAATACTGTCTGTCAATGAGAGTTTGGCAAGACTATCATTTCATACCACCAAGGAGTTAATAACTTTGGATCTGATGTCACACTTGCATTGCAACAAACCAGGAGAAGCTTAAACCAATGTCATGTTTTCAACTCATTCAATTATTTGGCAAGACTCTGCCTGATGTGTGACATAGGTCTCACTAGTTGCCTGCTTATATTGTTTTAAGTCAGACACTTTAGTAAACTTACAGATGAGAAAGATCACTGTTTTTCTGTTTTCTTATAGTTACATTCATTGACCTGGTTGATACTGGCATTTTATGAAATAAATCTACACAAAAAACCACACAGAAGAACTGCAGAAAACAAGGTAGCATCAGGGATGGTGGGGATTTATGGTAGGATTTTATAATTTATTAGCATAAGAGTGCAGGGACATTCTAAAATATTATTAATAAACCTAATATTGTAGGAAACAGGTGTTCAGTTCATGAACCGCAAACAAATGTTTCTGAAGCACAAGATACAGTTCTCTTTTCTGGGTTTAAAAATGACCAGAACGTAAATTATGGCCTTCACTCAAGTTTCATGTAGTTTGAGAGGGTCTTACTGATATTAGAGCAATAAACCAGTCTATCAAAGTAAGAAACTTGTTTCATGAAACAAGCAGATCAATAGAACTTGAGAGCAAAAGTAACTTGGGCTTTAGAAAAATATTAAAAATGAAGCTTGTGGGCTGGAGCAATGACTCAGTGGTTAAGAGGACTCTTGTTTGATTCTAGATATTCTCCACAGGGCAGTTCATAACTGACTCTAAGTGTGGCTCCAGGGGATCTGATGTCCCTGGTCTCCTCCAGCACCTATCCTCATGTACACAGACAGTCATGTAGACATACAATTAAAAACAAACCTTAAATTTATCCAAAAAACAAAAAAGTGCTCTGCCTGGCAAGCAAATAGGACTTGAATATCAATAAGTAATAAAATAAAACCAACATTTGACCGCTTGTGTTTTGGAATCAAGGCTTAAAGGTGTAGTTCATAAACTGCATCACTGAGATGCTTTCATGTCAGAAGAATCTTTACCAATAGGAATAAAATATGCCACTGATACAAAGCTTCCTCATGCTCAAGGCTTCTGACTATGTGGTGAATGAGGAAGGGTCCACAGTAGTAGGATGCCATGATGGTTTAAGCTCTGTCACTGTCAAGGTCATCAGTTCTTCCATAGGTAAAAACAGAAAGCTAGCAACCTTTTGGTTAGTGCTACTGTTGAGAGAATTCATTGGGTTTGCTTAATACATTCTATACATATGGATAAAAAATAAACCCTAATATTTAAATTATCTAACTAAAAATTATTGGTATCAGTATGATAAAGTAGCCATCTTTGGCAGAAAAAGAAGAACTGTTTCCTCGTGTCTGCCTATATGATCATCTTGATATGAACAAAAACTAGTATTTATTAGCAGATTCAAAAATGGCATTGATGAATGGCAACATAAGTTATCACCTCATTATATCCTTGAGTCTCTATGTACATGAAATAAATAGAAAAATGAACTTCTTAGCATTGTGTTGGATTACTGGTTCTCTAATTGGGGTGGTGGTGGTGCTTTTATATGTGAGAATGACTTAGCTGCATTTGATATTACTGACTAATGTCTGTTACAAGTATTAAATACTTTTAGGTTTATTTCTCCCCTTATACCCAAAGTTATTCCCCAAACTGTAAAATAATTGATTGACATTTCTTCACCTCTTTTTCCATACGGTGTCTTTGTGCTTGTTATTTAACTACCTTGGGCGAGGTTTACACTGTCGATTATGCCTTTTGGAAACAGCCTGTGCAACAAATTTGAAGAATAGTAATGAGAATTCATGTCTCAAGGTGTGTTCTTGTTGTGTTCTTCCTGACTGTGTCTGCACCTCACTAATCATCTGGATTGAAACCAAAACCTACAGAACTGGACTCATGCAGACATATGAAAACCTGCTTCAGCATTGTTTATCAATATCATGTGTTTGTGTTTAAAATGTGTGTTCATTGGTTAGCAAATGCCAGTGTTAGCAAAAATAAGTCAGTTAGTTGTTCATGTTGATGAAGGAAAATCACAGAATGTTTACAGTTTCTGTCCTTTTGATTTTCAAGTTCTCCAGCTGTCTCAGCACAGCACTGTTTTTAATTCTGATATTTTTGGGGAGACTTCATTACACTGACTTAACATGTATGGTAGGGATAGAGAGTTAGACATATAGATGAGTAGAGAGATATAAATATGATAAACAGATTAGTAAGTGTGCAAAAGCTCTTCACTAGAGGAAAGGTGACACTTCCATTTAATGGAGGCCGAGCTATCAAACATCATAGCCACAAACATGTACATGCACATACACATATTCACACACATTCACACTTATAACTGCGCATGCCAACACACACACACACACACACACACACACACACACTATGTAGGCCCAAATCTCATATCTTATAAAAAAAATAACTCAAGATAGGACTAAACATGAACCTAAAAAGATCTTAGAAAAAAACAGGCAAAATCTTGGGATCCAGGGACCAGGCAAAGAATTACTAAGAATTACTAAATTTGAAACCCAAAGCATCTAAAAAATGGAAGATTGCTAAGTTGTATTTTATCATAATTTATAACCGTGACAGGTAAATTTAATTGTCAATTTGACACAGCCTACAATTACATGGGAGAGTTTCAGCCTGGGATCATTTACGTTGGGTTGGCCTGTAGGGCAGGTCTGTGGAGGATTTCCTCAGTTAAGTGATTTGAGGTAGGCTGAGACAGCCTTCTGTGGCAGCACCATTTCCGAGGTGGTGGGTCCTGAATGGTGCAAGAGAGGAAAAATCAGGCTGAAGCGAACACGTAAGAGGTATGTGCACATTCATTTCTCGGTACTCTTGACTCCGGCATGCATTGCGACACGTTCCTTAAGTTCCTGCACTGAGTTCCTGCGCTGAGTTCCTGCGCTGACTTCCCCTCGAGGACGGACTGTAAGGCAGAACCGTGAGCTAAATAAGCCCTTCTCCCCTACACTTCTTTTCATCAAGACATTTTATGACAGCAATAGAAATGAACATTAGACAGTAACGTTTGCTTTCTTTAAAATGATATTGTGAATATGGAACTTACAGAATGGTTAACGTGTACGTGTGTATGCATCTATGTATTAAGACTATTTTCTAGAAGATATAAAGAACTCTCAAAACTCAGCAATAAACATGTTTACGAAATAGCCAAAGATATTTTTTTAAAGAGGCCATTTGGGCCGGGAAGTGGTAGTGTTCGCCTGGTCTACAGAGCTAGTTCCACACATCCAGGGCTACACAGAGAAACCCTGTCTGGAAAAAACAAACAAACTATATGATGGCAGCTGAACCCATGAAAAGATGGTGTCATTAGCTGTTCAGGACATGTGAATTAAAATCACATGAAATATCACTATAAATCTATGGGGAAAGCTCAGTTATAGAGGCCCAAAGAGGATGGTCCGAGAGCAGATGACTGCTGTTCATAGTCTCTGGTGAGAACTCAAACTGCAAACCAATTTTGCTGTTTCATAAAGTAGAAATCGGGAGCCATCGAGAGGGCTCAGCCAGCCCAGTGCTTGCCTGAAAAAGTGAGGACGGGAGACTCATCCACATCACCTTGCCAAAAGCTGGGTAGCATGTCTCCAGAAACCCAGCACTCAAGAGGCTGAGGGAGTGGAGGGTGATGCCAAGTCCAGCCTGGGCTACACAGCAGAACCCTGTTTCAAAAACCTAACAAAACAGCGTAGAAAAGCTATAGTTCCCATCCTGCCCAGAAATTCTGTGCATAAGCATTTATGCTATAGAAGTGAAAACTGCCATATAAAATATTATACGTGGATATTTTATAGTTTTTCAGCAAGCTGAAAACAACTCAGTTCTTTGGTGAGTGAATTAATAAACAATGACAACTCATTCCTGTCACTGAATATTCCTTTGCAATGAAAAACATTGACTTTTTAGTGTCTATATTATATATTAAATATATTATATATTAACATATGTTAAATTATATATGTGTATTTACATAAAACCTAGTTCCATCTCCAGAGAATTATGCCAAGTTAAAACACCCTTAAAAGATCCTGAGTTGTATACTGTATAATTCTATTTACATAATATTTGTGTGCGTGTGTGTGTGTATGTGTGTGTGTGAGCGCGCTGTATTCACAAGTGTGTCTGTGTCCATGTGTATGTGCAGGAGACATGGCCTATCATGAAACCTGGGGCTAACTGCTAGCAAGCCCAGTTATCCTCTCAGCTCTGTCCCTACAAAGTGCTGTGCTAGGGCTACAGGCCTACATGACCATGCTTGGTCTCTTACGTGGCTGCTGCATATTTGAACTCATGTCCATATGACTTGCACTTTTCCTTATTGAGTCATCTCTCCAGACTCTATATAATATTCATGAAATGAAAGGAGTTGTAGAAGAGCAGCTCAGACTAACAATGATAGAAGCTGAGATGGTAGGATGACGCGGACGTCAGCAGAAAGAGGCAGCACAAGGCACCTTGTGCCCATGGAAGTATTCTATATGTTCCTCGAATGGGTGTGAAGATCCTGGGCTGTGACACCATTGTTGTACAAGGTATTGCCAGCATGGGAGACTGTGGGGAGATTTTTCTGTATCATATTTTCCAACTGCATTTAAAATATCAATATTTCAAAATTAAAATCGTCTACAAAACATCAAGGTCTCCTGGACTGCTGTGTCCACCGAAATGACTGAATGTGAGTGTCCTTTATATGCCAGAGACAGTTGCCTGCCCCGTCTGCTGTCTCAAGCCCTTTCTTGCTTTGGCCCAGAAGTGAAAAGTGGTGTTTTCCCCTGATGTCTCTTCCTGCTTGCAGTAACAGAGGAGACAGAATTTCTTTAACGTCCTTGTGCAAATGAGACAGCAAAAAGCAAAAGGAGGAGGATGGAAATCACAAAACTTCAAGAAAAAATTGGGACTGAAAATATAAATTTCTCAGCTTTGTAGGGAAGCTCAAATGGATGCAGATAAATTTGCTTAGAGGAGTGAAACAGAGCAAGATGTGTGTTGCTCTCCTGCACCAGTCCTGCCTCAGGCTGTGACTCTGACCAGGAGGAATCCTGAAGGCTGATGTCTCAGGGTCTGATTCAACAGTGGTAACTGCATCAGGGGCCCATTGAGTTCTGTCTCACCCCTTTGCTATTCAGCCCTGTGACTCTACATTCATCCCAGCTCCAAGGAGCTGAGCTCAGTGGCAGTGAGGGACTCCTTCACCCATCAGGTAATAAAACCCTCTCATGCTGCTTGAAATAAAATAAGCAAGGAGCAGATGGCAAAAGGATAGGCCACGGTGTGTTTAATCTTCCCATGTTTGTGAGGAAGCAATTGTCTTCCTGGCCCCTGAAAACAGAGCAGAGCAAACACTACAGCTGCTATTTCCAGGACACATATGACACTGTTTACATAGGTGATATGGAGGACGTTCTCACCGGACCCTCGTCTTACTGAATCCTCTTCCTTGTGGCAGGGAAGTAAGCTGGCCTGCTTCTCCTGCAAGGCACTCAACAAATGGAGGTTGGATAGCCTGCTCGGTAAACAACTCTGAGCAAAATAATGAGACCAATATTGGACACAGTGATCCCCCTCCCACAAGACCTGGGGTTGCCATGCATACAAAAAGAGCTGCCAGAGCAAAACAGCATGTTAGACAGTTCAGCCCCAGTGCTTAGATGGCCACCATGATGAAAGCATAAGGTGACGAATGCATCATGGAGATTTTATTCCACGTTGGTTGCCAAGCTGCAGGAAGACCACCCCCTCCTTCCAAAAAAATTGACTTTGCCTCCTCTGAAAGGGTGCTTTGCCATTGAAAGCTAGAAGGTTGACTGGAGCCTTTTGCCTGGAATTTATTTCAGTTCAGATGGCGGCTGAGTAGGTTTTAATGATGTGTCAATTACGGCCCATTGCTAACTGCCAGAATAGAAAAACAGAGGAGAAACCTATTTCTGAGAATTCAGTAGAGCTGGGCAATCAGAATGAAAAGTTTTGAGGAATGAAATGCTAGACAGCATCTGACAACAGCTCACTCTAGCAACCGTTCCATTATTTTTAATGGTGGGAGGAAGAAACAGTTTACACATCTGGAAAAGGAACGCATTTAAGTGAAGAAGCTTGGGGATAATCTAGAAGGAAACTAGCACCAAGTCTGACTCCTCTTCGGGTCCTATAGGACCTTAGAGGCATGAGTTCCAAAGAGGGAAAAATGCCGAAGGGGCCACCAAGAGATGAAAGCCATTTCTTTTGAGCACTTAGTTGAGCTCCTGCAATGAACGAAGACTGTGGTAAAGGAACAGGCTTCCCTTCCTTCTTCTCCTGACATCTTTTCTTGATCACTTAGCGCAGCAAACCTTGTCTCTCTGCTTCCCTGACAGCAGACTGAGCACATCCCTGAAAAACGTCACACAATTCTCTCCTGCTCTAATTCACCCAGGCCTTATTTTATCGTCTGCATTTATTCTATGTCCTTGTCACAGAAGTTTCTATCAAGTAGGAACACACATCTCTGGCATTCCATGACTACTTAAAAACCATGGGATTGTATTTAGGTGACCTCATTTGAGGGTAAGTGACCTCGGGGGATTCCCTGAATTCTGCTGCCTCCTACAGAAGATTGTCCTCAATGAAGCCCTGGTGTTCTTTCTGTAATTTGAATTGCTTTCAGAGTAATTAGTGTTAGGCTTTTTAACTGGGTTTATTGAAAACCATATAACATCATGGTCATTAGAAATAAAACCATCCCACACTCTAACAAAAGTAAAGCTTGCAGCTTATCACTCTCGGGGCTCTCACTAAGCTAAGCCAGGTGGGGGTGAAATAGAGGCATCTGGGTAGCCTAGGAAGGATGGAATAGATGTTCAGAGAAATGCTGGCCAGCCACACCAGTGTGCCACCCCCAGGAGAATCCGAGGACATTGGACTCTTATTGAAACCAGTGTGGGAGCTGGGATGGGGTGGTGTCTGCCTTTCCAGGGCTTCCTGGACCCTGTCCCCCAGAGCTTCATCCTGTGAAGAGCTGCCCTTGCTCAGACTTGTCTGATCAGAGTCTATCGCTTCACTAAAAATAAGAATCCTAAGGTAATATTTCTTTCCCTGGATAAGAATCTTTGAGTCTCTTCGGCAATGGCTCTCTGAGACGATAGAGATGACATCTCTGATTTCAATAGGAGAAAATGCACACAGGATTTCCAGCACAGTTTTTCCTCTCAGATGACTAAGGAGGTAATCATCAAAGCCAAGGGTCCCGAGCCTGTGCCAAGAGTTGTCTTTTTCTAGGAACGCTCCTGCCCAGAGTGCAGTGCTCTTAGTGCCGTCAATAAAGAGACTGTGTGGAGGGGCAAGATGGCGGCGCCGGGAGGACTCTCATTCTGAGCAGCAGCACAGCAGGATCAGCACAGTGACCAGCAATCAGAACTCTCGGCCATAAAACACAGTCATTGTGTTTCCCAGGTGAGAGGATACCCCACGGTGGGGGATTCAATCAGCCTTTAACTCACCCGGCTAAACCGCGGAAGAGATCCCCGTTCTACCAGACTCTTGGCTGCCTGCCGCCAGCCCCAGCCCCAGTCCAGAGCCACAAGCCAGTGTCTCTGGTCACGGTCCCAGACTGAACCTTGGGCACCACACTATCAGAGACTGGAATTTTCAGTCGAGAGATAACCCCAGGGTACAGGAAACGATTGGGACCGGCCTTAGGTCACCCAGACATCCCCTGGAAAAGACTCGGGCGGGTTCCACGGACACCCCAGGAGCCAGCCCGGAGCCAGAGCCGGGGACCCAGGTTCCAGCACAGAGCCCTGCCTGCCTGCGCGCCTGATTTGCCACCGGAGATAGAAACGGCGGGTCTGATCTCAGAGCACTCAGCTCACCCCAACCTGAAAAGGTCCCCGGAAAATTACCCAGCTTCGGGAGGCACTCAGGCTCCCAAAAGCCGCAAAGGCAGACACAGGCAGTTTCTGCACACCAGACAGCTGGCAGAGACTGAGCCGCCATCACATAGCTGTGCTCGAGGCACAGGCAGTTTCTGCGGCCAGCCAGCGGGCAGACACTGAGCAGTGTGCACCAGGGCAAAAAAAGACCCTGGGAGTCCGTGTCTCCAGAGAATGCACGGGGAAGGAAGGAAACTGTACTGACCTAAATCACCCAATCCTTCCCTAGAAAAAGTCTAGCAGTCTAGTGGGGCCGAGGCGCCAGCACTCAGCTGTGCTCCAGACACAGGCACAAACAGTTGAGGCACGCCTGATGTCCAACTGGGTCACAGCAGCTGATCATTAAATTTACAACAAGAAACCCAGAAACAGGGCAGCTTCCCTCAGGACTTCCCTGGGTGAGAGGAGAACCCTCTTGACTAACAAAGACCACAGTTACCACTCAGGTCTATATCCCTGAGGTGAGCAACTCCTGAAAAAAGACCAGCCATCCAGGGACTATACCCAAAAAGCTGAGAAGACATCCTTCAGGAAAAACCAGCTTTCTGCAAAGAGGATTCTCTCCACCACAGGATCCCCAAGAACCACCAGAAAATAACCCCAAACACCTAAGATAACACAATGGGTAGAGGCCAGCGTAAAAGCTCAAGCAACAAAAGACAGAAAAATATGGCATCTCCAGAACCCAATTACCCAGGGGCAAGTAGCCCTGGACACCCCACCATAACTGAAATCTAAGAAGATGACCTAACAAGTATGCTCATGAAGATGATAACAGAGGAAACAAATAAGATTCGTAAAGACATAGAGGAAGATAAACCCAAACAGAATATTGCCATCCATAAAGAAATAAAGGAAGCTGCAGCCAAACAGTTTATGGCCTTTAGAAAGGAAATGCTTAAAACACTGAATGAAATGATAGAAACAGAGTTGAAGGAACTAAAAGAAAAACAAGAAAGTACAATCAGACAGGTGATGGAAGTAAACAAAACAACTCAAGACCTGAAGATAGAATTGGAAAAATTAAAGAAAACACAAATGGAAGAAATAATGGAAAGGAAGAATCTAGGGAAGAAAACAGGAACTACAGAGGTAAGCATAACCAACAGACTACAAGAGATGGAAGAAAGAATCTCAGGTGTAGAAGATACAATGGAAGAAATCGATGTATCTGTCAAAGAAAATGTTAAATCTGAAAAATTCCTGACACAGACCATCCAAGAAATGCAAGACAATATGAAAAGACAAAACCTAAGAATAATAGGTATAGAGGAAAAAGAAGACTCCCTTCTCCAAGGCCCAGAAAATATTTTCAACAAAATCATTGAAGAAAATTTCCCCAAGCTAAAGGAGAGGCCAATTAGAATACATGAGGCCTACAGAACACCCAACAAATTTGACCAGAAAAGAAAATCCTCCCGCCACATAATAATCAAAACAGTAAGTATACAGAACAAAGAAAAAATACTAAAAGCTGCAAGGGAAAAAGGCCAAGTAACATATAATGGCAAACCCATTAGAATCACACCTGACTTTTCAACAGAGACTATGAAAGCCAGAAGGGCCTGGACAGATATCATGCAGACCCTAAGAGAACACAGATGTCAGCCCAGGCTACTATACCCCGCAAAACTCTCAGTCCTCATAGATGGAGAAAACAAGATATTCAATGACAAAAACAAATTTCAACAATACCTACAAACAAATCCAGCATTACAGAAGACACTGGAAGGGAAAATACAACCCAAGAAAGCTAGCTACATTCAAGAAAACACAGGAAATAAATAACCTCACTGCAGTAAAACAAAAAGCAACCAAGCACACAACCTGATGACCACAGCCAACATCAAAATCAAGAGATCTAATAGCCACTGGTCATTAATCTCTCTCAACATCAATGGACTCAACTCTCCAATAAAAAGACACAGATTAACAGAATGGATACGTAAACAAAACCCAGCAATCTGTTGCATACAAGAAACACACCTAAGACACAAAGATAGACATTACCTGAGGGTAAAGGGTTGGAAGACGACTTTCCAAGCAAACGGACCCAAGAAGCAAGCAGGAGTAGCCATTCTAATATCTGATAAAATAGACTTTCAACCAAAATTAATCAAAAGAGATGGGGAAGGACACTTCATACTCATCAAGGGAAAATTCCACCAGGAAGACATCACAATCCTGAACATTTATGCCCCAAATACAAGGGCACCCACATTTGTGAAAGAAACATTGATAAAATTTAAAGCACATATAGATCCACACACATTAATAGTGGGAGACTTCAACACCCCACTCTCAACAAAGGACAGGTCAACAAAACAGAAATTAAACAAAGAAACAATGTCTCTGACAGAGGTCATGAATCAAATGGACCTAACAGACATTTACAGAACTTTACACCCAAACACAAAAGAATTTACCTTCTTCTCAGCACCTCATGGAACCTTCTCCAAAATAGACCATATAGTGGGTCGCAAAGCAAGCCTCAACAGATACAAGAAGATTGAAATAATCCCTTGTATCTTGTCTGATCACCATGGAATAAAGCTGGACCTCAACAATAACAGAAATAGCAGAAAGCCTACACACACATGGAAACTGAACAACTTGTTACTAAATGACAGCTGGGTCAGGGAAGAAATAAAGAAAGAAATTAAAGTCTTTCTAGAAACCAATAAAAATGAAGATACAACATACCCGAACTTGTGGGACACAATGAAAGCAGTGCTAAGAGGAAAGTTCATAGCACTAAGTGCCTTCAAGAAGAAATTCGAGACAGCTCATTCAAGCACCCTAATGGCTCACTTAAAAACCCTAGAAAAAGAAGAAGCAGACACACCAAGAAGGAGTAGACGGCTGGAAATAATCAAACTCAGGGCTGAAATCAATCAATTGGAAACAAATAAAACACTTCAAAGAATCAATGAAACCAAGAGCTGGTTCTTTGAGAAAATGAACAAGATCGACAAACCCTTAGCCAGGCTAACTAAAAGGCAGAGAGACACCACCCAAATCAACAAAATCAGAAATGAAAAGGGGGATATAACTACAGACACTGAGGAAATCCAAACAATCATTAGGACTTACTTCAAAAGTCTATATGCCACAAAATTTGAAAATCTAAATGAAATGGACAATTTTCTTGATTGATTTGACTTACCAAAGCTGAATCAGGACCAGGTAAATCAACTAAATAGTCCTATATCCCCCAAAGAAATAGAAGCGGTCATCAAAAGTCTCCCATCCAAAAAAAGCCCAGGACCAGATGGCTTCAGTGCAGAATTCTACCAGACCTTCAAAGAAGAGCTAACACCAATTCTCTTCAAACTATTCCACAAAATAGAAACAGAAGGAATATTACCAAATTCATTCTATGAAGCCACAGTCACCTTGGTACCTAAACCTCACAAAGACTCAACAAAGAAAGAGAATTTCCGGCCAATCTCCCTTATGAACATTGATGCAAAAATACTTAATAAAATACTTGCAAACCGAATCCAAGAACACATCAAAGATATTATCCACTATGACCAAGTAGGCTTCATCCCAGGTATGCAGGGTGGTTCAATATACGGAAATCCATCAATGTGATCCACCATATTAACAAACTGAAAGAAAAAAAAAACCACATGATAATCTCCCTAGATGCTGAAAAAGCCTTTGACAAAATCCAACATCCATTCATGTTCAAAGTATTGGAGAGATCAGGGATACAAGGCACATATCTAAACATAGTAAAGGCGATATACAGCAAGCCTATAGCCAACAGCAAACTGAACGGAGAGATACTTAAAGCAATCCCACTGAAATCAGGGACAAGACAAGGCTGCCCACTCTCTCCATATCTCTTCAACATAGTGCTGGAAGTCCTTGCTAGAACAATAAGACAGTTGAAGGAGATCAAGGGGATACAAATTGGAAAGGAAGAAGTCAAATTATCACTATTTGCAGATGATATGATAGTATACATGAGTGACCCCAAAAACTCTACCAGGGAACTTCTACAGCTGATAAACACCTTCAGCAAAGTGGCCGGATACAAAATTAACTCAAAAAAAATCAGTAGCCCTCCTGTATAAAAAAGAAAAAAGGGCTGAGAAAGAAATTAGGTAAACAACACCCTTCACAATAGCCACAAATGACATAAGGTACCTCGGAGTAACCCTAACCAAGGAAGTCAAAGACTTGCATGAAAAAAATTTCAAATCTCTGAAGAAAGAATTAGAAGAAGATATGAGAAGATGGAAAGATTTCCCATGCTCATGGCTTGGCAAGATTAACATAGTAAAAATGGCCATCTTACCAAAAGCAATCTACAGAGTCAATGCAATGCCCATCAAATTACCAACACAATTCTTTACAGACCTGGAAAGAAAAATTCTCAACTTCATCTGGAAGAACAAGAAACCCAGAATTGCTAAAACAATCCTCTACAATAAAAGATCTTCCGGAGGTATCTCCATCCCTGATCTTAAGTTGTACTATAGAGCAACAGTTTTAAAAACTGCATGGTACTGGCATAGAAACAGAATGGTGGATCAATAGAACCAAACAGAGGACCCAGAAATAAACCCACACACTTATGGACACCTGATCTTTGACAAAGACACCAAAACCATACAATGGAAAAAAGATAGCATCTTCAACAAATGGTGCTGGTCTAACTGGATGTCTACATGTAGAAAAATGAAAATAGATCCATACTTGTCACCCTGCACAAAACTGAAGTCCAAGTGGATCAAAGACCTCAACATAAAACCAGACACATTAAATCGGCTTGAAAAAAAAAGTGGGAAATACCCTAGAACTCATTGGTACAGGGGAAAACTTCCTGAACAGAACACCAACAGCACAGGCTCTAAGAGCAACAGTCAATATATGGGACCTAATGAAACTGAAAAGCTTCTGTAAAGCAAAGGACACCGTCATCAAACAAAGCCACCGCCTACAGATTGGGAAAAAATCTTCACCAAACCTTTATCAAATCAAAACAACCCTGAGATTTCACTTTACACCCATGAGAATGGCCAAGATGAAAAACTCAAGTGACAACACATGCTGGAGAGGTTGTGGAGAAAGGGGAACCATTCTCCACTCCTGGTGGGAATGTAAACTTGTACAATCACTCTGGAAATCAATCTGGCGCTTTCTCAGACAACTAGGAATAGCGCTTCCTCAAGATCCAGCCATACCACTCCTAGGTATATATCCAAAAGAGGCTCAAGTACACAAAAAGGACATTTGCTCAACCATGTTTGTAGCAGCTTTATTTGTAATAGCCAGAAGCTGGAAACAACCCAGATGCCCCTCAACTGAAGAATGGATGCAGAAACTGTGGTACATCTACACAATGGAATATTACTCAGCAATGAAAAATAAGGAAATCATGAAATTTGCAGGTAAATGGTGGGATCTGGAAAGGATCATCCTGAGTGAATTGTCCCAGAAGCAAAAAGACACACATGGTATATACTCACTCATATAGACATACAACATAGGACAAACCCACTAAAACCTGTGCATCTAAAGAAACTAAGCAAGAGAGAGGACCCTAACTAAAATGTCCAATCCCCATCCGGAAAGGCAAAGAGGATGGACATCAGAAGAAGAAGAAAACAGGAAACAACCTAGGAACCTACCACAGAGGGCCTCTGAAAGCCTCTGCCCTTCAGACTATCAAAGCAGATGCTGAGCCTGATGGGCAACTGTTGGGCAGAGTGAATGGAATTTTAGGTAAGAACTGGGAAATAGTAAGAGCTGGAGAGGACAGGGTCTCCACAAGGAGAGCAACAGAACAAGAAAATTTGAACACAGGGAACTTCCCAGAGACTCATACTCCAACCAAGGACTATTCATGGAGATAACTCAGAACCCCTGCACAGATGTAGCCCAGGGCAATTCAGAGTCCAATTGGGTTACATAGTAATGTGAAGAGGGACTGCCTCTGACATAATCTGATTGGCCTGCTCTTTGATCACCTACCCCTGTGGGGGGGAGCAGCCTTACCAGGCCACAGTAGAGGACGATGCAGCCACTTTTGATGTGAACTGACAGACTAAGATCAGAAAGGAGAGGAGAACCTCCCCTATCAGTGGACTTGGGGAGTGGCATGCAAGCAGAGGGAGGAGGGAGGGTGGGATTGGGAGGGGAGGAGGGAGGGGCTTATGGGGGGATGTAGAATGAATAAAGTGTAATTGATGAAAAATTTTTAAAAAAAAAAGAAAAGAAAAGAAATCAGATCTTAATTTTGTTCTTTAGAGGCTGGCCATTTAATCTCCCTTCCACAGATACATAAGTGGCCACAGAGGTGGACTTTGCAGCCAGGCCTGAAGATACCTGATAAGCAAGGGGCAGATGAAAGGGGAGAAGGTCCTCCCCTATCAGTGGACTTGGAAAGGGGTAGGGAGAAGATGAGAGAAGGATGGTGGGATTGGGAGGGAATGAGGGAGCGGGATACAGCAGGGATACAAAGTTAATTAAGTGTAACTAATATCAAAAAAATAAAATTTTAATTAAAAAAAAAAAGAGACTGTGTACTTCATGGTTGCCCACCACACAGACTTCTCCTTAAAGGGACCTGGACCCACACTTCTCATGTGCTAAGTTCTGGGGTTGCACACAATTCTGACACCCAACATGGTTTCAGACCTGCTGTCCTGTTATCCATGCTTGTCATAGCAGTGTCACTCCATGAGGAAGTGAAAAGCAAAAGTAACCAGAACTCAGGGGTCACACCCTTTGGGTTTCTCCAAGTGTCCTCAGGGCGGCTCTATTGCACAGGCTTTATTCTTTCTCCGCTTGGGTAAAGAATTTGAAGTTTAGAGGTCATGGGGTGGATTGTTCGAGATGGACTCACTATTGTGGAGTGTCTTTTTGAGTCTCAAGACTCCTATCTAGAGCTTGATTCCAAAGCTCATTTAATGAAATCAGATGGATTGGAGAATCACAGTGTTTGGGGCATAAACTTTTTGTTTACATTGAGAACAAAGACAAATTAACAGATTCTGGACTCTAGGGACAAAGGACGGCAGGGGACTCTGGATGCCAAGTCTCAGCACTACCCTCTCTATACACACGAGTCTAAAGCTGTGGAAACTGAGTGTATCCTTTCATAAGTGGTTCAAAGTTCATTTATACCCTGGGATTTTCCCCTTCACATGTGTGGAAACCCCTCAGACTGAGTGTCCTTGGAAGGAAAGATAATGTTTCTAGTGGAATGCAGACAAGACTGTTTGTATGTATGTTATTTCAAAATAGGTGTTTATTATAAAATTATAAATATTGAAAACAATGTTAAACACATTGAATACAGATGAATAGAAGCCACTGTCAAAACTCATTCCAAAACACTTTCTCAAGCCTGGCACCACAAATATTTTGCTGTTTGTGCTTTCTTGTAAATACATGCACAGACTCAATTTATTTATTTTTTTATTTTTGAAAAAAAAAACAGTATAAAATTTTTTTCAACCAGTTATTTTCTTCTTAACAATAATTGTGCATATCTGTACATGCAAATAGACAGTAGTACAGAGACTTAATCTCTACACAGATAGGTGACAGAGTTCTGTTTCTTATCTGTTGTTTCCTCTTCACCCTCCCCCAACCCTCAAATCCAGAGCCATCCCCAAGCGAAGCGGTCTGTGATGAGCTGAAGTATTTAGTAAGCTAATGTGTGCTGTCCGCAGCAGGAGGGCTGCACAGCTCAGCTGATGAGAGATGAGCTGCCTGAAGCAATCTTTTAATGGCAACTAATTTCCCATGTTTGATTCTCAGCTTAGCCAACTCAAATGTAGTTCAAGCGTGACAAGGCATTTGTGGCACCTTTTGATAGTTTTCTGTCTGAGAAGCCAAACAATGTGTTCAGAGCCCTGGTGACCCTCTGAGATCTTGTCTTGATGATTTCAGACCTATCTTTGTTCAGCTGTGGTCAGTGATCTTATTTAAAAAAAGTTTAAGGACAAGTGCCTTCAACTGGAGCTCTGTCTCATTTTAATTCTGTTTTTGGATATGCTCGTGATGAGAATTATTGGACAACAAAATTTATAAATGTCAATGAAGATTCTTTAGGGAAATTGTCTATCTTAGTGGTTTCATTTTGTCTCTGTTCCCTCCAAGAGGTTTGGAATCCATTGGTCTTTTAAATTCCTAATGCATTTAAAGTATCTAATGTGTATTAAGCTCCTCCATCTTTGCCTTAAACAAATCCTATTACTCTGTGAGTCTATCCTATTACACAGTGATTACTGAACAGAGCTCAACTTAATTGGATATGATCATGTCCTGGTATGAAGAATTATCTGGGAAAGTTGCTATTTTTTGTTGCTGCCAGAAGCTCTATTTTATATGTAATTGAAGAAATATCTATAGATATTGTGTGTTGTTTTAATCAAATGTCTCTAACTTTTTCTTAGCCACAATAGATTCTGCAGAGGATATTTTCAAAGACCATTTGGATGCAAGTTACATAGGTAGCGAGACAGGGAAAGGGTGGTTTACTGAACACTAGTGCCCTGGTCTTTTCTATAAGTTTATGCACAATGTGTGACCATGTATCTATGAGTACAAACTTGTACACATAGGCTTAAGACATTTGTGTTATAGGAAACACCTCCTCTGCCTATATCCCCACCTCCCTCCTGTCTTACATCCTGCTTTCTAGGAGACAGAAATGTGGATATGTTTTCACTGTACTAGATTGCTCTTTTTTTTTTTTTAATTCTGAGATAATCTCACCAGTTGGGCTGAAATGGAAATCTCAATACAATTTGCAAAAGACTGGTCTGCTAAATGAAGAATTTTAAGACTCAGGGAAAAAAAAAGTCAGTAGATTATTGGGGGAAAAATAGTGAGCTTATTTCCAAGCATTATCTTTCACACAAACCTAGACTTGAGGGAGTCACTATAGCTCTATAGAAAGACCTAAGATCAATGTTTACTTTAGAGAAATAGCAGGTCAGAGGGGCCTCTACCTCCATCTTCTCTAGAATCAACTCTAAACAGTTTCCAGTGACTCTTTAGAAGAATTAGTTGTCCAGCTTGAAAAACACCCTCCCTTAAGAAATTCCATGAGTCTCTGGAATATCCCGAATTCTACGAACTGTGAAGTCACATTCACTGCGTGAAAAGCTCTGGTGTCCAGAATGTCTTGTTTTGAACTTCAGTCCTACTGCATGCTTTTGTTACACACTGGGCAAGTGAGGTGACCTTTTGAAACCTATTTCTTTACCCAGTAAAAGTGAGATAATAGTAACAGCCGTCACGTAAAGCTGTCATGATGACTGACTCCTGCAAAGCATTCTTAGATCAGTGCTTGAGACAATATATTCATTGTTGACATTTCTAGTTACTGTATTATTTAAGTATTGTACTGTTCTATAATTAGGCATAATTTTTAGGACACAGCGTTTTAGAAATGTGATCAGGTTTTTCTGGTATACTAATGTTCCCTCTCAGTTAGATGACAGTTTCATGTAATCGCCACCAGAAATTAGACCGCAGGCATTCCAAATCCTAGAACAGCTTTTTCATTCAGAAATGTCAATGTTTCTTTGCTGTTTTTTGTTTTGTTTTTCATTTGGCTCTAATAAGAGTAAAATTAATTCACTCTTAAATGCAGGTGCTTTGTGGCTTATTAATGATGACACAACAGGTAATTTAATGATTCAAAAGGTGTCAAAAGTTGCTGTGTCAAAGGAAGATTGGCATTAAATAGTTTTTAAAGGGTAGGAATACATCATTGTGAGTAGCAGATGACCTTCATAGTCCATGAAGTTGAAATATTATTTTGTAAGCTGTCCTGGGTTTTCCTCATTACAGTGACTAATACCACAGGCAGCTGAATATAAATTTAAGAACCAACATGAGTATCCGACAATAAAAGACTGGATTAGAAATAGTGGTACAATGAAAAAAATTTCAGCCATAAAGATGAACAAAATTGTGTTGTATATAGAGAAATGGACATAATGGAAAATAATCTTATTAAACAAAGTAAGCCAATACCAAGCAAACCTAGTACATATTTTATCAGTTTGGCTGTTAGTTTTTTATAGAGATATGAAAAATCATGGCTGTACCTAAGTCGTGAAAGTAGAAGTGGAACTATCGAACTGTCAAGGGAAACAAAGGAAATCATCAAAAGGAGGAAGGATGAGGGGGGCAAGGCACTGTGGTATGAGGGGATACACTCAAACATATAACATATGCTTCTTAGTCATTGTTCTACTAGTGTGAAGAGATGCTATGACCAAGACAACTTGTAAAGGAAGGTGTGTTAAGTGGGGCCATACTTACAGTTTCAGAGGGTGAGTCCATGACCATCTGAGCAGGAAGCATAGCAGAAATTGGGCAAGCATCATGCTTAAGAAATAGTTGAAATCTTAAATCTGATACACAATTAGCAGGTAGGGGGAGAGAAGGAAGACTAGGCCTGGTGTGAGCTCTTTAAACCTCAAAGTCCACTCCCAAGACACACCTCCCTCAACAAGGTCGCACCTCCTAATCATTCCTAAATGACCCACCAAATGTGAAGCAAGTTTCAAATATAAAAGCCTGTGGGGACCATTCTCATTCAAACTTCCACAAGAGGCTTGTATAAAAATGCCCTATGTAACATCATACCTTATACAATGAATGCACTGGATAAAATGTTTGTTTTTTTTTTAACTAAAATTAATTAAATTACAAGATACTGTTTCTGAACATTCATTAACTCTACTTGAAATGCTCAGTAACCACATACGGCTAGTGACAAACCCTGTTGGACAGTGTGTAGGTGATGAGGTATTTCCATCATCATAGGGAGTTCTATACCACCCGACTTCATGGAGTACAGGAGGAAACTGTCAGCTTCCAGACTTACTCTGTGCTTACTCTGCAGGTCTCCACCGCTCGAGAGTATTTACACTACCTAGATTAAAGCAGCTTCACCGCTTTTCACGTTTGGAAAACCAGTTGCGTTTTGATCTAACCCTTTGGCAGTCTAAAGGAAGCCAATGAACTTGGCTGAGATGACTTCAACTAAGTTGGGTTACCTTTCACCTAGTGATGGCAAAAGCAGAGTCTAAGTTGTCAGTCCTGCCTAGCGGAGGAGTGGACAAGGCTCGAGCAGAGGCACACTAAGAGGTGTGGCCCTGGGTAGACCTTGGCCGAAGAGGAATGTAAGAACGGTTGAGTTGGCATTCAAGGTTCTAATATAAGATATAGTTGTCAATAGACAGATTCACTGTTCATATGAACAAGATCGTCACCTTCATTTTGAAGAACCAGTTTGTATTTTTAACTAAGTGTTCAAGTCTGCATGTCTTGGATTGAAAGAGTAGACACATGGGATTTTGACACCTGTGTGCTTGTATGTGTTATAGCTTCAAGTGACAAACATAAACAAATAAGCACTTTTGCTAGCTTGGTCAGATAGTGTATTTTTCTCTTAAACTAGTGACTTGTGCTGTTTCATTAGCAAAAAATGCACTTCACACGTCAACCCACAATTCTAATAAGAACAGCACCAATATAACATGACAACAATTATTTTATTTTTCAAGCCGGGGTGCGACGGATATGAAGCAAATAGTGCATTTGTTTTGTTATCCCTCAAAAGCTCACCTGGCATATGCCAATCAGGTAATTGCTTGTGCAAACGGATCATTAGGTGCACAATTACCTCATTTGAAACCCAGATTCAGGGCTGAGTGGAAGCAGTCCCTGCATGTGCCATTCTGTGGGTATACTAATCATTACCCCCAATGTGGAAAAATTAGCCCTGGAAGTCTCTTCCCACCTAGGGCTTGCTGTTGCCTTCAGTGATGGTACCCATTAAAATCAAGCAAACATGATGTGTTTTCTGGACATAAACAATTAGTTAGTTTCTGTCATGGAGATCGGGTAAACATATGCATAAAATTAAGTGATGTATGCAAACTTCACCTCATTTAATCCAGGCGGGGTGGTTCTCTCCTTCCCTCAGGCTTCAGCTGACGTTCAGTTTCATAACTGTTTGCAGAGAAATGATGAAGGATTTTTAAAATTTTTATTTATTTATTTTTTTCTTTTCCAAATACATTTGGCAAGATCTTCCAAGCTGTCTCCTTTATGGCAGAATATTGTCCCTGGCCCATTTATATGCTAATCACTGAAGTGTTACCTTTTACTGACGAGTATTTACATGTTAATTAACTTTGGAAGGATGGTTAGAAATACTAGTTTGCCCTGTTTATTGTGATAAAGGGGATGCTTTTTCTTTTCAAGAAGAGAACAAAAACAGTATCATAAAAGGAAATTATTTAATTACCTCCCTCTAAGGATGAAAAAATATGTTTTGCAACCTTTTTTCTCTGTAGAGAAATCTTTCAGATGTGACCTGAGGCACAAAAAGAGCAGAGAGAGTCATATATATATATATATATATATATATATATATATATATCTCACATCTGGTGCAAGAAGAATCTAGGTCAGTGATAGTGAAAGGGCTGGAGGTGGGGAAGGGGTAGAGAAACAAGCTTGGGAAATTTATGTGCTAATTGAAAATACCTGAGAATGAACTGATTATGAAAATCTATATGAATAGGTTAGAAATAGTCTCTTGCTTTCTTACTATATTATACTGAATGGGGAGGAACCTGAGTGCTATGACGACGCCATGAAAACATTGAAGGGTAAACAAGCAAACAAACAAAATAACCAAAGTTGTAGTCAATGCTGTTAAAAGAACACAAGAATACTTTAAATTTAATGAGCAAAAGGAATCTTTACTGTCACTGGAAGCCTCTCAAACGAGAGGAAGATACAGTAAAATGTATTCATTGTTAACTATGTATAAAGATGCTTATAGAAACAGATGATTTAGTGATGGCTAGCTAGGATATTACAGTATTACCAGTAGCCACTGAGGATAGATATCAGGGCTTCACTGAAGTCCATCAAAGGAAAGCTATTATTCTCTGGAAAAAAATAAAATGAAAATGAAATAAAATCTACTTTTGACTCTGGGTAAAGACATGGCATTAAGGCATTCTGATTTGCTTCAAAGATTAGAATATTATATACTACTGTCTCATCAGAGTTAATCTACCTGGATCTGCCAATTACCTGGACAAGAGACCACAGGAAGGCTAATTCACTTGATTCCATGCAAAACAAAAAAAAAAAAAAAGGGGGGGGGGAGGAATAATTATCCCTTTGATGAAATAAAGAATTATCCACACTAAATGATATAAACATAAAAAGATTGCCAAAATTCTGCCAGAAGTCTTCTAGAAGGGACAAACAATTTCAGCAAAGTGACAGAGTACAAAATCAACTTACAAAAATCAATAGCCTTTCTCTACACCAAAACTAATGACACTGAGAAAGAGATCATAAATAAATTCTCTTTTACAATACCCTGAAACACAGTAAAATATTTTGGAATAAATGTACACAAGGAGGTGAAAGACTTCTTGTTAGGAACAATAAAATGATGATGTACACAACAGATATTATATGATAGAGGTTTATTAGATTGAGATGAAGAGAAAGAGAGAAGGAGAGAGACATGATAGGGGGAAGGGAGAGGGATGCCCCAACAGAGAAAGGGGAGAGAGCAAGAGTACAAGAGAGCAACAAAATGGCTGGGTTCTTTTAAGGAGCAATTTAACCACACCTGCCAGGTGTGGCTACCTGGAGGGCAACACTTGATGACATCATAGGTTGCTAGGCAACGGAGAAGCAGGCTGCCTAAATACTGACATTCTTCCCTTTTTCTGTAATTAAAAAATGAGGGGAGGGTGGGATTGGGAGGGGAGGAGGGAGGGGCTTATGGGGGGGATGCAGAATGAATAAAGTGTAATTGATGAAAAATTTAAAAAAAAGGGAAAAATAATTTAAGAACCTTAAATGACTTTCAAAAGTGGAGGAAAACATGGAGTTAGTCAATTGGCATGGAGCACATCTCGCCCCTGGGGGCAATGGTCTCCTGAACCTACTCAGACCTCGGACACCACCACTGCTAGTTCTAGAACTGACGCAGGATGTTCCAACGAGGGGGTTAAGGCTTCTCATAATATTTCCTATAAGCCCACACCTGTTTGTCTATATCCCCCATTTTTATTCATTATTAGCCAGATAGAGCCAAGTAATTGTGGTGATGATACTTGCTTTTTTGCCCAATGCTGGAATGCTAGTAAATTTAGGTATGCCCTGGTTACTCGCATGCCTCACTGCGTGCCTGTGCCCGTTGATGCCCCTCATGCTATGACTCTCTTCAGACAGAAAAGGGATCTTGGAACTACAGCCACCATTGTTACTACCTTCTCATTGGCGGCTGTTGCCACGAGTCATACTGGGCAGACTGCTCAGACCCTAAACAATCATTTAGCCAATGTAGCTCATGCCTTAGTTGTACATAAAGGAATTAATGCTCAACTAAAAGGAAGCTTGATGGTGTTCAATCAGAGGATTGACCTCGTGCAGGAGCAAATTGATACCCTATGGCAAATCGCTCAACTTGGCTGTCAATGAAAATATGCTGGACTTTGAGTCACTAGCATATAACATGAGAATTTTTCCTGTGCTGCAAATCTGTCTAAACAATTGTCGAGCTGTATTTTAGGTAATTGGACTGGAGAATTTGATACTACGATGGAGCAGCTGAGAGTGGCCATTGTCACAGTAAATTCTACCAGAGTGGACGCAGGACTAGGCACAGGATTATCATCATGGATTGCTGTAGCCATGAATCATCTGAAGGAATGGGCCGGCATGGGAGCGTTAGCAGGCCTTCTGGTGTTGGTCTTCTTGGTTTGCCTGTGGTATATATGCAAGATTAGAGTCTCACAACAGTGTGATGCAGCCTTGATCATTCAGGCCTTTACAGCCATTGAAGCAGGACATTCTCCCCAGGCATGGTTGGATACCATAAAAAGCTAAAATGTTACGCTCAGGATGCGAGGCTAAGCACTGCACTCAGGGTCAGCCGCTTTGGACCCAGAGAAGAGCATGTCTGGTTGCATGTGGGTTGATGCCCCAGGTCCCGCCTCTGAGAAAAAGGTATTGGACGGGTCTGATGCTCTTTGGGTGGATGACACCTAAACGAAATAAATTGGTACAAAGTCCCAATTTATTTCTAATATCAGAGATCAGACCTCTACTCTTGCCTGATGCGTCTAAAACAAAAAGGGGGAACTGTAGAGAGCTGCGGAATGCTATGCCTTAAAGATGGAGCTGGTTTCTGCCTTCCACCTTCCCGATGGTGAGTGCTCTCTGTCACAAACAATTCCACATTTGGCTAAGGCTGAGGATCTGGCTTGCTTCCATGTATGTGGACCTATCTGCATTGCCCACGTGGCACGCCTGGGTTGGCTACCCAGAGGCTATTTAAGCTGTGGGCTGGCTTTCCCCAGGGTCCGAGGATTGTTCAAGGTTTCTGAATAAACTGCATTGAAAAAAAAAAATGAGGAGCCTGGGCTGCTTCTCATGTAAGGCAAGTTAAAGTGTATAAATGTAAGTTCATTGGAAGCAGCTCTTGGTTGAAATGCAAGGGTATAAGAGAGAAAGAGAGAAAAAAGCAACAAAATGTCCAGATTACATTGTCAAGAGGAGGAGGGGAAGCCCCTGCCCTGGAAAGTTCTGGGTAGAGTGTTGGTCTAATGTTCTTTTGGAATGCATACACCTTACCCTTGTTCATTCAACTGTTAATTTCTCTCCCCCACTCTCTGGTTTCAAGGGACCTTGCATTGTGATACTTATTCTAAGAATCACCTGTCTCAAGTTTGTGTAAACATGCCACCATTTGTTCTCCAAATTGTCAGTTAAAACAACTAGCCACAATATTGAGCAATGGAGAGCACAGGGTAGGGCACCCTACCCTGCGGGAAGAGAGGAAGGAAGCAGGATGAGAGGAAGAAGTAGGTGAGAGGGAGAGAGGGAGGAGCCAGAGGAGAGGAAGGAGTAGGAAGGAGAAGAAGAGCAGAAGCTGGGAGAGGAGAAGCTGGAGGAGAGGTCTTGGAACGATGTGGAGAAATGAACTGGCCCAAAGATATCACCAAATCAAGTATAATGTGGGAAATCTGAATGGTAGGAAACTATGCAGGCTTGGAGGTTTAGGATGGAGTAACTATTGCTCGGCATTGTGTTCTAGGTTAATTAAGTAAATCCTAGTCTCTTTGTGGTGATTTGGTTATACAGCTGTTTAGGATTAATCGAAGCTTTACTAAAAATATATATCAATAGTAAATATTAATGTCAAAATACAACAGTAGAGGGTTACCAGTAAAGAGTTGCCAGCCATGCACGGCAGCAGGTAGGGACTTAGGAATGCTGGGAGAGCCTGGAACTACTTGTCCTGGGCATGAAGCACACCATTCCAGCCTTTTGTTAATAATAAGTGAATAACGAATTCTGATTCGTTATTCTCTAGATTCTCTTCTGGCTACTTCCTGCTGACACTGGAGGTGCTATATGAAGGTCAGAAGGCTGAAATGCTGGCCAAGTCCAGAAAGAACAGGCTGTTTTTATGCTGTCTGGGGTCTGTGAGAACATTCATGGCTGGGAGGGAAAGTGCAGGTCCAGCTTGATGGAAGTCTGTGAGTTCAGACTGGACCACTTGTAGTAGCTGCTTTAGCACTGTTGTGGATATAGGAAACACCTGGGACTGGAAGACCACTGAACCATATTTATAGGCAGAAGACAAAGTTAAGTAGGTTATAGACAAAGTTCCTTTAGGTATATGTTTAAAACTTTTGGGAGAGCAAACAGAAGTCAAAGAGACATGAACATGGGAACCTCCATTAATGAGGGAGCCTCCATTTACCCAATCATTGGCAGTAATTAAAGAGATTTTTCTTGGGATCTGCCCTCTAAGGAAATTGAGGCCATGTTTGGTTACAGATGTGTGTAAGCTTAGAGGCCCTTAAGTGGGCACTAGGTGTAGAAATCTGAACTTCTCCAGAAGACATCCCAGAGGAGAATCTGGAGGAACAGATGAATGGGCTATTTCCTTTGGGCAGGTAGGAGTCTGACCTGTCAAGGCACCCAAGAGCAAGGTTTGACTCAGAAGACTAGTGTAATTTGTTCCAACAGTTCTTCAGCATTGGCACAGTTGCCTGTAGAAGACACGGTTTACCTTGCACTAAGATTTTCATAGACAAGCAAGAGGGGGAGGGAGAGAAACTGTGCCAGTCGAGGGAAAATCTTACTCACGGGAGAAGATGGTCCTAGATGAAGGGTTTGGATGTAAGTTGATCAGAGCTGTAGGAAACGTTTGAGCCAACCAGAAGTGAAGACTCAAGTGGCCAAGAAAGGAAAGTCCCCAAACCAGTGAAAGGGGAGGAATCCCACCCTCTGAGATAGACAATAGGTGAGTACTTATTTAGAGCCCAATTGACCTGAGAGGTGGATTCAAGGGGATTTTCTGAAGCTTATAATAATAACTTTTAAATTTTACAGAGGAGATACAACTTTAGACCTGTTAGCATCACAATTGTAATCTGCACTGAAATATACATTGTAGAAAAGGCAGTAGACATACACATTTATGTTAAGAGCATAATTCTTTAAGGTGAGCTCTGAAAAGGCAGAAGCCTTTTGTGATGTTGAAGGGACAAAAGTTCACTTGATCTTAACATTCAGTATGATTGATTACACATTTTAGAGATTTAAAGGAGATTTAAAATCTTGAGCTTGAAACCATGATAGTGGGTGGTATAGTGGAATGTTTTTGTATTAGATTAATAAATCAGAGATCTATTGATAAAGGTCAAAGTTCTGTACAGTCAATGTAACAGTAGCAGAGCAACAGGAGGAAATATTGAGCATTTTTACCTATTTAGGATACCTTAAATTAGCTTAGACATTGAAACATTTATAACTTGCATTTACCAACCTTTCTTAGACCCTCAAACATCTATAACTAACATCCATAACTTGTGTTTACCAACCTTAAAAGAAATTCTTAGACCCTTGAACAACATTTTTCTTAGGCCTTTGTATCTTGTTATTTACCATGAGACATAGGTGAGACTTCTATGAACATTTATTGTCCTTTAGCTAAAGGGAAGGTAAAAGGTTACACCTGAGGCCTCTTTCTTGAGTCTGGTAACAAGGCATGTTGTGTCTAAGCCTGACAATAGCAATCTAGGACTCAGGCTTAAGGCCTGGTCTCCTGTATATGAAGAGAACTGAGAAGGCTTCTGAAGTCTCCCAAGACAGAAGTTGGCAACATGTCTGTATGGCCTGAGTGTGAGGCTAAGAGAGATCTGCAATGTTACCCTAAAGTGGGCGATGGTGGTGGAGGTCGCTGAATCTAAAAGCCATTTGTCCTCTACTAGGGCCAAGAAGCTCAAAGACTGGAAGTGTCTATGGCTCTTGTGCTGGTTGAGCCTCTGTGGCTAGGCATAAAAGACAAGCCTGCATGGGAGCATTTTGACTTCCAAAAGCCAGTCTGCCAGCAGGCAGTATGTGGCTTCTTGAGGCAGTCCCAGGACTAGTGTCCCCTTTGGCTGCATTTGAAACGGTTACCTTGGCGGAGTTGACTCCTGGCTATACCCTGGTGGATTGGGGCATTGCAGAGACCTCTTGTTTTCTTTGTGACAATGCCAACAGACTTAGAGCATCAGCCAAGGTCTGGAACATAGTTTTGGCTATAGATGAGCCCATTGGGAAGCTTCCTCTCTTATTGTTTTTAGCAACTCCTGTATAGTGGCTCAGGGACCATCCTCAGCTGTTCATTTAAGATAGCAGTGAGACCATGTTTGCATCTGTAGAGCTATACATATATTTTTGGACATGTTAGAGGACATGATCATGTATGAGATGACTAACTATTAACTTGCATTTGTTAACCATCAAATATTAGGACTTTAGGTTTGTCCCTGTTCAGTTGGAGCCTTAAAAGTCATAAATATAGTCCAGTGATAGCATAACAGTTTTCTGTATGATTTAGTAAATAAAAAGTTCATAGCTTATAAAAGTATAAGGCTATAGTATAGATTAATAATATTACAATTTTTAGAAAATAAGACCAAGCATATTTTTGATAGTAAAGATATAGTACGATGATAAAGTTTTAACGTAAATAAATACCTCTAAATTTAATAGATCTTAATTTAGAGTATTGGTAAAATTTTGTATGTAGTAACCCCTGAGTTATGAGTTTAAAACCAACAATATAGTAGAACATATATAGTGTAAAGCAGAATAATAGTATAAAGTGACTCAGGACCACCCCAGCTGTTTATTAAAGATGGCAGTGAGATCATATTTGCATCTTTAGGACTGTACATATATTTTTGGACATGTTAGAGGACTTGATCATCTACAAGATGATTGACTATTAACTTGCATTCATTAACCACTAAATATTAGGACTTTAGGTTTTGCCCCTATTAAGTTTGAGCCCTAAAAGTCATAAATATAGTCAATAGCTTCTAAAAGTCTAAGGCTATACTATAGAGCAATAATGTTAGCATATTTAGAAAATAAGACCAAGCATATTTTAACCTTTTGATAGTGAAGATATAGCACAATCACCAAGTTTTAACATAAATAAGTGCCTCTAAAATTAATAGATCTTAATTTAGAGTACTGGTAAAAACTTGTACATAGTAACCTCTAAGTTAGAGTTTTAAAACCAACAATATAGTAGAACAGTATAAAGCAATTTTAAAATTACATTTGAATTTATTATAGCAAACCTATTAGCCAGAAAGCCTAGTGGTGAATCTGGTTCACAGGCAACTCATGGCAAAAGAAACAGCATTTATTAATTTAGGAATTGATTTAAAGGAGTTAAATCAATTTGGCAGTTAGACATACATTAAATTGGCTTAATTTGAATGGACCTTTATAACTTTGAAATTTTAGCATTATATAAAATTATTTTGAACCAGGGTTGAATCATATATATTGTAAAATGTAACTTTGAATTTTTAGAAAAATCCATACCAATTTAAAATGAGACTTGTTGCTGTTCTAGTCTAAAAGGAGAAAAATAAATAAACACAAAATAAATTGTGATTAAAATTGTTCATACTACTTCATCACCCTAAGGTTTACTTTTAATTTTAATGTTTTTTGAGAGTATAAAATTTTAATTTTAATGTTTTTTGAGAGTATAAAAAGAAACCAGAGAGTCTATTTAGTGAGCTAGCAGGCAGAGAAAAACAAACTAGACTTTGAGAAAAGAGAAATAGGGAATTGTTTTTACTTCACGGATCATTCAGTGTTACTGGATATTACTGGATATTAAACATTTGAGTAGGGCAAATATAGGTGTAGAAGCCAGAGGTTTCCTTAAGAGGAGAGAATATGAGGAAGCCTTTCCCTCGAATGAGAAACGGGAAATGGGAATGGACCATATGGCTAATTGTTCGTTAACTGAGAGACAAAAAATTTTTTAATATTGGTTTAAAGTTTAAAGCACAAGCCTGAAGGAAGGCCAGCCAGGTGGAAACATGTCCAACTACCTTCAGAGGAAGAACCAGCCTTACTGCATTCTTTCCCTGCCCATTAGAGATACAGTTTCTAGGAAACTGGCCCAGATGGCCAGGCCAGAACTGCTTGTGGTCTTGATGTCTAAAGTAAACCAATCATCTTAAAAGTCAATTTACCTTACAAAACCATGTAACACCAAGGCATGTAACTCCCTGCTTGTGGTTTTTCCCTTTAAAAACCTTGTTCCCCTAGACTGAGGGGCCGAATTCCTTTCCTGCTTATGCAGGAAGTTTTTGCGACCAGGGCTTGAGCACATATACAATAAACCTTAATGTATTTGCAGCGAAGTTGATTATTGGTGGTCTTTAGGGGTTTCACCAACTGGGAATAACACAAACAAATAGCAGGGCAGGTCATGGGCTTAGCCCAGCTGACAGTGAGGGAAACCACAGCATTTGGTTTTTGTTTTTGTTTATTTTTTTAATAACAAGATGGCTGCCAATCATGTGACTGCCCTTGATTGCCCTAAATTAAGATGGTGGTGAAGCCATGTGCTTGCTCTTAGTGGAGATGGCACTGAAGCTGTGGCTCCACCCTCTTTACCCCAAAATCAACATGGTGGTTAGCCATGTGAAGTGCATGGCTGTAGTGGCATAGTGAGACCAGGTGCTTACTGATGGGATGGCTGTCCTGCCCAGGTTTGAAACTCTCTGAGTGCATGTGACACGGCTGATCAGAAGTCTGTGCAACTGAAAACCCACCTCTGCAAGCCAGCCTCTCCCTGCAGCTGTTCTGCATGAGATTTAAGACTTCCTTCGTGGGGCCTGAGGCAGAAGTGTAATCTAAATCCATCCATGTGCACACAAGGTCCCCAGAAATTGCTTACATAACTGCAATAGTTTAGAAGTAAGCAGCAGTTTCATGAGCATTTTAGTTTCTCAAGCTGATTTCTGGTGCAGCATGAGTGTCCCCCTCATCTAGGGTGCTCAGAGCACATGGCAGGATGCCAAGTCTGAGCAGCCACGAGCAGAAGGACAGGTGTGCATGGTAAGGGCAGGGCAGTTGAAAGTGTAGGTTTAAGGCAGAGGTGGTTGATTGGTGGTTAGGGATAGGTAGAACAGAAAATAAAAATCTGTTGCAGGCATCATGAAGTGATTAAGGGTTCCTGGTGTTACCAGACCAGATGCTACCAGGAGAGCCCTTCCTGGTCCAATGCACCAATGTTAGGACCAATGAAATGATGATGTGCACAACAGATTTTATATGAAAGAGGTTTATTAGATGGAGATGAGGCAAGAGAGAAGGAGAGAGTGAGATATGATGGAGGAAGAGAGGGGGTGCCCTGACAGAAAAAAGGAAGAGAGTAAAAGAGCAAGAGGGCAAGAGAGCGACAAAGTGGTGGGTTGGTCCTTTTAAGGAGCAACTTAACCACTCCTGCCAGGTGTGGCTACCTGGCAGGCGACATATCATGACATCATAGGTTGCTAGGCAACCCAGATGCCTAAATACTAACACTTCTACAATGAATATTTCAAATCACTGAAGAAAGAATTTTGGAAAGACACTAGAAAATGGAAAGTCATCTTGTGTTCATAGATTAGTAGAAATAATTTTGTAAAAATTACCATCTTACAAAAAACAACTTATAGATTCAATGTTATCCCAGTCAAATACCTACAACATGCTTAAGAGAGATAGAAAAAAATTAGTAAAACAATTCTGAGCAAAAAAAAAAGCATACTGGAGGAACTGCCCTTCCATATTTCATGATATATTATAGACCTACAGTAATATATATGTATATATGTGTATAATATATATGTATATGTGTACATATATAAGATAATACATAAGACATAAAATAATAAAATAGAAGACCCAAACATGAATATGTGTAACTACAGCTTTACTTTAAAAAGATGATATTGGGAAAGCTGGATGTCTGTATGCAGAATAATAAAAATAAATTTATATGTATTATCCTGCACAAATGTTAACTCCAAGTGGATTACAGACCCCCATTTGAAATCTGCAATGCTAAGTAAATATGTTAGAAGAAAGCATTTGCAATATCCTAGAAGATCTAGATGTAAGAAAGGACTTCCTGAACAAGTTTCCATTAGCTAAGGAATTAAGGACAACAACTGACAAATGGAACACCATATAATGTTTCTGTACAACTAAGGAAACAGTTAATTTAGTGAAGAGGGAACTTAATGAATAGAAGAGAATCTTTGCCAATTCTATTGCTGACAAAAGATTAACATTCAGAAAACACAAAGATCATCTACAAAAAAGTCAAGAAAACAAATGATCCAATTAAAAATGGGTTAGGGATCTGAACAGTGAATTCTCAGTAGTACAACCAAGGACTATTCATGGAGATAACCTAGAACCCCTGCACAGATGTAGCCCATGGCAGTTCAGTGTCCAAGTGGGTTACATAGTAAAGGAAAGAGGGACTGCCTCTGACACAATCTGATTGGCCTGCTCTTTGATCACCTTCCCCTGAGTGGGGAGCAGCCTTACGAGGCCACAGAAGAGGACAATGCAGCCACTCCTGATGAGATCTGATAGACTAAGATCAGAAGGAAGGAGAGGAGAACCTCCCCTATCAGTGGACTTGGGGAGGGGCATGCATGCAGAAAGGGGAGGAAAGGTGGGATCAGGAGGGGAGGAGGGAGGGGCTTATGGGGGGATACAAAATGAATAAAGTGTAATTAATAAAAAAGAAAAAAAGTAGTTAAAAAAATCTCAAAAAGTGTCGATCATCCTTAGCAATCATAGAAGTATAAATTAAAACATGGCAGAGGCAGCTGGCAGAGTCGAATAGTTCCTGAGTGGGGAGTGAGGACTGAAATAATTAAATCAAGTCACACTACACACGGGATCAGCTCAAGAGTGCTGTCAGCAACACTGCATCATGAGTTTATTCCACAATTCCTTTTTATAGCAAAGCAAAACCAAGTCACATCAATACAAGAAAGAAGTTTGTGAAACTGCCAAACATGTTTTCTAGAACTTCTTCCCTGTAGCAGATATGGTCCAAGGTCACACAAAGAAGTTTTAAGGAACTTGGTGAAACATCCTCTTATCTCTGTCTCAAGGTGAAGGCCAGGGTGAAAACATGCCTTTTGATGCATAACAATATCAAAGAGGCTGGACGAACAAGCGAACAAGCGATTCTCCACAAAAACAACTTTTGAGATTTTGTCTCATCCCATTTAGAGTGGTGAAGATCAGTAAAACAACATACAACAAATGCTGACAAGGGCACAGGGAGAGGGGCTTCCACATTCGCTGTTTGTAGGAATGCATACTAATGAAACCAGTCTGGATCAGTATGGGGTGACTCAAAAGCTAAAATCAACCTAGCATATGACCCTGCTATGCCACACTTTTGCATTTGCACAAAGAACTCCACATCCTGCTCCATAGGTAAATCCTCAGACATGTTCACTGCTGTCCTATTCACAACAGTTAAGGAACGGAAACAACCTACAGTGAAAGGGTGGATAATGTTAATCTGGTACATATACGTAATGAAAGCTGTGAAAGAAATGAAATCGTGAAACATCCAGGCAAATGGACGGATCTAGGAAAAAATACATTGGGTGAGGTACACTCAACCCCAAAAGACAAATACCACATGTTCTCAGTCATCTGAGGTTCTTAGCTCCAGATCTTTGGATGTGAGTGTAGGGTATGAGATAACCAGAACCCAAAAATGGAACCTTGATTTTCCTGGTAGTACTCACGTTAAGTCCTATGAACTCATATGTGTGCGCATTTGCCTCATTAATATCAGGATTTCTTCTCATTTTCAGATGTAAGAAATATTAGTAGACTCCCTTTGGATGGCCAGTCCATACTGCCTTAGGCTGATGAGAACAAGAAAAGAAACTGGTCAGGCAATTTAAGAATAAGGGCTACAATTTGTGCATTTGGCCAGAAGCAGAAAATTTCTTAGTTCTATAGGAAGTTTTGTTCTTGACAGACACCAGAAATTCAGAAAAATGTTTGGGGACACTGGTTTGTGATCTGTTGTTTTGTTAGCTTCACCTTTTACACAGCTTCCAGGAAAGTTCGAATAAGGGCATAACTAAAACTCCTGTCTAGATACCTGGGGTAGAGAGACTCAGACCATGTGGTGGACCTGCTGGATTGACCTGTTCTCCTCCTTACGTTCTAACCAAGTTTTGCCTGTAAGTTCTTACAAAGCCCCTAAACTGCAACTCAACTGTCATCCTTTTCTTGGGGTCTGCTTTTGCTATTCAGAAACCCTGTTTGTTTCCTCTCTGGTTCTCAACCATGAACCTATAATAAACTTTCTAAAAACTGACTCTCCCTACTGACTATGAAAGTCATTCTTTGAGTTTACAAGTCAAATGACCCACAAACCACTAGCCTAGGGTGGCTTTAGTGGCAGTTTATTTTTAGAAAACTTACTCCTCTACTCCAGCCACTGCTCACTTGAGGCAAGAAGGCCTCCATCATTCTTAAGGACTCCTACTTTCCTCTTATATCAAGGCAATAAACAATGCAGATCTTAACAGCTCCCTCTCTTTGGATAGAAGGACATGGAGAAGACACAAGCCTCACAAGGAGACCTATAAAGCTGAAATATCTGAGCCCAGGGTGCCCTGCTTAGATTCAACTTGCAACCTTGGACCATGCATGGAGAGGACCTAGAGCCTCTGCTCAGCTGTAGCCGATTGGCAGCTCAGTCTCTATGTAAGGGGAGTAAGGGCTGTTTCTGTTGCCTGCCCTTGGATCACTTGCCCCTGGTGATACAGCCTTACCAGGCCACAGAGGAAGAGGATCCAGGCAGTCCTGATGAGGCTTGACAAGCTGTGGGCAGATGACAAAGGAGGAGAACACCCCCTTTCAGTGGACTAAGGGAAGTGGATAAGGGGGAAAAAGGGGGAAGGGTGGGACTGAGAGAAGTTGAGAGAGGGGGCTTCAGTTGGGATATATAATGAATAAATTCTGAAAAATTAAAATTAAAAAATGTATTCAACCTTGGTCTCTAGTGTTACTGCCTCATTACATTATAACTACTTATGCCCTCAGTATTATATAAATTAGTTTAGCACAAAAGCACCAGCTACCTACTACAGACCCAAGAGCCTAGGCACTGTCACCAAGTGCCAATTAAAAGAACAAGTAATGGCGGAAACAAAAAAGAAGATAGTGGGGCTACTCATGTCTGAGGAGAAAGGGGGGAGGAAAATGAGAGGGTGGGACTGGGAGGAGAGGAGGGAGTGGTCTCTGAGAGGACTGTAAAGTGAATAAACAAACAAACAATACCCTCAAAACAAAAACAAACAACAACAAAAGACTTGTATTAGCATATTGAGAAGAGGAGAAAGCTAAATGGGTCCATAGTGACTTCCACCTTTGTCTTTGGGGTATTGACATGAGCTTGTGTGTTTACAAGATGTAGAGCTGTAGCAGAGACCAACTGGAGTGTGTGCATACTTAAAGTGGTCCTGATCAAGCTGTAGTCTGGGTGGCCACTGTGTCAGTTCTGGTTCTGCCAGATGATCCAAAGTTGTCACCTGACATCTTGCTTAAGAGGATGGATGAGGTGCCTCCAAGGTGATCCCTTCTGCTCCAGTGTGCCTGCTCACCATCATGGAGAGTTGTCCTCATGTGAAAGGGTGGGCTGTCATGAAGGGCATTGCTTTTCCTAGAACCCAAGATGATCTTGGTATAAGATAAGGTATAAGTCTGAGGCATAAGATCAGGACTTATCTTTTTGTTTTCAGGTTTGCAGGGGGGTGAGATAGGTCTGTAGGCAGACCATAGGTGGTTAATATGCTTTTCAGAGTCAAGCAGGAGTTTGGGCAAAGCAAAGGAGACAGACACAAATTGAGAGCTGGGATGCCAGGCTTTTATCATGCTTTTAGATACCTCGTGGGCCAAGTGAAGACCAACCCTTTTTAGCAAGAATAGTTTCCAAGTGCTCATTATATTGTTAAAAATCTCCCAGCTGGTCTCACCAGGTCTAGCTTGCCAGTCTCCATTTCATCTTCCTCACATCAGTCAGATTATTTTACAGTCCTCACTTCATTGATTTATCCATTTAGCATATATTTACAGGAAATGTTCTCTGCCAAAGTTTCAGTGTGAGCTGAATGCTATGTGGTCATGTTCCCTAAAACACTCGAAGAATTTGATACATAAGAGAGAATTAGTGATCGCTTTCATAAAATATAATCACTTTTTTTTTTAAATGATGCTGTCAGTTCGAAGCTTGCATCCGAGCCATTTTAGGCATCTATTTCTATGGAGACTATAGAAGCGTTAGCAAGTTTCTACAAATGTCTGTAATTAAAGTTTATGACTTTCTTCTTAGATAACACAGATATGTGTCACTGACGGAAGAATCTACACTGAGCCACTGAAGGAGAAGCAGAAGAGCTGAGACTCCCATGCTGCCCTTTCTAAGGTCAGCTTCCTCATCCTAAGTGTCGAATGAAATGACATGATAAGGTGAATGGGCAAGAGGAGATGTGAAAGGGGATAAAGAGAAATGATTCAAGGACTTGTGTAGGTGTGTGGAAGAGAAGAGGAAAAACAAGGAAAGCCTCAAACAGAAAAAAGAAAAAGGAAAAAGAAAAAAGATGGTTTCCAAACAGAAAAGTGGTCCCTAATACAACTCATGAAGAAATGCACAGTAAGGACTTTGTCTGCCTCCAATCATGTCTCACATCAAACTCTGGCAGTATATATCATTTTAAAAGCAAAGACAGACATGTCTGCATGGACTGCTGAGCCACCTCTCCACTCCTGATATGTCAGCTTTGAAAGGTTCTTTGTTGCTCTATAGAAACACGGTTGGCTAATATAATTCCAACTATGAATCTAAGCATTTATGATGGTAATGTGCTTTGTAGAATGGAAGCAATTTTTGATTGTATTCCACACAGAACAGTGCTTCCATCCTATTGCTTCTTTCTTTCCCTCACTCATTCTGTCCTCAACCTTTCTCTTTTCATCCTCTTCCCACCTCTTCTCCCTCCTGTCTGTCTTCTCCTTTTCCTTTTTCTTCTTTCCCCCTTTGGCATTTTGTTTGTTTTGAGAGAAAAGAAGGAAAATTTCAGAACTTGGAAGATAATTAGGACCTTCCTCTATTTGGTGACTATGAGAGGACAGCAAAGCTTATTTTCTAGGGAGTAGCAATCTGGAGAAAAAGAAGAACAAACAGTTGGTTCTGTTGTTTTGTTTTTAACTTTGTTTTTCTGAGTGTAGCTGTAGCTCAGCTCAGGTGCTATTTCCCCACCAGAGGTCATTTGTCAGGACACTAGGTCCCTGTACAAATAAGAGAGCTGTCTCTCCAGCAGTAGATAAGCCATAGGTAGACCATGAGTAAACAGCAACTGGTCGTAGCTAGATTTTACTGAGCCTGGAATATAATTTGTGAAAGTGTACTTACAGGTATTTTGACAACAAATACTTAATGATAGTTGCGAGACTGTTTCATAGTGGATAGAAACAATCCTGAAAACCACATCACCTACTATATGGAGAGCTCAGAGCAGTAGATACCTGCCTATCCCTGTTTTCTAAATAAAATATTGATTTATTAATATAAATAAAAAGTATTACTTGCCATATTGTATTGCAATCATTAGTTCTGGTTTTATGAGGAAAAGGTTATTGGTTGGGAGATCAGACAGTAATATTTTCCTTTTAACTGGATCTCTCACTCCTGTATTTCCTAAAAGTGTATTTAATTTGCAGGCACCAAGGAGAATAATGTGTTTATCTTCTGTATTGGACCCCAGATCTAAGAGAAGAGAGTGTGCAAAACAGAAACAAATTCTAGGGACCTGAGAAAGAAGAGATTTCATAACACTTGGTGCTTTCTGAAGTTTCTCTCATAATCCACACACATGTGTAATACATTGGAATCTTCTCACTTGCTCTTCATCTTTATCTGCAAAATTAAATATGAAACAGAAGAAATTGCTTAACTTTGTGGGGAAAATTTAGAGGGTTTCTCTATATATAAAAAAGAGGGAGGACACATTTCACTCCATGTTCCGTCAGAAGCTACGATAATTACCTAGTGTGGTGAAGGTGCTGTGAGATATGAAATTAATGAACAAATGTCCTAATTTTCAGGAAACATTGTTATTTTAGGGTCTCTATCTCTCAGAGGCTCCTTTTGTTTAAATTTTGTCTCCTTTCCTTTGAATACTAGAGTTAATGACTGAAGTGCTCACGTCAGAATTTCCCCCCTTTTATATAGTCCTTCAAACCCCACAGTTCACATCCTCTTGAAATCCACATAATTACAAAAGATTCAAGGCCGGTTATTATCTCCGCTCCACTCTGCTCTCTCACAGGTGCCCAGCCACTTGAGGAGCTAATCACAGCGGCGCTTCATCCCCAGCTCAGCTGCCTCATTTGATCAACTCAAGACTCAGTCCAACAAAAGTGGTCTGTCTAATGAAATGGATTTTCATTTCTCCTCTTCAGTTTATACAGGATTGAGAGGTTGGCAAGACAAAAGAATAAAGTGTAGAATGTCAATTAAAATCATTTCCTCTGATTGTCAATTTTACTCCTCCTCTGCTTTCGTTTACTTTTCTTTCTTGGCTGCATTCGTTCTCTCTTCCTTTAGATCTGCTGATGATTTTTCTTTGGTGACCTCACCTCTGAAGGGGGATCAGGAGTTCCACATTCTGAAAGCTGAGGCAGTCTGATAGGCCTGCACATTTTCAGGTCTGCTGTGAATCAGAAGTATAAATACCTGCCACCCAGGATTCGCATCTGAGAACTCCTGGAAAACATGTTTATGAAGAAAAAGAAAATAGGACAATCAAGTTATGGCAAGGCTGTGTATGCATTTGCATTAATGTCCAGTTATATAGTGATATATTTTTAATCCTACACAATAGCTCTATTTCTGCGTGAATTTTCAAAGGCTCCTACTATGTTATCAAAATGCGTATCTAACAAAGCTTCAATTCAACTGCCTGTTCAGTATGACATCAAAGAAACTGATAGTACATTCTTTTTTATTTTTATTGTTTTTTTTACATTCTTTTAGCAGTATATTTAAATAACTTCTGGGGAAAATTAATAGTTTTGTGTCAAAATCCATTTAGCTCCAAGTAAATGAAAACTTACAACCGACTCATTTTTTCCCAAGAGATGGAAGCGGTGTCTTGCAACACTGAGAAGTTCAGAGGTCATAGTGTCGCTCAACGATTCCGTTTTTCTTCTACCTCCTTTCTTTTTTCCCTAGGGTCAGGAAATGGCAGGAAGGGACAGGTTTTAAAAATTATTTTACAAGCCTCATGTAAATGTACGTGAGTGTTTGATCAGCCAGTGGTCATGTTCTTTGCAGCAGTCACTGAGTCAGGAGGACAGGCTGAGCCAAACATGGACGGAGGTGGCACATTACACAGACCGTCCATGTGGAAGACTCTTGACTTATGGGAAACTGTCAGACCAGAGGGATTATATGTCAGGAAGTTCAAAATTAAGTGTGTCCACCTTAGAACTAAAAATCAGAGAGGTCAAATAATCCCCCAAATGATGCCGTTACCCCTTGAAGTAATACGGAACATTAGCCTGTTGATTGGAAATTTTCTACTTACAGAAGGAAAACTACTATATAGTAAGCAATTAATTCACTAACACAATGGAACTCTAGCAAAATGAGTTTCATTTGTGTGAACTGAAAATTTTTCATGAGGTGGATTTTATATATGCATGATGTATTAGGAGACTCAAAGAGAATGAACATTCAGACACAAAGATTGATTGGGAGTTAGATTCCATTGTTACCCGAGTCTTATAACAGGGACTAGTCACTTGCCTTGTAACGACATCTGTGTGTGTGGGCAGATGTCCGAGGAGGGACAGAACACAGTGGGGTGTCAGCACCTCTTGAACATGTTCTAAATCTAAAGATACCTGAATTGTACCAATTTCACACAATATAGTGTGAATTTTGTACCCAAAAGGAAAGCCCTGGACAGAGACATGAAAATATCTTTGAACAATGATGATCTTGCTGAGGATGCAAATTGTAGTCTTTAGCTATGGAGGCTGTAATACTCTGCGGTTCTCTTCAAAGGAGATCCAGTGACTATAGACACTGAAACCTCAGCTATTATCAACGGCTAGCCTCCTTTCCTCCTTTCCCCCTTTCCCTTTCTTCCTTTGTCATAGTTTCCATCTGAAATGTTCCTCTTAGGCTTCCACCCTTAGCACTTAGGTGGGTGGTATCATTCTGAAGGCTGTGAAGGCTTTAGGGGGTGGGGACTGTCTTGTGGAAGGAGGTCATCAGGCAGGGATTTACTCCTTTCATTCCTCCTAGTCCACTGCTATAGCGGCCTCTTTGCCATGCCTTCCCCACTGTGGTGGACTGAAATCTCCTTGACACCATTAACTCCCCAAATCCTTTCCTCCCTGTGATGCCAAATTTTGTTTGTCAACTGGACAGCATTTGGAATCAACTGAAACTCAAGCCCCGGGATACCCTTGTGAGGGATTTTTTTTTTTTTTAATCAACATAAATCTGGGCACATCTTTGGGTGGCAGCCTGGGTAAAGGAAATAGGAGGAGGATATTTTTCTTTTTGCCTGCTTGTCCTCACTCTCAAAGGTAAGTTCATCTATCTTGTTGTGACCAGAATTAAATCCAACTTCTTCAGGATTTCTATGTAGATCAAAAACTGGCTGTTCTTCAGAGGCAGTCTAGGACTCCAGCATCAGATGGGAACTGTAGAGACATCGAGCCTCATGGACTGAACAACTGTTAGATTGTTGACCTTTCAGTCAGGAGACAGCCATTGCTGGGCTAGCTGGATATATGTATATGTGTATGTAGATGTAGATACACACACAGACACACACACACACACACACACACATATATATACTCACACACACACATACATATACTTTCTATCAATTCTGTTCCTTTACAGCATCCTAAATACTATACTCTCTTAAGTTGTTTCTGTCAAGTATTTTATCTCAACTATATGGAAAGTAAAGAAAACCCTTTCTTCAACTCTATTTTTTCCACAGCAGTAAGTCACTTCAAGTTTCTTGATCTTCCTGAGTTCAAATTAGAGCAAGTTTTTGTTGTTGTTGTTGTTTGTTTGTTTGTTCATTTGTTTGTTTGCACTTTGAAACATGGACCTTACCTACAGAAAGGCAGCCAAAATGACTGGGCTACTTTGTTCAGTAGAATGAAAAAATACAAGAAAGGATACATCAGTAATTCAAACCATATCATTACATCTCTACATGTTATCAGGAGACATACTCCATGAAGCAATCATGTTTCTGACACTGTGTATGTATCTTTTGTCCTCTATAGCAAAAGTTGTTAACCTATATCATACTTAATATATATGATATATAATATAATATAATATAATATAATATAATATAGTAAATATAATAATGTATGATATATATTTCTAATATAGGTTCATATATAACATAGGTTATATATAGGCCCTTTACCTATATTGGAAAGTGTATAATGGAAAGTGAATAACAATCTGAACATTTTCATCCTAATGCATTTAGGGAGGTGTTTTTTTTCAGTTCTTCAAATTCATGCTTGTTCAGCCTCAAGGCTGTTCTGTGTACCTGGCCTTCTAGAGGAAGGCTTCCTTCCCAATCTTTCTCAAGCTTATTCTATACACCCCAATGGCCTCAGTTACCTTGGTCTGACTGAGTAACCCCAGCAAGAGCAGTGCATTTCAGTGGAGCCTGTGGCCCCTCTCCTTTTAATCCATTACTACTCCAGTCAGCTGTTTTTCCTAGAACAGAGCCTTGGGTCACATCCAAAAAGAAGCTAGTGTGCCAAGCCCCCACATCATTTCTATACGAGAGCTTGATTTAAATGGAAGAAAGTGTGTACAGTGCGGGAAGAAGGGAATCTTTGGATTAAATAGCAAGCAAGCCAAAATAAGCTGCCTGTGGTGATTACAAAACACACACTTCACAAGTTTCCTTTAGATACTGCTCTTCTTCTACAGAAGGCAAAGAGTTTTGATTAAACTGCAGTTCAGTATGTGAATACATGCATAAATTACAGGTAAAGCACTTGCTTCATTATGTTTCAGGAACTCTTTGATGACATTAATAGACATTTGGCTACAAGTAAAAGAAAAAAATATGATTTTTGCCAAGTAAGGGATGTGAAAACAAAAAAAAGATAACAAGTTATGACCATAGATTGAAAGAATAAAAGCAAATATCAATATATTACACAATATTAGAAACTTTAACAACTTCAGAGACATTTTGGTGACTTTCAATAAAGAGATCCCTGAAATGATATTCACATGAAGCATAAATGAGACAATCAATCAATTTTCATCTTCTAGATAAAAGACTTAGTGTGCGAGTATCTGTGTGTGTGTGTGTGTGTGTGTGTGTGTGTATGTATATATGTGATGTGTGTTTACCTCTATGTGAGTGTGCTAGTGTGTGTGGTATGTTTATGTGTGAATGTGCCAGTGTGCATATCTGTGTGTGTGATGTGTGTGTTTGTGTGTGTGTGTGGTGTCTGTCTGTGTGTGGTGTGTCTCTGTGTGTGCACCTGTGTATGTATTTTGTGTGTGTGTGGTGTGTGTACTTGTGTGTACCTCTGCATGTCTGTGTATGTGACTCTCTGTGTATGTGTCTGTTTTCTTATAACTGTGTAGTTTTCTCTCTATCAAATTTGTAATTTTGAAATGCTTACAACATTCTTATTATTCCAGAGCACCTGTGAGAAAGAAGACCCCAATACTACTGCTACTGTGATAGTTATGGTATCATCTGCTCTTTCTTTGCTCAAGAAAACATACCCCCTCACAAACACACACACATTTACACATTTATCCATTGTTTTGGTGTAGCAATGGGGAAGAGGGTGGATTTCTTTTAACTCTAGTTTGTTGGAAAAAAAATAAAAAAAAAACAACAAAACTTCTTTTCCTCTCACAATGCAATCAACCTAGAAGACTTAAAGGTGGAAAAAGATACAGGGATTTCTTTTCATCAACAAAAACACAATCAGTTTCATGGTAGACACCAGCTTGGTATCTTACAATTTAATGTTGATTTCAAACTTGTCTATCTGATTACATTAGGGCCTGTAAGTCAGTCTTCAAGCCTGTCTTCTTCCTTCATGTGCCTTTTCTGGGCTGCCTTCACAACTCTCCTATCAGGTCAGTTAATTTGATAGCATAAGATGCCAGACCAAAAACAAACAAACAAACAAACAAACAAAAACACAAAACAAAACAAAAAAAAAGATGCCAGACCAATACAAATTTCAGAACTCAAGGAAGTACTTGTATTTATAGGTTTAGTATAAAGTCAATTACAAAGGATACAGCTAAGGATTTTCACAGGGCCCAGTTTAGGAGATGGGGAACTTCCATATCTTTTTCAAATGTAATGGCTTCCAGGCCCCAACTCTCCAGTTGACTAGAAACTCTCTATACGCTCTCTTGGGGTTTTTACATGATCATCATTGAATAAAAGTAGTTGGGCATGAATAACTAGGTATAATGTTGTTGGAACATAAAGGGATAATAATTATCTATAGATGAAGCTTATAGATGAAGAAGGCTGGGTAGATACGTGATTGGATAAACATGGGTGTAATGCTCACAGACAAAGAGGAGATGATCCTGCCCCTGCCCTCTCCATCTCCTGTCATTTCTCTCTGCAGTTTGCTTTCTACCTCTTAGGTGTATTACAGCAACCTTTCTGAAGTCAAGTCTCATTTAACCACTATAGAATGTAGGTACCAGAATTACTGTATGACCAGCCTCATGACACAAAACTGGAGAGAAATTATAGTTTCTATGATCTGTTTTGGGAGAGTGAAAGTTTAGGTATTGTTGTCTGCCTTATGTAGGGAGTGAGCCAGGAAACATGGACAACAACTAAATGTGTATCCCATAATGCAACGGCCAGCTATTAGCATCTCCTTTTCTCCTCAAAACAGTTACTGCCAAATATTTTCCTTAGTCAGCCACCATATCAAATTGAACTAATTTAATTCTTTCCACATATGCTGGAGTGCCTACTATGTGAAAAACAGTGAGTGATGCCTTCCTAGGGCAGCTGTGACCAATTATCACCAACTTGGTGGCTAGAAACAGAGAAATATATTGTTCTATGGTTCCGAAGGCCAGAAATCCAAAACGAAGATGTTGGCAAGTTGTTTACTTCTGGAGACCTTTAGGGAGAAATTACATCACAGCCAGGCATATTGCTACAAGCTTATGTCCCAAGCTCCAGGGTGACTGAGGTAAAGAATTGAGTTGGAAGCTAGCATGAGCTGGGCCACATAGCAAGTTTCAGACCTTGTTTCAAAATTTAACATAGCCACAACAAACAAATGAGTCTTTTGCTTCTTGCTAGAGACAAGTGGCAATTCTAAGCAACCTTTCACTGTAGACTCATCACTCTAAGCTCCACCTCCATCACCGCTATGCTTCCTTCTGTGTATCATGGGTCTTGTTTTTTCTCCTTGGATTTATACCATGACTTAAATATGTTCCAATATTGCCCTACTTTAGTCTGCAATGACCTCCTCTTTCCAGTAAGTTCATAATCTGAGGTTCTACAATATGAATTACCAAGAAAATCCTATATGCCCACTACACGGACTGAAATGACTTCAAGATTAAATGACCAGAGTTTAAGTATTCACAAATTCTCAGCTTCAACAGGGCATATTTGTCTAAAATGTTATACATCATGTGAGGCAGTTCAGATTGAATTTCAAGACTGAAAATCTGACATTAAGGTGGAAGAGGATCAAGCAATACCATGGTGGAGAGGGATCAAGGAGCACTAAAGTGGAGGAGAGTTGGAGGGGTACTGAGGTGGAGGATGGTCCAGGAGTACCGGGGCACCAAGGTAGAGGAGGGTTGAGAGGCACTAAGGTCAAAGGTTGGTGGAGGAGCACCAAGGTGGAACAAGGTGGAAGGGCACCCTACACGTGAATTCCAACTGGAGCTTCATGGCTTTTCTCATGCTGTGTGCCGTAATTTTGGGTAAGGCTCTATCTTCAAAAGAGAATCCACTACAGAAATGCGTTTCTAGATTAAAGCTCAAGAGTTCCTTTTGCCCTAACTGCTTATTTCTTTTTTCAAAGGTATGTTTTCAATCAATAAAATTATATATATAATTTTAAAACATAGCATGGAATTAATGTCTTCATTGTTTCCAATGGGTGTGGGGGGGTGACTTCCAGGGCTGGTGGGAGACAAGAGCAGGGAAGGCTTTGAGTGTGTGTCAAAGCCCTTAACTGCAGCCTTCCTTAAAAGTGATTCTCTTTTCATCACTGTTTCACAACTGGTAGCCTCTAGCAGAACTGCCCTGGAAGCATTCCCCCTATTGTGTGAATAGCGCAGAGGATTTCCTGAAAGGCTTCTGTCCCAGAGATGCTTTAGCAACTTAGAACCATGGTCGTTCACAGCCATAATATCTAGCAAAACTTCACAGGGTTTGGATGCCTTGAGTGGACAGTGAGCATGGGAGTTATTCAAGGAGTTAACGTAACTCATACTTGGATTTATTTTTTAATAAAATTTTCTGTTTGTGCGTGTGCATGTGAGCGTGTATGTGTGTTTGTGAATGTGTGTGCACATGTGTGTGTGCAGGTGCCCAAGAAGCCCAGAAGCAGGTATCAGACCATGAATCTCTCCTTTAGGTGGAGTTCAGGCCTTTGTGAGAAGCCTGGTAAAGGTCCTCGACCCAATTTCAGTTCTCTGATAAGGAGCTGTGCCGTCTCTCCAGCTCCTTATGCATGGGATTCTAAGTTCTTCAGACAACCCAAAGCAGATCATTCAAGAGGCTTTCTGAACCTCACATTTGTTAATGAATAACGCCACACCCTAAGCTAAGCCAATGCTTTTAACTAATACACTTACACGTATGAACTTTTATTTTTCAAGTGACTTCCTCGTAGGCAGGGAAAACCACCTTGTAGACTTTATTCAGAACTCTACTCTTTCACAAAAGATAGATGTTTTCAAGCAAAACAGAACAAACAAACCAAAAAAACTCAATCTGTCCCAAAGTCAGTTTTTAAAGTAAATATTTGACCTCTAAATCTCTGAAATATTTGTAAAGAAAGAAAAAAAAAAAAAAAGGACTGACCACTTATGATTGACAAACTTCCCTCCAGTGGGCTTGGGATACTTATCAGGAGGTATTTTCATTGATATCATATAGTGTCAATCCTGACAGTCCAAATCCTTCTCCCGTGATACTAGTTCACATCACCACCAAATAAATTTCAATCCTAAATTCCACATTCCTCAGTATCACTTTGATCTCGAGGGCATTCTTAGTAATGGCAGAATTCCATTCTATGGTTTTTAATTAGTTTTGTTTTCTTCATTTAAAGTTGTCTTTTTTGGAGATGGGATTGGGAAAAGATTAAAGAGCATTCTTCTATCAAAGTGTGTCTGTGCTCAGAATGGATTTACCTATGGGCACTTGTGGTTTCCTTAGGGGCCATGTGATAAGGCAGAGATGAGGGATGTTTTTGGGAGGGGGGCGAGGTTGTTGTTATTGTCTTTTCTCTTCATGAGAAGTTTTGTCAAGTGATAAAAGACACAAGTTTTGGGTAAAATCTGACTCCTCCATGTAGTGGCAGGTGACCTCAAGCAAATTGTTGGCTCTCAGGAATGATTACATGGATCATGAGAAAGGCCTGCAAACTTTGTAAGGGCCAGCTATGCACAAGCCAAATGAAGGTTCTGTCTTCATCATGACAGTGGCCATCCCACTGGAAGATTTCAGCCCCAGGACAACAGCTATGAAGGACAGGAAAGAGACAAAGGTCCAGCTGGAGGAAATAGTTTAATGTGAGAGGATCACGACTGATGATGGAGTGAAGAAGAAGGTGAAAAGTAGAAACACAAGGGCCACGTCATTAACAGCCTTGTCTGCCCCCATAAGAAAATTGGATTAGATATAAATTTATTGAGGCTCCAAATAAATTACACAATTTCATTTATGGTTTAAAAGGGTCCACTAGCTGCCTTCAGTGGCCTATGCCTGTCATCTTAGCACATAGGATGCAAAGGCGAAAGATTGGGAGTTCATCCTCAGCTACATACTGAGTTCAAGGCTAGCCTAGCTGTATACTATGCAATGCAAAGGGGCAGAGACAGGATCAGAAAGACCAGTCAGTTGGTACATTGTGAAGTGTGTACAGAGTTTAGAGTAAAAAAAAATGTATATGACAGTTGGTGTGGTCTTAGGTAAACTTTCTGAGGCTTACTTTTATTTTCCCATCAGAAGGTAATGCCTGCTATTAAGGTTGTTATAAGGATGAAATACATATATAGAAGTGTTTGGTCTTAGAAGAACATGTTCTTGGTCTTAACATGACTTCAGTGTTACGTTGATTTGCTTTACATGACATGATTCTCATTGCTGTCTGTATCTCGGTCTTATGAAGCTCAAGAGCATAGGTTCTTACTCAGGCTACAAAATTTCCAATGTTTTTTTTTTTTTTTTTTCAATGCAGTTTATTCAGGAACCTTGAACAATCTTCTGACCCTGGGGAAAGCCAGCCCACAGCTTAAATAGCCTCTGGGTAGCCAACCCAGGCGTGCCACGTGGGCAATGCAGATAGGTCCACATACATGGAAGCAAGCCAGATCCTCAGCCTTAGCCAAATGTGGAATTGTTCATGACAGAGAGCACTCACCATCGGGAAGGTGGAAGGCGGAAACCAGCTCCATCTTTAAGGCATAGCATTCCGCACCAATGGTTTTATTCTAGCCGTCAATACCGCTGTCAGCAAGGAACTGCAGGGTAGTGAGAGCTGTAGGCGTTAGAGCTGGATTCTTACTTCCAAGTCCAGCTCTGCCCACTCTTCTTTTTCACTCCCCACCCTGTAGTCTTGTGCATAAAAGGGCAGTTGACTTGGAGCCCCTGTCCTATGTACACTTTGAAAGGGTAATAGATTATTACGTATAAAGATTTAGAATAGAGCTGCCTCATGGTTGGAAAATGAATGTAAATGATTGTCAAAAAGAAGGTTCTGATTGGGCGCAGATGTTTGCATCGGACCCAGCCATGCAATGGGCCTTCAGCATGCAAACGGTCCTTTGTGTGTGCTTCCTCACAATCTTGCAGACACAGAAAGAGATGGACACATGGCTGTGTCATAATCACACAACATTACCTATGGAAAGACCATGGATAATAGAGACCTCACGGCACTAGGTTTTGGAGTTAAGTTGTATTCCATACTGATCCCTTTCTTATTAGGCCCAACTTTCCATTCTTCTATATTCAGGCTTGCTTGACCGTGTCAAGTTGCCTGGAATTTAGACACCATCTAGGAGTTTGAATCTGAGACATGAACCTTGAAGAGGACATAGGATTGCTTTCCTCCTTTTGTTTTGCTTGACCTCTTGCTTCTAGTTTGTTTTCCCGAAACATGTATGGTTATTGCTAATCGAATCAGTTTGTCTTAGCTGTAAAAAAAAAAAATCCAACACAGTCTGACTTTAGACAAAGAAACATCAGCAATGAGTAACAAAAGGGGTCTCAGAGAAAGGATGAAGAGGTTCTGCCTTGGGGATGACCTCTTTAATTCTGAGTTGAATGCTGAACATATCCTACAAAAGCATTTCTTATTAACAAGTAAGTATACACCGTGACACGCTCTTGTTTTACAATATTCTGCATAGCTTGAACAAGGCATGTATAGAATATGTTAAAATTTGATATTGCTTCAAAGCAATGGCGAGATAAGGAATGGAGATGCTCCAATGCATCCAAAGACACTGCACCTAGGATACAGACTGCACTGGCACGAAGACTAGAACTCTAGTGCCACGTAGTGAGGCAATGTAAACAGGAGCTTTATCACACCCATCCACTCTATCAGCTTCCCTAACCAAATCTCTGATTTTCAAACTGAGGAGAATATTATTGATTTCATCTATTTTTACTGAAAACTAAATATTTATGTGTATAAAAATTAGGACTCAAAATAACAATTTATTTAAAGTCTTATTTTTCAAAGTTAAAATTATGGAGGCTTCAATCAATGATTGTTTCTACATTCAACCTTAATGGTTCATTGTTCATTCTTACAAGTAATTTGTACATAGAACTTTTTGTACATTGCAGTATAAATGGAAAGAAGCTCTCTGATCGTCAGATCATGTGAATAGATGATGATCAACTCTTTGTTTCCTTGGCTACATAAAACCCTTATATTTAGCTACATATAATGGCGAGGTAGTAGTTGTAGTTGGGTCCACATAAATGGTCTTTATGTTTAAGGGAAATAGATAATGGCTATAATTTTCCTAACTATTACCAAGGTAATTATGAGTCTCATGGAAGCTAAAGATTTGTTATTTGTACATCAAGAATGCATCCCCCCAAAAGCGATAAAATGGTGAAGGCTTAACAGAACTGAGCACCAAGCTTTTCTTCCTAGCACGGCCTGGCTACCTTAATAACCTCTAATTTCTTACCAGCAGCTTAATCTGTATAGGCTGGTTCCCAAACCCTTCAAACAACCAGATGCCCTTAAATCTCTGAAGGCATTTGCTACATCAGCCCATTTACTTTGTAAAATACGTTCTAATGTGGATCTCCTTGACATGACACAATTGATCTCTCTCCTGAGGTTTCCTATTCACATATTAGCATCGTTTAATTGTGTTTTCCCTTTCATCTCTGATTTACCTTGATACGATTTAATTAGTGGTTTTCTTTATACCCTGACTTCTAAAAACATTAAATTAGGCTTAATATTTAATAATTTGAAAAACCTTAATGGCAAAACTATTGCAGAAAAGTCAGTATCAACTGCCAATTTGTAAGTATGAAGATAAACAAGATGGGAACAAAAAAATTCTTAATTTTTTTTAGCTTTTTTAGTTATTTTTGTTCGTTTGTTTGTTAATTTAAATGTATTTCTTTTATATCTCAATTGCAGCCTTCCTACCATCTTCCTGGCCTCCCCCCTCCTCAGAAAAGGCTCAGAAAAAGGGGAGACTCTATCAGACTCTATCTGATCATGGATATCAATCTATACATCAGGTTGCACTAGGTCTAGTCACATGCTCTCCAAGCTCTGCCCAATAGTTGGCTGTGGGTCTCTGCATCTGTTTCCATCAGTTGCTGGGTGAAGTCTTCTGGAAAACAGCCAGGCCAGGTCCCTTTCGGGGAATATAACAGAGTCTCATTAATAGTGTCAGGGCTGGGTCCTCTCTTACGGTATGGGTGTTAAGAGGACCAGTCAGTTTCTGTTCCATCTTTACCTATGTACATCTTGGTGGCAGAGGAAATCTTGGGTCTTTTCTGGCCACAGGAGATAACCATCCCAGGCTCTACATCCTCCATTGCCAGGCAACCCAATGAGAGTCACCCTCCAAAAGTCCCAGGATCCTCCATTGTCCTTGGTTTCTAGCTCTTCCCAGAGATCCCCCCTCACCTATTCCATACTCTCTCCCCTGGCCCACCTCACTGTATCCCTCCTGCTCCAATCTTCCATCTCATTTCTTCCCTCCATCCACCTCAATATGCACTCTATTTCTCCTTCTCAGTGAGATTCAAGTGTTTCCCCTTGGGCCCTCCTTGTTACTTAGCTTCATGGGGTCTGTGAATTTTAGTATGGTTATCCTATAACATATGGTTAATATCCACTTATAAGTGAGTACATACTATGTGTGTCTTTTTGCCTGCAAATTTCATAATTCCATTGCTTTTAACAGCTGAATAATACTCCATTGTGTAAATGTACCATGTTTTCTTTATCTATTCTTTAGCGGAGGGATATCTAGGTTGTTTCTAGTTTCTGGCTATTGCGAATAAAGCTGTTATGAATATAGTTAAGCGAGTGTCCTTGTTGTATGGTGGAGCATCTTTTGGGTATATGCCCAAGAGTGGTATAGTGGTGTCTTGAAGTAAAACTACTCTCAATTTTCTAAAATACTGCTAGATTGATTTCTAAAGTTGTTGTACAAGTTTGCACCTCTACCAGCAATGCAGGAGTGTTCCCTTTGCTCCACATCCTTGCCAGCATGTGCTATCTTTTGATTTATTGATCTTGGCCTGTCTGATGAGTACTAAGATGGAATCTTTGATTTGCATTTCCCTGATGACTAATGGAATAGAACATTTCTTTAAGTGCTTCTTGGCCATTAGAGATTCCTCTGTTGAGAATTCTCTGTTTAGCTCTCTACCTTATTTTTTAAATTGGGTTATTTTGTTTGTTGATGTCTAGTTTCTTGAATTTATATATTTTAGATATCAGCCCTCTGTCAGATATAGGATCTGTATGAATCTTTTCCCATTCTGTATGTTTGCATTTTACCCTTTTAAAAGTGTCTTTTGCCTTACAGAAGCTTTTCAGTTTTAGGAGGTACTATTTAATAATTTTTGATCTTGGTGCCTGAGCTTTTGATGCTCTGTTTAGGAAGTTTTTTCCAATGCCAATGCATTCAAGTTAACTTCCCACTTTCTCTTCTATCAGATTCAGTGTAGCCGGTTTTATGTTCAGGTTTTTGATCCACTTGGACTTGAGCTTTGTGTATGGTAAAAAATATGGATTTATTTGTTTTCTTCAACATGAAGACATTCAGTTACTCTAGCTTTGTTTGTTGAAGATTTTTTATTGCATGGTTTTGGCTTTGTTGAAAATCAAGTGGCCATAGGTGTGTCAGTTTACTTCTGGATCTTTAAGTTGATTCCACTGATCAACCTATTTGCTTTCATGCCAGTGCCATGAGGTTTTTATTACTATTGCTCTGTGGTACATCTTGAAATCAGAGATGATGACACCTCCAGTTATTTTACTGTACAGGATTGTTTTAGTGGTCCTGGGTTTTTTTTTGTTTGTTTGTTTATTTGTTTGTTTTCCATGTGTAGTTGAGAAGTTGAGGATTGTTCTTTCAAGGTCTGTAAAGAATTGTGTTGGAATTTTGATGGAAATTGCATTGAATTTGTTGATTGCTTTTGGCAAAATGGCCATTTTTATTATGCTAATCTTACCCAACAGAGAATTCTCAACAGCAAAATCTCTCATAGCCAACAAGCACTTAAAGAAATGCTCAGTATCCGTAGGTCATCAGGGAAATAAGCGCAAATCAAAAGGACTCTGCTGGTGGGAGTGCAAACTTTTATAAAACTACTTTGGAAATCAGCCTGGTGGAATCTCAGAAAATTGGGAATAGCTCTACCCCAATACCCACCTATACCACTCCTGAGCATGTACCCAAAAGATGCTCCACCATACAAGGACATTAGCTAAACTATGTTCATAGCAGTTTTATTCATAACAGCCAGAAACTAGAAACAACCTAGACATTCCTCAAATCAAGAAAGGATAAAGAAACCATGGTATATTTGCACAATGGAAAACTAATTGGCTATTAAAAAAAAAAAAGAAAGAAAGAAAATCATGAAATTTGTAGGCAAATGGATGGAACTAGAAAAGATAATCCTGAGTGAGGCAACCCAGATCCAGAAAGACACAAATTGAATGCACTCACATAACCATATATTACAGGATAACCATACTACAATTCATAGACCCCACGAAGCTAAGTAACTAGGAGGGCCCAAGGGGTCCCTAGCACAGTCCTCTGAGAAGCTCCAACCAGCAGCAGATAGAAACAGCTGCTGAGACTCACAGCCAAACATTAAGTGGAGTGCTGGGAGCCTTGTGGAAAGTCGGGGGAAGAACAGAAAGACCTGCAGAGGACATGAACTCCACAGGAAGACCAACAGTGTCAACTAACCTGAGCCCAGGAAGCCTCACAGACACTGAAGCACCAACCAAGGACTATACATGAACTGGAGGTAGGCTCCCTACACAGATGTAGTTGATGGGCGGCTAAGTCCTCATGTGGGTTCTCTAGTAAGGGAAACAGGGGTTGTCCCTGATGTGGTCTCATTTCCTTATGACGGGGATGCCTTCCCGGGCCTCATGTTCCAAGGTAGGTTTGAAGGCCTCTCATTTTTTGAGTCGTAGGGGAGGAGGATGGGGAAAGAGGGAGGGAGGATGGGACAGGGAGGAGGAGAAGGAGGAGGCTATGATCAAGATATGCAGTGAATAAAAAATTAATGAATTGATTTATAAAAAAGAAATGGGATGTACCTTGCTGAATATGAAAACAGCAGCATCTGTGTCACCCCACCACAGGAACAGATTGATAATAGCTTATTTCCAAAAGTGAAAAGGAAACCACCCTATAAGCTGGGACTGTATGAGCACATAGCATACTAAAACACAGTCAAGCTCAAATACTTACTGCACTCCAGATTGAAGAAAGAAGCCACTTTTTCATCTAGACCCTATAAAGAAGAGAAAGACACCTAAAACTACAATGAGGGGAGCCTCCACTGACCTGTCCTCTGATCAATCAATGCGTGCATCAAGGTGTGGGCTGACAGGCTTCTGACTGGCTCAGTCCCTCTTTTGATATAGCCATTTATCCACTTGTCCATTTATCTGAACCCGGACTTGCCCTTGGCCTCTATAGGCTCCAGGGTCTTCAACCTTGCTCCTGTAGCTGATATATACAAGTGTGTGTGTGTGTGTGTGTGTGTGTATGTGTGTGTGTGTGTGTGTGTGTGTGTATCGTATGTTAAGTGAAACTTAATAGTAACTGTGATTAGAACAAAAGATCCTGTACTTGCCTCAGCCAACTTTCAAGAGACTTGGAGTTACTCAGTAAAGTGCCACCAATGAGGCCTTGTAAATTTTATGAACCTTCAGAATTTATTACTATTTACTAAGTTTTGACACTGTGGAAAGACACGGACATGATCACCAATGGTCCATTTAGCATGTTTACAATACCTTATAACTAAAGAGACTATTTTCTGTAATAGAATTTGCCTCTCCCCTGCCCCCATTTATATTAATCTCTCCCTTCCTCTTCATGCATTTACTGAATCTGATATCTTTTTATGGCTTCTGATGCTGCTAAGAGGCCCTTAGGTTCACAAACCTGTTACCTTAGTTTCCCTGTAGTCCCAAGTAAATTAGAAAACAGAAATTGGTTTTAAAAAAAAGATTAATTTATTTAGTTTGGTCAATCCAATTGGCAGGAGGTAGCTGGGTAGCTGCCTAATTTCCTCTTCCTTGCTCCTGTGGCTATATTTCAGTTAATAGAAAGACATGAAGCAAAAGCTAGAAGAAGCAAAAATTTACCTATATGACAGATTAATTCATCCCTTCTTGGGAGGAAAAGAAGCTGGGTCCTAGGTCTTGTCCATTATCCTTTTTACCTTGTATTTATACCACTGGGATGAGAAAACTGGTATCTTAAAAAGTCTCTTCTTTAGGAAGAAAGAAAGAAGGAAAGAAAGAAAGGAAGAAAGAAAGAAAGGAAGGATGGAAGAAAGAAGGAAAGAAAGAAAAAGAAGAGTCTTTTGGATTCTTATGGAATGCTCTCTGCTTGGGATTTCATCTGGCAGATCCCTTTGTGGCTAGACTGAATTCTTTGCTGTAGGTGGAAAGCATTTGAATCTTTGGAAGTCATCTTTAAGCTAAGCTTCCTGAATACCTGTTAAAAAACATGTTAATTTTGCAAATTAATGAAACAAAAGAAATAATGTGGTAGTTGAAGATAGGGACACAAGTGTCTGCCTTTAGACTGTTTCCTTTCTGGCAGGGCTTTAGCCTCAGGTCCTGGGCCTATTAATGAGCAGAAGGCTTGCCCACTCCTTTCACCTGAAATCACAGTGTATCCTTCAGTGATTCCCATGGAAGCACAGCCAGGGATAGTGGAGACGTGGGAGGGTGGGAGAAAAACAGGCTTCCCCCTGGACCTTGGGCATCTTGCTTTGACATGCTCTTCTACATTTTGGATCATGTTAGCCTCACCTGTTGTGGCTTTGCGAGCAAACTTTTTTTTTTTTTTTAGTTTAATGTATTTTAATAACAAACTTACAGGAACAGCACAGAAGATAGACAACATTAAAAACATGTACTTGCATGTAGGACAACTCAGTTAGAAAAGTACAGTGAATGGATGGAATCTACTGTATGATAAAAATGCCACAAACACCATTTAGTTGCCGTCAATAAGAAATTTACTTATTTTAAAAAAATCCAAATGCTGGCATTGTCCAGAAAATTTTAACAGGTTTATTTATAATTGTTATAAAGGTGAACTGTTGAAATGTGTTCACTGAAACATTTTGCTTGCATTAATGCTTTACATCTTGCATTTATATTAAAAATTCACACACAAATGAAAATGGAAAAACTGCCAATACCTGATTTCTGTCCCCTATTTTTCCACTCGCAATCATATACTTAGGTACCTCTTGACCCCATGGAAAAAATATCTAACATTCAGAACTACTGATATGATTTAAGACTCCGGCTGCATAGCTTCACACGTTCTACACTGTGAAGATGCAGGCTTCTTGGGCTTCCTACTGTCTTGATTTGAATCAGCTATCATTCTCCCTGCTCCTCATCTTCTTTTGGTCTTTCTTTCACCATATATTCTTCAACCCATCCTGCATTTTGCGAGCAACGACTCGGAGTGTTTATGGGTTCCTTTGTTTAACTTCATGTTTAGTTGATGGTTTACCCTAGAATTTGACACATGAATCATTCTTTTAGTGTGTGTGTGTGTGTGTGTATGTGTGTTTATGTACCATTTTCATGCCTGGTGTTCACAGAGACCAGAAGAAAATGTCAGTTCTCTAGAAACTGGAATTACAAAAGGGTGAGAGCCCCTAAGTGGTGAGGTATCTCTCTAGTCTCAAGGCAATGATAAAACTGAAAGCCTAGCACCGCGCAGGAGCCACCTGGGGTGGGCCTAGTCCCTCTGCCTCCTGATTAGCTACCTGCGCCCACCAGCTTCCTGTGATTGGCTCCCGCCGCGGGGGCTGCTGGGACTTGCATGTGCTGCTCCTCCTCAGTGAGAGGAGCGATGGCGTCGGAGGCTTCTACACCCGGGCTCGCTTCCTGCCACCTAGTGGGGCATCAGAGTGGACCGCGGGGTGCTTTGGGGTGCCAGTGCTCTCGGTGTGGAAGAAAGGTGAGGAGCCTGGGGCTTGCTGGGTGTCCCTGTGGGCCACACGGCTACACTAGGCCTGGAGGAGGGTCAGGCCGCGAGGGTGTGCGAGGGGCCCGGGCCACCGCGAACCCGGCTGTGGTTTGTGCGCAGTTGGGCGTCTCTGAGGCGCCTTCCACACACCCCCAGGTAGATGGAGGCAGAGTTGCTGCGGTGCGTTTAGGGGCCCTCCCCACTGCCGAGTCTCGGAAGCACTCTGTCACGCTTCCCCAAGTTGGTAGACTCGTGAAAGAGCAGTGGGGAAATAGGGTGCTTATTAACTGGAGTCACCCTCCAGTTATCCCAAATTCATCCTATGACATCTCTGCCTCCACCTGTTATTCCTCTAACATTTCCTGTATCATTTACTCTGATGGTTTTAATCAAATAGATGGTTACTGCTTTCATTCTCTCTAATTCCTCTATTCACCTTTAGGCTTCAATATTTAGCCCCTATTGATTTTCACCTGCATACAATAATTTAGTTAAGAACATGATGTCAAAAATCCCTTATAATTTTCTCACTCATGTTTTTCTTGTCATGCTTCTTTGCTCTTTGCCTAGAGGGAAAAAAGGGATCATTGTGAGGAAATACTGAACCAAAGCAAGACCTGAAAGAAGCTGGGCAAACTCCAACTTCTGTATCTCTATGTCTGTTTTAAAAGAGACCTTCAGATCTCAAACTCCTTTCCGCTTTGTTGACTACAACGCCTTTTTCTCCTTTGGGCTGTTTTTCAGCTGGTCTGCAGCTCTCTTTAGCAGGTGTCCCACAACTGGTGTCTCCAGCATCTTGGGGATTCCACTATAATCCAGGCTTCACATTCACAGATTCACGTAATGATTTCTCTGGGCCTCCACACACGGACACCTCTGACATATGCCTGGCCTCAAGAGCTTTCCTTAGCTGTGGAGGGAGATTCTACAACCTCTTTCTGTATCCTTGCCTCTAAAGCCAAAACCATGTGGCCAAAGCTGCCAATTTCTACTGTTTGCTGTGGCTAAAACATGGTCCCCTCATTCAATTACATCTTTTCAGCTTTCTTGTTTTGATGGTTTCCTTCATGGCTCAAGTTTTTCTTTAATTCTTTTCAGAGTGGGAAGCTTAGCTGGGTGGGGTCTTGTCCCAAGTTCACCATTCCCTTTATTCTGTATTCTATTTTGCAAGGTTTTTTTGTTTGTTTGTTTTGTTTTGTTTTGTTTTGTTTTTGTCTGTTTATCTCTTTGAGCACAGGACTTAGCTCCATTGCACTCCTCGGTTCTCCTTTTCTCCTCAAATTACACATTTTTTCATTTTTTTTCTTGTTCAGCTTGCTCCTTTTTGTTGTGGAGCTGCCTAATAACTACAAAACACAGTCAATACTATGCTGTTTAAAAATCTCCTCTGTCAACACCATTAATCCTAAACTACTCAATTTAGCCTCAGGAAGACTTTTCAGACAAAGCCAAAAGGCAGCCACATACCTCACCACAATATCACAAAGATGATCTCTAGGCTACTTATCCATCTCTGAAACCTCTTGAGCTCAGTCTTTCCTGACTCAAAATTCCAAAGTCCACATTCCATCAACAGGAAGCATGGTCAGGCCTGTCACAGCAATACCCCAGTCGGTGGTACCAACTTCTGTCTTAGTCAATGTTCTTTTGCTACAAAGAGAGGCGTTGGTCTCCTTGGGGGCAAGTCTAATCTTTGTTGCCAGAATATCCAGCGGTCCAGCAGTCCAGCCATCCAGCCATTGATTGCAAACCTAAGAGCAGCCCCAGCAGCAGCTACTGTAGGCCCTCTCAGGGCTCTCCAATTTGTACCCTCTTCAGAGTCCCCAGAATTAAACTATCTTCACCTGGCAAAGGTCACGCCCCTGCTTGTGCATGAGGTAAATCATAATCACCTGCTGTGAAGCAACCTCTTATTCCACACCTGAGATTAAAAAACGAACAAACAAAGAACAAAACTAAAAAACAAAAAAAAAACCCCAAAAACCAAAACAATAAAACCTTTCACTTAACATAACTGGGGTTCTAATGAAACCCAAACTCTCACACTACAGACATTAGGAGAGGGGACTGCATAGTGACTGGAGGCTGACTTGGCCACAGGGCTACCTTACAGCAGGAAATGATCCCTGGAGCAGAAAAAAACAAGACCACTCAAATGCAGGCAGAGTCAGTATGACCCTCTGAGACAGGTGACTGACTGTGGCTACCTGACACACCAGTATCACTAGCTTGACAACATCATCTATATCTATTATAGATATGATATCCTGCCACATTATGATAAACCCATATAAGCACAGTAATTGAATTCATCCTTATTTCTGGAAGCCCCTAGCTCCTTGTTAGAAGTAGCCACTCTTTCTCTGTCCTTGTTCCCCACCATTAAAGTTAGCACATAGAACTAACAGAACGAGTCTCAAGAGGCCCACACGCAGCCACTGAGTATGGTCTTCTGCCCTGTAGTATACTGGATCTGCCTCCTTAGGTTGTCTCATGTGTATTTTTCTGATTGTGACAGGAACTTGGAAACACTGATTATGGTCTCACCACCCCAGCCTCCCCCTGCTAGAAACACTTCCATTCATCTGACAAAGATTTATTAATTGCTAGTTACATTCTGGGTACTTGGAAAAGTATTAGAAGTTACAAATAAATAAGACACACTACTGCCAAGGAGCTCACTCTCTTAGAAGGGTGTGTGTATGATCTAGCAATCATAATGAAAGAACACATCAGAATGTTAGGCATCAATGCTATGCACAGTGTGTCCTTCTTGTTTCTTGTGAAAACTGAGGCTTAGAAAGGCATTCCCAGGGGCATTCAGAGAGAAAACGGTAGACAGAAAAATACTGTAAACCCTGCTAGCCTAAGTTAGAGAATAAGCAAGATGTAAAAATTAGCTGTTTGCATTAAGGTAGAAATGCAGAACCCAGAGTTAGACCTTTCCATTGGAGATACCCTGCCCTGGGGCTCTCTGCTTTGCATCTTTTTCTAAGAAATTAATTCCTTGCACTGTGTGCTGCTTCTCTTGTGCAGATGCCTCCCAGCTGGATCTGGGACTGGGATGTCACCTGCAGAATGTTGAGGCTCACTCCTTTTCCCTCTCCAGGAGAAAAACAAACAGAATTTCTGTGCTTAAATTTCATGCACCTTTTAACTCCCTAGCAGCCATTTGGTCTCTGCTGTTCCTGTTTTGTGGGTAAATTTAGTTTATGTGCTATTTCCCCCTTAAAATTTAAGGACATGCATCTTCATGAAAAGAACAAAGGGAGAAAAACAACTTGTAAATTATCACTAGAAAAGCCCCTGCTAGAAGCAATAAGTTTGCTGACAGATGGCAGAATCAGTTGAAAAGTGAATACCATATTTACTAAGTTTACCCCACTTAGTAAGCCAGAAAAGTGTTATCTAATTCTGTCCCCTGTGTATGTGTGTGTTTTGGAATAAACAGATGCCTAATGAGAAATGTGTCTAGTGTAGTCTTAGAGAAACCTGGATAAACTCAGGTTCTCATGCAGGGTTTGATTTTGACAAATATCAGTGTTCAAAGTCGAATCTATTGTAAATAAAGTTGTCAGAATGAAAACAGCATTAAAATGCTGTCAAAGCAACATTATTTAAAAAAAAATGAAACACCCTGGATTATTATCCTACATAAATTTGTGTCTTAAAAATTTCTCTGTTATTTATTTAGCTTTACAATAACTACACAATACTCAAAAGGACACATGCCCTGTCACTGCTGGGAAATATGGATGTGTGTATAGCTGGTGAGGCTAATTAGGATACTGTCATGTTCTGGAGCACACAGAGACAGTTAACCAAGATCTGTAGTCATTTATAGTGTGCAGAATGAATGAAGCCCTTGCCTTGACTGACTTACTCTAAAGGCCACAGGTTTCTGAAAGAAACCAGATAAAGAGGGTGCACGATCTAGTTTCAGTCAAAGAGAACAAACAGTCTAGGATACCATGTTCACAGCAGGATTCTGCTGTATGTTGTCCATGGTTTCTAGGGTGTGGGCTGAAAGGATGCTAGTTGATGTCACTGTGGTTCCTTCAAGGTAAACACTGAGATCAGCAACTACCACAGGGGTCTGAAGTATTATATCAAAGGTTGGTATGGCTTATATGAAAGGGTTATCACAGATTACATCATAAAATCGGCCTGAGATGTATCACAGGATCAGTAAGGGATATTTTAAGATCACCATAGGACTATTACGGTATGTATCACAGGTTTATCATGGGATATATCACAGGATCGTTATGTGATGTATCTTGGGTCATTATGGGATCACTGGGTCAGTGTGGGATATAGTACAGGTTCATCATAAAATATAGCACAAGGTCATCATAGAATATAGTACAGGGTCAGCATGGGATGGCCCATCACAGGGTCAGCAGGAAACTGTGGGGTCAGCCGGCTCTGTATCATAGGGCAGCATTAGCTTTCTCTTGTCTCACTAGCTGACTATCTCATATGGAGGTAAATGCCAAGGTTGTTTTGTTTTGTCCCTCTTCCCTTCTTTCCTTTGTTCCTCCCTTTGCCATCTCTCCACCTTCTTTTTTCTTTATTTCTCTTGTCATAAAGCATGGGACTATTACTGTCAAAGAGCTAATTAATTTGAGACAAAATAAACTTCAAATTAAAAAGTCTCACTAAGCATTAATATGCCATAATGATAAAGGGATCCAAGAGTCGTAAATGTGCATACTTCTAATAATGCAAATACAGGAGGTGGTCTCAGGGAGGACAAATAAACAAGTCCATGACCCAAATCTGAGATCTGATTATTTCACAGTAATTGACAGAACAGGTGGAGATCAGAGTAAATAGACACAGACTCTCAGTTGGACTGAACTGTCATTTAGTGATTGCTAATCTTACCTGTACATAGGATATATGTGACTCAGAGTTTTAATATGTTTTTATAACTAATGGGCTAAACCCACGTCTCTATGTATTGCTGCTTTTTATGATACCCTGTTCAGATCCCCTTCACAAGGACAGTACAATTATACAGCTGCTGTTGCTAGCGCTCATTTCTCTTTAAGAGGGTGGGTATTGGCTGAAGGGCACCACTGGTTCCTTTAGAAGCCATTTTATTTCCAACAAAGATATGCCCCCACCCAAGGCCTCCTGATCGGCGTGGAAGGCAGCATGTCAGCTACTTCCTCGTGTCAGGGCAGGGTAAGCTTTGCAATAGAAGCCATGCTCTAGAACGTTAAAAAGCTTAAGGCTTCAGCTAGACATGTGGAGAGGAAGACAGGAGGAAAGGAGAGAGGAAGGAAGGGAAGGAAGAAAGGGAGTGCTAGGCTTTTTCTCCCCCTCCCCCCCCCTGCTCCCTGGCAATCAGCTCACCCCTTTGTTGGGTTTTCCATTTCAGCTCTCACAGGAGAAGCCTTGAGACAGACTTGAGCCTCTGCACTTAATTCCTGGGTTCTTTAATGCTAAAATTGCTAAAGGCAGGGAATGGCTGCTCTTTGGCAAGACAGTGGTGATCCTTGGTAGAGCAGGAGAGGCTCTATGTCTCTGATCCCTAGCCCTAAAGCCCCTGAAGCCCTAAGGAGAGCAGGGGGCCTGGCTGCTTTCTTCAAGCAGCAGGTGCTAATCCATCAAAGCCTCTTAGGAACACACACTTTCCAGGGATGATGGGGGTGGTGGGGGTGGAATGGTATCAGTTTTTCTTCTCAAAAAAAAAAAAAAAATTCAAAAATTAACGCATGTAAAGGTTCCAGACAAAATTCCTGTTACTCTTTTGGGTGGGTTTGATCAAGATTCAGAGCTCCCACCTCTCCTCTCACCTTCTAACCCCCCTTCCCTCCGCTTTCCTTCACCTTCCCCTCCTTTCCCTTCCTCTTCTGTTCCCTTCCACTCTCTTCCCTTCTTTTTACTTCCCCTCCCTTCCCTTTTCTTCCCATCACCTTGTCTTTCCTTCACTTCCTCTCCTCTTCTCACCCCTCCCCTCCCCCTGGATCCTCTCTCTTCCCCTTCCCTTTCCCTTCCCTCTTCTCTCTTTCCCTCCTCCCCTTCTCTCCCCTCCCCTCCCCATTTCTCTTTCTCCTCCCCTCCCCTCCCCTCTCTATCCCCACCCTATGCTCCCTTCCCTTCCTCTCCCTTTCTCCTTCTTCAGGAAAAGGGTCAGAAATATACCTTTAAAAACATTAAGTTTATATGTGTCTTTTTAATTTTCCTATAGTTAGAATCTTGACTTCCAAATATATAATTATATTTACTCATGTCTTCTGTATATCTCCTCTAGTTTCATTTATCGGTACATATCTTACATATATTAATTAGTCTTACTTGGGTGTGTGTGCATGTGTGAGTGAAATAAGCAGTTCATTTGCATCCTGTATTTGTCCCCCAGTTGCCGTGAGATATTAAAGGGAACAAATAGGAAAGCTTAGGGACAGAGGACAAAGAAACACAGGAACCCAGGTTGAGGATGCAATGAATGCCCTGTTAGCTAAACAAACCTGGGAAGAGCAGATGCTCTGAGAAGCAAAGGTACTCTTCAAAATCCCACCGGAGCTAAGGCCAGGTCAGTGTCATTAGTGGTCACAGCATAAGCAGACACAAAGTTTGTCCCCAACTCTCATAACTTGCAAGCTTCTAGAGCTACTGTACATCCAGAGAGAGAAAAAAAAGTTTCAAGTCTGACTGAACTTTCTATTTTTCAGGGCAAAGAGAATAAGATGTTGATTTGACAGAGAATATTTTATTGTCTCTACTGTTATGAAATAAGTATATTTATTTTCCAAAATCATGTATTCAACGGATGTATGTGCTAGCACATCGATGCATGCTGAGTGAAATAGTGCAGCATTCTAAATATTCCTGGAGTAACATTTTTTCCTGTGACTTATTTTTCTTACCAAAATACATTGGACGTCTTGCATGTTTTTGGTCACCTGCATAGCACTGTCTACATGGATGAATGTGCTTGTAGCCTACCAAATGCTATTTTTGGAATAAGAATTAAGGCATGGGATAATATTACACAGTTTTTAAAAAGCAGTGTCTGCAATTGATCATGCTTAAAAACGTTTTAGCTCTAAGAAACTTTGCATTTGTGCTTTGTCTTTTTATTTTTCAGAGAAAAATCTGCAATATTCTTTATATTATTTTCAACATGGACAGATGGTAAGTGAACAGCCCAAGAGGAGGAGAGGTGACCCAAGTTGTTTCTACAGTGGAGCAAAGTACAGCAAAGCACGGGGCAGACATCCCCAGTGCCAAAGGCTTTTTTTCTCCTCCTCACTCATCTCTTTCAAACTGGCCACAAATTGCTTTATTAAATTCCACTGTGTCATTTTATAATATAATAAAGTCATTTCTTTTTACATCCACATTGAAAAAAAGTATCTAGCACATGAAAAAAAGATTTTCTCAGTTCATTTGAGGTTGAGAGTAATTGGTAAGAAAATAGTTCAGAAATCTGTCATATCATAGTAACAACAAATGGAAAGAGAGTATTTCAATTTACTACTCAATGTGAAAATGCAAAGGAAACCTTAAAAAAAAAAACAACATACCAGTGAGAAGTTAGGGAAAATGTTGATGGTATTTCTCTCATCCGGTGACAAATGTGGCCTAGAACTGTAGTGCTTTGCATGATGCCAAACTTAAATTGTCAGTTGATTAAACAATAATATTTAGAACATTCTGCATCGCCAAAGGGAATAACTAGGTCGATTTTTCCTTCTTATTTAGCATATTGTGGAACCAGTTAACCAGACAGCCTCCAAGCTAAAAGGTCCAAGCCACACAATTTGCATATATTTCTGAAAAAAAAAATTTCCAAAATTGAAAATAGTTTAATGTAATGAAGGGGGTAGAAGATATATATATGAATGTTACAAAACTCATACTCATGCCTTCCTATACTTCTCCTATATAAAAAAGAGGTTAAGAAATGGACAACAGCAACAACTGTCAGAATTCCATGACAGTAGAATGATGGGCTCCTTGGGAGGGTAATTGTTGTCTTCAGTTGGGTACCCATTGGTGATTCTACCAGGCTCTGACAGACAGTCCCATACCTGAGAACCCACAGGTGCTCTAGTCAAACTCAGCAGGTCACAAAATAAAACAAAAGGACACTAATTTTGGGAAAGGCAGATAGGGAGGTGAGGATGTTAATGGCTAGAAGGGAGGAAAGTGAATGTTGGAGGTGAGAGTAATCAGAATGCATTATATACATGAATAAAATTTTCGAAGAACAAGCCTAATTTTCTTTTAATTAAAAACAGAAAACTTGAGATTTGATTCCAGTTTCGTTAGTTTGAGTGATGGAGGAGAAGAGGTGCTGGGGAGGGGAAACTCAAAGCAGGTGAGATTAAGGTCAAGACTCATACCAGAATTCCACTTGGGATGAAAATGCCAAACAGAAGCAGAAGGGACGTCATAGTGGTTGACCCATGTCTTGGACTGTCCCTAGAGATCTTATGAAATCTCATTAACTCTGTAAGATAGTGATACTTCTTGCATTATTTTTAACTAACCAGGCCTTTCTCATCACCTTTCTTGTAGTCTTGGTCCCTGAGGGGGACAGCCATGTAGTTTCTTTTCTCTTTCTTCTCATAAATGAGGTTCAGTAATCACAGAAACACGCTGAAGTGCCAGAAACGATTCTAGATGTGTCAGACAAGATCCTGGTAGCTTTGTGCCCGCAGACAAAGTTGTGATGGAACATGGGCACTCTCCCATAGCCCACCATTCCAGCTGATCCATTGCGATCAGCTTTTCTCTCTCTTTTTTTTTATACAAAGTCTCTCTCCAGTGTCTTGGTTCAGGGCAGCGAACAGTCCCAGCATGCTCCACAGTGGGGGCTGATTGCTAGTGGGGACTGGAATAGACTGATGCACACACCAGCCCCTCAGTCCCTCTGCTCCAGCTCTCTTATGTACCACGATCTTTTCCCTGACTCCCTAGCCAGCTATCTAACCCTCCTCCCTGAACTCACCACTGCCCACTCCAGCTTTTTATATATCCAGTAGCTCCTAGAGTCTGCAAATGCAAGGTGTGGGCTTTCGTTTCCTTGCTTTAAAATTACAAAGCAACCTCCATCCCTGCCCCTGGTTGGGGTGGCTTGGCCAGGCTAAAAAGGAAGTGGATGCAGGCAGTACCTAGTACCGAAGAGACTTGATACTCTGTGGACAGTTGGTAGGGGAGGAGACCTCCCTCTTTCTGAGAACTGGGAGAGGGGGATGGGAGAAAAGTGAGGGAAGGCAAGACTGGGAGGAGAAGAGGTAGGGGGATACCATCAGGATGCCTTTGACATGGCTTTTCCCTACCTCTCTCACCTGCTTTGAGTTTCCCCTCCCCAGCACCTCTTCTCCTCCATCACGCAAACTAGCTGGCTTTCACGTCCTCCGACATGAAAAGAGGATTTCCCCCTTTAATGGGATTGTTCTTGCAACAGACTCAGCCAGTATCATCTCTTGCATGGTTGACTGATTTCCCTCAGTGAGATCTGACTCTAATATTATGCCATAGCTTCCGGTCATTTCATCAGCAAACCTCATGTCCTCAGCTTGATTTACTCAGTTCCCTCACTCTGCATGGCCCACTAGGGACCTAATAGATGCACTTACAGTCTTCTGAAGTTTAAGTTTGTTAATGAACTTCAGCAGATTTGTGTCCCTTATTGGATTAACAACAACACAATTCTATATCTGCATTTAGATGCATGGCAGAGCCTGCTCCATCAACAGCTGTTAAATACATTGATCTGTGTAGTTCTTTCTCTCATTGAATTAATATGAGTGACTTATAGGTACATCCACACTGACTAGTATAACTACCATATATATGATTTTGGTGTATTTTCTTTTCTCATTTTAAAAATACCAAATTTAAGGTTTTGTAAACTTTCACTTCATATAACCATTTAAACTTCTCTTTCTCTTGAAAGAAAAAAGGGAGAAAGTAAACCTCTTGATCTTCATAGAATGGAAATTAAAACCCATGGTTCAATGATAGTATTCTGCATTCATTCAATGAGCAGTCCATAGAGTGTACAATATTTTAATTTCAGGCACATTCGCAATCAATACTGACCACCACAGTCTAGTCAATTGCTCAGTGATCCATGCGGATCACGATGACAGCAGAAATTCATCGTTTGGGTATGTCTTACATAGGCTCAGTACCTTTGGGAAAACCATTTTTTGGGAAGCGAGATAGGGCTTGGGGCAATTTGTGAAGTAACTGTCAGTTTTCACATGAGCCCTCAGATGATCTTCCATCCCACGGGGCTCCCCAGTCTAAATGCTGTCTCGTATATTCCCCTATCCAGAGCCAAAGTTACTTTTGGAAGATTGGAAGCTACATATATTACAAAAATCACTACATTATCATATAGAAACTGGAATTTTAAGCACCGTCGTAATAGGTTGAAGGAGTGGAAGATGGGCCTTTGTTGTATGAACTTCTGTGTTGCATGGGGAGTTGTGAACAAAAGTCTGCTCATCCTGCATAGGAAGCCCAACCTGAAGAGGACTGAGTTTATCTTGCTTACTTACAGAATCATAGGTAAATCCCTCCCCAAATATCTGCATCATTGAAAACCACTACCCCAACATAGAATTATAACTTTACCATAACTCTAGAAATGAAGTCCCCCAACTTCAGTTAAACTTCTACCCTCTAACTATTCTAGATAGTACCTCCTCAATCCACGTGCAGCTGTAAAAGAATTAAATATAGTCAGGAGCCTAGGAGTTAAGTGGTTAATTCTAGGGAGATTGTCTAGGCTTTCTCTCTACCTGTCTTTTCTATGATGGATAGTCAGTTATGGACTGTTATTGCTGGTTATAGGTAATTGCTGCTGCTCTTATTAAGGTGACAATGACTGCTAACATTAAAGGAACCTTTTCTACAACAGACTACTAGACCACACCAAGGATTCTAAATTAACACACTGAAGGGTGTCATAAAAAATTAGTTTCCTCTAAGAATGGGTACCCTACATTAGAAAATTTGCATTCATATTTGACCGATGCTTCCATACTTTTAAAAAATTTTAAGACTTTTCGGGCAAATCAACCTTCTTTTTGCCTAAAGAAAATTGGTTACTTCATGGTGTTTGTTGTCAAATGGTTAGCCGATGTTGTTTTCAGCTCAAACTTAAAAAATTAAACAGACAAGCCAAAAAATACAACAACAAAACAAACCTAAGTCAAGTCACATGACTTTCCATTTGCTACTTATAAGTTAGTAAGTATAAACTCTGAGGTAATTGCTAAGATTTGGTCATATTCAGTGTGGAATCAACCTTGGGGTAAGTCATGTGACAAGAGATAGCTTGATAAAAACAGTAGATAAACTTTCCATCATGTTCCACCTCATAGCTTACATGGAAGCTTGTGCTTGCATAAACATACACACATACACACAGACATGCACACTTGAGCTCTTGAGGCAGGCACACAACACTGTCATGGGATATTTCTTATCATGCCACAATTCAGAAAAGAGCATAATTAGCTAGATAAAGTCAACAGGAAATAAATGAAGTTTCTATCATACTTGGACATAGCACATAGAAACTGTCAAAATGTCTGGAAGCAGAGAACATTTTATTGAGAAAATAACATTTGTATTTTAGACACCCTGTGAAATACCCATAGAACTCCCTACCATTAAACTCACTTTGTCCTGTGTTAAGCATGGGAAATAACAGCTTAGGAAAGTGCAGACTAGATATAAAGAAATGCAATATGCTCTTGTTGAGAGCATAACAATGGTAGCTCAAAGACAAAATGACGAGCTAATAGGTTGAAATGTGGAGATGGGATGTATTTCAACATTGGTTTAACAGTCACTCTAGATTCATCCCCCCAAAAAACATGTGGAAATAATTTCAGTGGTATTCTCCTTTTATCGTGTGTCTTAGCTTTTTGAGAGAGAGAGTCTGATATAGTTCAAGTTGTAGGAGAGGCTAGGAGAGGCTAGCCTTGAACCATCGATCTTCCTATATCTGCCACCCCAACAAGTTCTGGGATTATAAATCTGTGCTGCCAAACCCAGAAATGCTTTTTTTTTTTTTTAGTTAAGAAAAAGCAAATAACTTCATCTCCTTCTAAATCACCATTTTGTTTACGTCTCTGTGTATGACTAGCCTACATTGGCAGTCATTACTTTGTGGTTGTTTGTGTAACACTATCTTCCTTACATAATATTTTGTGATTCATAGTGCTGTTAAAATTTAAATAATGAGCATATGTCATTTTTGAAGCATAGTAAAGCAACCTAAAAACAGTAAAAAATAAAATTGAAAATAAAATACTTCAGTACTTACTTGACTTGCTTTCATTCATTTCTAGGATGAGAGACTAACTCTGTCTTCATTCTCTTTATTTATGGCCTAATAGTCAAAGGAAACTTTGTTAATGGCTAAGCTAATAATGAACAATTTTCACATTTTTTTCTTATTTATAAGGTCTTCATTTACTCATATTCCGTATTTCTTTTCTGTATATCTACTGGCACAAGATGGTTTTTAAAATTTTTACATTAAAAAAAAACATGCACAATTTATGTGTATGGTTTTGAAAAAACAAAGTTAACACTTAATACTCATCAGTTATTTTGTGAAATAGCATTCTCTTAGAGATTTTTGAAGTCTCAACTTAACTTAAAATTGACTTCTGTGCTTTTTACTTATTCTTATATTTTGTCCTTTTCCTCCTTCAGACTATGATTTTTGTGTAAGTTATCTTCTCACAATGCTTTATGAGAATTTCACTTGCGAGTACTTATGTACCTAAAAGTACTCATAAATTTTGTTTTTAAGTTTTAAACACATTAACTCATCATTTACATGGTTATTCTTCTATAACATTTTGTAAGATACATTCATTTTATGCATTTATTAATCTTTTATGCTACTCTATTGTTTCATTGTTAGAATGTTTCAAATGATCTCAAATTGTAAATGGAAAATTTAAATGGCTCCCAGTCTTTGGCCAGGAACAAATGATGCTGCCATGAAGATTTTTTGAGCATGTTTTGGTATGCATGCTCTGATATTGGAAAGATTTCTCTAGAAGTTAATTTTGCCTGAGTGAAACTGTTGGCTGTCAGAGAATGCATATTACAATGCTTCCTGCATAATGAGAAGACCTGTCCTATTATTTTTACAAACATGCACAGCCTCTGTTTCAGACATGTTTTGTACAGGTAATCATAGATAGCTACTGTGAGTTCATGACCACATCATGCCCAGAAAACAGTGTTCCCCATCATCCCACCCATTCCTCTGTCTCTTGTATTCTTCCTCCCACTTAATGCAGTGTTCCCTAGACCTCGGAGAAAGGGCAGTGCACGTTGCATTAATGACTGATCATTCAGCATTCACTTGTCATCATCAGTTGGACCCATTAGTCATAGTTGATAACAGAGTATTGTCTGCACTCTTAATTTTATCAGTCTGACTCTGGGGAATGGAATTTTATAATTGTTATAACTTGCTTTCTTATGATGATTAATAAGGTTGAGATTCTTTCACATTTTATAAACCTTCTGTTTATAAAATTCTTGTCCACATTTAACAGTCTTCTCAGCCATGAGCCCTGTGGCTACACTTGCTAACTTGCCAAGAAACATGTGCTCACTGATGTAATAGCTGCAAATCTGCAATGGGGGTAACCAAAGATTTCTCATTGGAATTAAGGCCTTCTCTACAAGAGAAAATTCACTGCTGTTGTTTCCTTAAACAGACAGACCATACCCATCAAATTACCTTCTAAGTATCAATTTATGTTCAGACACTATTGCTTTTGTCAGCCTTGCCTAGAGGAGTTGTCTCTTCAAAGTGGGAGGTGATTACTCCAGAGCCTTGTATTTGGTCAGTGATGAGAGCAAGTGATTGCTGGACGCTTAGTCACAAATCAGTTATCTCCTTCACCCTTCCAAGGTTCGGGAAGCATCACGGAAGTGTGGTGGCAGGAAAATGTAAGAGTCAGGAGTGAAGTGTGTAGAACACCATTGTACAGGTGTTGCATGGCCATTGCACTCATGAACTGAGAAGCCATGTTTCCATACACAAAGCCTGCACAAAGCTGAGCCAGTCCCTTAGGTCAGGGTGAGGCAGAGACTTTTGATTATAGTTAATGGTTGCTGTGGAAGGGAGAGATACCTAAGTGATGGAGCCACCCCTAGAGCTCTCATGTTCCTCTAAATGATCTCTCAGCTGAGAGCCAGTAAGAAACTCTAATGAAATCCGTTGTGTCATCAAAAACAAAACAGTGTGCAGTGGCTATCCCTAGGGACCAAAGGACTGCTTGCTCAGCAATTATGATCTCGCAGTACTCTGACAAAGGACTTGGTACTTTGACAGAGGTCTTGGTACTTACACTGGGTTTGCTCTGGGCTGTAACTCCAGTTCCAGGGCATCCAATGACCTCTTCTAGATGTTGAGGAGAACTACACTCATGTGCACATACCTATGCACAGCAACACACAAATATTTGTAATTAAAAGTAAAATAGACCCATCAAGCAAAGGAACAGGACAACAAAAGGGACACAGAGGGGGAAGGGCGAATAATTAGGAAGTGCAAATGGAGCGGCACGGATGGGAGGGATAAGAAAGGAAATGATGCTGAATAGGATCAAATGCAGGGCACACCTGAGTGAGAATGCACAGTGAGACCCCATCAGACATCATTCATATGTGAAACGGTCTAAAGTATTCACATGTTTAATAGACCTGATCCTGAGTTTTAGTTATGATACTAACTGCAGATTTACTTTATACATTATCTAGTTTTTGAGTCATCTTTCTTTATGGAATTTTAACTTAAGTTGTGTATTTAAGACTTTAACTGGACACAAAGGCTCATGTTTGCAATCCCAGGCATTCGAAAGCCTGGAGCTAAAGGATCACACTGTACACCAGGTATGCCTCAGCTACAGAGTGAGTCCTGGTCTCAAAAATCAAGTCAAACCAAAGAAATGAACAAACAGAATGCTCTAAGTATATCTCTTTCTGAGCTAAGTATCCTATTTGTTGTATTTATTAAAATTTAATTTTAATAAATATACAATGTCCTAATTACTATGGTTTTTATTAAAAGTCTTGAAAACTAATAACGAGCTATAACTAATTTTATCTTAATTATAAATTTTGAAATTATTTTAACTTGTAAGGTTTTCACTCCAATTGCTTTAAATATGCATGTATGCATGTATCCATGCATACATATACATATATATAATTTAAATTTTCTATTAGGTGATATGACATATATCTTAGTTTAGTTAGATCTTTTAAAATGTCATTCAAAAATATAGTACATCAAAAAAATAAAATGTCTTTCAAATATAATTTTGATGATCTCTACATAAAAATCCTTTATAAAAGGATAGGTAATATTTTTCAGATCTATATCTGTCTACCACATTAAAAGTAATATACAACATTCAAAGTTATTTTAATTAAAATCACTATATTATTTAATATTCAGGTTTTTTTCTTTTATTATTATTATTATTATTAATTACACTTTATTCATTTTCTATCCCCCCATAAGCCCCACCCTCCTCCCCTCCCGATCCCTCCCTTCCTCCCCTTTCTGCATGCATGAAAGTCCACTGATAGGGGAGGTCCTCCTCTCCTTCTTTCTGATCTTAGACTATCAGTTCTCATCAGAAGTGGCTGCATTGTCATCTTCTGTGGCCTGGTAAGGCTGCTCCCCCCTCGGGGGGGGTGATCAATGAGCAGGCCAATCAGATTATGTCAGAGGCAGTATATTATTCAGTTTTTTAATAGCTTGTCTTTCTGTGCTGTAATTTACACAATAATTTCTATTAGCCTGTTAATTTATGTCACCCCATCTTTATTTAGTTGTATTTTGTAACTACCTTATTGAGGTTCTAATTTCTGCTTTTATGAGTTCAATTTATGGAATTATTTTCCTCAGATCAGCAGAGTCTTTAACTAATATTGTTGGTTTAGGCTCTGCCATTTTAGCCTGTCTTTCATTTTCAGTGTTAAGCCAATGGAAGAGAAGCTGACCATGAATCCTCTCTGTGGACTTCGTGTCCTATGCTGTTCTGTCATCTTTGACTGTGAGCTCAGCTCCTCAGGTGCAGAAGCAGTTGGATGCTGGTACTGTGTTCCCTGGATAAAACCATCCAGAATGTGAGCATAGAGATCCATAAAATGACTGTGCTCCCCGTTCTCAAGAACTGAGAATATTTCCCCATCATCTGTTGTTCAGGTCTGAATAGGCAAGATTTTTGCTATTCTCTCATTCAATGAGTTTTTTCTATTCTTTCTGTTTTGAAATACAGCCACTAAGTATTCATAGTCTGTTTCTTACTAAGCTTCTTACCTTGGATTTTGAGGCTCTAAGATTTTTCTCTAGTCTACACCAAACATCGCAAGGCACTGACAGATCCTTTGCCCGTGTGTTAGATAGATTGGGCTGAGCACAGTGATGAAGTGAATTCGACACATCGAAAGGGATAAGAGCTTCCTGCCAAAGCTTTTTATTCATATAGTCACAAACAACACGTTAAATAAAAATACTAAACAATGGGAGCCAGGCGCATGATATTTATGATATGCCGTTCCATTTATATGATTGTTTAAAGATAGACAAAACTAATAATGCCTTTATGAGAATTAGTGAGGAGATGAGAGGGATGACTGGTGCCTCCCGTAGCGCCCTCCCTCCTCCCCTCCCAACCCCACCTTCCCTGCTTCATCTCCTCCTAAGCCCCTCTCCAAGTCCATGGATAGGGGAGGTCTTCCTCCCCTTCCATCTGACCCTAGTTTATCCAGTCTCATCAGAACTGGCTGCATAGTCCTCTGTGGCCTGGCAAGCTGCTCCCCCATCGGGGGAGACAGTTACTATCTTCATGGACTGTTAGTCTCCCGCTTTTCTGGTAGATGAATGTCATATGATGGAGAACACTTGAAGAGTTAGCCACTGAGTTCATGTCAGAGACAGTACCTGTTCCCCTTACTAAGGTACCCACTTGGATACTGAGCTGCCAAGGGTTACATCTGAGCAAAGGTTCTAGGTTATATCCATGAATGGTCCTTGGCTGGAGTATGAGTCTCAGAAAAGTCCCCCGTGACCAGATATTTTGGTTCTGTTGCTATCCTTGTGGAGCTCCTGTCCTCCTCAGGTCTTACTATGTCCCTCTTCTTTCCTAAGATTCCTAGCACTCTGCCCGAAGTTTGTTTATGAGTCTCATTTGTCTGCTTTGATACAATGCTAGGTAGCGTCTTTCAGAGGCCCTCTGTGGTAGGCCCCTGTCCCGTTTCCTGTTTTCTCCTTCTTCCAATGTCTGTCCCATTCTTAGTAAGAGGGAAGAAGATAGAAACAGTGAGAGGAAGAGTTATTGGCGTGATTTACAAATCACAACTTCAGAAACAGGTGCCTGGGTGTGTTTTCTTCTCTCTAAGCAGTGTGAAGGTCAGACTAAATCCCAGCTTCTGACCTCAGATGCTGCCAGCTGCAGGAAGAGCAGACTCGTGTTTGTCCTTCTCACAGCTTCTGTCCCTTTCTGCTTCCAGGCCTAGGACAAGTAGTGTTCAGCGGCTGGAGTCATACTTCTTGGGTTGGAATCTAGACTGTACTGTGCTTTCTATAAGACACTGTGGATGAGATACTGACTTTCATTAAACTTTTCCTTTCTCATTGACAACTTGAGAGGAATGATATTATTGAAATGAAGGGTTATTGTCAGGATTTAAGACATATGCATGGTCAATTTTAATAAAGAAACTTTATTCTCCTCCTATTTGTCTTGATTTCACCTTAATTTCTCCTTAGACTATTAGCACTTTCCATTTGGTTTCACATTTCCATTTTCCTTCCTTTCACTCCTTTCTACCATGCTATAGTCCAAAGTAGATGGTGGCAAAGTGCCCAAGTACTTTTATGATCCCAGTGAGCTCTCACTAATTGAATAAAAGTGATAGCTTGATCAAATTAGAGGAGAAAACCTTCTATACTACTTTGCTCAGCATTCTGTGCTAGACTTCACTTTCCAATAACATATATTTGATGAGTTTGGGGAGAGAAGTCTGTGCAGGCCACATGGAGAAGCAGCATCTAAAAGAGTTACAAGCCTGTAGGTGCTTGAGCAGGCTCATGGGTATGTTGTCAGGCCTGATGGCTTCGGGGTTGACCTGTCTGGGGTGATGTAATGAAGAGAGTACAGACCCACGTACAGAAGAACTGGGAGCGGGTGGCCTGTGAGCTTCGGTGGAGATGGCACCAGCAGCCTTGAGACTCAACGTATTTATTATAGAGAGGCGAACGAGGAGGTGGCTGAGCTGATTTTGGTAGTGGCTCAGTGTAGGCATCAGTATCAGGAGGTGGTCCTCTGCAAGGAAGAGGCTGTGCTTGGTGCTCTCTGAACACCCTGTCCGCATCAGTACCAAGAACAGTGGGAAGCCCTGCCATCCCACAGAGCTAAGGCTCGGGGGCATTTTTCAAGTTGTGCTCACACCAGGAAGGCTCATGTATATATGGTTACACTCACTCCCCACAGTACGTATCATTTACTACCTGTGTTGCTTAATCTTCAGGTGTCAGTCTGTTGATGTATATTAGTTAAGAAGCTTTATGGGTAAATAAAAAAAGTTTAGGAAGTAGGTCATTCCAATCTCCAAGCTGTTTCTCTTTGTCATAATTACACATGTACACACACACATACACACACACACACACACACACACACACACACACACACACACTAGCCTTAAAATGGCTAAGTTCCATACTAACCTGTTACAGAATGACTATAAAGCATAAAGGAACAGAGGTAAATAGTTTCTGGTGGAAAGCAAGGGCTCAATACTGGTAGATTCTTATCAAGCATTTGGAGAATTGATCTGGAGTTGTGAACTGAGCATAAACAGGAAAGGAAACCCTGAGACTGTTGCAATGGTACAACTTCCATCTCTTCGGGAAATGGGAAGCAGCCACAAGTGGGAGGAGAAAGGATCCTGATGGGTTTTTTTTGTGCCAAGCAGAGGAATACATATCCCATTTTATTCAAAGTACTATTTCCTGGTCACAGAGTGTGGTAATTAGCACTCTGTTAGCGACACTTCTGTAAGTGGATTACAGATTGCTGTTGTGTTGGGTCCAAAGCTTATTGGGTAAGTGTCTTTAGGAAAGCGGAAGGCATTAGTCTTTTAAAGATCAATAAGATAATAAATTGTGTGTTGTTCCTTACCTGACTCTAATGTTTACCTTTAGGATAAATGTTGAACCTGATCATTGCTTTTCTGCTGTTCAATACTTGCAGTCTCATGAGACAGTTACTATCTTCATGTACTGGTAGTCTCCTGTTTTTCTGGTAGATGAATGTCATATGATGGAGAGCACATAAACTGGACAGGAGACACAAGGAAGTCATGGGGGCCAAGCATGCTGTAAGCAAGACTTTGCCAGCTTGTGAACTCTAAACAGCTCACCAAAGAGAAGTATCCTGTACAATATGTGAACCCATTCGTAATTCTCTCCAAGATGCCCTTTCACACGTTGTCAGTCATTTATGCAAAGCTAGGTTTCTGACTACAAGTTACTTAAGAGCAAATGCAGATGTTTCAACTAATAACAAGGTACTTATTTTCTACTCCATTCATCTCTCTTGAGTCCCAAATGTGAATAAGCTATTGAGAGGGCCATCCATCAATAACAAAGGGTAGTAAAAGGGGGTGGTATTTCTTCTTCCTCATCTTCTTCATCCTCTTCCTACTCCTCCTCTTCTGCTGCTGCTGCTTCTTCTTCCTCTTCTTATTCTTCTCCTCTCAGCTCCTCTCCCCCTTCTCCTCCTCCTTTGTCTTTGATTTGCTCTTATTGAGGCATCAGCCTTCTAATAGTGTGAATGAGGATATTTTAAAAAGTAATGAGAATATAAAAAAGAAAAGGATATTTTAGTGTCATCTTAGTTTTTTCTTCAGTATTGGAAAATAAAAGACTACTAGAAATAAGACTAAGATTTTTTGTTTGTTTGTTTGGTTTTTTTGTTCACATCGCTATGGCTATGGAAGAAGCTACCTTCTCTTTTCCTTCCTCCTATTGAAAAGCTTCTGTCCAATGCTAGTTGTAACTACAGAAAAAAAATCAACAAAATCTTTGTGTTGATGAGGTTAATATTGCCCCTTCCCAGTGGGCTCAGAAGTTTTCTCAGAGAAGTATGTATTATGGAGGTATGGAAATGACTGAGCAAATATGCTGTGTTTACTAGGTGCTGGACAGTTTGTTAGCACCATTAATCTGACTGTGACTGTTCAAAAGGAATGAGTAATTCAGGGTCAAACAGGAAGCCAGATTGCTGAATGATTCTAATTTCCTCACTAACAGTGAAAAGAATATATCGCTTTCCGTAACCTCCCACACTATTGAGTATGTCGATGCATGAATGTAGATAAAATGTATGTGGTTTGCACGGGTTACATTTATATGCCTTATAATTCCTACGTAAATATGCCAGCCTGGCTTTTGTTAATTACTATTTAGAGTGATGGTAATTAAAGTAAGTACAGAAGTACAAGCAGGAATGCTTTAAAATAATAGCATAATCATTACTATTTCATTTTATATTTATTGTGATGTTAGTTCTAATGAACCTTCTTGATATTAATGTTAGTGTTGTAAGTACTCAGATTGAATTTTTCACTCTGAGTCAGTATTAATTAAATGAATGCTTATTATTACCTGTGTAATGAGCCTGGAAGGGATATTATTTTGTTATTTATAAAATCAATAGCAGTGCTTTAATAGTAAAAGCTTGTTCTTATTCTTTTGTTTTGATTATCAGTGCTTCCTTAATTAATGTGTGCTTATTGTGAAGTAACAGTGCAATGATACTGTTTTGTAGATTACAAGCTCATGACCTATAAGATACACTGGAGTGGCCTTTCTTAATCACCAATTAGAAAGTCCAGAAAAGTGCTCCTGAATTGAGTGAGATTTCTTAGCTTGTAAGTTTCTTAGATTGTAACCCACATGGACAATGAGTGATATGAGGACTTAAAATATTCAAATTGTTATCTTCATGTAGGACAAAATGAAGCAGGAGATACTCTCTGTAGTAATGTACAATAAGGAAGTATGAGGCATTGACAGAACAGTTAGTATTCACAGGCTTTTCATAACCATTTCTTTATGTTAATTATTGTTACTGTCAGAATCATTCAGAATAAGAAACAATTTGTGCAGTTAGTGGCAATAAAAATATTTAGAAACTGGGCTTGATGGTAGATTCCTACTAATTTTAGAATTAGTAGACAGAATGACAGAAGTTCAAGTGCAGCCTGGGTTACATAAGGAGAGATTATCTCAAAGACAAAATAATATGAAGAAAGAAAAAAAGAGAGAAGTAAAGACAGACAGACAGAAATGAAGTCGCAAAAAGAAACAGAAGGAAGGAAGGAAGGAAAAACAGAAAGGAAGAAAGACTAACAAACAAAGTAATAATAACAAAGTAAAGAAAATAATTTAGAAATCTTAGTTGAAGGGGTTGAGTGCTCTAGTATTCTTCAAAATGTGACTTCACAGTGTCCTAAAACTAAGTATTGTTTTTATTTCTTTGTTTATTTGAAGTGGGGTCTCCTGTCTCCAAAGCTGGTCTCAAACTTACTGGCAGTTGAGGGTAACTTTAGAGTTCTGATCCTTCTGCCTCTACCTTCCACGTGTCACTTGGTTTTAATTGTTGTTATTCCTAAAAGAAGAGTAACAGTGCTCCCTACTTGTGTTAACTCCTCTAATTATCATAAACAGCTGCTGATGAAGAATGTGGTGGGGACAGACTGTGGGCCTGTGCAAAGTTGATGAGACATTTGGATAATGTAGAAGGTACATAGCTAAAGCGAACAGGAGTGAGCTCCAATGAGGGTGAAGGTAGAATGCCCACTTGCAAACAGCTCGTCTGTGAATGGTGGCAGACCAGTTACAGGAGAGCAGCTACTGGGTCGCATTGGGCTTCACTTCACCGCACAGGAGAAGAGAACAATATATACCTTGGAAATGAAGGAAGGCTCAGGAAAAGTAAAAGCTTGGAACACAAGGAAAACTGACTACACAATCTGCGTTTTGTCACGTGTGTGAGGCAAACTTTCCAAGTGGCGACTCCATTCTGAGAAATAAACTACCCAATGCAAGGCGGGCTTTTTTTCTCACTTCAAACATCTGTGTTAGCTGACAGTTCTACATTATTCACAAACTAACAGAATTGAAAGCAAAGCAAAATAATTGTTTTTTTAAGTTTATTTATTCTCATTTTGTGTGCATTGCTGTTTAGCCTGCATGTGTGTCTGTATGAGGGTATCAGTTCTTGAAGTTACAGACAGCTGTGAGCTGTCATGTGCATGCTGGGAATATTACCCAGATCCTCTGGAAGAGCAATCAGTGCTCTTAACCACTGAGCCATCTCTCTAGCCCCAGCATAACAATTCTTTAAACGATACCTCTCCCATTTTGTTGTTTCCATTAAATCGAATTAAGATGGCTGTAAAATTTACAAGATATATACTTTTAATGGCTTATTTGGAATAAAACAATATGATGTATTTGTTCTATGTCCATGTGGATTTTATATATATATATATATATATATATATATATCAAAAGAAATATTACTGTAAAATACTAGAGATTATATCTTATTTAATGTGAAATGAGGTCTTTAATACCTAGAATGTGATTATTTTGTGCTAAAGAATGAAAGTAAGTTTTATAATGAGTTAATAACATAGAAAAAGCATTTACTTTCATTTAGTTGTAATATGATTGCATTTTCATTAGAATATGAATTAAAGTTTTACCATATTTTGAAAATTAACCTTAATGCATCAAGATTGTTAAATATTATCCTAATACATGTGTCAAATAAATACCCAGTTAATTTATGGTTTCCAAAGTTTTAATGCATAATGGCCTACAGTATAATTTAAATCATGGTATAAATTCAATATTTTTAATAATTAAATGCAAAGAAAGAAGTACTAGTGGGAAAGAGCAAATGGATATAAAATTGGCGAAATACAGATTAGGGTTTACTCAGTACAATCCTGGTTACTTAGGACTGGACTGATGATTACCAAGATCTGCCAAAGTCAGCCAGCGTATGTGTTTGAAATACAGCCTAGGATACATGCGATATTTTGCTCAACTCTAATATAAACGTAAAAATTATCTGTCAGGACCCCTCACTCTTCCTTGCTTCTTTTATTTCTTCTTTCCTACTTACCATCTGTTCTTGAAAAAAATTGACTTAGTCTCTGTCTCTCTCTCTCTGTCTCTCTCTCTCTCTCACACACACACACAGTCATACAAATTACAATGGCAGTAAATGTTAGTATTTTGGAACACAACCTGTTTCTGGGTTACCTAGCAACCCATGATGATGTCATCAGGTTTTGCCAGCCAGGTGAACACACCTGGAAGGCGTGGTTACTGTGCCCCCTTAAAGGGCCGATCCTATACATGGTCTCTCTTTCTCTCTCTCTCTCTCTCTCTCTCTCTCTCTCTTCTCTCTATCCTCTATCTTACACTCTTCTCTTTCTCTGGGGCGCCCCATCCCTCCTTTACCTCTCTTTCCCCACCATGTCCCACTACCTATACATCCTCCATATCCCTCCTAATAAACCTCTCGCAGAGAATATCGGTTGTTCCCCTGTATCATCTATTTTTAATTTATAACAGTAAATTGTTTTATTTTGGTATTAAAAGAAGTGAGATAAAGAGTGGTTCAGTCATGATGTGGGGGATAGTGAGAGACCGCACATAGGGTTTATGGAATTAAAGACCTGTTTCAGAGTTTTATAAAAAAAATTAGATGTGTAATTTAATTTGCATTCTTCATCATGCATTACTGTTTAGAATAGTACATGAACCATTTCCTGGGATTTCAGGTCAGAAATTGCTGTGAAACTCATTTTACAGAACGGGGAAAAATATCTCCAGAGTACAGTGAATTTTCAAACAAGCTTAATTTTTTCCACATCTATGTCCATTTTACATGTTGATAATATTTACAAATTTTAAAGCCAATCTTTTATGATAAGGGTAAAAGAAAAATGAAGAGACAAAAGCTAAAACCGAGCCCTTTTCATGTAATAGAAACAAGTGGCAGAATCGGTGCATTCTGGCAGGAAGGTGTGAAAGGCTAGAGGAGTTCCGGTTTTGCTCTCTACCCTGAATTGTTTAAGTTTTGCTTTCATTGTTCTGAAGCCAACACTGCATTTTTCTTTTGATCCTACCACCTCTTTTTTAAATCCAAATGTAGCAAAGGGAGACCCTAAAAACCATGTAATCAGAATTGCTATGGTTATTTAAAAGTAATTGCTTCCCAGGGGTATCTGATTCAGTAATTGTCTGCAATGAGTTTGGATCAGATATTTGTTTCTTGGGCTGAGTGGGCGTTTGATATTTTAGCAGCGTGGCCATTGCTATTGATAAACAGAATGTGGCCGGATAGGGTTACATAGAAGAACGCACAGCACTTACACAGCCTGTTCCACGGGCAGTGCCATTCAGTCCCAGCAACAGTGAGCATGAGTGTTCGTGGCAGCCATTGTGCTGCACCTACGTGTTTACAGAGTTGAATGAGGAATAAGAGCAAAAGTATGAGTCTGCAAGGTAAATTCACCATAGGAATCTATAGGCCTGGTTCTGTGTCTTTTTTACTAAACTTTATATATTTTATTTTCCCAGTCTACTTTTCAAGTCCAGAATACTATTCATTTGCTCTCTGTCTATACCTCTCGTCCATTCACCTATCCATCTATTCATCTATTTATCTATCATCTATCTATCTATTCATCTATCATCTGTCTCTCCATTTTTCTACCTATCTGCCTACCTTAGTTATTTTTCTGTTGCTGTGATAAAATATAATGACAAGAAGCAACTTAAGGAAGAAAGTTTATTTTTGCTTATGGCTTCAGAAATTGAGAGTTCATAATGGTGACAACGGTATGGAATCAGGTCAAACAGTATCACAAACTGGGGACAAAATATTCTCTCTCTAGCTTCTCTCTTTCTCTATCCCATGTTGAATAGTCTTACTGCCAGCTTTCTGCTGATCCAGAAGCAAGCAACAGTTCAGTAAACCCCCCCCCACACCCATATTTTATCAGGTGCCTGGAGCTGGCTAATTTTCTATTGCATTCTGAATAACCACCAGAGATAAAGTAGTATCATCTACTTAATCTAGTCTCTGACATAAAGTCTCAATTAAAAATTAAAGGGCAGCAAAACAAAACAAAACCAACAAAACAATGAGTCTCCTCCCTTCACACTAGACACTGAACATGATGGTCAGTATTTACTGGAGTCTAGGAAGAAATGAATTTAGTTACAGAGCTAATGGGTTTCTCTATTTCTAAAGCTTGTTTCAGTTGATATGCTGAGCATAACCAGAGCCCTCTGAACACTTGTCCTTCAGATAGAAACATGTAGCTGACCAGATATCAGAAAACAAAGGGTTTTCCCTTTCTGGTCATCTCTGATCTTGGCATAAACTAATTCAAGAATATTATGTGCTCTAGGGTACTCAAAAGAGGCTAGACTTGCTACTTCCTTTTCTTCATCCATTCTAAGATTATAACTCAAGTCTTACAGGTAGTGTCAGACAGCTAGAATAGGGGAGGACATGCTGACTAGACACTTTCCTTTGCTGTTCTGCATGCATGATTGCCATTCCCTCCTCACAGAGGACTCTTTCTTCCCTGTGGACACTGGAGGTCACTGCTTTGCCACTAGCCATTTCTCTTTTCAGTAAACTCTCCAAGCACTCACTGAGAGGAAGCCTCTCTCCTTCTTGCTTTAGGTGAGATCACAGCCAGGCCTGATCACTTAGGGCAATACTTTCTTGGACTGCTCATAATTAATTTGGTTAAACACATGTGGATCATCTTGGTAAAAAGCACTTATTTCTGGAACTAATTCTAAAAATCACTGGAATTAAGCTTGTTTTAGCTTGGCTAACCAATGTGATAGCAAGTAAGCCTAAGGCTACATTCAGCCTTTCTGAGAATACTCTAGAAGATTGAGCCAACACAGTTTGCAGTTTGGAGAGGACAGAATATTCTATCTGGGTCAAGCCTTGCCTGAAATCTCACCTGGCTTGGACTTGCCAAGTTTTTAAATTAACTGATGTCATTTATTTCAGGACCATGTTAAGAATCTTGTTCAAACAAAATAGCTCTGCTTGCTGAACCATCTTTCTCATCTCAGCTCCTACACCATGTATGACCTCCTTGATTCCTGCTCTGACACAACCATAGCCATAACCACTGTTCCTTTGCCCTGTCCAGGTTGGGAAGGCTCTTAGTCTTGAAAGGGTGTTTATTTTTTGATCCTGTTGTGGGATTTTTGCATTGATGAATGTCCTTTCTGGGTTGAAAACTTGCATTTCCTTTAATGATACCGATGACAATGGGGAAATAATAGTCAATGCTTGGATTATATTGAACACACGTCTTCTCATATTTGAGAACTAAGGAGCAAAGAGTAGTTTTCCCTGACTTGATCAACAGATCATTGCCGATGGACAAGGGGGGATGAATCCAGAAAATGAAAATGAACTGGGCCTGGGAACCTCTAAGCACTGGAGTGGCTACCAGGACTGACAGAGACACGCATCAGATACATACATAAATCCACTACATTAGGAATGACTTGGCCATGATACAGATACCTTAACTGTCTTTGGCTTAGGTAAACGGGAATGGTGGGGAGATCCCTGAAGGACTACTAGAACCTCAGTGAATCCACCAAGGATTGGGAAAACATCTCTCCCATGAGGAATGACAGTGGAACAGTCGCTTTCCTGTGCTTTCAGTAGCACAGGAAGAAGAGGGACTTTGGCAAGGAGAAAAGGAAGAGGTAGACCTGCAGCTGATTCTGGTAGATTCAGTTCTCACAGAGTAGAACTGTGCCAGTGAGTGCAACCAGAGGGCAGAGAGAAGGGGGAAACTTCTCTCTCTATCTCTTGGCAGCATTTAAACTGAGCAAACAAGACCCTTGCTGAGTCAGGGGCTGGGGAGATACTGGAGGCAGCCATGTCATGTTCCCTCTGGAAACCTACAAAAAGTACTGCAGGACTGTGGTCTGCAGAATGCTGCTAACTTACAGTGGGAGTTTTAACATCAGAATTGAGGTGAGCCACAAAGAAGCAAGCCTGATACCTACCCTTGCATCAGGGACAGTCCAAGGCAGTTCAGACCCTCTTATTCATAATAGACATCCCATACAGACAGCAGCTTGGAGGCCTAGGCTATCCTTCCAATACACAGGAAAGCAAACATTGGGCATCTTGTCCTCCATCACAGTTTACATATGAAACCAAAAAGTGAGAACTCAATACACAGAGCTTCTGGGCTGCTTGAATTTAAGCAAGCAGTATTCACGTTCACCAGTTCCCTCCTGCCACTGAAGTCTGAAGGACTTTTCACTTACAAGTCCCAGGGCTTTTTTCCCCCCTGAAGTCTGTGAAGGCAGCGATACCAGACCATTTACCTCTCCACTATCACATTAAAATGCATCACACAATTCTTTAATTACCACCTCAATCTAATTCTCTAAGAACTTGGTCCTAATTGCATTGTTGATATGCACAGATGCAAATAAGATGTTGGCTGTTTCCCTTGCAGCAAATGACTGCTTTTAATAAGTAGCTATTGTCTTGTTAAAGAGGATGGGGTGGTGTCACTCTACCCATGAATGTGGTATCTCCAATACAGATAATGTCAGTGAAACTCAGTGAGGTACATGGCACCTCACTCCGGACTGGCTCCAACCCACACCCACTTACAGCAAAGAAGCCTGTACAACTAAGGCAGTGAATAGCCTAACCTTCGCTCTAGACAGGCACAAGGGAGGTGTGAAGTGGACATTTGAGGAGAGATTCTTGCCAGAAGGTATGTGAAACAAACAACTCCCAACTTCTATGCTTTGCTTTCGTAAAAAGAATTTAAGGTGTCACAAACACAGGCATGAAAATGAAGAAAGGGGAGGAGGAGAAAAGGGAAGATGATGCAGAGGAAACTGGCGAGCACTAACAGCATGGTGAAGACTTCAAGGATGGGAAATAGCCATCTAGATGCAGTGAGTAGCATCGACCTTCCTCTTGGTAGATGGCCCTGCTCTGCAGGGTGCTATGGAGCTTTGCCTGGACCTGGGTTGGAAACTGGTGTAGAGGTTGCTGAATGAAAGAGTTTGAAGACTGATTAAAATGCGTTTTGTAGGTGGGGCAGGAATCAGCCAAATAGAAGCTCTATAGTTTATAAAGGTACTCCTAATCACATTCATATTTGCCATAGAGAATTGTGTGCTGGTTTGCTTTCTATTACTGTGATAAAACCTTTTGACCAAAAGCAACTTGGGGAGGGAAAGCTTTATTTGGTTTGTTCTTCAGGCCATTGTCCATCACTGAAGGAAGTCAAGGTAGGAACTGAAGCGGAGGCCATGGGGGAATGCGGTTTACTGGTTTGCTCCCCATGGCTCCCTCAGCCCACCCTCTTAGGTAACACTGGGTTGCTCAGGAGCAGCACTGCTCACAGTATGCTGGGTGGGCCCTCCACCACCAAGCAAGGAAATGTTCCATAATTTCTCCTACAGGCCAGTCTGAGGGAGGCAATTCCTCAAGTGAGGTTCCCTCTTTTCAGATGTCTCTCTCTTGTTTCTTGTTGACGAGAAAAGCTAATCAGCACAAAATGGGAGTAAATATTTCTTTACAGGATTTTATATCAATGTGTACATGTGGATACATGACTTAATATTTTATTTCACTTGAAACATTGGTCTTCTGCAAAATCACTTTGTTGTAGAGACAGGATACACATACACTTTCGTCACAAAAGTTTGCAGAGCTTTCCCTGCTGTTCTATGGGCTTGGAATGTCATTTAACTGATTGGGTAATATGAGTGGCCAGAGGGGTTCTGATTTTGTAAACCTCAGAGGCCATCTTGACGAGCTTCTACCTGACTAGGACACACCTTGCTTCATTTTACTTTCCAGAATTATTTCCTAAATCACGTGAGTGATTTGAGGACTAACTTGACAATTCTTGGACTAAATTATACTCTCCTCAAAAGCTTTAAAAATCAGGCATGCAAACTGGCCTCTAGTAAGTGTGGTATTTGTTCATCCTGAGGAATGGTTTCCATACCTCAATGGCAGAGATCGTCAAAAGGACTGAGTGACATATAGTCAGCCATCAGTATTCATGCTAGTCCTACAACCCCAGATTTCATAATCTTTGAATTTAATTTTTTTAAATTACATTTATAAATAACACGTCCTGAATTTTTGCATATTATTTCTTAAACGATCTCAGTTCACTTTTTGCATGGCGTCTACACTATGTGTGATCTGGGAACAACCCACAGGTAGTTTGAAGTGGCCTCGAGGACACACACAGGTATATAAAGTACTAGCTGCACCATTCATACAAAGGAGTCCAAGGATCTGCTGTTTCTGGAAACAGCACTCCCAGGATTCTTAGGGCCCCCTCTGTAGGGTGCTGTTGGCAGACATTTGCATTTTGTACTTTTGTCATCTGAGCACCCATTCTACCATCTGTAATAGATCCTCATTTATATTCTTTCACAGAGGCACTCTCTTCAGGATTTCTACATAAGATGCAAGGCTCCTAGTTAAATCTAAATTTCAGAAGAATAACAAATGACATGTTAATGTAAATATGTCTCAAGTATTTCAGAGGACGTACTTATCCTAAGATACCATTGCTCATCTGAATTCAAATTTAATTGGATAACGTATTTTGAGGCACCGAAACTGGCAGCTCAGGGAGAGGGAAACAGGGTCTCACTTTGTAACTCAGGTGGCCCTTGAATTCACTTCAGCCTGGGCCAGCCGCAACTCACAATAATCCTCACAGATCCATTTTCCTTGTTGTAGGATTACGTGATGCCTACCTTGAATATGGCAAATCTAATCCTCTTCCATACTCACTTCATGTGGCTAATGCATGGATAGCACTTCCACACGGCTTCAATGGCTATATTTAACCTAGATATTCCCAATCAGAGTAAACATTTCCCCAGCCTGTGCTGGGTATGTTTAAGACAGGATATACTTGAAAGACAGTTTGTATGTCTATGTACAGTAAATATCTACCAATAAATTTTTGAAAAGAGAAACATAAACATAAAATTTTGTGAAACTGAAAAAAAAATAAAAAATATAATTTCTGAAAAATAAATTTTCTGTGCAAAGGTTGGCACAGTCATGCCATAGGTGTTCCTGTGGTCACCACATTCTCTCATGCAGTCTCCCATTGTTCATCTTCACGGGGACTGCCTCCTTTTTTTGTACACCAAGCTCTCAGAGTCCACTCTATACTGATGAACTTGTATTTCTCAAATGCTCCTATTAATTCTGATTTTGTCAATTCTTCTTCAGCAAACTGTACTGCTCCTGTGCCTCCATGCTGGAGCATCCAACGTTGATGTCTGAATGTCTTAACTAAGTCTTTGTTTAGATAAGAGCCTTCTGGGGCTTTTGCCTGTGCTTTTCACTGCAGCAGCGCATGCTTAAGGAGCTTTACTTCCCCTGTGCCAGCTGCCACCACCGTACGACAGTTTTAAAATTCTCTCTAAGCCTTCTCTCACCTAACCTAGATCGTTCATCTTTCAATGTCTATATTGCCACACTGACATATCTTTATTAACTAAAACACAACAACCTAAATGGAACTTCAGTGACCCTGGAGTATACATTGTCACATGTAGGAAAGAAAAATGCAGCTTGCTATAGAAAAAAGATTTTAAAAGTAACTGAAGTAGCTCAGTCACTGCAAAAAGGCAAAAGGAGAGTTTCCTTAATAAGCCAACATCAAACATTCATTTAAAAATTTCAGTGTATCTTCTGAATCTTTTGAAATGCTATTATGGCAACTAGCCCAATATTTATGCCTTTCCTGTTCAAAACAAAACTCCTTCAATATATTCAATACAATAAACCACATTCTAGACTTTAGCTTGATTTCTTTCGAAGCTCACTTTTCATCTCATTGATAGAATGAATCTGTTTCTAGAATGACCAAGCCAAAGGGATTCTGGATTTTCTCTGTCATTCTTACCTCACTTCTACATAACACCTTAAAAAATAATCTGGGAATTTAGTTCTTAGGGTTTTACAGCTGTGAAGAGACACCATGACTGTGGCAACTCTTATAAAGGTAAACATTTAATTGGGGCTGGGCTTACAGTTTCAGAGGTTCAGTCCTTTATGTCAGAGACGCATGGCTCTGTGCAGGCAGACATTCTGAGAAGGAGCTAAGAATTCTCCTCTGCAGGCAGCTGGAAGAGAATTCTGTGCCAGTGACCTTTAGCTTAAGCACCTGAGACCTCAAATCCCACCGCCACACTCCCTCGAAAGAGGCAACACACATCTACTTCAGAGCAAAGCCACAGCTTTGCGGGCCTTCGAAAGCATCACAGCTCTTCTTTGAGCTTAAGGGAGGAGAACTTTGTGAATAATAATATACTAGTGTCCTTTTTTTTTTTCCCCTACAGATCACAGTGTTTCAACCTAAACAAATCGTTCTTATTTTCTTTACCAAATGACCCCTGCCACCCGTCTTGGATGATTATCAAAGTATACTTATCAGGTTTTAAGTGGTTTCTCAAGACTCCACCAAGGAGCTTAGAAACAATTTTGAAGAAAAAAAGATCCATTACAAGCTCTTCTAATGCTTTACTAGAAATGTTAAATGTGATGATATCAGGAAAAAGAAATTCATCATAATAATCCAACCAGGCAAAGGGTGCTCACGTGTGTGTAGAGTCATTACTGATGTGATTGCATGCAGCTAAAGTTTTCAAAGAGGAGCCTCAGAACTGTCAGTAAGGGAGAGCCGGTGGAGATTTCTGAAGGAAGATGATATTGAAGTAATACTTTTTACCAGTTAGAGCACAGTATTCTGGGAGATCACCAAAAGCTGTAGAAGCAAGAACAGGACTTGCACTTTGAAAACAATACTTAGATGGATACTGGCATGAAGACATGGCATGACAGTGAATACGGTGTCAGAACCAGGCTATTATCAGGATATTTATATATAGTATAATATATATGATATATATGTATAATATATGCAATATATAAAATATGATATATGATATGGTATGATATTATATATATGAGGAGTTTTAAGGGATTAATAGAGATAGTGTGACCAACAGCTGGAATAGTAAACTAAGATCACCCACTTGACTATTTTGAAAAGTTTACACATTTCTTGTTCCTCCTCCTCTTTTTTTTTTTTTTTTAATTTCTTCTTTTTTGAAGCATTAATGGTAAATGGTTCTTGTGGTAGTTATATTATAGCTTTTTGAAAGGGAAAAGAGTGATCGCATTAAAGCAGAATTTACATACAAAAACAGAGGAAATTCCTGTTTATCATATCAAGACAAATAATAAATGCACTAGTGATTAAAATACAAACAAAAGTATTACCATTTTTAATTGTCACTAATCCAATGAAGCTTCCTTCCTTGAACACCTCAACTCATAAGTTCTAAGCAGGTTCCTTTTAAAATGTCTCTTTTAGGATTTCTTTTATCATCTGTAACATTTACCATCTCTTCCTTAAAATTCTCAGTTATGTAGATATAATAGTTAGACTTATTTAAGTAAATGAGCCCATGTTAATAATTTTGGGAGCGGATGTACTCTTCAGAGACCAGTATACAAGGGAGCCAGCAAAGCTGGACGTGAACCTTGATGTGGCCACACTGAAGACAAGCAGTGCAAAGAGGAGAATAAACGGTGTGATAGAGGTCACAGCTCATGCTCTCAGAGGTGAAGGTGAGGTCACTTTGGAAATGGGCACGATTCAGAGACTTCCACAATGACAGGAATTTGTTGGCACTTTGGTTCGGGGATAGAAATGAAGTATTTGTGAAAAGAGTACCCCTTGCTACTCACCAACAGAAAACTACAATTATTTGCAAGAATAAGGTGAAGAGGGCTTCCAGAAATAATACTTTAGCTGTTTGTCAAAACTGCAGACAATTTCCAGCTTATTTTGTGTGTGGTTAGGTAGGTTGCCCTCTCCTCCTGGAAGCCTTACCTAAATTCTGTATTTAAATGTTTTCCCTGTTGCAATTAATGAGACAAAATCTATATGTGAAAGTATCATCTGTTCTAAAACAAAGTCCCTGATGACTACTATGTGCTCACTCAAAGAAGACTTGTTTGTTGGTGGTTTTTTTCCCCCTCAGATCCCATATTTTCCAAATCAAAAGGTTCTTGCAATGTCAAAAAAAAAAAAAAAAAAGAAAAAGAAAAAAAAAAAAGAAAAGCTTCAAGCTCATAGGTTGCTGTAGTAACGAATCTTTCAGTTTTGTTATCCTTTCTTTTTAAAAATAAGAATGGGATTTAAATGAGATGGAATATTCACATAGCAACAAGAGTGCAGAAAAACAAGTTGGTGTGCATAAATTTTAAAGAAACTTCAAGAGGGCATTTCTCTTGCACTTTAGTTTATAGTTTATTCACTGACTAAAATCACAGAGTAATTGCATTGCATTTTAGCTCAATAGAATGCCCAATGACATTACCAAAGAAGAAAATCTATAATTAATATCTTATGAGTATTTTAAACTGTAAGGTCAAGGAGATGACGTGGTGTGGGCTTTGGAGTCACAAGGTCCAAAGCGGAAATTAGTCAATTGTAAAGCTACATTCTGTACGGGAAATTAGTCAGTTGTAAAGCTACATTCCCACATGGCCTGCCTTGATGGCTTAGAGGCTTCCTCATGATTTATCCCACATCCTGCTCTAATTCATTTTGGGTCTATTTCTGGTGAATATGATATCCTTGAATAAGTAGGTTTCTCAGATCCTAAACTTTTGCTTTGCTTCAAAGTATTGGCCATTTTGGTTACAAGGCCATTTTTCCAGGGGCTAATGAACACTTGTGAAATGGAAGAGTGACAGCACTAGAGAGTTCAGAATTCTGCACTTGGTTCTATTTGATAGATTAACATTAAACCATGTACCACATTTTATCGTGTGTGTGTGCGTGTGTTTGTGTGTGCAAGTTTAGATTCAACTACTGCTTTCTAGAAAAACAAAACAGCAAAAGCCCATAGAAATACATATAAGACATACTTTATTCAAGCAGTTTTCGTACATCAAAATCTTAGAGTAACTGACTATAAATTCCTTTTTAAAATTTATTATTATTTTATTATTATTACTATTATTATTATTTACAATTTATTCACTTTGTATCCCGGATGTAGCCTCCCTCCTCATCTCTCCCTCTCTCCCCATGCCCCTCCTGTAGTGCACTGAGAGAGGAGGTCCTCCTTCCTTACTATCTGACCTTAGCCTCTCAGGTCTCATCGGAATTGTCTGGATCCTCTTTCTCTGTGGTATAGTAAGGTCACTGCTCCGGGGGGAAGTAATCAAAGAGCAGGCAGTGACGCTCCTGCCACAGACAGCCCCTGCTTTCCTTACTAGGGAATCGCCATGGCGACTGGGGTACCCATGGGTTACATCTAGGTCTTCAACATGCCTGGTCTTTGGTTGATTCATCAGTCTCTGCGGCCCCTTCTCCCACCTACGGACCCCCTCACCAAGATTGTTTTGGCTTTGTTGGTCTCCTTGTGGAGCTCCTGTCCCATCCAGGTCTATCTCCCCCTTCTTCCATACAGAAACAAAGACACACATGGTATATACTCACTTCTAAGTGGATATTCATCATATAATATAGGATAAACACACTACAATCTATAATCCTAAAGAAGATAAACAACAAGGAGGACCCTAGAGAAGATGCCTAATTCTCATTCAGAAGGGCAAACAGGATAGACATTGGAAGCAGAAGCAGAGGGAAAAGAAGGGGAGTGTACCCGCAGAGAGGGCCTCTGAAAAACTATCAAAGCAGACACTGAGACATAGCCAACTGTTGAGCAGAGTGCATGGAATCTTATGTAAGAAGTGGGAAATAGTAAGAGCTGGAGAGGATGGGAACCCCACAAGGAGAGCAAAAGAACCAGAAAATTTGAACACAGGGAACTTCCCAGAGACTCATACTCCAACCAAGGACTATACATGGAGATAACCTAGAACCCCTGCACAGATGTTGCACATGACAGTTCAGTGGGTTACATAGTAATGGGAAGAGGGACTGCCTCTGACATAATCTGATTGGCCTGCTCTTTGATCACCTCCCCCTGAGGGGGAGCAGCCTTACCAGGCCACAGAAGATGACAATGCAGCCAGTCCTGATGAGGTCTGGTAGAACAGAAGGAAGGGGAGGAGGAACTCCTCTATCAGTAGATTTGGGGAGGGGCATGTGTGAAGAAGAGGGAGGAAGGGTGGGGTCAGGAGGGGAGAAGGGAGGGGCTTATGGAGGGAATACAAAGTGAATAAAGTGTAATTAATAAAAAAATAAACAAAACAAACAAACAAACAAACAAAAACCTCTACCCAGCAGGGGATCAAACTAAGCAGATGCTGAGACTCACAGCTGAACTTTGGGCATAGTGCAGGGAATCTTTTAAATTCTGTCTTAAATTTCAACCTAAGAAAGAGAAGATATTAAGACAGTTAAATTCAGACTTAGTCTACAGCACAGAGGGATAGAGCTGTGTACACATCTGGAGATGCTAATGATTCGAGAAGACATTACAAAACCCACCGAACTGTGCTCTGGCTTTAAGAAGGACTTTGTAACATTCACATTGGTGGTTGCCTTGGTTACCAGCTTTATTGAATCAAAGTTGTCTAGAGCTGTGTGAAGTCCTTTCTGGAGAGGATTTAATGTGTAGGTGTGTCTGGCGTTAAAGACCTGCCCTGAATGTGGGCAGCACCATCGAAAGACTGGGATGAGGGAAAAAAGAATACTGAAGGTGCCAGTGCCCCATGCTCACATCCTTCCTTCAGAAGGAGTGCCAGGCTACACTCTGAGAACTTAGGGGCTCAGGAGGATTGTGGCAAAGTCAAGCCTATAGAGAGAGATCCAGACCAGCCAGGGTTATCCAGTTCTATCAAATACAGGAATTGGAGTAGAGGGATAGTGGGCTGCTTTCGCCACCTGCCAACATCAGATCCAAGCTTCAGCTTCAGTTTTTCTTTCTTTTCTTCTTTAATTAGTTTACATTTTATAATTTATTTACTTTATATCCCTATTGTAGCCCCCTTCCTCATCTCCTCCAAGTCCCACTCTCCCTCCCCCTTCCCACTTACTCTCTTCCCCTAGTCCTTAGAAAGGGGGAGACCTTCACCCCTACCATCTGATCCCACCCTATCAAGTCTCATCAGGACTGCCTGTACCCTCTGTGGCCTGACAAGGCTGCCCCACTAAGAGAAAGTGACCAAAGAGCAGGCAAAAGAGTCCATGTCAGGGATAATCCTGATCCCCTTACTAGGGCACCCACGTGGAGCCTGAACTGCCTATTGGCTACATATGAGCAGGGGGCCTAGGTCCTCTCCATGCATGGTTCTTGTTTGTTTCATCAGTCAGTCTCTGTAAGCCCCCCTGGGCCCAGATTTGTTGGCTCTATTGGTTTCTTTGTGGAGTTCCTGTCACATCCTGGTCTCTTTATGAGGCCCCTTCTTCCATAAGACTTCCTGCATTCTGCCCGAAGTTTAGCTGTCAGTCTGAGTCGGCCTCTCTCCTCTCCTGGGTAGAGTCTGTCAGAGGACATCTATGGTAGGTTTTCATCCTGTACCTTCTCTTCATCTGCTTCCGGTGTCTATTCTATTTGCCCTTGTGAACAAGAATTAAGCATCATCCCTAAGGTCCTCCTTGTTATTTAGCTTCTTCAGGTCTGTGGATTGTAGTATAGTTATCCTATATTATATGGCTAATATCTGCTTTTAAGTGAGTATATTCCATGCATGTCTTTCTGGGTCTGAGTTATCTAGGTCAGGATGATGTTTTCTAGTTCCATCCATTTGTCTACAAATTTTATGATTTTATAATTTTTAATAGCTGAGTAGTAATCCACTGTGTAAATGTGCCACAATTTTCTTCATCCGTTTTTTTGGTTGAGGGATATCTAGGTTGTTTCCAGATTCTGGCTATTTTGAACAAAAGTGCTATGAACATAGTTTAGCAAATGTCCTTGTATGGTGGAGAATCTTTTTGGTGCCTAAGAGTGGTATAACTGGGTCTTGAGGCACCTTTAACAAATGGTGTTGGTCTGACTGGATGTCTACATGTAGAAAAATGCAAATAAATACATACTTATCACCCTGCACTAAACTAAAGTTGAAGTGGATCAAAGACCTCAATATAGAACCAGACACACAAATATGTTAGAAGAAAAAGTGGAGAAGAGCCTTGAACTCATTGGCACAGGAGACAACTTCCTGAACAGAACACAAATAGCTTAGCTCTAAGATCAACAATTAATAAATGGGACCTCATGAAACTGAAAAGCTTCCTTAAAGCAAAGGATACTGTCAATTGAACAAAAGGAGAGACTGCAGACCAGGCAAAGATCTTTACCAACCCTACATCCAGCACAGAGCTAAAATCCAAAATATATAATGAACTCAAGAAATTAAAAACCAAAAAACATCAAATAATCCAATTAAAATGGGGTACAGAGCTAAACAGAGAAAAGGGCAGAGAAGCACTTAAAGAAATGCTCAATGTCCTTCATCAGAGACATGAAAATCAAAATGACTCTGAGATTCCATCTTACATCCATCAGAATGACTAAGATAAAAGACTCAAATGACAGGACATGCTGGTGAGGATGTGGAGAATGGGGAACCCTCCTCCATTGCTGGTAGGAGTGCAAACTTGTACAACCACTTTGGAAATCAATCTGGCACTCACTCAGAAAATTGGGAATGGTGATACCAGCTTCAATTTTCAACATGAACTCAGTACCAGTAAGTTTTCTGGGAATGCCCTAGCTTTCAGCATTGGCTTGGAATCACTAAGGATCCTACCTTGTTGGAGCAGGCATCTACCAGGTTTTCTGCCTTTCCATCTAACAGCCAGTCATTGGTTGGATACCCAGCTTGTAGTCATATATGAAAAAAAATAATCAATCCCCTTTCATTCCTTGCTTTTTTTTTTGGGGGGGGGGCAGGGTTTTTCTGTGCAGCCTTGGCTGTCCTGGACTTGCTTGGTATATCAAGCTGGTCCTGAACTCACAGAGATCTGCCTGCCACTGTCTCCTTGAGTGCATGGCTTATAGGACTGTGTCATGATGCCTGGCTCCCCTTCCATTTTATATATAAGAGTAATTATACATGTTATATATATATATATAATACATATGTAATAAATACCTATATATTTATATATAATTGAATAATTACATAGTCATTACAATTATTAGTATATTATGTAGTTACAGAATATATTAAATATGTAATATATATGATATACACATATACCTGTATATGTATATATGTTTATATTTATACACACACACACACACACACACACACATAAACCCTTGGCTACTAATAAAACACATCTGCAATTCTAGGATCCTGAGAGTCACAGATTATCCATTAAGCTTCCAAATGGAGAATGCTATACCTGAAAAGCATATCTAGTTCAAAAAAAGAAAAAAAAAACTTGAAAACAAGGAGTCAGGGAATAGGAGATAGCTGAGTCCAACAGTGAGAAGAAGAAGCCATGGAAAATTATTCCTCTGCATTTAGGAGAGACACACACACACAAACACACAGAGAAAGAATCTTTTCATTCGTTGGTTCTCTCCTTGAACTTTCCAAAAATGCCTCATCCCTCATCATATTTTCTAGCAATGTACATGAATACTTTTGACTACATTTCTCACTCTTGTAATGCGTGAAACAAATCTTTCAGTTTTGTTATCGTTTCTTTTTAAAAATAAGAATGGGATTTAAATATGATGGGATATTCACACAGCAACAAGAATGCAGCAAAACAAGCAGGTGTTAATAAATTTCAAAGAAACATTAATCTGTTTCTGCAAATATGGCCTGCTGTTCATTTAAATGGAATGACACCTCATAAATGTACCACTCAGTCATGCGCTGCACTATCAAAATGTAATATATAACACCTCTGACGATCAAAGAGAAGGTAAGCTTAGAAATCCAATTTGCTTTTCTCTCCATTTAAACTCTTTATTTAACTTTTGCATTCAAGTCCTCATTTTAATCAAGCTTCAATTCTATTTACTCACATTCCATGTTGTAAGGCAATTATAGGGATGTCGCAAAATTGTCATTGAATGTTGCAATTGCCAAAAATAAAGTTCTATCCTAAAGCAAATATATAAAAATGAGAAAAAAAATGTTTACTGCCTGTCAGGCTTGAAACTGAGAGTAATGTGAAAGGATCAGAAATGTGGTGTTGTGTTAAAATATGTGAAAGGAATAAAATGTCACATGAGCCTGGTTCCCTGGTCATGAGTCAGGTCCCCTGATCATCATAACACTTGGCCAGTAGGTAAACCCTGGAATTGATGGTTAAAAACAAAACAAACAAACAAACAAACAAACAGAAAAACCAAGGATGAAATCTGTTGTCTTCAGGGGATGGGAAGAAACACCAAAGGAACAGGAACCAAAGCAGGTTATATGTGATTCAGTCTGGCTGAAGGATAGATCAGGACGATGTCTGTGATGGAAAGAGACAGATGCTCAGATGCTTATTTTCTGCCAGAGAGCCTATTTTATTTCATTTCTTACTGTGTGACTATATGATTTCAATAAATAGTGGGACAGAAACAATGAAATAACAGCCTGCTTCAAACTACTTGGGGCTGACTTCATTACAGTCATATGAACTTCTAAATTTTAATGGTCAGATAATGAATGAATTGGGATTTTCACAGTCTTTATTGTCATCTATTATCATGTCATTTGGCTTCAGTGCTTTAAATATGTTACTCTGCTCTTAAAGATGCCCATGTGGCCTTTCTTAGTTCCCTGAAGTCGTGTATAAGCACTCGTGTGTGAGCTGAATTTGATTTTGACTGGAAGATTTTCTATAGGAAGAATGGACTTTCTGGTTAATACTCAGTGTTACTTGACTCTAAGACTGCTCCCCTCTTGGAGCCTTCCTGGCATCCACAGATAAATAAATAAATCTTACTCGGCTTGTTCCCCTCAAAACCTCTAATGAGACTTCCTTATTGACACCTCTTTCCCAAATATGAATATCTTCCTGGTTTCCATTCTTTCCTTTTGCTCTCCCCAGCTGCTCTGTGGACCCATTCTACTCCTGTGTCTTCGCTCATTCTTATAGATTAAGAGGTTTTTTCCTGCAGAATCTACTTGTTAAAGAAATAGCTCTTGGTGCCTCTGATGTATATTTGTAGGCAGAGTCTTTATAGAGGTAATGGAATTTTATTACTGCTTGTGTCCATTTGAAACAAGAAAATTTGGATAAGGCATTCACAGAGAAGGAAGACAATATGGAGACACAGGAAACCAGCTACGAGCCAAGGAGAAAGGCTGGGAATATAGCCTCTGCTTGTGGTACTCACATGGAGCCAGTCCAATGCAATGCTCGATTCAGACTTTTGACCTCCAGAATTATGTGACAATAATGCTTTTTGAGAGCTAAGCAATTCAGACAATGACCTCACAGCAGAACCAGCAAATCAATGCATCTGTGTCTTCCAGATTACGCTACTGTAGGGCAAATGCGTAGCTCTCTTCCGAGCTGGAGATTTCAAGCGGGCGCCTCCCCTGACGTCTCTATCTGGTTACTCCACAGATATGCTTATCTTACTGTAGTGAATGCCAAATGTATCTGTTTTCAAATTTCCCAGTGTTGGTCAATTAGATCACTATATCAGTTCTCTAAGCCAAGAATATTAGATGAATCTTTGAGTAAATTTTAGCTCTTTCCTCTTTTCTTTACCTATGATTATTTCTTCAGTTTATTTGGTTCTTAAGTCCCATCATTTCTTCCTTTCTATGTTTCCTGTCCTATCTGTTCCAATTAAAGTTTTGCCTCCTGAGTTATTTTGAAAGAGATTTCCAACTTGTTTTCCCATAGCCATCTTGCCTTCTTAATAGTAGTCAAAGCAAGTCTTACAAAGGAAATCATGATCAAATTATTCTTGTATTTAGAAAATAGCTCATTTTCCTATAAGCTAAAGGCCAGCTCTGTCTGTATGACACACTAGACCTCCCGTGATCTGGCTCTCTTCTCCCTCAGTTTTATCTTTGATCTTTCCTTCTCTTGCATTCTGTACTCTGCTGTTAAGAACTAGAGTCCCACATGGCACCATATTGGCTAAAGAGATATATATCTTTACAAAGATACACACACACACACACACACACACAGATGAATTGAATGTAAGGATTGTGTTCTTAAAAGAAGTCAGAGGGACAAACTGTGGTGAGGACAAATGCCTATGTCATAGGCAATGAATCCACCTAGTTCTTTTTTAGAGAGTCATACATTTGTTTTTGTTGGTTGTCAGGCTAGGATCTGTGTATTTGGCTGAGGGCATGGCCATTCTGAGAGTCAGAGTCCTTTAAAAACCCAAGTCTGTAATTCAGAATAACCCAGTTTAAAGATCCCAGCATACCTGAAAATGTCTTTAAATTTTTGTTGTTATATTGGCTCTTATAAGAAGCCCAGGAGTGCAAGAGACTATATTGTAAGATCACAGGTAGGAAGCTGCTAGTCAGCTCACACATTTTTCTCAAAGGTTAGGTCATATAATAAATATCTATTGATTTTAATAGGTGTTTTTATTTCTCAAATAACCTCCTGTTATACTGAGGAATGACTCAGGCTTCTCCTATTGTGGTGAGCCTCACTATGAGGTTCTTTTAAGTGTCTGTGTCACCAGAAACTCCAGCAAAGAAATGCAGCACAAAGTGCTTCTCCACATAAATATTAATATTAAAGTCTTTTCTATATGAGAATTATTCTTGAGTGTGATGAACAATGGTAAATCAGTTGACAAATGACTAGTTTTATTTGGATGGTCGGTACTTCTGGCATGTTAGTACTTGGCCAAGAAGTTTTTTTTAAAAACCTGGAATTTGAACTTCTACTCTCAGGAGCTACAATCTCAGGCTCTAGCTTTGGAAATGAATTGCATAGCATGTGATTAAAATACTGTGAGTGACCCTAGCTGTCCGCTTGAATTAACTCTTGCCATGCTTCTAAAACACACCTGTTACTGAAGGTCTTCTGTGAACTTTGAATTTGGACTAGTCGGTTATATTTCTCTTATTCACTATCTGAATTGCTTAATCTGGAAATAGTCTCATAGACTGAAATCTTTTTTGCCACAGCACGCTGTGGCAGTGCCGACCGTGGAAGTTTTCCAGATCAGCTCTGTCAGGTTGTCTCAGACTGAGACTTCCATAGCCTCCTGAAATAGACAGCAGAGGAGGATTTACATTTTTTCCCAGACCCCATATTAGAAGGAAGGGTGTGTAGACTGCTAGCATGTTTTACCCAGGCTTGAAGGTGGAATGTAAAGGAAAGCCAGAAATCCCTTAGTTTGGGTCAACATATGTCTCCATAAGTGTTCAAATACACTTCAAATTGGAAGAGAAGTAGACTTTACCTTCAAGGTCAACCTAATCTCCTCACCAATCTTATCGGAGAACTGGCTGCATTAAGGGCTACCATATAATTCTACTTACCAACCACATGACTGCGCAGACACCATGCTGTTATAGCACAGGTGCAAAATGCCCTTTGAAGTTGTGTGTTAAATAGCCTGTAATGAAATATGTAGTGATTTTCGGTTCATAACTGTGAACTTCTGTACTCCCTGGACCATTGTGAACATTGTTTAGCAAACAAAAGAGAACTTAGTGACTTTTAGTAAACTCCTTCAGGTACACATAGGGCACAGAATAACATTCTTCCTAAAGGGTACTTTCCCACTGTCGAGAAGTAATTTCCTGTAAGAAGAACGGAAATGGCTTATGTGGTAGAAGAAATTCCAACTATCACAAAGGGTTCTGGGAATGGACTGAAATTTGGAGTTTGCTAAACTACAGGCATGAACACAAAGTAGGTCACAGCCTCAACTGAGGCTGTGTCGGGCAACCCTGGCTGAGGATTAGTACCAAGGGATAAAAAGCAAGAGGCAAGATTTAAGAAGCAGCTTCAAAAGCTGTTATTCTCTAATATTGTGATTATAAAGCTGGCATTGCATGGAGTTTGGGGTAAATAGAGCCTGGGGTTGGTTGTGGCAAGAAGTCTCTTGGGTGAGTCATTTGTTTCCTGTAATTTTTTTTTATTGTGTTGTATTTTAAGACTATTTTCAGATGTCTGACCTCTCCAGTTCTCTGCCTTTCTTGCCCAGTGTAATTGTGCTTCTGGATTCACTGTCTATGTGACTGTTCACACTTTGTTTTGCTTGTGGGGACTGGACCTCATGTGCATTCCAGTCCCTAGGCATTTTCATTTTCATGACCCTATTTGCAAATGGAGTCTAGCATTCACCTGGGAAAGAAGAGAGTGGCATTCCTGGGATGTGCAAAAGTCTCCGTGACTCATAATCTACTTCTAATGCTCCCTGTTTGATGCGGTTTCCAAGGAAAGCTGTGACCCAAGGGCATTAATCTACCTCATGACAGCATGGGGTTTTAATGCGTTTTCTGTGTCCACAGAAAGAGCCTCCTATGGAGGTGGTGAAAGGAGTTATGGTGAAATCAATATCTTCATTTTGCCGGGGCACTGACAATTTGTAGCAATGAGACAAGGGATCACTGCACAGGGAAAGCTTGCAGGGCACACTTTTGAAAATATACACAGAAACCTGCCTCAAGAAGAAACAAATAAGCAAGCAAAAAGTGGTAAGGTGATACGAAGCTATTACTTTTCTGGATATATGTACACAGTCTACTGTAAAACAAGATTTCTCTCTGGAGCCATGAAAGGTTCAATATAATTCTGTTTCTGGGACACAAAATTAATTCCATAAAATGAATAAAAGAATCAGTTCAATATGTACTTCCCAAAGATTGAAATATCCAAATCAAAAGCATGACTCCTGATTGGTGACTAAAAGCAAAGATCAACCCAGAAAATCAAGTGGGAAAACTTCAACAATTAAGACTAAGTTCATGGAGCCTTGTTAACAAGACTGGTGAAGAAAGTGAGTCCACCTTTGAGTTATTATGCAGTAGAGGCATGTGGTGTCCTAAGTGGGCTAGCTGTCTCAATCCTTCCTTAAACGCCAGTTTTAGATTTGATGTCAATAGCAATGTTAATTGAAAATGAAATTTAATGGACAACCACTGATTTATTAGGATTTCTTTTGTAAGCAAGCTATTATTATTTTTTTATTCTTGAAATATTATTGTTCTGCTTAACTCATTTTTTGTTGTGTTCTAGTAGGCAGCAGTGTTACATAATTAGATATTCATAACCATCTATTTGAAATGTTTCAAATAGTTTGGTTACTAGGAGTGTTTGTTCAATATTTTGTTATTTTCCTCAACTCTATGGGGTGACGTCTAGTCACAAAATATGATATTATTATTACTCATAGATATATTTCTCTTATTCTGCAAAGTCATAAAAATAAAATAAGAGTGATCTCTATCCTTTCTGTGAGTTGTATTGTTTCTTTTCTTTTTCTTTTTTTCCTCAACAATGTCAATGTCAAGGAATAAAAATTTTAAAGTCCTCAGATTGGGTATTTATATGGTTCTTTCTTCCCAAGGAGTCATGAAAAAAAAAAAAAAGTCTTTTTACTATGTCTCTCAGATGTGGTGGCTATTTCTAAAGTAGAGTAGGGACAGGATTCATATGAGATGCACATATTTTAAAAAATAGGTCTGTTACAAAAGTTCCCAAACTCATGTTCTGTGGAGAGTAGTCTCCAAAGAGTTGCATTATCAACAAGTGTGGAAAATACATTATCTTATCTTCTGTAGATTTACAGCACACTACAGAATAGGGTTTTGGTAAATTCTGCAGAAAAAAAAATGCTTTAACAAAGCCTAATGTTTTACAATCCTATTTCACAATGAAACTCATCTTAATGAATTCATGAAATGATCATTAATGGCCTGCTTATTTCTGGAAAAAATAGTTTTGTTGCATCCTTTGCAAAATTACTCTTTACCAGTTGGTAGGACATCATGCACATAAACTTTTTGGAACACACACACCACACACTCAAAAATATCTATCCATTTGTATGTATTTATATTCATTTCTGTGTAATAACCTTTAAAGACCATGATAGAAGCAACAATTGGAACTTTTATCCCTCACCTGCCTTAATGGCTTCATCCATTTTCATTATCTCCTCCATTATTTCATAAAATTGCTGTGAAAAATAACCAACTAAAAGGTCATTTGGCTTGTCAAATTAAGTGCTCTATGAATGTAAAAATAATAGCAACCATTAATTGAGCACTCACTTTGTCACACCGTTAGTCACTAGCTCACACACTCCACATAAACTTTGCTTGTCCAGCCAGCGAAGGAAGCAATCTCTGTATTCATTTCCAAGCAAGAAAACATTCTTAGGGAGGCCATGAGTTGTGCCCAGATTTGCTTGCTACCACAGGGAGACAAATTCTTTTGTCTTCCATGCTTCTGTCGTTTCCAGTATATCATGCTGTCTCCCTAAGTAATGTGAATTCAGCTAGTCCCAGCAAGATAATAAAATATGAAGTGATAAGAATAATGATGCCAATAATGGTAATTAATAACAATCAGAGTGATATTAAAACTCTACATATTGTCATTGCGTGAAATTTATAGCACTGCAGTGTTTTAGCAGGAGAGCCTACTCTCTTTTTTTCTCATCCCCATATCTAATTAATCACTACCTCTGGTTGATTTTTTTATTCAATATTTCTACAATTCATTTACTGTCACTAACTCTTGCAACAAGTTTTGGTCTGACCTGCTCTGCCTTTTTTTTTTTTTTTTAATTTTTATTTTTTAATAGCAATCAATGTCTAACTGGTCTAACTGGTATTCTATGGTTCCTCAGTTGATTTCACACATTGAAACCACGTGGCCTCTTTAAAATGCAAATCTGATTGATCATATTGCTTTCACAACTTCAGGATTTCTTAGTAATGTGTGGTTAAAGTCTGAATATTTGTATTTCTAGACTCTCTCGTCTGGTAGCCCCCATTATTTATCTAGCTTTAAACTTCATATTTGTTTTCCTCATGAAAAGTTTTATTAATTTCACTGGCCTTACATGTGCTTTTATTCCATGTTTTTATACTTCTGAAATTAAGATGTGTTTCACAATCAATGGTTCATCAGGCTGGAGGCAGTGTATATAAAACTGAAAGGAAACCGCTTGGATTGAGTGAGAGCCTTAGGTCCACTTATCTAGTTCACCACTTTCTTATTTGAAGTTGTGTCCACGGTTCTTCCATCTTTGCCTAGGGTGTTCCCGCATGCTTATTATGGGCAAGATGTAAACAAATATCAGCTCACTCTAGACAGGATACCTGCAATGGACCAAAGAGTGAGTGCATCCTAGTCTAGTGGAGGGAGCAGACAAAACTGATGAGTGAAGTCCTGATGAATGTCTGTTGTTGACATGAGCTAGCCAAGTCAAAGCCCCTAGAGCCTCATACACATAGAGGAAAGGCAGAGCTGTCCCTCTGAGATAAAGCTCAGAGATATAACAAAGCCTCCTTCTTGTCCAAGTGCCAATGGTGACAGTGTATGCAGAAAATGTCCACCACGGCTTTCTCTCATTGGATAATTACTGCCTGAAGACTGCTCTGCTGCAGAGATTCCATCTACCAACATTGGTTGAGCTGGTCTCCTTGATCCAGCTGCACACCGTAAACTCTTCTTTCTTGTTTATCTGCATGTAATAAGCCCACCTCCTTGTTCAGCTGTCTGCAACACTCCAGACTCCCCATTCAAGTTTCTGTAATAAACACATTGATCTTCCACTGTGCTGTAGTTTCTCCAGAAGAGAACACAGGCTACCACTTCATAGAATTCTCTGTCTCTGTCTGTCTTTTGCTTAATTCCCTGGGAGATGTGCTTGAATTCAGCAGTCTAACTTGGTAAACAAATGAGTTTACTGGGGTCGGTAATCAGCACATGGATGAGGAGTTTGGGAAGTCATCTGAGATCCTCCAACCCTGGATAAAAGCGAGCGCTCTCAGCCTTCCTAACACTCCTCCATCATGGCTTTAGAGAATGCTTATAGTTTTCAAAAGATTTCTTCTTTCACAGTTCAAGTTTTGCACCTGAGAACTTGAAATACCCTCCCTTCAAATATAGGGGTTACTTATTGTTTTACTTCTAAAGATTTGAAAGTCATAGAAGTCTCTATGTATTCTTTTTAAGATTAAATCATAAAAGACATTGTCCTTTTCTCTTCACTTTGTCTTGAATTGCTTGCTGTAGGAAAGGTCCTTCCTTGGGAAGAAGACGCTCACTCTTAGAAGTTCTTCTGGGGTAAGTAACTAGAGTGACCAGACAGCAGCTATGTGAGGTGTCATTTAGGAGACAAATTGCTAATTTGTAGCCTATGGTTCCTGCTATTATAGCCTTGGCCATCTGCTTGCTTGCTGTGTCATCAGAGACTCTGAGCCCAAATCACCCAAGCCACTCAAATGTCTGGCCCACAGGAATGATGAAATGGGAAAACTGTATTGTTTATAGCTACTGAGGATTTGATTAGATACCTAGGACAAAAAGTGAAGTAAATTGTCTCCTTTCTCTTTCGTCCTTCTGTTTGGATGGTAGACTGCTGGAAGCTAAGTTCTATACCTGGCTTATGTCACCTCTCCGGTGCTCAGCACAATACTTGGCATGCATAGTGCATTCAAAAATTGTCAAATGATGAACATGGAGTGTCATCTGTTCTCAGCTAGTACTTTGGTTTAGACAGCAAGCGAAAGATTGGGAAATATTTGTCAGATGATATAAATGGAGATTTAGTTATTTATGTTGTAATGAAGGAAGTAATCGGCTTTTTAAAGGCTGACAATTTGTTTTTCCTGCAATAGCAACATGATCATTGAAATTAGTCATGAGAAGAGAGAGAAAACAGGGAGCAGGACAGGAGCCTACCACAGAGGGAGTCAGAAAGACTCTACCCTGCCGGGTATCAAAGCAGAGGCTGAGACTTATAGCCAAACTTTGGGCAGAGTTCAGGGAATCTTAGGAAAGAAAGAAGAGATAGAAAGATCTGGAGGGGACAGGAACTTGACAAAGAGAGAAAAAAAATCTAGGCATAGGGGTCTTTTCTTAGACTGATACTCCAACCAAGGACCATTCATAACCTAGAACCCCTACACAGATGTAGCCCGTGGCAGCTCAGTGTCCAAATGGATTCACTAGTAATGGGAACAGGGACTGTCTCTGACGTGAACTCAGTGGCCTGCTCTTTGTTCACCTCCCCCTGAGGGAGAAGCAGCCTTATCAGGCCACAGAGGAAGACAATGCAGCCAGTCCTGATGAGACCTGATAGACTAGGGTCAGATAGAAGGGGGTGAGAACCTCCCCTATCAGTGGACTGGGGGAGGGGCATGGGAGGAGAAGAGGGAGGGAGGGTGGGATTGGGAGGAGATGAGAGAGGGGGCTATATCTGGGATACAAAGTTAATAAACTGTAATTAATAAAACAATAAATAAATTAAAAAATAGAAATTAGTATCTGGCCTGCTCCAAAATCTTCTATGCTTTCACAATGCATTTAGAATAAAATAAAACTTTCTTTTTAAGTTTTCATAACTTTTCTACTCACAAGCTCTTTTGCATGAGAAATATTTACATGACTCCAAATATACAAGTATATACAAATCCACTATTTACGGGTAGCACATCATGAAGAGTTTTAATTCTTTGAAGCCAGGCATGCGAACACACGCCTGTAAGCCCAGCACTCAGGGAGGCAGAGGCAGGCAGATCTCTGTGAGCTCAAGGCCAGCCTGGTCTACAAAGTGAGTCCATGCCAGCCAAGTCTACACAGAGAAACTTTTGCTCAAAAACCAAACCCAAACCCAAACCCAAAACCCCTAAAAAATTCTTTGGTATACATGTCATTTTACTAGTTGCTAAAGACTAAAGCAAACTCTCAAGTGGTGTGTCTGTACTTGTTTACTTTTACATGAAGAATTAAATCTTGGCTGAATATTTGATAGTGCAGGAAAGAGCATTATCAGTGTTTTCTAGAGTTTTGACAAATAGTTTGACTTTACAATTGTTAGTATTTAGAATCATTTCAAATAAATATATAGTCCAAATGACAGGTTTAGGTCCATTTTCAAAATTGTTAGAAATTCTGCCTTGATCACAAACAAAAATTTACTTAATGTGATTTTTAAAATGAAACTGAAATAAACAAGTAAAATCGCAATTTTAAAATCAAACATTCTGACACAGAAAAATCTAGTTGTCCACTTATTTGATATCTTGATGCCGAGAAAGGCCAGGGAAGCACTAAAAGTCTTTGTTTTTCATAATTAAGGATCATGTTAACACAAGAGCAGAAAACTTTGTATGTGCTATAAAAACATCACAATTCATGATACACAATAATTCCAAGTTTGAGCTGAGGTGTTTCAGGTGTTCATTGACCTTCTCCTTTTAGTTCTTTGTATATTGTCGATATTAATCCTCTGTTAGATGCACACAGTTGGTCAAGATTTTTCTTTCACTGTGCTGGCTTCCTTTCCACCCCATTAAGTTACCTTTTCACTTCATAAGTATTTTTGTTCCATGGCATTATACTTGTCACCTGCTGGTCTCATTTCCCAAGCAGCTGGTATTCAGCCAGGAAAGCTTTGCAGATGCATGTGTCTCAAGAAGCATTTCCTAGAACTTTCTGCAAGCATTTTCATAGTTTCAGGTCTTATATTAAAGTCCTCGAACCATTTTTGTGCAAGGTGAATGGCAAGAATCTACTTTTATTATTCTACATGTAGGTATCCAGTTTTCTTAGCATGGTTTTTTTTGAAGGGGATTTTTCCCAAAATATATTGTGGCTTTTCTTTTCTTTTCTTTTCTTTCTTTCTTTCTTTCTTTCTTTCTTTCTTTCTTTCTTTCTTTCTTTCTTTAATTTAGGTGACTGCAATTACATAGATTTTACTTGGCCTTCTGTTCTATTTCGTTGATCTCACTGGCCAAGCGGGTAGTGACACTCTTCAACACATAAATGTGTCTCTCTCATTTACATCCCTGGAAACCTCAAGAGCCATGTCTGTGATATCATTACGCTAAGAATGGGCACCTGACCTAAGCTCAGCAAATCACAGTCTTCTAACAGAGATTTACACAGTGGAGCCAAAACACTCTGACACATGCACTTCAGAACATGTGGACTTTTGTATAACAAATGTGTATACTTGGAGACTATGGGATGTAATAGTAACTCCACATGTTAGTACAAAGAAAACAAAGGAAGGGAGAGAGAGAAAGAGAGAGATGCAATGGAGAAGTAGCAGAGTTGCAGAGAAAAACGGCATCAGTTCAGAGTAGAATTTTCAGTTGCCTGGTCTAGACTTCCTATGCATTTCTCTGATTTAATTATAAATATCCCCTTTAAAAAAGTTAAAAGAAGTTGTTTTGTTTTTTTGGTCTGTTGCAATGAAAGCTATCTTAATACAATCCTGTTTCACACACACACACACACACACACACACACACACACACTCACTCACTATTGATGATAGTTCTGGTTAAAGAGAAGAGATTGTGTTGAGACCTTGAACACATGGAGCTCATTCCGTACACATGTGCTGCATCTGTTTTGTCAAATTGTGGAGATTAACGTCAATGTGGTGACTTAAAGTTTGCCAAAAGAAGCAGTAGATGAAGTTAGGTGATAACTACAATCCTGGCAACAGTCTAATAGTACTTGATGAAAATTAGGAAGGCTTACTAACTCCACACCTGGCCAGTGTGAAATGTTGTGCAATGCCTTATTCAAATATGGGCCATAGGAGCTGGTTTGCCTGGCTCTAACTTGCTGGGCTGTTAGTCACATGACCTAGACAGTACTTTCATATGATAATATCCAGAGCCATTTCTCTTCTGTCTGCACTGCTCTTACTGTTCTTATTTAAATGAATTCCATCTGTTTAGAAAGAATTTTTCTTTCACAACCTCACAGTATCTGCTCTCCTGATCTGACAAAAGAAAATTTTCAGTGAAATAAAATGTTCACTCATACTAATTTATCCAGTCATCTTTGGCAAGGCTTACAAAGGGCTGGACTGACTTGTGAGTATTGTAATAACTTTTAAGCAAGTTTTTGCTACAGCATTTCAGTACTCAGTATGTGATTTAATTTCTGTGTTACCAATAATATATATAATTTCTTTTTCCACATTAATCCACCTGCTTGACTAACTCCATGTTCTATTGTGACAATAATTGAAAACCAACAGTCTTTTATAAAATAAATAACATGCCTTTAACTACACATATGTATATTGGGGGCATTGTTGTCAAAAAATCCAATGGTTGTAGTTCTGTGGACTTATATGTGAGTCCACCCTTCTGTTCCATTGACCTACACATTTGCTTTTGTGCTAGTGCCATGGTCTGTCTAGCTGGTAATGATACCCTTCTACCCTTAAATGTGTATCTCATTTACATATCTGAAAATGTCAGGAGTCACTTTTGTCCTTCAATGCTGTACAGCTGATGAAATTCTTCTGTCAGGGATTTTAGAATTGGAACCAAAGAGACTGTAGTTCCTACTAACACAGAATAAGCACGTCTTCAAGTATAGAGCTGTACACACATGTGGCAACAGAACATAATACTTGGAATCAAATCTTGGGTAAAGGATCTGTGGGTTACACTAAGAACAAAGTACAAAACCGATGTTTATAATTTGTGGATCAGTGTGAATGCTCATGTGTTTTTATAAGCATGTGTGTATGAGTACTTTCTTGATTTCTTAGGGTGCTAGAAAAATATTAGAGCATTCTAGAGAGTGGGAAGTCTAAGACCAAAATAGTAGTAGATTTAAAGTCTAGAACTAGATCCCATTTTGTTTCCTGGATGGCACCCTTTTATTGCTTCCACACATAGTAGAAGCTTAAAAAGACCAACAAGCACCCCCAGACTTCTTTTAAAAGAGGTGATCTTTTCCACAAGAACTGTCCTAATGACCTTGTCATGCATGAAAGGACTCCTGTGGCACCATTAGAGCTAAGTTTCAAAGTATAAATTTGGTGATAACAGGAACATTTATCCCATAGAACAGACCATTTTGTAAGCAACCTGCAAAGTCTAGAATTCCATTATGTGGAAATTATATTATAGTGATAATTGCCATTACCTTTAAGGACTGATTTTTATGAAGCTTTTCTTTGATCAAAAATGTTTTCATAATGGAGTAATCACTGCCCAACTTACCGTTGCCCAAATAAAAAACAATAAATATGTATTGCATCATGAGTTTATATAAGTTCACATAAAGTATGTATTATATGGTTCTATATAATGAGTAATAGTATGCTATTAAATTTGCATTCTTTTGTCTGTTCCTATGAATAATACATTTAAGGCTTAACAAGCCACATTCATTGCTATACACGAAAATGCTAAGCTACTTTAAATTTCTCTTAAAGTTCATATAGCTATTTGAAAAGAAAAGTCATTTCTTTTTTAAAATGGTATTATTGATTAGATGGTTCACAGGCAAGTAGCCCCACTTCAAGTAGAAAACAAACAAATAAACAACAACAACAAAAAACCCCTGTACCATGTTTAGTCGGTTATTTTCCATAGTAGTCTAAATCTATTTACAATACTTTGAATTCAATAACTGTTTTGAAAGCAACTTGTTCGGACATAAACAAAATGAAGAAACAAACAAATATGTTTAGATTTTACTAAATGTTTTTAGGTAAGCAGGGTAAAATACTATTACTGCAAACTTCAGGCTTCACAGGATTAATGAGATTAATAATCCTGGCACTGAATCTTCTACAGTGACATTCAAGAAAGATTTAGAAATATTTCTCTTTAAGCAATCTGCTTTGTATTCATGCATGTTTATTGGTTTAGAAACAAAAATCTACTTCCATGAAGAATGCTAGAGAGTTTTGTCAGAAAGCACTAAATCACCGAACTTTTAGAAACTAGGGGTCTAGAGACATGGCTTAGTCAGTAAAGTGCTGACTTTAATCCCAGAAAAAGAGACAGGTGGATCACTGGGATTTGCTGATAGGCCAGTCTAGCTCAATCAGGAGCTCCATATTCAGTGAGAGACTATGTTGTAAAAAGTAAGGGTGGAGGTGTGATCAAGGAAGATACTTGATGTTTTATATTGGCTATTGGTCTGTACATGTGCACATACAAACATGAACACAGACATAGACACACAGGCACACACAGAGACATACACACACGCAATTTGGAAATTAAAGCAAAATCTTATGGCCATTTGTTGGCCTTGGGATTCTACGTCCTTGCTGTGTGCTGACTGGATTAACAAGTGAACCATTTGGTTGAGAAGCAACACGGCTCATCTTTTTTCTGAACCTACACTAGTACCATGTTGCTGCCTCTCTTGGAAGTTCATGAGGTTGGCGCTCACACAAGATTGCACCTTTTTCAGCAGCTGGCTTTGCAACAATGGGCTTAGTTTTCTTCCTGAAGAGCCTCTACGTTTATGAACACGTTTAAGGAAAATCTTTGTTTCCTGCAGCAGCCCAACCTAACCTCGTCCACACGTAAGAGTTTCCCATCAGATTTGGTGATATTGTATCACCATAGGCATTAACTGGAACAAATGATGACCTGTATGCTGAACCTATTCTCCACCGTCTTTTTTTTTTTTTTTTTTTATTCAGGATATCTTTGCTTAGGCTGATAACATCTCAAATGAAGGCATAGCCCTCAGTATCCCTGCAGCAAAAAGTAGAGGCTTCTGGAGTTTTACTTGGAAATTTTAAGTTTTTATTTGACATTTGGAAAAAGTGATCTGTATGTTCGAGGTCAGGTTGGGTTCTGCGGGTCATTTTAAGTGTTCACAGAAACGGCCTGTGAATTTCCATTTAGGTTTCTCCAGAAGATGACCCAAGTGTCTCTGTGCAGGTTCCTTGGGGATTTTGCTTTTGTAGCTCTCTGAGAGCACTTATCTGCTGGCACTGAATGAGATAACGGATCTCCTCAATTCCACACTGCCTTTCTAAGGCAGCTAATGAAATCAGAGCTGCTGTGTTTCATCTGCCCTTCTAAAGTATCACAGGAGATAAGGTATCAGGGTCTCCCTCAAAGCAAACGAAAAGCAAACACAAAGAAACACTGAAGAATGAGAAGACGACACAGGACAGGCTAACCTGTGCCTGTAGCTTACCTGTTAATTAATCAGAGCCTCGATCTGATCATACGTCATGAACAAGAGCAGGGAGCAAATAAATGCTAGTCACTTCAAATTAGCTCACTCAACAGGCCGGGAGCGAGTTAATTCTTAAGCGTTTAATTCAGTCAATTGGCACTCAAAGGAGGAGAGGCAGAAACAAATGGCACCATTTTGGTGAAGTTGTTAACCTGACCCAAGATCATAAGTGTAATTTAAAGAGTTTCAGTCTTTTCTCCGTTTTCAGTACCGTGTGGATATACAGTTTTTGACTGGAAGCTTGGCGCTATCTTGCGTTCTTGCCCTACTGTGTACTGTCACAGCCCTCCCCCAACTTAGGCACTTTGCTTAACTTCTTGCACTGTGGTTCTACACTTATAAAATGAGGCTACAACAGGAGCAAACCTCATAAGGGCTAAAAGTTAAAAAGCCCGTGAAGCACTTCCAGGTAGAGGCAGACAGACACTAGTTAGCATGACACTAGTTAGCATGATTATGCCTGCACATTCATGCTTTGCACACTGTAAAATAGAAACTTAGGAGTGTGAGTCCTCTACAGCACTCTTGCCTTCGGTCAGTGAGGGGAGTTCCTCCTGTACAGAAAGATATTTTTCTATAGCCAGATATTTCTCGGGTTAACGTCAACAACTGATGAGATGGCATCTACTTTCTCTGTAACACTCAAATTAAATACTTGTTATGTTTGCCTCCCCATCCTGTCCATTTTTTTTTTTTTTACATAATTGATACTGGTATTTTACCCACTTGATAAGGAAAAAAAAAGTTGATCATTGCATTTCTGCACTTCTGTAATTCCTCCGAGAGCTGTGCTTCTGATTTGCCTTCTGGGAAGTGCCATCTGCGTGCCAGGGATCTTTTGTTGGCTCCTTCTGTGATTCACTGTGACTCTTTATTATTACAACCAGGATGGCCTCCCCCCACCCCCTTTCCTAATAAGGAACAGAATCAACATGACTGGGATTGCTTTGAACGCTGCCATTTCTTCTGAATACAGTTCTAACTAGATTTGTATTTTTATGCTGTGGGTGGAAATGCCAGATAAGAAGAAACAGATGAAGCCAGATGAAAGGGTAAGATGGAAGGAGGAGGTCAGTTATTTGGACTTCCTTAGATGGGACATTTGTTGCAGAAATGTCAACCAGCTCTTTAAAAATAAAATACACTGGAGTTCAGTACTATTAACAATAGATAAAGGGAGGGGGCAAGTAGCTATGTGGCATTAATCTCACCCCTCACAAATAATGGCACCAGTGACATTTGACCATGTGACAGATGAGTGAGTGGAGAGCCTTGGGACTGTGATTGTGACAGTTTTCTTTTTCTGCCCTTGTAAATTATTCAGCATTGGCACAGCACTGGGAAAACACAAACTGGAGAAAGGGTGAGGGAGGAAAGGAATTCTATTGCAAATGAGAATGGTGGCTGACAAGTCCATTAAAAAACAACAAACCAACATTCAGGCTGCATCTGCTGCCTTCAAAATGTCCTTCAAAGGTTCGGTTCACTAACCTCTTTTAGACATGCAAGAAGGTAGCAGAGAGGAGAGGATAGTTCCTGCTGAAAGCGTCCCAGATTGGTCTCTTTTCTCAGTGTGCCTATGTCATTATCAAAGATTGGATGGTACTTCTCCTGAGGTCACATGTGTTGTTAAAGCCCAAAGTCCCAGCCATGCACTTCCACTGCAGTAATTGCATTCTGCTGGCATAAATGCACCTTGCTGTTTTGTGTTAGTGTGATACCGCCTTCCAACCCTGTCTCTCTTATATATTGAAGCTGCCACCCCAGTAGAGGTGGCATTCCAGAATGTGATAAAATTTCATAGGCAAGTTATAAAAATGTCATGGCACACTTTTTTTTTTTTGGATACAGAATATATTACATTTCCATGAACTTTATCATTTTGCTTTTCTCTGCTTAGAGGAGAAACAGGGAAGTCTTTCGTCTTGATATCACAGCTGAAGCGGGGCCTCAAGGAGGTCTCTTGAAGGGAGTTGTTAAAGGGGATTCCAATGGCTGAGCAGACCAGTTGCACTGCCCCAACCTTCTCTCCCACCAACATCTGCTGTGCAGCTGGAAGGCAGAGAAGCCGCTGTTTTTGCATTGGTTGTCCAGCAGGGGGGGCTAGCAACTACACTTGCGTTTCTGTTAGAGCCGGTTCCCCACTGGTGTATACTGCTGACGAAAAATCACCCGTAACATCTTGCCTTTCTATAATAGATTTTATGTGACATTTTCAAAATATTTTACACTAATGTGTGGAGCGTCCCCTGGTAAGGTATAATAAGGGAGCACTTCATCTCCATTTTCTGGAAGGGGCAAACAATACAACAGCAGGCTCGGCGAGGAGCAAATCTGCGGCAGCGCCGTGGATGGCCCCAGATGTTCCACCCTCTGCCCCTCCTCTGCACAGCGCTAACATTCCTTGTCCTCTGTTTCTTCTCTACAAAGTCTGCATGGGCTGCACGAGGCCTGTCCTAGCAGGAAGTCCCACTAGGAGATGGGAGGAACATCACAGAAGTTTGTATGGTTCTCCTCACTCACTTGCTATGGTTAGACAGCCACCCTCCACCCTTGCAGAGCAGCCTACCTCTCATTTTAGGCTCCTGTGTGTTTCCTGAATCTCTGTAAGCTGAACATCTTTTACTTGATATAATGTGGGTGTGGATCTGCAGTGTAGAGCCCATGTGATTTTATGCTTTTGAATTTTATTTTGTAAAACCTACTTCCAGCCCCGTCCCTATTTGCCTATACCTCTTCAACCACCTCAAGGTCACCCATTATCAGATTAAAGAGTTCCCGGGCTAACTCTGAGTATCTAATTTAACTCTTATGATCATCTGCTTCTGAAGTAGGTTAAGTAGAAAGATGTAAAGGTACTTTTGTTAAAGTACATCTGTGAGAAGGCCGGCCACCAGACCAAATGACCAAGAACAGGAGATGCTGCATGCTGGAACCTTAATCCAAAAGTTTGCAGCAACAACTTGGCTTCCTTAATTTGATGTAAAAAATTAACTCTACTCTGTTTACTTCCAATAAAGCCGATACTGTGATTTCTCTCTCTTTGATCATAATGTCTCTTTGGTATCTATAGTGAGCATGAAAGAAAGACGATAGCTTGTAGGAGAATTGAGCGTGTTCTGGAAGAATACCCTGTATGATTTAGGAACATGAGTCAAAGCATAAGCTTAATTCATCAAAGGTTTATGCCTCAGTTTATAACCAAATGCTCCATTTCTTTAACATTTTTTTTTCTGAAATGTCTACCATACAGCTATTTGTATAGGCTAGGATTTAAGTTAGGCACATTTGATAAGAAATGTAGGTTTTGCATTTTGTTGAGTATGGAAAGAAAGTGACAGAAAGATTGTAAGGGGGAATGCCATCAGAAATTTTTGTGAGTGCAGAATGGTCCTGTGGCATTCCTTGGTACTTGTATGAGACACAGGGAGTACTGGCAATTCCAGTGTTTGACAGAACCAAGTCAGACATAAGTGTACCGTGCGATTTGTTCATCAGATATTATATTTTATAATTCATATTCAGCCCACAATTCCTCAGTTCACATCAGCACGCAGCAAACTTAGAACCTCTTTAACAATAAGGAGTGAATGAGTTTTTGGTTTTCAGGGTCTCTGGTCTCCCCGAATGATCATGAGGCTTCCCTCCATAGGTGAGTTTCTTTGAGTGCCTTCTAGAAGCACAAAGTTTTAGCAGGTCCCTCCTGTTTGCCTCCATACCTCAGAGTCTAGCTGTTCATTCAGCTTTTCAAGGGTTTGTGTCCGACCTGTGTTACATGTAGGGACATTTCTTGGCCACCCCAAGGCGCAGCTAAGTGTGGATCCCTTGTTATACTTTGGAAATACACTTTTAAAATTCGGAAGTGCTATTATTCAGAAAGGTAGGGAATTTTGTATTACTTATATACACGTATATGCTTAATTATATGCCCAGTTATGGAGGTAAGCTACCATGTAAATAGATGGAAGTAGTTATAAAGTCAAGTTTTCTGATGCCTTTTTTCTCACTCTTGCCCATTTTACCAGTTGTGAACAAACAAGGCACTTGGCTCAAAGAGGTTAAAATTGGTACACTTTTCCCCAATCAAAACATAAAGTAATCAGTTACATAACTTCATTCTAAAGCAAAAACAGAAGATGTGATCTTTTTATTTGACAGGCTTCATAGTGACTCTGGCATTTAACTTCATAATCTGGTGAAATGCATGCGAAATTTTGAATTAGCTGAATGTAAAAATAGTCTTTAACTCGAAAAGCATAACTCACAGTTTCCTGAGTACAATGACAAGTCTGTTGAGTTGAAATAACAACTGGCTCAACTAGGAGATGTCATTTGCACTGACGCAGAGTCTGCAAACCGCAGAAGGTCTTGGGTCTCTAGAGAGAGAGCCACAGGGGTTCTCCTCCTAAAGTATTTCTCAAAGTAACTTTAGAACATATACATACCATCCTCATGAATCGTAGAAGCAGGAAAAACGGCTTCACTGGGAGACAGTCCCACACTGCACTTCATTTTTTAATTTAGATTATACCTGTGCATTGGGGAAGGGTTTCAAGGTGACTCATGAAAATGGAGAGAAATGCAAATTCAAGGTTTTGTTGGAACCTTAGAAATGAACCACTGGGAGAGCTCAATAGTCAATATTTTTGAACAGCTTCAAGTTTTCTGTCAGTCGTTGACTTTTATGAAGGTTGAGAATTTGAGGTCTATTTGAAAGCTGAATGGATGGTACCATTCTTCAAAGACAGTACACACAAGAGACAGTCAAAATGGGAATGGAAATGGTGATTCTGATCCCTTATGTTTTCTAGAATAGAAATAAAGAATGCAGGAGAGAGAGTAGAGAGAGAAAATGTTTATTATTAATTGAAGACATACTTCCTGAACCAGTGTTCAGCATGCTATAGTATCCTAATATAAGCAAAAGTTACTCTAAGAATTTAGAATACAGGTGTGCTGGGATCATAATGAATGCCCAAGCACAGTGGAGCATTTTGATTTTCATTTGTGTCTCATGTATAGAATTTGAAGCTTAACTAATACATCGGGCTATAGACATTTGAGAGCATAGTGATCCCAGCTCTCTTTAGAGAAGACAAAGCCTAAGAAAAGACAAGAGGTCAAAGATCTAGATGTTATGCAGAGTTGGCTGAGAAATAAAAGAGAAAGTAGAACAAACCTGCTAAAGGAAACGTCTTGGCTTCTGAAGATTCTGGGTCTATGTCTACCTACTACCAGGAGGAAGTATTTAGGAATTGCCACATCAAACAATAACTGCCTATCATGCCAGTGTTTATTCAAGAAATGTTTTTAGCTAGATTTGGTATTTGCCAGGAGCTGTATCTGACAAAACTGCTGATCATCCTTCACCTCACTGTATTCCTGTTGCTTCTAATTATAACCTCATTGAGAAGCAAAAATGGTGATTTTTCTCTGGAAAACTTTCAGGGACTTATAAGTCCATTTCTTACATGTTTGATTTAATTTGGAAGTATGCCATTAAGAAGAGCTGGGTTCACAATTATACACAGGAGATTTTTGTTGAGTTCCATTTTCTTTATTCCAAAACTAGGTCTCAAGTCAGTCTTTATAATGTCACTCTCCCTGTAGCAATATGCCAGCTGAACCCTTCTGATCTTGGTCATTTCATATGGAAGTTTAGGATGTCTAACTTTATTCTTATTTCCCAGCCCCCTCATCACATTATTGATTATGGCAGCGCTGATGCTTTGGTCCTAGTGTCCTAGTGGGTCACTTTAGTTGAGTGGCTCACGGCTTTGAGACTGCCTAGAACTTTTAATTTAGTAATCTTTGCCCTTTGTAGTGAGGGGGGCCTTCTGTCTTCAACTTACAGCAGCTTGTATTGAAAACCTGCTTTTCTACTATGAGTTTTGGAATTTTGAATTTTCTGCTTTCTTCATTGATGAGTTTTAGCTGATTCTGTCCCACAGTAAATCTCATTTTAAAAATCTATTTATTTTTAAATCAATTTTTTTTATTCACTGTACATTCTGGTTGTACTCTGTCCCTCCTCTCATGCCTTTTCCTCAGAAAAGGTGAGCTCCCTTTCCCATCCACCCTAGTTCATCATTGCATCAAGTCTGAGCATGTCCTCTTCCCCTGGGGCCTGCTAAGGCAGTTTCACTGGGGGAAGTGATCAAAAAGCCTGCAAGTGAATCCCTGTCTGATGCTACATCCCGGTAGGGGGCCTAGGTCCAGTCCATAAGATGGTCCTTGGTTGATGCCCCAGTCTTAGAAAGCCCTTTTTGGCCCTGGTTAGTTGGCCTTACTGCTCATCCTTCTGTGGAGCTCCTGTCACCTCCAAGCCTCCCTCTACATCGTTCCACATCTTCAGAAGACTTCCAGTGTTTGGCTGTGAGTTTCCAAGGAGCTGCTGGGTAGAGTCTCCCAGAGAACAACTCTGTCAGGCTCCTGTCTGCAAGCTCAATAGAAAATTGTTCATAGTGTCAGGGGTTGGCACTCTTCCATAGGGTAGGTCTTTGGTTGGGCCAGGCATTGGTTGGGCATTCCCTCAATATCTGCTCTATGTGTTCCATTCCTATCTCTGTATATCCAGCAGGGTAAATTTGGGGTTGAAATTTTTGTGGGTGGGTTGGAGTTTCCCTCCCTCCACTAAGAGGCCCATCTAGTTAGAGGATATCCTCTTCAGTCTCTATGGTCTCTGCTACTAGGACTAACTACTTGAGCACCCCTCATATCCTCCCAGGAGCCTACCCTGACTTAGATCTCCACCTTGTTGCAGAGATACCCCCACTTTCTTTTTCTCTTTTCTCTATAGGCCTTCTGTCCTCTCTCCTTCTCTCCCCCCAGGTCTATTCTCCACCCTCTTAGCTCTCTGCACCCCCTCTCCTACCTTGTTCCCTCTCTTCAGCCTCTACCTCTGTCTATTCTATCTCCCCTTTCAAGTGAGAATTATGCATTCTCCCTTGGATGCTCCTTGTTATTTATCTTCTTTGGGTCTATGCCGTTAGCATGCTTATCCTGTACTATATGGCTAAGTGAGCACATACCATGGACTTCCTGAACAGAACACCAATATCATAGGCTCTAAGATCAACAATTAATAAATGATACTTCATGAAACTGAAAAGCTTCTGTAAAGCGAAGGAAACAAACAAACAAACAAAAAACAGTCTACAGATTGGGAAAAGGTCTTCATAAATCCTACATCTGACAAAGGGCTAATATCCAAAATACACAATGATCTCAAGAAATCAAACACCAAATTAACAAAATTAAAAAATAAGGCACAGAAGTAAACAGAATTTTTAATAGTAGAATCTCAAATGGCATAGATACACTTAAAGAAATGCTCAACTTCCTTAGCTATCAGTGAAATACAAATAAAAATGACTCTGAGATTCCATCTCACACCAGTCAGAATGGCTTAGATCAACATCTCAAGTGACAGCACATGCTGGTTAGGGTACACTCCCACATTGCTGGTGGGAGTGTAAATTTGTACAGCCAGTTGGGAAACCAACCTGGTGCTTTCTCAGATCACTGGAAATAGCTTTACCTCAAGACCCAGCTATACCACTTTGGGGCATATACTCAAAAGATGCTCTACTATACAAGTACACTTGGTCAACCATGTTCATAGCAGCTTTATTTGTAACAGCCAGAATCTAGAAACAACCCAGATGTACATCAACGGAGGAATGGATACAGAAATTGTGGCACCTTTACACAATGGATCACTACTCAGCTATTAAAAACAAAGAAATCATAAAATATGCAGGCAAATGGATGGAACTAGAAAAGATCATCCTGAGTAAGGTAACCCAGACCCAGAAAGACACATGTAGTATGTACTCACTATTTTTTTTTATAAAAACAAACCATGGATAACTTGCTTTATAGCATGCTCTAGTTACTTTTTTTTGTTGCTGTGATAAAATACTATAACCAGCTACAACCTGTGGAAGGCAGGGTTCCTTTTGGCTCTTGATTCCAGATGGATGTGTCCTTTATGGTAGGGGAGGCACAGTTGCAAGCAGAAGGCATGGTAGTAGGAACAGGAAGCTCTGAGCTCTTATTTTCAAGTGTAAACATGAAGCATAGAGAATGAGCAAGAAGTGGGGTAGGTTATAAACACACAAGGCCTGCCCTCAAGGGACATACTTCCTCCAGCAAGGCTGAACCACAGCAGTACCCCACCAAACAGTGCTACCAACTGTGGACCAATTGCTCAAATGCCATTTTCCATCCTCTCTACTGGATGTGTCCTCCAATACTATCAATCTCTCTGACAGTTCAGGTTTGGGAATGTGATCAACTTATCTCAGTAAGAGAAATAGTAGGTAGTTTTGCTTATTAATGTTGGATTAAAGGAGGATAGTCTCTCTATTACCTGAATTCTCACTGACAAGATGCAGGAAACCCAGTTTGTCTCAAATGATGGAGGATACATGCCTGAGAATAGGGCCAACACAGAGGAAAGCAGGACAAAGCTGTGGGTGCCACTGAGTTCCCCTGTCCAAATCATGACTGAGCTGTGGACTACTTTCCTTTGCAATTAATTTTCCTAAAAAACCACCACCAACAAAAGAAACACTTTTCCTAAAATTCCAATATGAGCCGAGTTTTCAGATGTCTAATGAAGATTCTCTTCTTTAGGTTTGTGTCCTCATGACTGTGGAAAACAGTCGTTTAAAATCACCATGCTGTGCTTGGACTTATTACTCAGTCATACCAAAGCTATAGATAACAGTCTGGAAATGTAGTCACAGGCTGGCCACAAACATTCCAAGATAGATTTTCCCAGAGACAAAGGTTCCAGACAGTCTGAGAGTAAAACTGAGCAGCAAATCTCTTTTCCTTCATGGACTGAAAATCCATAGCCATTCCTTATCCTGCTTCCACTTCCTGTAAGTGTTATGTCTGGAGTCATGGACAAGGAGTGGCAGAAACTGCAAGACATGGGTCTGCTTTCCCCATTAGACCATAAAAGTTTCTTCAGGAAAAGTTCTCCCTGTAGTTTACAATTAATTCCTCAAAGTTTAGGATTGCTGCCTGTGAAGGGCATGTCTTTAGTAAATGTCAGATGATCATATAAATACAAAGAGTTGTTCCCAAGCACTGTTGCTCAGTGTTTTCCTTTCTCATTTGGACAAAGCTTTAACCTGCTCTCCTAGGTGCCCCGAATCTACGTGGCCTTTGTGTGATATGCTCACCGCCCAAAACTACAATCACAAGCACATCCGTGGCAGCCCGAATAAAAAGAATCCAATAAAGTCCCAGGTGCCCAGACATGAACTTTCTCATCCTCTGTTATTCAGGGGCTCCCTGGGTGGAAGGCATTCTATCTCAGTCTCTCAAACACCAAAATAATGAACAAATACCAGAGGCGCGGCCTGCAGCTCAGTGATGTTTAGCTGTCTATTCTCTCTCTGACAATGGCGGTGTAAAGGTTTCTTTCTTTCAAGGTCTTGGAACACTTTCAGTTGTAGTCCTTGTTTCAAACGTAGTCAACTGCAGGCCACAGGGCTTAGCATAAGGGGGAGAAGATGGAAATTGCTTATGCTTTGCGGAGCAGAGAAGCACGAGGCTTCTGCAAGAGGGATTACTGGGCAGGCATAAGAAGTGTGAGATGAAGTGCAGAAAGGCTCGGAGCTGGGATGCAGCTCCAGCTGGAGCCGTGGCTGGCTCCTTCATGATCAAGCTTTCACCGCAGTTCATCCATTAACTTTGTCAAACCAATCATGATTCTCCCTGGGTTATCCTCACTGATAGTGAGGGAGAACTAATTAGCAAACAATCTCCTGACATCCCGAGGACCGGAGGCCCTGTAAGGCTTATCTGCTCTTCTTACCCTGGCCACTCTTTCTCATTTGGAGAGTTATTTTTAAATAAAAGAAGAACAGAGGCCAGGACATCGGCAGCTGAGAGATGTGCCCTGTCTGGAACTCAGCCCAGAACTCCTGGGGCTCAGTCCAGGTGTTCAGCAAGAAGCTTTTTTCGCAGAAAGGTCAGATGGAATGCAGCAGTGGCTTGAGTTGTTCAGCAAGGCATGTGGTGCCTTTCTGTGGTGTCTTTTTGCAATGGGAGGTCAAGTTAAATGAAAGCAAAGTCTTCTCTCTCTGTTCTCTCTCCTCCTCTGATGTCCAGGCAGCTAGACTCCAACTGGGGAAAACTTTAGATGATTAGCAACAACCTAAACAATGGCATCCCTCCAAGTCGTGATGAAACCCTAGGGAATCTTCAGAATGTGCATCGTTTCCTGGATTTGAGTAGTGCCTTCATACTGGGGGAAGGAGGGAGGGGGCAAAAGGAACCACAACAGTCCTGTTCCTAATAACTTATGGATCTATTCCTTAAGAACCACAAACCCTGCAAACCTGTGGAGGTTTTTAGCAGACTACACCATCCAGAGACAGGGCTGTTTGGGAAGGTGAAGAGGGTTTCTTAGCATGCTTTATTGACCTCTATGGTATTGCTCAGCATGCAGCTCCAAGCCCACTAACTATATCCTGGTGGAATAACTGCTCCAGGTAGCTCGGTTGCTTACCATGCTGCTTGCAGTCAGATTTGAGATGTTCAAAAGAACAAAAAAATCAAGCATGGCTTTAAAATAAAATATGATGTAAAAGTTCGAGGAGAGGAGTCTTCCAGCCTCCTCCTGCCTTACTTCAATCCTGTGAATTCCTGTTCCACTTCAAGAACAGCCTCCATCTCTGTTTTTCCCTCATTGGCCTCTTCATCTTATACGTACGCAGCCACCTCTATTTTTGGCAGCTGACTTCATTGATAACTCTCATCTCACTTTCACATTATTGCCTTTTTCTCTCCAACTGTCAGAAGAGCAATTCTACCTAAATATTCTGTATCATCTGAAATTCTACATGCACCAGAACAATATTACTGTCATCATTTCCATTCTGATCTTTTTCTGATTTATATTAATACTTTTATAATATTCTCAAGTACTCAGCCTCAAAAGCAATGAAAGTCAAAACTAGTAAAAACTTAGATTTAGTTATCTTTAGTCCTTATTTTCAGGCATTTTTTGCTGTCACTTTTTTTTTTTTTTTGTATCTTTTCTTTCTTCTGCTTTTGTAACACCAGACCCACAATTCACCTGACAATTGAGTTATGAAGCGGAACCACACAGTATTTCTAATCTTTTATGTAAAACATGCAAATGGCAGTAGTTTCAAGTGAATCACTCAAGCAGCTGCCGAGTGATGTCTCCCAGGATTTATGGGAAATTAATGAAGTTTAAATTTTGGTCCCTTTAGGAAACAATTCAACCTTACCTTAACTCTCAACATTGGAAGACTTTTGGGTGCCCCAGGGTGCAACACGGAAAGATCTCCGGCTTTCAAGTTGTGCATACATAATTAATTCAAGCATTTCTGGAGCCTTCGTTCTTACCACTGCTTTCCAACATTCCCACTCCCTGATTTGGGGCAGGACATCTTGGGAATACATTTCTGTGACACCACTTCAAATTCTCGTTGGAAGGAGTAGACAATAAATGTTTCATCAGTCACCCAGCTTTTATGCTTCCACTTGGCTTCCTTACTTCTGCCAAAGAGACAAGATCTTACAGGGAGGGCACATGGCTGGATGTGTTTTGCCCTCTGCTCCGACACAGTCTGCTGGCCTTCAGGGCACAGCTTAAGGCCCATCTGTTCAATCAAGCTCTTGCCTGCTTGACACGGGAGAATGGTCCAGGTGAGGGTGTCCCTCAGATTATTATCACCATCTCTTTGTATGTGCAGCTGGAGACCTCTGGTGTCGCAGCACCCTCCAGGTTACCCAAATGAGCAGATGCATAAACAACGCTTTCTCTAGCCACGATATCGTCCCGACTTCCCTCTCAGATCCTTTGTGGAACAAGGCAGCATACAAACATATACATAAATAATAAAGTCAACGTAATCCAAGTGGTAGCTTCGAAAAAAAATCTCACTGCTTTGACAGGCAGCCTTTTATATTTGAATTGCCTTTCTTTCTCATTCCACTTGAAAGGTGGGTATAAATTATTTTTTTTCCAAGACTAGTGTTTTCTGCTTAACGATTGAAGTTTTATTGTTCAAACACATGCAAAGTCGACTTTGCTCCCCCATTATTTTATAATACTTAAGTGCACTCGCCACTTTGATCTGTCAATATTTCAGGCCACGTAAATCTAAAAGATAAAGGTATTTAAAAGAATATCATGTCTATGCCTTTTCATATCTAAAAATTTAGTAACAGTTGCTCATCTAAATGCATGAGCACATTCGACTGTCCTTCATTACTTCAGAACTGAAGTAGTAACACCTCGGAAGCCCCCTCTCTCACCTGTGCTTTTCATTCTTCCTCCTCCCAGCGGTCCTTCTCCCGCATAGTTGTGTTGAACTCATTTCTCCTCTCCTGGGTTTCCTGTGAGCTAGCAGAGGATTCAGATCTGAAGCTTTAAGCAAGTACATTCAGTAGACGTTGCTACAGGTTTTTTTTCTATTTCTTTCTATAAAGAAACATAATATTCGACTCTCCTGATTATTAACCGTTAATAGTCCTGCTGAGATTAATCAAAGGAATGGTAAAACAGCTATTCTCTTTTTTTTTTTTTTTTTTTTTGCAGAGAAAGAGTATGGCCCACACTCATCCATATATTTCCAGAAAATAAATTCCAAAGCTCTGTACTTGAAGATGTCTGAGAAGTTTGAGAATTCTCCCACTGGCCATTTCCAACTATGTAATTAAAGTCCCTATGAGACATGTAGGAGAAACTACCATGCGACAGGGATCAGTAACACTATGAACAGTGTTCACAGTGCACTGTAAGAATAAAACACAGCCATGATAACAGTCAAGAGACTTACAGTGTCTTCTGAACTAGATTCAAAGGAGTAGAAGAGTTCAGCCTGCACAGAGAAGTAAAGAAATGTGTAGGTACATACAGTGACCCATCCAGGGACCCATGAGAGAGGAACACTGCGGGGTCCCACATGCAGAGAACTTCAGCAGAATGTATTCCATTAAGACTGCTTCCTCATTAGCTCTGTACCCGAATGAACACCTTACCAACATGGCCTGAGCAGGTATCCGTGATGACTGTGGCCATCTGAATGAAGTGGCTCACTTTTATTTGTGCTTTGGAGGATGGGGCGAGAAGTAACCTCATTTAGGGTTGTGGTTTTCAAACAGCAAACCTGAGTAAAGGACGGAGTCCCGGCCTCTCATACTAAGAGTCTGGTGCCCAGCGGTGGCCTAGGAGCTTGCACTCTGAACAGCCATTCTAGGCTAGTCCTGGAGGTAGTCCAAAAGCTGTGTCTTGAGAAACTGTGTTGAGCGAACAGTGAGTAGCAGACGATGTGCACTGGCAGATTTCTAAGCCTGCTTTGATGATGACGATGATATTCACAGTCAGGGCCCATGCTAAGCATCAACACGCTCGGTCGTGTAGAGTTCTCCCTGCGTCACCAATGTGATAGACACTGTTTTTATTCCCATTTTCCATATGACGTTACTGAGGTTTGAAGGAGCTAGCTTCACAGAGGAACAAAAGAAATACAAAATTAAATCTGTATGCATGTTATTCCAGAACGCAGGCTTTCAACTCTAGTTCTACTCTGACCTTGAAACACATACTGCTTTGTCGATAGTCACAGATTCTTTCATCCAGTCCTCACACGCCTTCTAGGCCCCACTTTCCAATATTGCACTAGCTCTGCTGGAGCCACAGATGTGCAGTCAGCTTTGGTACAGGCTCATGTGAAAATATGAAGAGAACTGTCTTACTGATATACGAATTCTCAAATAAAGGTTTACAGTGGAGGTGTGCATCCCAAAATGTACCTGTGCTTGCTCATTTTCTTGAAGATAAAAAAGACTGTTTTATCTTCAACTCACATGAGCAAAATAAGAAAGAAAGAAAGAAAGAAAGAAAGAAAGAAAGAAGGAAGGAAGGAAAGAAAGAAAGAAAACCTTGATTTTTGTGGGGCTCAGTAAATAGCCCCAAATAGAGTGTTTCCAAAAAGTAAACTTGTGTTTCTCACACATGGTTTTAGTTAAAGACAAACAGCTGAGGTTGAAAACTGTAACTATTTCAGGAAATGAAATACAATTTTTTATTTTCTTGGTATTTGTAAAATACTTTATAGTATTCTAACACGTGTCCATTTGCACACATTCACACACACACATTTGCACACAAACACACTTCTGCACATACATACACATTCAAACATAAGTACTGCCCCCTCCCCATTTACGTTACTCTGAAATTTATAGTACACTTTCTGTGCAAAGAACTATCAGGGGAGAAAGAAATTTGAACTTCAGCAATCATTATTAAATAAATTTTAATGAGATTTTGATGTAATGTCAAAATCGAGGCAGTTAGGGTAAAGGGCTAGATCAGGCACGACACATAACTGGTTTTAAAATACATCTTTAATGAGTGTGTCTAAAGGTAGAGAAGGTTGTAGACGCTTACTGAGTCATCTGGCTTTAATGAGATGGCCTCAGATTTACTTAAAACAAATCAGTAATTCATGTATTTGTTCTGCATATTTCGTGTCTAAGGAAATGAATAGGTGTATAGAGGGGCAGTCATGCTTTCAAAGAATCAGCTGGATTTTCTTTTTAAGGAAAATAAGAAGAGGCCATTGAGCTGCCTGATTCTGGCATCCTCATGCAAAGACATACACTTTAACTACAAAACAGCATGTTCTGAGGCTGTGTTTTCTCCGGGTAGTAGTAGCGGGAACACAGTGTTCATTTAAATTAAACCAGTTCCTTGGATAATAACAAAGTAATTAAAGAAACCACCAAGGAAAAAGAGCCAATTTATTTGAATCCTGCTCATAAAATGACATCAAGAGCCTGAAGGTAGAAAATAATGTGGATAACATGGCAGACGGATGATTTTTTAAAATTCGGCGTGGGATGCATCTTGATAATAATTCAAATGAGTATTCCTCATCTGAAAGTAATACAAGATGCAAAAATTTTTATCTTCCTTAAGAGGAATGAGATCTTATTAAAATATCCAGATTAGAAATTGCCACTTGTCCCCCGGTCCACACTGTCCAGCAATTCCTTATGATCAGAATATTTGGATTTATTCATTTATTCCTCTGGTAGTACATGGCTCTTTTAAGTTAATGCTTTCAAGAATCAGAAATTCATATTGATGTATCTTCTGTAATATTTCCTGAATCACAAGGATTCAATTTTTTTTGTCAGTATCAAACTTCAAAGTGGAGTTGAAAATGTTTGTCATGTTTCTGTATAACTGTTAGCATGGAAAGTTATTTTAAAGGAAAAACATAACACAAAAATACATCTTGCTTCTTCCTATTCTGTCAGCACACTGCCAGAACAAAACTTCCCAATTGCTCTTTGTGCATCTTAGCAGAAAGAATTGCTTCCCTCTACAAAAGAATGTTTTCTGCCGCCCTCGACTCCTCTCTTGATTAGCATACTGGAGCTACACACACTGGGCTGTTCCTTAGACTAGGACAGTCGACCAAAGATGAGTGGTCACACAACAAGATCTGTGGACCTGAAAAGAGCTGCACTGTCTATGAAAAAGTGCTATCAGAAAAATGAAGAAATTACCGTGTACTAACTTTAGAGAGAAGACAAATTAGTTGTTTGACTTACCTACTACCAAAATAAAAAGGGGGAAACATCACTTTATTCATGAATATAAACTAATAAAATATAAATGCCATAAGCAGTTCAAAAGGATACATTACGAACAGAAAAAAAAATGGGAGAAGGGGAGAAGAAAAACAAGGTGGAGTAGATTAGATTCATTATCATGGTGTTGAAAAAGAAGAAAAACTAGATCTGAATTGGAAGAGGAAATAGAGGAACAAGCAGGAGAGAATCCAGCAGCACAATCAAGAAAGCCTTTCTACCCACTCTCTGACACTCCTTGAATCTGTTTTCCCCAACTAAGCATTATTGATGGATCCTCTAATGACCCACACTCACTGTCATAATACCCCTCTACTCTCCTAAGGCATTGTTTGTTGTGTGTGTGTGTATATTTTCTTTTTCTTGTCATCATAGAGTACACTATATAGCACTATATAGCTGGCCTCCAATCTCTGTCCTGTCTTCCTGTCTTGTTGTCGTAAGTGATAGATTTATGGATTTGCGCCATAATGCTCTCAGTGCTTTGCCTGTATCAAGCCTGGGAGTGACTCCTTTAAGGAAAATATGTGTACCAAGAAGCCTTTTGGAAGATCCATGCCTTATCTATAAAAGGGATAGTTGATAGACATTTATTCTTAGAATGATTTCTCAGTTGATATAAAATTCAACAGGATCTATTATGGCTATCTGCTTATTTTCCAATACCTTTGTGGAAATTTTATTAAAAAATAACAAAAATGAAACAAAAGCCCCCCCAATAAACAAACAAACAAACAAAAACAAAACCCTACCAAAAACATGGAGTTACTTTTGTGTTGGCCAACTGCCCTTGACAGATCCCACTCTGGAGCTTGGTTGACATATCCAGTGTGACTGCATTGGACATACACACAAACACAGTGACAGTGACAGACAGATAGACAGACAGACAGACAGACAGACACACACACACACACACACACACAGAATATGAAGTTGGGTGGGTAGGGAGGTATGGGAAAAGGTCTGGAAGGATTTGAAGAGGGAACAAATATGACAAAAATGTATTGCTTTGGAAAAAAACTTTCTGAAACAAACAAAAAAACACCAAAAAACAAAAAACAAGCAAAGAAAGTTAACCCTCCAAAAGAAGTTTTGTGTTAGAGATCTCACTCCTGTCCTGTAAGTAATGACTCTTTTTGTGCATCTCTTTTAGAATTGTCTTTGCAACAAAGCCATTACAAAGTCATTCTTGTAGTCATTTCTAGTTGGGAAGCTTGGGACTGCTTTGTTTCTCTGAACCATGGGTCTGAATCTGTATTCATCTTCGATCATAATTTTCCCTATTTTTTTTATTGCCCTTATAGGAAAAAAGCTAAGCAATCTTCTGAGTTATAGAAGAATGTGGTTATATAATCTGTATTTATCCACCCTGATGTCAGAGGGAATGGTGTTCAGTTGAACTATTTACCTCGGAATATTTGAGAAACAGTACTTTTTTTTTTTTAACTGAAACTAACAATTATCGCAAACATAGTGGCTTAAAACAGCAGATAAGTTATCATGAAGTCTTGGAGATAAGAGGATTCTGACTGCTAAACTCAAGGTGTCGGGACTAGGCTCCTCCAGGCAGATGTGGTGTTTTGTCAATTACTGAAGGTTGTTCTTTATTCCTTAGCTTTTAGGTCTTCTCTATTCTGCAAAACTGTAATATAGTACTTCAGATTTTCCTCTGAGTTGTTCCCTTGCCCTTTCAGGTCCCCTTTTCTCCCCTGCTTTATTTTGAGACAATGTCTGTCCACATAACCTTAACTGGACTGAGACAATATTGGCTAGGTTGAGATCAGCTGGCCTTTGCCTTCCGGTGCAGGAAATAAAGGCCTGTACTACCATGCCTGGCTACTGTTTTTTATTTATAAGGATTCTTGTGACTAATTGGGCTTACCCTAATAATCTAGGTTCATCGCATCTCAGGATGCTTAATTACATTTATAAAGTGACCATTATGATGTGAGATAGCATGCTCACAGCTCCCATGGTGTACACCATGAATGTCTTGGGGGAACATCATCCTGTGTGCCATATTTGTGGAAGAGCTCTGCAGCCCTTTATCCCAAGCTGTAACTGCTTCTTATATAGGACGGCAAAGGAGGAATTAGATGTGGTAAGCCTTGGCAGAGCTTGTGATTCTTTAACTGTATGCAAGCCTTATCAACATTTCATTCACTCATTCAGTAAGCCACTATCCAGCAACTTAACCCCTTACTCAACCAGACCAGCTTTCTTCTCAACAGCCCGAGAAAATCAACAAAGAAAATTTGCCACCACAGTTCTGTGGTAACTCAGAGATTAAGTTGTTGTCCAAGAGTTTCAAAAGCTTCAGTGGGATATGGCTGTCTGGCACATCTACTTCTGGAAAAAGAATGTGAGATGAAGATATTTGAGCTGAGGGCCGAGGTCTTTTGACATTAAAAAAACAAAACAAGCAAACAAACAAAAAACTTGACATGTGAAAGTAGAAGAAATTCAGTAAGACAGTAAGTATGTTAACAGATCTGCAGTCTTCAATTTGGAGTCTTCGCATCCAATAATTGTGTTTGGGAAAATAAGGCAGCTCACCTAGTTTTTTGGGGTTGAGGATTCAGCATGGGAATTAGATCATGGTAGCATGGCCTGGAGAATGAAGTTGGGGAATCACCTGTCATAACATGAACCTGAGCAGCCTAGGCACTTGCTGTGGTTTGGGTAGGGTTTGTATCTTGTTGCTTTTACTTTAAATGCCAGCTGAACAGTTTCATTTAGAAGAAAAAGGCAAAAGATATGCACAATCTGAAGAGAAACCATACACACACACACACACACACACACACACACACACACACACACACACATACATATAAAGAGAGAGAGAGAGCCAGTCCTTCTACCATGCTGCTGCTACCTTAGGCTGCATGGTGCTTTAAGAGTTAGGATGCTTTGTAATATAATTTCAATATCTGAATTAATTTGAATAGGAAGAACAGTTAAACATGGATTGTTCACAGATTATTTCAGAAGGCAAGACCTTATTATTAGTAGCCCACATGTCACTAGCTGCCAGGTGACACTGTGAATCACATTTCATGGAAATAAAAGGAAAGAGCCTTGGTTAGGAATTCATTCCTACACTCCAGGGAAATTAGGAAACACAACAGATGCAAATCAGACTTTAATCCAAGTCCCAGTGCGGACAGTGCAGAGCAGAAAGGTGGCAGGAGTCAAGGGAGAAAGAAAAATGTACTATGCCCCAAACAGAAGTGCATATAGCATTTCTTCAGCCAGGTTGGCCCCTCTGTATGCATTGGCTTTTGTTACTCTATCTCTACATTGTTGCACACATTTTCTGTTTCTTATTTTCTTCTAGATAGAAACCACGGGGCTTACAAAGGGGATTTATTTCTAAGCTGTTCCTCTGGGACTCTCCAACTACTAGAGACAGGATTCCGGCAGAGCAAGACACTTGGCAGAAGTAAAAGAATTATTAGTGGACCCTCCCACCAGTCACTCTGACTACTGCTCATCTAGAGTCATGTAAGTGCTGCCAGGCTAAGTCGCCTTTTGGATTTGGATCTGGAAGTCATCATCCTTTTCCTGAGCATCTTGGGAAGCCTCGGCTTGCCCCTTTCTCAAGGCAGCTCTCTGTACAAATATGTTTCCGCATGAGCATCTCAGGAGCGAGGTGAGGTGGCACAGTGCTGCTTTACTGCTTCCGTTGAGCTGCTCTCTAGATAGGGCGTCTGCAGTGCTATTCTATTAGAGTAATCATAGTATAATTCGGCTTGGATGCAAAATTAGCAACAGAATCGTATTTTACTTTTAGCTTCTAATTGCCAACAGTCGCGTGCTTTTATTAAACTATTTCAATCAAGTCTTTCCAGCATCATACATTTTGCTTATCATTGGGCCCACCTGCAGTCAGCTCTCTTCCTGGCCTCTTATCAGCAAAGCCAATTACTTTCTCATGTGCTTGCTTTGTGGTTTTGCTTATAGACTTCACCACACCTCCACAACTAAGCCCACAGGGCGTTAGGTAAATTCTATTCCTGATCCTCCCTCCCGTCTCACTTGGGTTCCTATCTTAAGGTAGGATGGCAATTCTGTTTTGCCTTTCTTTCTACAAGGCAATGATCACAGCCTTGCTGCTTTAAAAGCTCATCCGTGTTTCAGACTCTAGGGCTTGTTTTCCCTCATCCTTCTTCCTTGCTGCTTCCTCTTACGTGTTTTCTTCTTCTCCTTTGCTAAGTTTTCAAAGTCATTTTTAACTTGCAGTAAAAAATGGCTTTCTTTTTTTAAAAAGCTGTTCTGAATAACTCTATCCATTCAGATTGATGGACTTTAAAAAGGTATCCAAAGTATTGAGAAATAGCAGATGTCTTAGAACAACCCGAAGTTGGGCCCTCTCTAAAATAACAGAACCACGTGTCCTGTTTCAGTCTATTTCCTCATCTCTCAGCTGGAAGGATTAGACCTTTTTGCACTGGTCTGAGAGTTGCTGAGCCAGGAGGTAGAAAGACCTGTGAGCATTCTCTGAGTCAGCTGACTTTCCAAGTCTGACAAGATTTGTTGTTGTCGAGGAGGTGGTGGTTGCAGTGTTTTTCTTTTGGGGTGCCTTTTTCTTAGCAATCAGGTAACACTGAACTGAGAAACTTTAGAGGAATATAAACATAAATATAAAAATAATGTGTAGCTTTGAAAAGTTGTAATCTAACCAATAAGATGAGAAGAATTAAAGCCCAAACCAGATTTTGAGGAAACAGGGCCCTACACACCAGGACGTTAATTGACTTAAGCCTCAAATCTATGTAAATGAAAAGAGTATTACCTTTTAGTTAAAAAAAATAGATAACTAATTATTCACCCCTAGTTACCGTTTCCTCCTTACCTGGGCTATATCCACCAAGAAACCATGTAATTAAGAGCAATAATATCAACACTAATACAAGTATAAGAGAAACACTCAGAGGCAAGAAAGCAGCATAGGAAATCAGATGGTGTCTATGTAATATTCATATTAAATTTAATAACTACTTAAATATTTATAAATTATCTTGCATTTTTATTTGCAAAATGCTTCGCAACCAGTTTTTATTAATTATTGGATACCACTTATCCCTTGGCACTTAGTTTCCAGATGCAGCTGTACTGATTTTCTTTTATTACTCTTAAAGAAACACTTAGCTACACCAGGCACTTTCTAACTTCTCATATCCCCAGCATTAGGTCATATGGAAAAGAAGAAATCACCAGGGACAGACCTTATGGTTGCAGTACCTACTCTTCCACCACTGTGTTAGCATTCACAAAAGCAAAGGGACTTCTCCACAGTTGTATTAGTGATGGGTGAGGCGGGGGGGGGGGGAGTCATGGTTAGTTTGATTACTCTGACTTTTAGTCTTGGGTGTATGAAGATCAGAAAGCTGTGATTAGTCAGAACTGGGGTTTGGTGGCTGAATTGAAGCAGGACCTTTGCTGTTTCCCCTGGGTTGGCACAAGTTGGCCCTCTACTGAGACAATGGTACCTGGAGCTGCTGGAATCTAGGCTGCACTGATGTTCAGAGTTTTCAAAACAGGTCATTTTGCTTCAGAATAGCCTGGCTCATGACTTCCCCTCCACTACATCTGTCCTCAAGTCCCTTTAAAGTTGTATATCACATGACAGGACTATGTTTCACATTTATCTCCTGAAACATCCTCACCAATAGCACACGGGCTAAATATTATGACACAGTATATCTCCTTTCCTTTTGGATAAATGGCATCTAGTTGTTTTTCTGTTACTTCATTAGGACACCATGATCAATGGACTTTACAGAGACAGGGTTTCAAATGGTGAGTCCATGACGACCATGCTGGCCAGCATGGCAGCAAACAGGCAGGCATGGTGCTGGAGGAGAAGGTTCTATGTTACATCTATAGCCAGCAGGCAGAGCAAAGAGCCTCAAAGACCACCTCTGGGAACACACTTCCTCCTACATGTTAAGAGGAAGTGAGTGCTAAAAGCTGTAAGTGTGCTTAACAGATGAGTCATCTTTCTACATTCTAAAGTTACTTTTTAAACAGCAGAGTTGAAACAGTCAGCCATCAGAAACAGGCTTTAATTTGCCTCTAACATATCTGAAGAACAGCATACTGTGGTTTTAGTTTACATCTCTTAGTGTGCTAAAATACACATGATTTTTAAAAGGTGCACATCCAGCTACATGAAGTGCTCAACCGTGCTGTGCAGCCATCACCCCGTGGTGCTCTAGTGCAGCAGTTTTCATGGTTTATACCGAGGCTGTTTCATTCCACTCAGGGTGGGAGGGAGTTATGTACACTATGAATACAATTCCTCTTTAAAGAAATGTATAGAATCTGATCAAGCCATGAAATTCTTTACTGGATTTTAATAAAACTGTTCCTTTCATTCTCTCATCATACGGATTTGTAGACTGACACTATCGTAGAAAGACTGAGACTATCGTAGAAAGAAGTAACGGGGGAGAGAAGACCACCCAGTCAGGATTCTGATGACTTAATTTGTCTTCTTCGGTTTCACTCAGGTCCTGGAAAACAGCTTCTGGTTGGAATGTAGCTTGCTTATTTATCTTCACTGTGAACATCCAAAGCCATCTCCAACTTTGGACTTTGTGAAGGTAAACAAAAAGATCATAGATTATAATAACCCACAAGTAAATGTTTAACTTTGGCTTGTTCCACATAGCAAATACAAAAAAAAAAGTGTGTTTCCAGGATTACGTGCTCCTCTTTACTCTCAGGAATCATACACATATGTGTTGAATGGGCCAATGAACAGATTAGTTTTTATATGTCTTTAAGAACAGCCAATGTTTTCTTAAAGATCCAGAGACAATGGAAAGATATGTATGAAAATGATGTCCAATAAGTCTGTTTCACTGTAAAACCTCTTTCTAGTTCAAGTCTCTAAGTGCACAAGTATTCTGGGCTCAGTGTTTCTGCAATTTCCTGCTAACCACTAAGACAGCAATGGGACCAGGCTATAGACTTTCAGACCAAGCTGCTATGAAAAACCACCCCACCAAGAATCCTCTGGCCATGGGTGAGGTGGGAGCAGTGGTAACTATCACTGCCCAAGGCTGCTGTTTAACCATTGCATTGCCATTTCTGTGCAGGCTAGTTCTTCTCAGTTGTACCTTCAGTCCAAAGCATCCAGGTCACTTGCCAGGATGAAGGGTTTTGTTTTTTTATTTATTTATTTTTGTTTTTGCCCTTACATTGGAGCTAGGACTTAGTAATTTCCAGGCAAAGACTCAGAGTCAGCTTGCTTCTAATCTCTCAGATGGTCATAATTCAGGTGGCTTGAAGAACACAGCTTGAGAATTAATATACTGAATCTACTGCAAACAGTGCCAATACTTTGGGCATTAAGTAACTGAGCAACATGAAACATCACTTGAAGACAACTGTTTCTAGCATCTAAGAACTTTTCCATGTTAATAGCCCAAATTAGACAAAAATTTCTACCAAAAAATGTGGCTAAAAATCCACTAGTTATAGTTCTTAAAGAGACAGAGCACAATTTGGTATTTCAAGCAAAAGGGACCATCAAACACCTCACACTTCATAAACACATAGTTTAAAAATGATTTTGTTTAAATATTTTATTGATGCCATCTTGAATAGTAATAGCCCACCATCATGCATTATCTAAATATATTTTGGAAACTGATTTGTTAATCTTGGCTTTCTATTGCCTTCGTTCACTTTAGAAATTAAAGTTACCCAGGTTTAAATGGAAGGTTTTAAATCCCGTTTTCCACCAATATATGGCATGGCAACTGATTCAGTGAAGATATTTTTGAGGTCTCCTTATTTCTTACAATGCAATTGGGGTGAATAAATATGAGCTAAATAGTTAAGAAGGATAAACTAAGAAATGTAATTTTAATGATAGGAAAGAGTCTTGGGTCCCCGGAGATGGCTGTGGGTTGTTTTCTGGGGCCGAGGTGATTTGCTTTTAGATAGCATTGAATCAACCAATTCTAAGGTCTTATCTCTGATTGCGTTTTAATTTTTATTATTCTGTTCACTTATTGATAACTTTCCGTACTTTTGTACTTTTGTTTCCAACTGTGGGGTTCAATGACAGATGTTAGGCTTCCACCGAGTGCCCACCCTTCTGTTGTGGCTCTCTTTGAAACTGTGACCACTGTGTGATACACGTCTCTGTGGTGGCAGTGATTTGTTGGGACAGAGGAAGTGTTCCTTTCATCAGGGATGGGGAGATGCTGGTGCAGACTCACCCCTTCTGTCTGTTACAGGTAACTCTTTCCCTGACTGACTTTGCATCTATCAATCATTTGTGAAGGGAACTGGACTTTCTGTGTCTTCTACATGAAGGTTCTCTATCTGTTCCTGCTGCCGCAGCATGGCCCTAAATAGAAACCACAGATTAGCTAAAGCTGCTTTGTGAAAAGTCATTTATTGGGAACTTAGTCTTAAACTCTTAGTTTAAAACCACCTCAAATAACATTCCTAGTAAAATACACTGTCCCTCTAGAAATTCTTGGGAAATCATGTGTATCTCAAACTAAACACTAATACCAAACAAACCCAAAGCAAATCCTTTTAAATGTTTAATAAAAAAAAAATTCCATGACCAATATCCTTGAAATACATCATTAAAAGGTTCCACCCTTGGATAGTCACAGTGAACGCTTATAGGGTCTAAAGAATAATGAGCAAAGAAACCTACTCAGCATTACTTAATCTAGCTTTTCTGAGGAATATTTGAATTGGAACGTAGAATACCAGACTGTGGAGTGAATTGTCTATGAAGCACATTTGGGAGAAATCTGGTTGGATTTTAACATCATAGGTCAGTGAATGGAGAATCATGATAAAAAAACCTTCAAAGAGGATATAATTATCTCAGAAATAAACTTAAAAGGATTGGAAATAGAAAAGCACTTCATTTAGATGGGCTTTCTGTGGTTTCCTTAAATATTTGAGTTATTAAAAAACTAATAATGAATACAAAAGAATTTGATATAGAAATGATCATAAAGGTCAGATTCATACATCAGCATGAAGACAAATGCAATTATATTTCCAAAAATCTATTAATGACTCAATTAGACCATACATCAGATAATCAAATATTGCTCACCAACGGTGATTGTGTATGTCTCTGTGTGAGTGTGTGTGTGTGTGTGAGAGAGAGAGAGAAGCGAAAGGAGAAAGAGAGAGGAGAGAAAAAGAGAGAGGTCATATCACTTTGATATATGAAAGCCTAACAAAGCAGACTTCACTTTTTGTTCCCACATTGTTTTGTAGAATGTTTTGTTTTGGAAATGACCAGTAATCTGACCTCTCCGATTTTTCACTATCCCACACTACTTTTTACTTCTTTGTGTGGATGGGGTTGTGTCTATAGAGCTCGTCATTTGTGTGGAGGTCTGAGAACAACTTCCAAGAGTCAGTTCTCTCCTTCACCATATGGGTTCTAGGAACCGCACTTAGATCAGGCTTGGTGACAAGATCTTTTAATGGCTTAACCATTTTTACTCTTTTAATACATTTTTAATTTTAATAATAATAATATAATTATCATAAATATAACTATAAGATAAAAGTTATATTTGTAAAATATATTACTTTTATTTTGACTGGATTCTTTTTGTTTTGTTATTGTTACTACTATAAGACATTTACTTTCATTATCATTCTAATTATTTTTTTAATTCAAATTTAAACTTTTTATATTAATTACAGTTTATGCACTTTGTATCATAGCTGTAGCCTCCTCCCTTATTCCCTCCTAACCACACCCTTTCATCCCCCTCTCCAAGTCCACTGGGAGGGTAGGTCTCAAGATGGCAGTGACAAGCACATACCATATCTGAGAGTCACAGGATCTGAAACTCCAAAATTGGTGAGTGGAAGGGCAGCTCCAGAACATCGACATAGAGTCTTCCTGGGCAAGAGGGGGGCAGCCTGTGAGCTGAGACCTTTTGGATCCAGCTCACCTGAGGACTGAGAGTAGTGAATATTCAACCCCCTGCACTTTCCTCTTGACCAGCCTCCCTCCTCCATTTTTACTTTTAACTGACATTATCTCTCACAGTTTAAGTGCTCAGTCTAGCTAGCCCAAACTTTATTAAGAAAAATGTTTGTGATAACATTACCTGCCTTGAATTATAAAAATGTCAACTAAAGCAAGGTTTTTCTTCAAAATAATAGTGCCTGTGATGGAGAAGTGCATATCACTCTACTCAGGAAGTGAGCGGTTTTTCTTGCTTTGGTGGCACTTATACTAAAGTAGGTCAGTGTTTCTAGTTTTGTTGTTACTTTCGTACAACAGAAGAAGAAAAGGAGTCATGAAGTGTGCCATCCATTACGTGATAGTCAGAACATCCCTGTACTATGTCCATCATGATAATGCCTCCATGTAAACTGCACTCATAGACCCTGATACAGGCAACATTAAAATGAGCCCATGAGGGATCAGCTTTGGCTGAGTGTGTATTGGCGGTCACATTCAACTTCCCCCTGTTAGCTTCAAAGCTCTTGGCTTCCTCCGCCTGTCACTCAGGGCAATGGTGAGCTGCTGTCAGAAGCACAGCTATAATTGGGAAAGGCACTTGTTAAACACAGAAGTTTGGGGGAGGTGAGAATTCATACCCAGCCGAGCAAGTCTGGGAAGTTTTCCAATCCTCCAGTGCTGAGCTAAAGCACAAAAGCAAATTGAATTTTATTACTTAGGTGACATCAAGCCATGTTTTTTACATGGGACTCATTGAAAATGTCCTTAAGACACTCACTGCACTGAATCTTCTTTGTTCTTCAAGATGGTCTTAATGCTTGCACTCATTTTGAAATCCCTTCCTTTTACATTCCTTACTTTGTCACAGAAAAATCATAGCAAAGTAACAAGCTCACATTATTAAGTGAAAAATGTTTGTGATATAAATATTCTACAACCATCTGGAAAAATAAGTGCAAAATTAGCAAGTGCAGCTAAACTGAATGTTGTGAGTGCCATTAGTTACTAAAATTGATGAGCCTGTACTCTCAGACTTGAAGGCTTATGTTTTTCTAGCTAAGATGAGGTCAATTTTGAACTTTTGAGACTAGGATTTATGGGTGAATGTTAGCCACAAGTTCTCCATTGTCACCAGGATACATCAACAAATTCATGGCTATAAGAAAAAATAAATGCCGGTGTGAGTAGATTGTTTTTTTCCTAGCTATCTGGAAAGTTTAATCAAAAGACTCTTATGTAAAGCATATTTATTTCTCCCAGATAAAAATCTTGGTAAAAACTTATATCAAGGAAAAATTATTTTCAAAATATTCTGCTCCAGGAGTTGCTGGAGTGCTTGAATGGGCATCATCCTTTCTTTTCCTGTTCCATTAAAGAGCCACCTGTTCTTTTCTTCCCATAATGATTCCTGGAATCCAGTTTGGGTAAATAATTGGAGCTTTATTCTTTCTATTATATTTACTGCAGGCCTGTTTTTTCTTGTATCATATATTTTGGTATTTGTAAAAATATGGTTTTTTTTTGCATTTTTATATCTATTTGTGTGTGTGTGTGTGTGTGTGTGTGTGTGTGTGCGCGCCTGTGTGTATGTCACTCAGAGGACCACTTTTGGGAGTCTGTTGTCTTAGTCCACCATGTTGCTTCTGGGGATTCAGCTCAGGTCATCAAATTTGAAGAAAATCCACATATTTTGCTATTTTTCTCTTCTTTTTACCCTCTTATAATCTTAGCGTTTTTGCCTTAGTGTACTACTCAACTCTATTTTCATTTTCTTTATATGACTAAGTCCTTCTAGCTTCTCTTGAACTCATGACGCTCTCTAATCTCCATCTTACTCAATTGCTTTGCCCCTTAGCTTATCCATCAAATGTGTTTTTTGAATGCTGATAATAAATTAAAGTGTTTAGAGATAATTCCCGATAAAAGCTTTCTTAGTGAGATAAGAAATATATATATGAATAATTAAAGAGTATCAATTAGGCACTAAATTATAGTAGAGATTCCATTATCTATCTTCAATTTGTGCTGTGCCCAATGGCCTTTTCTAGAAAACTTGTTCAAACCTGATTTTTTTTTTTTTTTTTTGTCTATTTGACCATTTTTACGTCTTAGGCTAGATTAACTAGGTCTACAATTGATTAGGCTAGAGCTAAAGGCTTCAGAATAAGATGGAAACATATGTGGAACATCAGTGGCTTATGAAGTAGCCTGGCATTAGCTCTCCCCCCAAGAACACTCTATATTTAGGATTGCATGTGCAGCCTTACCTTTCCTGGGGTAAATGAGGCAATCTTGCCTCATTTCAGACAGGACAGCACTGACAGACTAAAGCAACAGATCCATGCAAGTCTGGCCTGGTGAAGCAAATGAGTTGGTTTGGGTTATTCCCAGGATGATGTAAGGATGTGAGTCATGGCAATAACCACCTCACCATGTGTGATGACCCCGGAAAGCTAGGTCCCTGAATTTCCAGTGCAACGGGCCAGCGGCTACTCTGCTGGAGTGTCCTCCCCCACCAGTGGTTTGCTCTGGTGCCTATGTGACCTCTGTGAGGAGATTTCTTAACCTTGCATGGTTCCTGCCAGTGTCACAAACTTCATGAACTTCCACGTCAGAAGAAATTGCTATAAAGCAATATGATACAAACCACTGCAAATTTTGAAAAATTTAGGTACAAAATAAAGAAGAAAATTATAGCAGCAATAACAGCAACCAGGATGAGGAATTTGGTTTTATATCATGCTAATGCTGACTGGGTTATAGGCATTGGATGCTGGGACTTCAATCTCTGGAGTTTAGGGACAGCCTAAAAATTGGTTCTAAGCAATGCTGAAATGAATGTTCATGCCTCACTCATTTCCCTACCAGTGTTGAAGTCCTTAAACCCTGTGCAGTGGGGTTTGGAAGTGAGACTCTAGAGCAGTTATCTGAACACAGAGAAAAGCTTTCCAGAGTGGGATAGCTGCTTTTTATAAGAAGAGAGACAACAGCTTGCTTCTTTCTTTTTCTAATAGGAGCATGACTTCTCTAAGTCAGGAAGCATGCCCCGACCAGATCCATATCTGCTAGCACAATTATTTTGAATTTACTGGTCTCCAGAACAGTGAGAAATAGATATTTTCTGTTTAAAATGCCCAATGTAGGGTGCTGTAGTATAGCAACTAAACTGTTGTAGGCCTGTGCAAGGCAAGAACTTGGACCCACACGTAAAGCTTGGGCATGTAGGGAAATGAAGAAAAAGAGCCAGATGCATTTATTTGTCTGTAAATATAGAGGTTAAAACAAAGTTCATCTGCTTGAGATCAGGTGTAGGTGAACAACAAGCCAAGCTGGAGACTTTTAAATTATGAGTTCAAAATGTGTGTTAGCTACTAGATTAAATGTCTTACAAGGTTTATCATACTAAAATTGGTTCTAAACAACCACAGTGTAGAATTTCTTGAAAAATAAGTATCATATGTGTGGAGTGACATTTTACTACTCTGAAGAATAATGCTCACAATTCAAAATTAAAAACAAACAACGTAAGAAATTCAGAACACTGAGTGTGAGAGACGTCACCCAGGGAAACAGAAACATAAGAAATAGGAAAAAAAATACGTTAAGAGTAAGACTCATAACTAATAATTTCAGGGGAGTGTGGAGACATTGGGGAGAAACTATTCAAAAAGAGAGTGATGAGAAAATTTTGTGACTGTGGAAAAAGATGAGCCTTCAAGTTCAGAACATATTCAGATATTCAGTATCATAACAATTGCAAAGTCTTTGCACAAAAAGTAGAAACACCAAAGGATGACACTTGAAAAACAATTTGTTATATTGAAAGAGAAACAGTAATTTTTTGTGTAACACAAGTCTATATTTTCTCTGTCTTCATTATTATTCTTTTTTTTTATTGTTTGTTTGGTTTTTGAGACAGGGTTTCTCTGTGTAGCCTTAACTGTCCTGGACTCACTCTGAGACCTGGCTGGCCTCAAACTCACAGAGATCCAACTTCCCCTGCCTCCCTGAGTGCTGAGATTACAGGTGTGTGCATTATAGCCCTCCATGAATAGGAGTTCCTATCACAGTAACATATACCAGAAGACTGCGGAACATCTTCCAAATGTGGGAAGAAAAGTATCTGAATGATTTATGAAGCACATTATAATTGAATAGTGAAAGTAAAGGCTTTTTCAGATATGTAAAGACTACAACCATGTGTAATTTATGAGGCATAATTACAACTATTTATGGGGCATAGTAAAATATTTTGAGAAAAACAGAAAAAGGAAATTGGGATAAATAGCATTTAAGTCACCAAACATTGATCCTTTTTGTATGTTTTAATTCTTCTTGCTTTTTATGCATATAAATGCATCATACATTGTTTCAGCGTATAGTTACCCTCCTGTGTTGTAGTGTATCAGAACTGATTCTTTTCTCAGGATAGTTTGATTTCAATTGTTTAGCTTTCTTCCATCTTTCCTCCTCTTTCCCTTTCCCAGTGTTCCTTGAACTCAGCTCTAAGATCTTTTTTCTTTCTGTCCTCAAATAAGTAAGAACCTGAGGAATTTGTATGTGGCTTATTTCACTTAACATGATTTTCCCAGGCTCAATCCACTTTGACACAAATAACAGGATCTCATTCTTTTACTATGCTCAACAGATATGCCATGTATGTTTGTGTGTATATATGTGTGTATGTATCTCTCTGTATGTGTTAGTATGTGATATTTTCTTTATACATACAATCATCTGTCCACCGTCTTCATTGATTCCATATTATTTACACTAAATAGTGCTGACAGTGCTACAGTAACCATCAGAATGGAGATATCTCTTTGGCATCTAATTTTTAAATTTTAGTCTCTTTACAACCATTACTGGATCATATGGAACTTTGATTTCTAGAGTAGTTTTTAAAACAATATCTACACTGTGTCAGGATATGTATTTTTCTTCCTCCACATCCTCACCAGAACCCCCACCTCCTTTTTTTTCCTTTTTAGTATTTTTCGTACTAGACATACTAAAAGAGATTCGGTTTGATAAGGATTATTATCATATACTGCTGGATGGTTTACGTTCTATGATAGGAAAATTTATTGGTTGTCACTCCTATTGATAAAGGTTTTAGCTCTCGGTAGGCAGGTAGGTAGTTAATAGTAAAAGCTGTGGTGAAAACTGCAAATTGTTTAGATATGTCACAGTGAGGACAGAGGCTAGGGTTAATGGAAAGATTAGGGATCAAAATGGCAGAATCTGGAAAACCAGGGGAGATAAAGGAGCATGGAGGCCGGGTATGAGGTGGCCAAGCAGACTAGTCAAGAAGGACATTGTATCTCACAACATTACCCCCACAACCCTGACTATAACAAAGATCAATTATTAAAACCCCGTGCCACTGTTTTCTTCTTTTTACCTATTGTTGCTTGAGGCACTTGCCATTCAGCTGCCATTGACAACAGTCAGTCATATTGGGAGGGTGAATATACCACAGCTCAGTAGAGGTTTTAGTGTCTTCCTTGGTTTCTGCCATTCATGGTAAGATTATTCGCTCTCTACCCCAAAGATATACAGTCTCTGATAGCCTGCAAATATTACCTGGCATGGGATATATCAGACATAATAAAGGATCTTTAAGTCGTGATTCTTGACTTAAAGTCGTGACTGTTAGAGCCAGAGGTAGAGGGCAGGCCCAGCAAGGCAGCACTGTCCATTCACAACAGAGGAACTGCACATATGAACTCAGGGTGTTTGTGACATCATGCACGAGATCTGAACAAGATAAAGCTAGATGAAAGTCTGGGAGAGGAGGTGACACAAAGTCCCACACATAGCTGAGGAGGTATTGGCAATTGATGGCAGCTGGAAGAAGGAGAGTCTGTTTTCAAGAGTGTGGCCCCTTAGAGGCTACCCAGAAGCCTTATCCATGCACATATCAGCAGTGCTACAGAGACTCAATGGATAAAAATAAAGCATACATGACACTGGTAGGGAAAAACTGTGTGGACTAAAAGAGGAATTAGAGGAGAAGGAATGATAGGTGAATTTTGTTAAAACACATTACATGCATACATGAAATTCTCAAAGAATAAAATAAGATCTTTATAACATACTTCATACTCACATGTGTAATGCATTTGCTTTGTACATTAAGCTGCTTGGGAATACAATCAACCAACCAACCAACCAATCAATCAATCAATCAATTGATCAATCGAGAATGGATAAATAAATAAATAAATGCCAACAATAATGAAATAACATTAGACAGTTTGGAGGGATGATAAATGATAAAGACTAAATTCATATCTGTGGAAATAATTCAACTTTGTAAACCAACTTTCAAAATGTCAATTGTCAGTATAATGCAGGACTAAGCGGATTTCATTCACCAAGGAAGGATCAACTGATTTGTTGTCAAATACAGACTATTATGTGCCAAAAATTATGTCACATCGGTTGTTTGTTTGTTTATATTTCACATTTGGTTTTTAGATAGGTGGCATTTGCTACTTCAGAAAATGACCTTTTAGGAAAAGAAAGTGGGTGAATCCAATTTTTAGCTTAGTTCTATGTTTATGAAATATTACTTAGGAATAAAGAGCTCAGTGTGGTAACAAGCCATTGCCTTCTCCAGGGGTGTTCCAGCCACTTAACTCTGTCCATTCAGAAGAGTAAAGATATCCCATATGCAGCCCCACAAATCATCTTTATAAAGTGCTGGTGCTACTTTTTAAACTTTTTTTTTATTGGTGTTTCTTATACATCTACTTCCCTTCCACCACTCTCCCCCCCCCCCCCGCCAGCCCTAGGTAGGAGAGAAAGAAGGCTAGAAGGGACAGGGGATGTAGACCTGCTGATTAGGGTCCTTTGTTTCTTTGGGACAATACCAGTCTCAGAGTCAGGATATACAGCAGTTCAGCTAACCAACAAACCAGTGAACCAGCAAATATAGCAGCAGCCTTCTTCCTTCTCAGAGAAGCATTCTTAAAGCATCCTCTGAAGTTGCCTCCTCCTCCTCCCTCTGGGCATGTATTTATACCCTCTCCGAGTTCTCAGAATTAAACTATTTGTACCTGGCAAAGACCACACCTCTCTCTGAGCCGCATGAGGCTGTTATCAGCTATGGATAAAATAAGGCAGTCCTATTTTAACGTGGATTAAAAAAAATTAAATAACATAACTGAGTTTTTAAAACCAAAATTTCTACTACAGTAAAGTGTTCTTTTTTTTTTTAATCTCTTCCACACTTCTTTAATTTTGTCCTTCTTTTCTTCCCCTTTTCTTAAATAACGCTGCTCCCTGCTCTGAGGAAAGTCCAAAATTCTTCACTTCTTACACTGAACAGAGCTAAAATAATTGATTTAAATACAATTTGGGCACTTGTTTACATAGTCTTTAGAGTAATACCCAAACACATTAACGGATAATAGAAAGGTGCAGTATAATACCCTGTTTAACTGCAAAAGTTCAACTTTTCCCCATTATGCTGAAGATCCTTGGGGAAATCATACAGTTTGCTAGTCATTGTTTTGCTTTCCTTTCTTGTTTTTCCTCTGGGATGCTTCTAGGATTTCTTAACATAAATGCTGCCACCATCACAAAGGCCTCAGAGAAAAGGGCAGAATAGCTATTCCTCCATTCTTAACTTATCACTTTTCTTGATTCTCAATAGCAAAATTAAAAAGTCATCATTTTATTTTTGAAAGTGTCTAGATTTGCAAAATAGTTACAAAAATATACGATCTTTCTGTGTACCTAGTATTCTGATGTCTTTCAGCTGACATCTTACTATACTTTTGGAAATTTCCCAAAAACTTAGACTCAGGAGGTTTTCCTGGGTTTAATGAGTTGTTAGGTACTGTTACAGCACAAGGGGCATAGTGGCAGACAGGGCTGAGTCCCGGCCTAGCTCTGCGTACATGTTTGTCTTCCCTTCACAGTCCCCATTGTCACTGCGCTTGCTGTGCTTTTGGAGCCATTTCTCACAGTTGATCTCACAACATGCCACACTCCTCCGAGCTTTCTGGACACTGTTGGTTCAGGCTTTGCTATGCAGGTTGATTAGCAACGCCTTCCTTCCGCGATTTCGTTTTTCAAGGGACCTTGATTAACTTGGATGGCTGACCCTCCCCAGACTGACTGCAGACTAAGAATGTTTAGCATGGCCCCTGTCAGTTAATTCATACAACTTTGATCCAGCCACTTGTACAAAACCAGAATTTATCCCCTTTTATTTTTGAAACAGATGTAAAACTGCACCTAGTTCTTCCCAGAGCTTGTACTGTGTGAGGTCTGGAAGCATATACATCATGCAATGTTAAAATCAGAATAAGCATCTATCTCCTCAAATACCTTTTTCTTTGCAATGAAAATGAGAATCCTTTCATCTATTTTTTATCATTTTATTTTATTTGGCAAGGCACAGTTCCTGTGCTTTGTGGTTACTTTCAGTACTTTACAATGGTAGGACTTACTGAAGCTTGGAGCCTGTTCCACAAATTTTTCCTTCTATTTTAATTCAACATTTAAGATACCTGTAGCTACATATAAGGTGTTTGAATGACCTCATAATACAGGCATTAAATAAAATTAAAAAAAAAAAAGGATTAGGAATCTCCCAGTACTCATTTGTAGTCCAGTGACGCTTAACAGTGAATATTTCAGATCTCCACAGCATATAATAGTAACCAACCACTTCAAAAATTACATAAATGATTTATTTTCACAAACACAATTCAATACAAGAGTGTATTGATTTAGTAGATATAAGATACAAATTAGCCTTTTGGTAGAATGGGGCATTTATTTAACACTTGAATGGATTTCACGCTTTTATTTTTCTTTGCAAATTGTTCTATTTTCTTTGTGTTACTTTTTGAAAATCTTCTAGAAGGATATGAATACACATATTCACCTTATTGATTTAAATTATAAATTGTGAACCATAATTATGAGCATAACTTATTTGAACTGTGTCTGCTAGTCCATGAAATTAGATATGATGAGATGAGAAATCATCTCAAGCTATGTATTAAATAGCTTTGGTCTCTAAATAAGTTGACCACATTTAGATCTAGCAGCAGAGGTAATCATACCTCCTGATGACTATTGGGGTAGAATTGGTCTCAGTGGTGGAGTTGTACCTTGGGGCAAGAATTCTATCTCAATTAACAGTTGCCGTATTGCAGACCGTAAGTTCAGTTTCTTGCTTCCTGAATGATTGTTGCCATATTTCAATCCGCAATTACTCATTGTGTAATTGAACTACAGAGGAATTTAATGAGGAAGCATGAAGCCACATGAACAAGATGACAGGGTAAATGTTTAGACTTCACATGAGATTGGAAAGCAAACGTTTAGGAGAGTCAAAATAAAACCCTGTCCTGTGTCCATACTGGAGTTGCATATGGTCCATTCTTGGAAGTACACTGTATGCTTTGGTCAAGCATATGTGTTCAGTTCTTCCAGACTTTCAAGAAGATAACACTGCAGAAGAGAACTGGATAGGACAACGCTTGGCTCATCAGTTCATCGCCTTAAATGCCTATGATGACATTTCTAGCATCTACACTTCCCTGAATGCATAATTCATTTGAGAAAATACTCAATAAATGTGCTAGTCAAGATTCAAATTGCCTATGTCTTTTTTTTTTTTGGGGGGGGGATCTTTTAAAACCGTGTTATTCTTTCCACAGAAACTTCTTCTAGCACCTCGATGTATGTCACAACATTCTGGAGCATGTAAGTTGTATTTTAGAATTAGCTTATTTTACCTACAGGGAAAGTGTCAGAGAGGGAGGATGTTTGTGGAAGACTTTTTTTTTTAAGCTTAAGAAAGGCTAAATGTCAACCTCAATATGGATGACATAAATTCAGATTATTGTAATATTCAGCACTGCTTAAAACCTCTACTTTGTATCCCTTTGCCTGTAAATTTTCTGAGCACATGAATATCTCTATAAGAAATATTGGTTTGGAATCCTTTTCAATAATGTGAAAACTACATTTTCAGGAAAATGTCCTTGTGTTGGGGAGAATTAAAAGCCAGACTAGAGGACAGTGACCTCCCACCCTCACCACTGGGAACTCCTGACCCAGCGCACCTGGGTTGCACAGTCCTTCACATTGTTCACAGCCATTTAACTGGCCTGGACCTTGGCACTAAGGCCAATGTGGACTTTTCTATTTCTGAAAAATATATTCGCATGTGTGGATACAGTGATTTTTTTTTTCTTAAAGGAAGCTGGTAACAAGTAAGATCGGGCATTAATTAAAGAGAGAAAGAAAATGAAAATCCCTAAATCTTGTTTCTAAACCACAGACCAGAAACAGCAGGAAATGTGTTGTCTGAGATGTAAAGCCTAAAGAAAGGAAAGATGGAAGAGTCAAGCCGTGCTCCCAGCTGGCCCGACATCCCCCTGTGGTGTCAGGCTGTCTGAACCAGCAGTAATTCTGAAAGAACAGGAATTATTAGCAGGAAGAAATCAACCCTCTGAGGTCTTCCAGGATGGACATAATAATAAAAAAATAATTACCAGCTCTCTGCAACATCCTTCATCCATGGATCTTATGGCATTTATCTAATATTACTTAATTAAAATTCATGCTACTATATTTGAAAAGAGAATTACTATATTTTATAGATTACAAATTGCTTTTTGAAAGGCTGTTCTGACTGAACTCACCCTGCTTCTAGTTAAAAGTAAGAGTAAATACCTCTGTATTTTTTCTTTCTTCAATTTTTCTTTGTTTCTCATCAAGCAGGAATTATGCATAAAAACTTTTATTTTTGTCTAAATGACACAAAAGGACCAACATTGGAATTAGAAAGATGATATTCCCATTTTTATTGAGATGTCAGCATTTTTAAAGAGCTTGGATACTTTTATTTGTGCTCAGATATTCTGAAAGCTAGGAAGTAACAGAGAGCCATTATACAGTTCTGTGTTCCCTGGTTAAATATTCAGGCTTGAGTTTTTGTTGTTGAAGTTTTATGTATCTTGATCATTTTTTAATTAAGTTGCAGCACTTTTAATAATTTTTTAAACAAAGTGCTTTTGGGAAGAAAATGCCCCCCAAGGAGAAAGATGTCTTGGATTTAAAGAAAAAAAAAAAACTTGTTAAAAAGAAGTCTTTGAAATGTAAATTAGTTTGTATTTACTCAAATTATTAAGAATGAGCATCCTTTTATCTAAAAAGAAAGAAATGATTCAATGGTTACAAAGTGACATCAGTTGTATTAACATGCAGCCTTTTCATTAAATTTTGAGTAGAGTATGAGTGATCAGTCATAGCAACATGGAAACCAACAGCAGCCATGATAACACAGGCAGGTACCGGCATGTTTCTCCTGCTTACCTTGACCCAGGCTCTGTAATTAGCCCTGCTATTTCTCATCTTCCTCTGTCTGCTTGGAGGAGGCAGGTTTTGCTGTTCATGGGTAAGCTGTTTTGTCCAAATGCTAGCGCCACTGTTTCCTAGCTTTCCTACCTGAGAGGAGTTACTTTAACTTCAGATGCTTCAGTTCCTCATCTACACAGTCAGAGAGATGAAATTTTCAGGGCTAAGTGTTTAATAAACAGGGCTTCTTAGAAGACTTTGTGATAGGCAGGGAGGCCTCTGGACACATCAACTATGCTATAAATGAGGGCGCTGAGCTACAGTGAGTCATCTGCCCAAACCAGACAAATGCAACTTGCAGGCTTTAGTTTTTTTCCATTCTAATTCCCATATCTGGGGTGTTGGTTGGTATTCTTTCATATTACATTAACTCCAGTTGTCAGTTACCTGATACTATACATACATAGCTAACTGTACATAGCTAACATGCAGGCTACTTAATTTGATGTAAATAAAAAAGTAGTTTGGTGTTTCTTGTTTTACTGTGATAAGACATACTATTTACCAAAAAGGCATGGGCTACATTTCATGATCATTTTCTGATGATCATTCTGTAAAGGAAAGGTGAATAATTTGATAAATATTACCTAGGGAGACTTAAACCACTCTGTACCATTATCTTACACCAAATACCACATGAATGGTCAAAGTGATAATTATCAGCTAATTCTTCTGCATAGAAACCATCAATAGTGTTCTCAAATGATTTTTGAAACCTTGTTTTGAATGGTTAACTTTAACATTTGTTGATAAAATTTCTGACAGCATTTATAACACCCTTTGTGTTTCATGATTAACATCCCTAAGGACTGGCCAAAGGAAATGAAAGAGGCAGAGTTGATGAAAACATTGAAGCATATGTTATTCCAATGCCATTTAGAATATCATTCTCCCTACTCGTTCTCATTTTCTGTCACCTATAATTGAATGTGTTTACAATTGGTTAATGGGACAAACACATTCAAAACTTTGTTCATCTCCAACTTTTAGAAAGTTATCCTTTCAGATATGACCCACAATCTCTATTTTCCTCGTTTATGGAAGGCACGTTAGTGTGTAGGAAACGTTTGCAGAAGGAAAACGTTTGTATAAGTATGACTGTATTTCCCTAGAAGAAGAGAGTAATCTGCAAGTGAGGGGCCTAAAAAGTCTGTGGTACTGATTGATCTGAAATGGTTTCTTTAAGGCATATGTGTTGTCATTTTGTTAGTGCTAGAAATGAAAATTTTTTAACTGTCTCAATCATAAAGTGCTTCCTTGAAAGGACTGCTCAGAATTATTTTCTCTCAGAAGCATGTGGATTTTTGTTCTTGCCTCTGGCTTGACAGGAAAATCAATATCATGTCATAGTCATATGTCATGTCATAGTGGTTGTTTGAGTTGGAAAACTGGGGATCCTTGTGCTTTGCTTCTGGTTCTATCATCAACTGGAGTCATCAAATTGTCTTTCTTTTCTTGGTTATCAATATTTTGGCCTGGATCTTTTATCCACAAAGCAATTGGGGTTCAATAAGTTTATCCTTTTGGTTATGTCCCATTTAGTATATAGAAACTGATTGAAGAACACTCAGTTGTACAACAAAATAAAGCAAAACTTTTTTTTTGCCTTTAAGCTTGCTAATACCACAGTGTCAAGCCACACTACTGTACATGGATAATTCCAAGTTTCTTGACTTTGTCCCCTTCCTTTGAACTAGTTAAGCCCAGGTCTCAGCAGAAAGATCTGGCCACATTCTGCTTTAAAAATCAAATACCAGAGACAGGTGAAAAGAAGAAAATATATTTATTGTATCCACATTGGGTAGACAAAGCATCTACAGACCAGAGTGCTGTCTTCAAGGTGCTAGCTGCAACTCCGGCATTACACAGGTAAGTCATAGAGCAGACACAGGAAGTTTTTACATGGGCTCACAGATATGGCCAAATTCTGTGGTTAATCATTATCTCCTGTCTAAATCTGGGGAATCCTAATGGCGTCAAAGTAGATGATAGCCCGAAAAGCTTCCTATTTCTAAAATTTTAGATAGGTGAAGTGAAGCCTACAAAAATATAGTCTGGAAAAGAAGAAGAGAGCTATTCAGGATAACAATCAAGTCTTCAAGTCATTCCCTATTGTTACACTCAAAGTCTGCTTTCCTCCATTGATATTTTTGTATATCTGTATATCTGATTACCACTTACAATCCATGATGCTATCCAGTTTTCTCCCCTTTATCGATCCTTGATTCCTGCTCTGCAATGATTCTCCGACCACAGACAGCTATGTACAAAAAAATTTACTGACACAACCACCATGTTTTTTAATAGAAGGAATGAAATTGTCATGAGGATTCAGGGTCCATTTCCATTTGGGACATTCTGTTTAACTTTACTTCATGAAAATGAGTTAGCAAAGTGACAGACAAAAGTATGTGAGTGAGGTGAGGGACAAAGACAAGTTGTTGTGTTTTTTTTGTTTTGTTTTGTTTTGTTTTTCATTTTCCGTATCTAAAATTATGAAGTCCACAAGACTAAGCTCAAGTCAGTAATGGGTAAAATGGCCTTATACTCTCTCTGTCTCTCTCTCTCTCTGTCTGTCTCTCTCTGTCTCTCTGTCTCTCTCTCTCTCTCTCTCTCTCTCTGTGTGTGTGTGTGTGTGTGTCCATGCCTTTTACGGATGCTCTGCTTCAAGGCAAGGTCCAATGAATTCTGATAACTGCCCTACGCAGAAAATTCTCAATAAGTATCATTAAATATACAAAGATCTATAGGACTTTCTGAGAGTCAAGGAGTAAAAGCTAAGTACACAGGGTTCAAATAAAATACCCCACTCTTTGCATCCATAATATATTTGTAATAATTTACGGAAGTATCTTCTCAAACAGTTCTTAGGATTTAATGGGAGAGTGTGCAAAACTTTGGGCACACACAGAAGTTACAGAGAAAAACTTTGACACCACTGTTGCTACATCAAGTGTCAGAATTTCTGACTGACTTTAACTGGGGTTTGGCCTGGTAACTGGTTGCTTCTGTTTCACTCTTTCCAAATAAACAAGGCTCAGTCAGCTTGAGAACCAATATTAAAATAGGAAATTGTTCCAGAATAAATGAGCCCCCAAATTTACATATAAGCAACAACCCTCAGAAAACATAATATAAATAAGTAAGACCTCAAAAAATGTATGATCTGGAACATGCATTGGAATTATCACCATTATCATTATGAAATAAAGTTTATTGTGTCTCCTTTCACCATATTGACTCTTAGGCTAAAGAGATAAAATGTTATAGTTTTGCATCTTTTAGTGACTGTTGTAAAGCGCTAGTTACTGCCAACCATATAGTCAAACATATCATTTCTTCTAATAAATTTGGATGTAAAAGACCAAAGAATCACTGAAGTCCCCCACCAATAAATTTATGTAAAAAGAGTCAGACAACCACCTCTCAAACCCAAAATGTCAAGCTTGTAAAAATAGTATTCTTGGGAGTTACATTTGATCATTTGTTAAATATGGGGATATAAAATGTGGAAATCCACATTCAATGTTCCAAATCCCTGAGCTGGTTTAAAAGGTCAGTGGGAGCCCAAAAGGACCTGACATTTTACCTTTAAAAGTCTGACTTTTGGACTTAAGACTTAACAGCGTTTCAGCCTGAATGACCTGAAGGATAAATACAAAGCTGGTTTCAGTTGAACTATTTAGAAAGCAGGGGATCTTCTAATTTGTAAGATGGCATTCCGAGAGCTTTTTCCATTAAGAACTCAATCGACTGAAAAATGATTTCCTTGGGTATTCCACAATATTCAGTGCTAGTGTAAATTCTACACAGGAGGTGGGCAATGTGTGAAGTTCAACATAGAAAACACGACGGTACAAAGGAAGGGAGCTAACTCAAGTGACGCAGACAGCTGCTGAGCACCTGTAAGCAATGCACACTGTCTCGGCTTATCCGTTTCTCCTGCAGGTGGACACCACTCAAGCGACAGATAGCCATTAGCCTTTCATTTCTTGAAGCAGGTTCAGCGGCTTTGTCAAGTGATCATTATGATAAATGAATATTTATTGGGCGCCAACTGGGTAGGTGTTACGGAAAGACTAGAAAGTAATTTTACAACAAATGTCTTACTGTAAATTATACTTTATGTATATTTACAATATTTTTATAGGACCAAATGACTATCCTCTTTTGCATGGTTTGAATAAAAATGTCCCTGTGTAAAGGAATGAAGGATTAGAATTACGATTCTAGAATCACTTTTGCATATTTTATACATTGGCGCATTGGTGTCTATGCAAAATATTAAACTTAGGCTAAAACTGACTGAGGCATGATATACTAATTTATATTAATTAAAATGAAATCTATTTTTTGCCTTATTGATAAGATCACTAACATTCTTTTGCTGAATGAAAAGTTAAAGAGGATGACCAAAATACAATTATAAATTATCTACTCAGAATGCTGCCTTTAATAATATAAAAATATAGCTCTTTTGAAGAGATGGAATTGTTCTTGTCTATGATGGTAATTAAATTGATGCTTCCACAAGACTGTTTTTAATAATTTTTATTTTTTCCTCACAATGTATTCATTATATATCCTGATTGAAGCCCCCTCAACTTCCCCAGTTTCACCCTCCCTCCCTCTTCCCCCCTATTCCCTTCCTCTACTCCACTGAAAGGGGAGTTCTCCATTATTGCCATCTGCCCATAGCTCATTAAGTCTCATCAGGACTGCCTGGATCCTTTTCCTCAGTGGCTTGGCAAGGCTGCATCACCAGGAGCAGTTGATCAAAGAGCAGTCAACCAAGTTCATGATAGAGGCAGCCCCTGCTCCCCTCACTCAGAGATCCAAATGGAGACTGTGCTGCCAATTGGTCACATCTGAACAGGGGTTCTAGGTCCTCTCCTTGCCTGGGCCTCCCATTGGTGCATCAGTCTCTGCAGGACTCCCTTGGGCTCAAATCCTTTAGCTTTGTTGGTCTCCTTGTCTCCTCCATGTCCCTCTATCCTGTAAGATTTTTCTGAAGAGTATTTAAATGTAAGTCAGACTGATGGCCATATTTCTCTTACTGAGAGACACTCTAGGCTAGATTCAGGAACTGAAGATAAACTTTTTTGCTCTAGCTTAGCAATCATATTTAAAAAGCGTCTGAGGCATTATAGCTCTCAGGTGGCTTTCTCTAGCATCATGTAAACTTTCAGATTTTTCATGATTTATGAGCATCCATTTTCAGTACCTACTTAATATTTGCTGGGACTATATTACATTCATGCCCCTACAACAGTCTTTGTGGGACTACAAAGGTAAATATATGCCCTACTCTTAATTTAATTTTCTAAAAATAACAGTTAATAATTTCCACATTATCTTTTAATTGTACATGCTATTAAGTAGACATCTATAGTCTTTCAAGTACAAAAACTGCTAACTACTGTGTAGAAAACACAAATTACAGAGGCTTACACTGGCCAATGTGGGGAGGTCCTTAACATTCATGTTTAAATGTTACATGTTAATCTGCATGATACAATAGAGGTAACACTGAGGCACCACTGTCCTTTTTGAAAACCCGAGAGAGACAACCATAAATGGTATCATGGACTTCTTTAGTCCCTTTGAATAGCTCATTCAATGGGTCATTGGAGTAGACTTTTAATGATGACAGAAGCATGAAGGCTGTGCCCAAATGGAAAAAAGAAATGACATCTTTCCTGTTTGTCTTTGGATAGACTGGAATTAGAATTCAGGAGGAGAGGCTAAGTTGGAAGTAGATAGACGTGTCGTGTTCTCAGCTTATTTAAGGTTTGAAGATTCCTTCACAGTGTTAAAAGGAAGAAGCAATTGGTAAATATATTCCAAGAAAGGAACTGGACCAGGGCAAATCAAATTCTATTTTTAAAAACAATTATGTCAAAATCAGTCAATTGGTGTAACAAAAATAAAGTTATTTTAATAGAACATTATCACAGGATCAATGTCTCTCGCCTGAAAAAAAAAATAACAGTTTCTCCTTCATTCCGACAGTTATTTTTGATACTTGCTTCTGCTTCACCTCAATATAATTTCTCAGCCAGGTATTATTATGCTGTGACAACCTTCTATTCCATTGTCATTGTGTCAGGTTATTGAAAAGGATAATAGGCAGATATATTTGCCTTTAAAATGTTAAGAAATAAATGGCATTCCAATTCCTTATTTATAGAGAGTACTTCTTAATTTCAAAGAGTGGTTTTGTGATAATTAGATTTTTATATTGGTAAAAAAATGAGCATATGGCAGTAGTACAGCTTTATTTTTCTGAATTATTTTATTTTATAAAAATAGAAATTTAGTAATCGTCACTGAAATGACTATATTAATTAAAATAAGAAATTTGTCATTAACCTCTTGAATATCCGATTCTTTATTTCCTAATTAAATAATATGGTAAGATGTTTGGAGTTTTTCTTACACTTGAATGATAGACATCAGATTTTATTTCTGGCCTGTAGTTTCCCTATAATGAAATTCTCCTTTTCTCAAACAATCTCAACAAAGAGCCAAACAAGTTAGCAGAGAACCCAAGTAAACTCTTTGATGTATATCGGAATGCTGTTAGAATCCAGTAACTGTTGAGAGACGTGACAACAGTTTTGATTAATGATTAGTGTTGTAGACATTTTCTGTTGTTTTGTTGATAAAAATAAAGGACAGCAGGAAGCTGTGGGGTCACCACTCCTCTGCAAAGACACGATAAACAAAAACTTCATAATTATTAGATTTTTAAAATTTTAAGTTTCTCAGCAATAAATGCTAATGTAGGGACATGTAAACTCCATTCACGTGTCATTTTCTAGGAATTAAATTTAGAAAACCTTTTGTAATCCAGCAGTACATAGTACAGACAAGATAAATTTATGATAAAATAATCTATAGAGATTAAAACACATTAACTTTAAAAAAACTTTAACAGTAATAGATACTAAAATAGTGTATAAAGAACAGGTTGAAGAGGGATAACAAAAATGGTTTTAGTTAGTTTTTAAAGCGTGCAAAAATTATGCCATATATTATTTATAGCTACATTTATTTTTAAAATAGCCTGCAATGATGCATACCTGGACTGATGCATCCTAATTTCAGAAAAGGGGGTTAGTTCTCAAGAGGAAAGGGATAATGTGATGAACGAAGATAAAGGAACTTCAACATCATTTTAATGTGGATCCCTTAAGGAAAAGAAGTGTGCTGCCACAGAAGGGAGGCAGAGTTGCAATTCTTTTACATAAGTATGTGGATCAAATCACTGCCTGCATTTCCTTTTATGTTAAAAATTTTTTTTGATAGTTAAAAAAATGTTGGCAAAATAATTGCATATTTTCCTATTTGTCGTTGAAGTGTTTTCCTTTATTGAGTGTTCTTTAAGCAAAGGTAACGGAACTCTGCATGTCTCCAGGCAGAGGCTGCATTCTAGGAGTCTGAGATCAAGTAAGACGCCTTCAGTGTTTTATGATCTAGTTAATGCTTTATCTATAAACCCTCAGCTACTCTTTAGCAAGCTTCCTAGACCCAACAGCAGTTGTTCCTTTGGTTAGCAAATGTGCTATTATCTCTTCGCAATAACACTTTCATCCTTGGGCATCTCTGTGATTTGCTGATTAGGGTTTTGTTGCTGCCTGGAAGATAGACTAATAGAATTGGAATCCTTTGTTTCTATAGTAATTTTTATGTTATTAGTAATTTTAAGCTGCAGAATTCTGAATCATATATACGTGTGTGTATAAATATGTGTATACACATCAGTTATATATATATATATATGTGTGTGTGTGTGTGTGTCCTAGAAATATATATAAGGCCATATATATATATAAGGCCTAGAAATAGATAAATAAATATATATATACATATACAAATGTATGTGTGTATGTGTGTGTATGAAGAGAGAGGAGAATCGAAGATTGTGAGCCATTTGTAAACAAATACTAACATACATTTTTTTTTTAATAATACCTATTACCATTGTTATTTGGTCAGATTTTGGTATAAAAATGCAGAAATATGGTCCTTTAAACCAAACTGACTTGGAATTTGAGAATATTTTATTTATAATAAAATGTTCATGAATTATGCTTTGATAAAATTAACCTCTCTTCCCCTCTAGTTTCTCCTCCATCCTCACACTGGTTTACCTTCCCAACACCATGCACCCTTTTGTTTTGTAAAACAAAACTTGTAAAAGTCTTATCATAGGTCAGCAGAGGTTGGATCTTGGTTGTAACCATCACTTTGCCTACCAGGCTACCATGGCATCCAAGCTAAACCACATAGGCTTAAGAAAGCCATTAATGTGTTGGCTAGATGGTTTAGTGAGTACAGGCCCTTGGCACCAAGACTGGAAACCTCAATTTGATCCCAGGGATCTAGCTACAGAGCAGAGAGACAACCACCTCCCCCAAGTTGTCTTCTGACCTACACAGGTATTCTATGAACATGTGTATGTATGTCTATTTTCGCAATACACATCGTGTATACCTGAGAACACACTGATGCACAATAATAATAATAACAACAACATACAATAATAATAATATTGTTTAAAAATACGTCCATGTTGTGCAGCCCACTGACACCTAGGCTGTTTGAATATTCTAATGATACCTGATGTTTGATTTTTTGGGAGAGGCTATATCCTGGTTTGCCACGGCCTACTTGTGTCCAGCTTAGTGTGTAAAGCTTTCTGCTTTTCCCAGTTTGCTTCTCCCAGTTCAGCCAATTGTTGTTTGTGTAACCTTGTATCTGCCTCTTTCTTTGGCCCTGTCGCCCCTTCTGTCTTTGGTGACTGGTTTTCATGTATCACCATCGGGTTTTTGTTTTTTTTTTTTTGTTGTTGTTCTTTTTTATTATTTTTATTTTTTAATATTACTTACAGTTATTCACTTAGTCTCCCAGTTGAACCCCCCTCTCATTCCCTCCCAATTCCACCCTCCCACCTTCATCTCCTCCGACCCTCTTCTCTTCCCATGCCCCTCTCCAAGTCCACTGATAAGGGAAATCCCCTTCGCATCTGACCCTAGCTGATCAGGTCTCATCAGGACCGGCTGCAATGTCTTCCTCTGTGGCATGGTAAGGCTGTTCCCCCTCAGGTAGAGGTGATCAAAGAGCCGGCCACTGAGTTCAGGTCAGAGACAGTCCCTGTTCCCATTATTAGGGACACTCTTAGAATGAAGCTGTAGCAAGGAACTCAAGGTCTACATAGACATGACCCCAGCACCATGTCAGGTGAAATGAGTAAACCTTATGGGAAGTAAGTTTTTTCCACATTACTCCGCCCTCATCATCTACGTATAAAGCTTTTGCACTGCCTGGTAAATACGACCTCTTCATAGCAATGAAAATATTATATTCAAAACCTGAATTAAGGGAAATTACTTATTAATAGTATTGTTAAAACTTGCTGTTGATCTTATCAACAAAATTGAAGTTAAACCTCTGACTTTATGAACGTTTTATTATGTATTTGCCCAAGGGAAGGTAATTTTTTTTTTCAATGCAGTTTATTCAGGAACCTTGAACAATCTTCTGACCCTGGGGAAAGCCAGCCCACAGCTTAAATAGCCTCTGGGTAGCCAACCCAGCGTGCCACGTGGGCAATGCAGATAGGTCCACATACACGGAAGCAAACCAGATCCTCAGCCTTAGCCAAATGTGGAATTGTTTGTGACAGAGAGCACTCACCATTGGGAAGGTGGAAGGCGGAAACCAGCTCCATTTTTAAGGCGAGGCATTACACAGCTCTCTACAGTTCCCCCTTTTTGTTTTGGATGCATCAGGCAAGAGTAGAGGTCTGATCTCTGATACTAGAAATAAATTGGGACTTTGTACTGATGTTCTTTTTTTATTCATTGTTAGCCAGATAGAGCCAAGTAATTGTGGTAATGATACTTGCTTTTTTGCCCAATGCTGGAATGCTAGTGAATTTAGGTATGCCCTGGTTACTCGCATGCCTCGCTGGGTGCCTGTGCCCGTTGATGCCCCTCACACTATGACTCTCTTCAGACAGAAAAGGGATCTTGGAATTACAGCTGCCATTGTTACTGCCATCTCATTGGCGGCTGTTGGAGCTACCACCGGGGCATTAGCCATGAGTCATACTGTGCAGACTGCTCAGACCCTGAATAATCTTTTAGCCAATGTAGCTCATGCCTTAGATGTACAAAAAGGAATTAATGCTCAACTAAAAGGAGGCTTGATGGTGTTCAATCAGAGGAGTGAGCTCGTGCAGGAGCAAATTGATACCCTATGGCAAATCGCTCAACTTGGTTGTCAATGGAAGTATGCTGGACTTTGTGTCACTAGCATACAATATGAGAATTTTTCCCATGCTGCAAATCTGTCTAAACAATTGTCTAGCTATATTTTAGGTAATTGGACTGGAGAATTCGATACTACGATGGAGCAGCTGAGAGTGGCCATTGTCACAGTAAATTCTACCAGAGTGGACGCAGGACTAGCCACAGGATTATCATCATGGATTGCTGCAGCCATGAATCATCTGAAGGAATGGGCGGGCATGGGAGTGTTAGCAGGCCTTCTGGTGTTGGTCTCCTTGGTTTGCCTGTGGTGTATATGCAAGATTAGAGTCTCACAACAGCGTAATGCAGCCATGACCATTCAGGCCTTTACAGCCATTGAAGCAGGACAGTCTCCCCAAGCATGGGAGCTAAAATGTTACGCTCAGGATGCGAGGCAAAGCACTGCACTCAAGGTCAGCCGCTTTCAACCCAGAGAAGAGCATATCTGATAGCATGCGGGTTGATGCCCCAGGTCCCGCCTCTGAGAAAAAGGTATCGGACAGGTCTGATACCATCGGGTTTTATATAACAAGCAAGCCTCTAAAGACTGCTGCTCTAAAAATTCTCAGGCTCCAGACCATAAAGTAGCCAGTTACATTCCCAGGGGAGTTTATCTGGCCATAGAAGACCCTCTTCTCCTAATCACTATAGTTGGCAATCTTGACATAAGTGTTCTGCATGCTTCTGCACGCAGTGTTCTCAGGGAAGATGAGAGCAGGTCCGACGGTTATTTCAAATGGCATGCTCTTCTACCAGAAATTCACACTGATGTCCACCAAACACTTAGAATTTGTAAAAGGCTTTTGCTGTGTCTTGGCACTTACACATTGGCTCTTTCTAGTCAGCTATGATGATGATAAGAGCAAAGGGGAGTGAGAACGAGTGGATGATTGTAAGTTTGGGGACTCTTTGTGGCCCACTGTCATCATTGAGTTGTTGCAGGAATAGAGGAGGAACCAGAAGAAACTCAGAAACACCACCACCAAAAAAGCGCACTGTCCCAATATTTATTCATATCTGCTGAAAATCATCACATCCATCTCCCTTCAGACCAGAACCTTCTTAATACTACCTTTGTATCCTCTCAGAATGACATTCCATGATGGCTGCTTAAGCTCACACGTGAGAACCTCTTGCCCGTTTCTCTAGTCTCTTTCAAATGCACAGTATCTTAGTTAAAATCTTTAACTCTTTAATAATTTTCTCTCTTTTCTCTGATGTCTTCCCCCCTCCCTACCCTCCTAGTCTCCCTTTCACCTTCTTTCTCATTTTCTCCCTCTTCCCATTTCTGATTCAGCAATTCAGAGCATTGGAGAATCAAGCCTGAAAATGCAGTTTCCCTTAGAGTGGAGAAAATGGGGGATATTACATAGCACAAGGCAGAATGTTCTGTGACAAGAATCGGGACGTAGAAAGGCTGACAACATGTTTGGAAATATTGCACAGGTCATGGAAAAAAGAAGAATGGTCAGGAAAAAGACAGTTGTTTTGAGACATGTGATTGTAACCATGGAACACTAGCTCACTCCATAAAGAGTATGGTCCTGGTACTTTCCTTGGGCACTCCTAGGTGAATGTGGTCAGGACCGTGACCCAATAAATAAATGTGTTCCCAAATATAAGGATCTGTGTCTTTGTGTTCAAAGGGCAAGTCACTCTCAGATCCACAGGCACATAGACACGTGGGCGCATGCATTCGCATACCTAATCAGTATATCAGACCTTGACTTTGGAAAACTGTAGTGGCCGTCTGACATGTTGCTGTTTATTTCCTATTCTACAGGTGATAAGAACACTTATGGATGTGAGCAGTTAGTACCCAGGGCAGTGATGCAGCTATAGTCTAGTTTCTTATTAAGCTCAGTGAAGGTCCTAGTTTCATTTAAAAGCCTTCTGGACAAGTTCAACATTTGAAGAGAATAGCAGATCACACATACTGGACAAGGACTGGTTTCCATTTCATTAATTTTCAAGTCTTTCAGACCAGCACATGTAACCAAAATTTTTATTATTCCAGGGTTTCCATACATATGAGGAGGTGATGCCAGGTGACTTCTGGGGTCCCTTCAAATACTACCAATGTTTAATAAAGGGGGAGCTTGATAATAGTTGGTCTTCTGAATTTATTAAGGACGAAGATGCAAGAAATTGGATAAACCTTTAAAGCTGCTCATATAAATGCAAATAAAAGAAACAATATAAAAAGCAAAAGGGACTACATTCCCAAATTCTCTGTCCATGAAAAGGACAGGATCAGAGTATATAAAAATGGCCTCCGAGCTGTCTGTTTCTTGTACATGTGGGAAGGCAGGGTGTGCACAGCTCACCCTCCAGATGTATTGCATTTTAAAGCACTTATTTACAGGAACGTTTTGAAGTTTGGCTGGTACTACTTTACTCATTGACTCATGTTTAGATTTCAGAAACAAATGAACAAGCTGAAAGTCATTCTGAAAGAAAAATTCCTTCCTGTGCAACATAGTCCATAAACCAAGCTGCAACTCTTGCATTTTTCACCATCTGGCCCATAGTGTGAGATGATATTAGTAGCATGTCAGGAAATTTTCTCCTCCTCCTTTCAAGAGAGAGAGAGAGCAAAGAGAGAGAGAGAGAGAGGAGAGAGAAGAGAAAGAGAGGAGAGAAAGAGGGAAGGGGAAGAGAGAGAAAGAAAAAAAAACAATCCCAATCTATAGCATGAAGAGTATTAAATGAAACATCTGCCTTCCTGAATGAGGAGACGAACTTTGCAGTCTGCAAGCTGCTGGTGTTTGTCAAGTATATGTTTACATTGCTGACTGCTGTGAATTTTCAAGATTGTGACATGAAATTGACTCACTAAAATATCTTATTCAAATTTTTTAAAACACATGTTTCATTTCTATTTTTTCTTTTTCTTTTTTTCTTTTTTTTTTTTTTGTCATTTTCCTCCTTTAATGTCCTTGCTCCTGATAAAAAGCTTTGCTGAATGAGACAGCAAGATGTTGAGAGTCCCATGAAGCTGACGTGTTTGGGCAAAGGAAAGTGATGTAATAGGGTCTGCCAAGAGCTGGCACGGGCCTCTTGATATAATCCTCAAGGCTAACAGATACCAAGGCAAGTCAGAATTTGGAGACAGGATGATGTTACCCATGTTGTCAAGGAAAGTTCCTTCTGCTTGATGACTGATTATAAGCCTCCCTATTTCATTACACAATGAACAAAGACCAGTAGGATAACAATTGTCATCATAGAATCACCGCAGACAAAGCAGCACCCAACCTTATAAGGGACTTCAGTCCGACCAAGGAGAGCTCTTAATGCATCTGTAAACAGGTTGTGCTTGTGTACTCACTAACAACACACATGCACAAACAAACAAATAAACAAAAAACAAGTTAGTACCCGGAAATCTTTGTTCTGTTTTCCATTTCTGTCATAAAGTCTAGCTAGTAAACTCAAAGCAAATATATAAATAGAGCTGTAACCCATATTAATTCTACTCTTGAATGAGGAGGATGCCTATCATCACTTGCCATTAAAATTCATCAGAGAAGATAGTTTCTTCTTGGTCACATCCTAAGGTTCTATGGATGCTATTATACTATTTCCTTGGGTCAAATAGCTATAATATTAAGTTCATCCTTCTGTGTCTCTCTTTATAACATATCAGTCTTTATAACATACAAGTATCAGTCTAATTGATGATATAGGCAAGTGCAAGAGAAACTATAATGCAGAGCAATATGGGCAGTCATAAATTATAAAGAAATTATAGTATCCCCCCAAAAGAGAAAATTAATCTTGATATGGATGTCCTAGAAGAACTGTAAAAAAATAAGCAGCAAGAAAAATATGTTTCCCAAATCAAAGTAGAAAGGTAGAAATATAAAGGTTTTAGGCAAAGGACAGAGTGAAGAAAGAAGAACATAAGTCAGAGAGAGAACCAAAAATAACTCCCTGTCATTGTATGGCCTAGTATAAAAGTAGGAAGGTTGCAGGGTAAGTTTGGCCAGCTACTCAGAAGAACTAACTCACCTAGTGTTTTGGTCTTTCAAAGGCAATTGAAGGCCATGGAAAATTATTAATGTAAGAGTTGTATAATCAGATGTTCAAATGTCCAACTATCGTTGGTGTCTCTTCTGTTGGGATGATAGGTTAGGAAATCAGTGCCAAGGTCTAGAAGTAGAAGAGCAGGATGGATTTCCAGGAACTGAAACAGGGAGAAGTATCGATTAATGTTGGAAATGGCTGGAAGAATGAACATTCAGCCATATGTATGGGGCTGTATTTATGACACTGCTATAAAAAGAGGAAGAAACAGGCTGAGTAACCCCTACTACCATTACCATTGCTCTCAGGCACTTCTTGAAGCTCTTGAAAGACATTTCAGACACAAGTGCTGAAGTCAGACCATGCAACAATATGAACCAAGTTGGTAGCAGAACATGCTCAGGCCAAAGCCTAATCCCATAACTCCTGGGGCTCCTTCTCCTTTAAGCTTCTCTTCAGTTCAGTGGCCGCTCTATCTTTTGCCATTCAAAGGTCATCTTTCCCCCCATAGTAACACCTAATATATTTTGTCTGACAGTTAATTATTTCTCACAAGCTTCTTGGGGTCACCATTACAGGTATTGTCTGTATATCTTACCCCAACCAAGCAGCCTGTATAGAGTAGATTTTGATGAGTGTTTGTTTGGTGATTTTTAATGATCCCTAAGGTCACATTTTGTAGGAAGTGCAGCTTTAAACAAACATTGGAGAAAGCAGGACTGTCAAACCCTAAGGCTTGTTTTCTTCAATGTAAGGAAATAAATGATGCCTGGTCACTTGGAATGCTAGAGTGAAAAGTGGCCCATCAATCTGGTGATTCTTTGCTGCTCTGTTAGGGGCCAGCCTCCACCTGAATTCCCATGATATCCTGAACATCATTCAAGGCCTAATTCTTCAGCTAATGAAGCACATTCCTATGAAAGAGACCCCATGTACTTTGGATCTTCTGCCAATAGAATCTATTCTTCCTCTAGGCCCGCTCTGAGCTCTGTTTATCAGCCAGTAGAATTCATTCTTATTGTAAAGGTCACCAGTCAGTTTTCCTCTGTTAAAATGTCTAAGAAGAGTAAACCCAGCACTCTCAAAGGGGTTACTGCCTCCATTCTCTCTCAAGTTGTCAAGTTTCATTCTCCAGGTCTCCTCACTGCACCCCACCACCACAGTGAGGCTTGCATGCAGATGTGTGTGTGTGTGTCCCTATGTCCCTGACAACATTTCCAAAGTTGCCTTCAGGAAAAACTTTTCCTTTGTCTTTCCCTTTTTCCATCAAAAAGGCTAACAAAGCAAAGAAGTGAACAATAACTGGAATGGATAGAAATGATAAAGAAAGAGGCTTTGTTCACCTACTTACAGTTTAACTTATTCTTGAAAAGTGAAAAGTGGTTCTCCTATCCGCTGTAGGCCTGAAGGAAGTGGTAGAAGAGGAGGCACAAATTATTTGCAAGTGATCAAATATTGCTATTTCTACGCATTGTAACTTTTGCTTTCCAAGTATTATGTTTGGTATTCATGTTCCTTCTTCTACTTAAAGCGATGTTGTCAATGGCCTTGTCACCTTTAACAGACCAGACCATGTCTTAAAGCAGTGGCTTATTCTTTTCATTTGTGTGGAAATGTGTGACAGTGCTGTATCCCCCAACCAAGGAGCTTGGGTAGATAAGCAAATCGCTTCATAAGTAGCCAATCAATGAGCATGCCAGTTGCAGTGAAGATGCCAATGTTTGTACTTACAATCCTGGAAAATACTTCAATATACCAAGTCAACTTTCTGGTGATTTCAAAGCATTCCAGAAAGTTTTACAGGTTTGAGAAAGTTACCCCTTGGGTTTCTTCAGGAAAGGAGGGATTTGAGTGACCAGGAGTACTGCAAGATTGTCACTTGCATTTCAACTCAAGCATTTATTTCTTAACTTATATTTTTATTTATTTGAAAGAAATATTTACAGGAGGCAGAGGGGAGGTCTGAACCTAAATTGAAGCCACCTTTCTCACTGGGTAATGGATACATTGCAGTGTGGACAGAATAAGGCTGAAACATCATGCATGACCCTGTAGCAGAAAATTCAAAAATTGAGTCTCAGCAATGCTGTTTGCCAAATGCATTACATTAGCCTACCTGGGAAGCTGCAACAAAATGTGGCTTACAAGCCTTCAAATGGCAGGAGAGTAGCCTTCCCTTGGCTTTGTTTGTTTGTTTGTTTTGTTTTGTAATGGTGCTTGCCTGGGAAGCTTCATCCTGATGACCTAGTCATCTCCCAAAGTCCTTACCTACTAAAAGGATCACAAGGGAAGTTAGTTGTCAGCATCTGAATATTTGCTCTAAACAAACCTTCGGGTCGTAGGCCCCAGACACGTCACCCTGGAAAACAAACACAAACAAAATCAACCTCTTGAGCCTCAGGTTCTTAATACATGATGAGATTATGAAAAGACGTGGCAAGTGATTACATACCACAGTGGCTTGAATATAATTAATAAAATTAAGTCGTATTTGTAATTTTATTAGACGCGTGCATGTTATGTGCTCATCACAAAAGTAACATTAGCTGATATGTTAAGTGAAATCTGTGACAACTCTGCTTGGGAGCAAATGTCTTTCAACCACATGCAGCGGCATGGGTGGTAAGATATAAGGCAGAATTCGGAAAATCTTCTAGAATCCATACCAGAGAGATCCACGCTGGAGTCTTCTGTTAACAAGAACTTGTGTTTTTTATCAGGAAAATAGCTTTATAACATCCAGTAAAACCAGTAAACAGCAGCTAAGAAGTCAGGGAGGTCTTCTACTCATCTTTAATTTACATTTCAAGTCCTTGCAAGCAATTAGTTCTATGCCCTGCATTCTTCCTACAGAACTGCAGTGTTTGCTCAAGGATTGCTGAAAATGAATCAAAATTCCTTGGAGAACTTAGATTTCAGAAAAGCAATATTGAAAGATTTAGAGATGTAAAATCTATGCTTTGCTTTCTTCTGGACTTATGGTTTCTGTTCATTTTAATAAGTGATGCCTAATTTTTCTCCCGACAGTGAATTAGTTTTGTCACTCTGGCACAATCCTTCAGCAATTTCATCAAGTAACATTCATTTAACACCATCTTTCAAGGCTTAGTGATGCTTCAAATATCATATTGAAAACTGAATGTATTTAAAGAAATGACTTCGATATTTTGAATGTAATCTATATATAACATTTCATTCTCCCAAGGCGAGAAAAATGTCTACAAATTTATTGAGTTTATGTACCCTAGTAATAAAATTGGTATAATTAAGCCTTAATCATATAATTAAGTTTTAATTGGTATAATTAAGTCATTTTTACACAAATTTGAAAATCCTTGTATGAGGCATCAAAAATGTTTTTAATAGTGTTGTTTTGAAAGAATTTATTGAAGGTAATATTTGACATGTAAAATGTATTAGCCTCCCTAGACATTTAAAGTGAAAAGCAAAAATGAATGACTATTTTTTCTATAAGGCATGTGTCTGCCTGTATTATGACTGATTAAAATTTCCAGATAAACTCAGGGCTTGTGTCAATGTTAACTTTGAGGTCAAGTATACCCAACAATCTGAGTCAGGTAATATTGCACTCACAATTGACTATGACTCACATATATGTTTGTGTTTCTCATGGCAAATTTCACTTGTATAGCAAATATTAAAATGTTGAATTCATAGAAACAGAGACTAGAGGCTGGGTGAAGAGAATATTGAAAATGGGAAGATATTGGTTAAAGGGAATAAATTTTTAGTCATAAGATCCATAAATTCTGTAGTTTAAGGCACATGATGATGACAGTTAATAACAATATACCACATGCTAATAGGGAGATTTGGAGTATTGTCAGAGTGGCAGAAATAAGACAAATAATATCCCCATAACTGTGTGGGATGATGGATGTATCTGAATTTGCTTATGACAACCATTTTATAATATATCTCAATAGATGTTTTACTGGCAAAACACCTGACAAAATCAGATGGCAAGATTTATTTTGCTCAATGGTTTCAGAGAACATGGTCCATATGTCATGAAAGGTACATATGAGTTCAAGATGGCCGGTGTTTCTTTCTTACAGTGGACCAGAAAGCGGGAGTCCCAGGCTGCAGGCAGGACTTGAGTTTTAAAAGGCTAGCTTTTGGTGATCTCTTTCTGCTGTCTAGGCTCCCCTCCTAAATATACCTAATCCCCTAAAGCCTATTTCAGAAGGTGATCAAACCATGAGCTTGTGAAGGATACTCCGAAGTCAAACAATAGCTTAAAATTATACATTTTTTAGCTTATCAAATACGTGTATATAGCCACACTCTATGTTAATCACTTGGGTTATCTCCCATAAGTCAAATAGTGTCATCAAGACAAAAATGATACAACAAAAATTACCTGTAACAATCAGAGAAAGAAAAAAAATCAAGAAAAAGAAATAAAGAAATGGTAAATTTCATTTTATAAAGCAAAGATTAATTATAGATGAATTAACAATTACATTTTGTAAGGAACTTTGAAAGAATACACATAAAACATAAGTGAACTTTGTTTTGTTCCTTGAATAGGAAAAACCTACATAAGTAAGAAAAAAATCTCAAAAAATGATGAAAACATTGTGCTCTATAAACATTAATAACTTGTCCACTAAAACTGATGAAGAAAAACACAAATGGAAATATCACTATTGTGAAAATGCTAGTAAGGATTAAAATGTGAAAAGCACACATTGATAGAAAAGATCTAGTGAAATATATAAATAGCTGCTAGTATAATGAAGAAATAGCTACTTTGTTAACCATGCAACAAAGTTAATTTTCTGATAATTAAGATGAAAAGTTATATAACTTCAGATGCAGAAAAACACTGAAAAGTATACATTCTGGCAGAGATGCAAGAAGATTAGCACTTTTAAAAATTTTTATTTATTTTTTTAAGGCAGAAGTGTGAGTAAGGGGCCTGAGAGGTGGTTCATAAGAGAATGGCAGTTTTTGCCAAGCTTGATGATGAGAGTACAACCTCCAAGACCCACTAAGGGAAACATGAGAAATGACTCCCCATAAATTGTTTTCAGACATCTATATGAAAAAAAAAAAGCATGGTTTTCTGGCTTTACATACAGATAGAGTGGAGAGTAGAGGAAAGAAGGAGGAATACATTTTTAAAAGTATTTATAGAAGTAATTAGTCAGGAGTCAGAACCTTTCACACGCACACAAGTTACTGGGAATGGCGAGGTGGCTCAGTGGGTAAGATTACTTGCTCAGCAGCTGTAAGAACCTGATGACCTCACATCTCCGGAATCCACATAATAAGCTGCTTTCGCCCATCAGCATGCCTGTGTGCAGTTCATTGGCCATTCGCTTATTTCAAGTCTAATCAGAGACTGTGTCTCAAGAGAGAAAAGCAGAGACAGACACTGCAGGACAACCTGTGTTCTACATTGGCCTCTGCACGTGCTCCCACACAACACACACCACACCGCACTTCCAGGAACGAACACACACACACACACACACACACACACACACACACACACAAAGTTATGCTTGAAAATTATGAAAAAGTCTCATTTTTATTTTCCTTCTAAGGCTACTGAAATAGTAAAATGATGCCAAGAATCACCATGGTGATATTAGGAGAAAGCCAAGCAAAATTCAGACATATTATAGCTGAGTTAGAAGATCCTGAGTGATATTAAATATCTTATTTTAATTTTTAAATACTATTTTTATTTACTGTTTGAAAATCTCATACATGTGTGTATTGTATATTGACCTTATTTATCACTTTCCACCTCTTCCCACTCCCTTTGCTATCACCGAATCACTTTCCTCTGGAGTTCATGTTTTCAAAATATAATTATCATTTCTATCATTATTAATAGCCCATTCATCTAATTAGAGCTAGTGAAAGTGAGTGTGGGGCACTTACTTGGGCATGGGCAGCCTACCAGCAGCCATATCCCGAAGAAATGTGCCTCTCCCTCCCATAGCTGCCATCAACTGCCAAGAGAGCCTCAGCTAGAGATCCCCGCCCCCCTGGGGCCCCTGTGAGACAGTGACTATTCAGGGCCATTCTAACACAGACATGATAGAAAGTGGTGGGGATTCAGCTCTCTTTTCCCCCTTAAACCTTAGAAACTTCTGGAAAGGTCTTAAGCAGCTTTGCTTGCATTTGGATTGTAGACACACAGAGAAAAGCAGACTTTAGTTGGGGCTGAAGGAAGAGAGAAGGAGAGAGGGAGAGGGTTAATGGGATAAATCACTTACTTTAATTTTTAAGCATTCTATATGAATTCTTGTATTAATCCTGCAATGTAGCATCTTTGGTATTTTATCAGATTACTTTGTATTTGACAATTAATTTAAACCAGACAGCTAGACTGAATTCTTTTTTTTCCTTTTTTATATTAATTAATTCAATTTACATATCAGTCATAGGTCTCTCCCTCCTTTCTTCTCAGCCCCATCCACCCTCTGCATCCTCTTTCCCTCTTTTTCCGAAGAATAGGGGAGCCCCCCCCCATCCAGACAGCCCAGTTCATCTATTTACATGAAGATTGAGTTCCTCTTTCTCTTCTGTGGCCTGGTAGGGCAGTCCCATCAGGGGAAAGTGATCAAAAAGCCGGTAACCTAGTCCATGACAGAGATATCCCCCACTCCCCTGACTATTGGGCACACCTGAAGCCTAAGATGCATATCTGGTATTTATAGGTAGAGGACCTAGGTCCAGACCTTGCATTGTCCTTGGTTGGTGCTTTAGACTCTATAGGCCCCTCTGGGTCCTGGTTGATTGGCTCTGATGATCCTGTTCCGATTCTTGCATCATTACCTCTATCTATTCTATTTCCCCTTCTGATTGAGATTTATGCATCTTTCCTAGGGCCCTCCTTGTTACTTATTTTCAAGAGGTCTATGCATTGCAGTATGTACTATATGACTAAAATGCACTTATAAGTGAGTAGATATCATATGTGTCTTTCTGAGTCTGTGCTACCTCAGTCGGGATGATCATTTTTAGTTCCCGAATTATTGATTTGTTTTCTCAGGGTTAAATATGACGAAGAGGGACCTCTACTAACTTGTTTGTCTTCCTTCTTCACACTGAAGAAAAAAAAATATTTTATTTTGCTTTAGGATTAACAAGGATTGATATGGTAACTGAACACAAGGAAAATCCAAATGTGCCCAAGAGTAAATATGACTTTGAAATCAAGTATTGGTTTGGTTTGTGTAGAGCTTAAATTATCTATAATACAAAAAAAGAATAAATAAAAGTTTCAGTTTAATGCAAAACCTACCAAACAATAGCAAAAGCAAAATAAACAAACAAAAACCCAGAACAGAACAGTAGTTGAAGCAACAAACTCAGGTTTTAATCAGAAATTATACAGTTGGGAACAGAGAAAGACACTATCACAGAACCAGGGTTCACTGTGGTTAAAACCTGGACCTGTGGGAATAGAGAGTCACCAACTTTCAAAGAGGGCACACTAGAAGAGAGAAGATTCCAGAGATTTTGCTGAAGATGGTGGCGGGCATTAGACACGCCCTAGGAGGTGATCACAGATGAACAATTTAGGATGATGAGACATTGATGAGACATGAGGCGGTCAGGCTAGGAAGAGGGGCAGGACACCTAAGAGTTTATACCAGTTTTAAGGTATTTAAATCAAGATAAACAACTAAGGTGTTTTTTTTTTCAAATTTAAGTATTGTCTTGATTTTATAATGTACTCAATAATACCTAATTAGTACTATTAAACACTACAATATTGATAGAAATATATTGGTTTGTCCAATGGAGCCTTTCTGGATCAGTGCTACAGTTTTGAAACTGTGATCATGCACTAAACAGCACCTCTCCAGCACAGAACAAGTTGGGTCTTTGCAAGCTGGCCTTGGTGTAAAGTTTCAGAGAAGGTTAAGGATACCATAGGTAGGATACTGTTTCTGTAGCATTCTTCTTGTGACTGGTTGAACATCTAGGATTACACACATGGTTTCCTTACTTTAGAAAAAGTATCAAGATTTTAGTTCTGGTTCCCTTTTGAAATCAGTCAGGGAGAGTCAGTGATGAGAATGCCATGGCAGCCAAGGCAACTCTAGCCAAGGACCGTGGTCAGAATATCTTTGCAGTGTCCTGCCAATCACCTAGTGTATTCTCTAGACCATTCATATCTCTGAGTCAGGTTTTCTATTTCCTTTCAGCTCACAGCAGTGATTTCTAATGTTCTGATGAAACATCTATTTTTCAAAGGCAGTTTTTTTTTTCTCTGTTTACCCTCAGTACCAGAAATAATCAGTACGCAGGAACACTGTAAGAGCTACTGAGCAAATGGGTGAAGTCATGTGTAAAATCAAAACCAGAATTTGGGAGGTAGTTACCAGGGGCTGAGGTTAGTTGGGGAGAGAAAAGAAAAGCTGACCAATGGTTACTGAGCAGGTAGGTAGACTATGTGGTCCAAGGGATGGGGGTGACCACAGGCAAAAAAAGCTACAATAAAGAATTTTGAATGTTTTGATCATAAAAATGATAACCACTTGAAGACATATATTTAACCTGATTTTAACTTGATACAATATATGTTTTGGTGTGGAGATCATCAATATATGTAATATTTGTTTTAATGCCACAGTTAAATTTTAAAACTTATCAGAAAGGGCAGCACAGTGGTAAGGCTTTGTTGAGGCAAGTGTCAGATTCTTTCTTCACCATTGGGTGCAGGGGTGGGAGGAATGGACAGGAGAGGGAGTTCAGCTCCTCCTATTGTCGCTAAAGAATTCCAACTTGAGAGTAAAGAATTCCAACTTAAATAGTTTTAACCACACACTACATCAATTTGGTTGTTTTGTTTTAGGAAGTTAAAAACATGAACCTTGTATAACTGTAGACATATTAGATGACTTTTAAAATACATTATCTTTGGTGCATTTTGATAACAAAATGATGGAATAGTCTATATTACATAATTATATTATTTTTAACTATTATCTACAGAATGGTACTAAAATCAGAAATGTTTAGTTCTAAGAGTCCCTCTGACTGTTATTCCATCCAAACTAATAGTGTGAGGTAAAGTGTGTGATCACCATGACACGGGAAACTTAATGCTTGTCTCAAAGATGTGCATGCAGAGTCCATGGCAAATATTTCACTTAAACTCACAGTTTTCTTAGCAGGCTACATTCAGGTTATTCCGCCGTTAAGAGTTTATCTGAAAGACACTTTCTGGGAAGCCTCTTGCTCACGCAGGAATTTTTCTGTCCTGTTTACATAGGTATCACAGAGTGAGGGTCTCAATACAGACTGGTTCAGCTGGAAAGAGCTTTGCCAAAGAAAGCAGACAGGCAGCTGTTTGTACGGTGCATAATTTTTTTTGTTAAATATGGCCGCACCTGTGTAAACACACATTTTATTTCCAAGGAGTTCCCCTGCAGCTGCAGAGACCTTCAGACCTAGCCCAAGTAGTTATTTTTATTAAACCATATAATGTATTTAATAGCTTTTGGTCAGTTGTCAATTTCAAAAATTATATAAGAAGGCTCATTTATTTTAATATAAACAGTTTATTGTATTTTTCTACAATCTTAGTGTGAGGTTGACTATACTTCCTGTTTGCGCTTCATAGTGCCTTAATTGTGCAACTTCGATTTAATTGGCTAAAATGCTCCAGTCGCGCACAAAAAGTGACACAAGAAAGAACAGTAGTCTGTGTTCATTAATTCGTTCATTCACTCATTTATCCACTCATTTTTCTTTCATTTTCCCCAAAGCATAATCAAGAAATGCAGTACTTGTATGCATAACATGTTGATACATAACTAAATTTTCTAAAGTTTACTTCTGTTGCTACTATGCTGTTACTATGTGGGGAAAAATGGTAGCAATGAGATGGCTACATAGCACTGCTGGACTCCACAGAAATTCTGTAACAGCAATTATGTTCAGTGAGTTATTCATCAGTACTGAATTATATTTAAAAAGTAGAAAATAACTTTAATTTTCAAACTTACCATACTTATTTAAGCTAAATTGTGTGCCAATTTCTTAATGTTAGTTGTTTTCTCCTTGCACACTTTTTCCACAGTCTTATTAGAGCATAACTGACAAATAAAATTATATAAATTTAATATGTAGAATATATTTTATACATATATACATTTAAAATGTTTGCCACAGTGACATTTCCATCACCATCACTTCAGGTAGTTACCATTTGTGTGTGAGAGTATGAATGTATGGGTATGTGTGTTTATTTGTATGTTTGTGTGTTTTTATGTCTGTGTGAGAATATTCAAAATCTACTTCCTCAGTAAACTTCAAAGAATAATAGGCATTACTCTTTATTAGAGTAATCATGATGCAATATAATATCTTCTGAATAAAATTATAATTAAACTATTATAGACTTTGCCCAACACTCTACATATCACTGTACCACATGGGTCCCTAGTTAACCATGATTCCATTCTTTTTATATGAGTTTCATCTTTACAGATTTTACATATAAATGAGATCATGCAAAATATATTTTTTCAAAATTTCAGGGACTGATTAATTTCAATTAGCATATACTATCATTCAATGTGTAATAAATGACTTTTTCCATTTTAAAGAACGAACAATATTTAGTTATATATATTGTGTTTTTGTTCCATCTATGCTGAATGATGTTATTAGATCCATCTTATTTCTTGCCTATCATGAATATGACTGCAGTTAATTGGGAGAGTTGCTTTATTTGTAACCACTTGGAAGAGTGATTTCATTTCTTTCAGACATGAAAGGTTTGTTGCATCACTTGATAATTCTACCTTTGCTCATTTGAAGAAGCTGCATATGACCACACTGATGAGCACTCCCAGCAGCAATGTACAGGGGCTTCTTCATCTTCACATTCTGATTGACACCATGCTGAATTTATGACACTCTCCTTGGCTTGGTGCCCCCTGCTACTTTCTGGGGTTACAGGTGTGTACCATCGTGCCTGCCTCTTGTTTACCTGGATTTATGGTTATGATGTTGAGCAGCTTCTCATATACATGCTAGCCAGGTGTTAATTCTTCTTAGAAAACACCTGTTTAACTCCATTGCATACATTTCAATCACATTATTCATATTCTGTGTATATGTGTTAGGCTGCATATTGTACATGTGGGCAGGAGTGTATAAGGTGGACAGAAGTCTCCATCGGTGTCTTCCTCAATCATTCAACCAATAAATCCTCAATTAAAAATGCTTCAATTTTTTGACAATTGTCTCTTATTGCATATGGGATTTGCTGATTAAACAAGCCTGAACAGCTCAGAAACCCTAAAGATCTTTCAGTCACCCCCACCCTCAGCACTCAGTTTATAGACACTGTGGCACCTGTGTTTTTATGTGGGTGTTCAGAATTTGAACTCAAGTTCTCATACTATGAAGCAAGTGAGGGATCCACCACCCCTATCATCATTCCTATTTTGTTATTGAGTTGGGCACCTTTTTGAAGACCTTTCTGAAAAAGATAGCTTACAAGGGTTTTCTTCCTTAGTATGGATTGTGAGTCTTTTCTTTTGCTTGTTTCTTTTATTCTGCTGAAGTCTTTTTAGCCTCACTTGTTGGTTTTACTTTTGTTTCCTGTGGTTTGTAATCTCCTCAGTTCTTGTTGCTATTTTCACATTTGGAGAATCAGTCCCTTATTCCAGTCTTTGGTGACTAGCTTAGAAGATAAGAATTCTCTTTGTCTTTCAAATCATTTCTACAGATGTATCACTTCACTCCTTTTGTTTCTTTGGAATTGAAGGATGTCATAATTTCTTTTATGTTGCTGTTATAAAATATCCGACAAAAGAAACTTAAAGGTGAAAAGGTTGGCTTTAGCTCACAGTTCTATATAGCTAGTCATAATGAAAGAGAAATCAAAGAGGCAGGAAGTTAAGGGAACTTGCCACATTACATACAAAACCAAAAAATATAGAGCAATGAACACAAAAATGCATCCCAGTGCTCAACTTTTTCCCCCCTCTACTCTTATTCAGTCTAACTCCCTCTGACAACAGGATGATGCCACAGACAGTCGACAGTCAGTGACTCTCTCCACCTGAACTAATGAAATTAAGGTAATCCCCCAGAGACAAGCACAGAGGCCCATCTCCTGGGAAAATCTAAGTCAAGTCAAGGCCGTAGTTAGCACTATCTGTAACAGAGGGCTGCGTATCTTTCCTTTATCCTATTCTGGGTCCTGAGTCAAGCTGATTTTCTCTAGGGTGCTGCTTTGCAGTAAATATCTTTCCCCAGCCAAGCAATGCCAAGTCAGAGCCATGCCTCTGTTCAGGCATGATCTACTGAAGTTCACAGGTAGTGTTTTCAGAGATGATCATAGGATACTAGTTGTGAGGTGACAAGGAAGCTCTAGTGGGCTAATTGAAGCATGTCCTGCGGAAGACCTGAGGGATTGCCTCTCGGTGTAATCAGTAAGGCGGTAAGTAGACCTCACATTCCTTGGTTGACTCTTCTGCCCTATGAGTTCCTATGAGACTGTAACTCTCTCACCATTGTTCAGTATTTTCACTATTCAGCCATGAGATCCCTACTGTGTTCTCAGTGTGAAACAGGAGGCATGTCCTGTCCCTTGAAACTGGGAATTCTCCACTCTCTCCCTTTACCCGTGGGGAAAATATCAGGTCCCCGTGGTCTCTCCTGGCCTTGAGCTGTTCTGCCTTTGGGTAGAGATGACATGGGGCAAACAAAACTGTCCCTTTGAATGAATCTATTCATGGAATATTTTTTTCTCTGGGATGCTCAGCTAGATATCCAGGCTCCTAAAATTTGCTTTTGCCCATGGGTGATTGTCAGAGCTGATGTTTTCTTGGCCGAGGAGTGGAGAGTGGTGGAAACACCTACTCAGCTGTTCTGCTGACGCAACCCTTCATACGCTTAGTACCTCTGCACACTTTTAAACCTCCCTAATCGCCTCCAAAGAAACTGAAAATTGGTTTGTTGGTTTGTTTCTTCTTTTAGGTGTGTAGGAAAATCAAGAAAAATACTGAAAACATATTTTCAACAATTTTTCTATTTTTCAGTTTATGTAAAAACAACAGCTTTGGGCAGAGTGCAGGGAATCTTATGAAAGAAGGGGGAGATAGAAAGGCCGGGAGGGGGCAGGGGCTCCACAAGGAGAGCAACAGAACCAAAAAAATCCGAACAAAGGGGTCTTTTCTGAGACTGATACTCCAACCCAGGACCATACGTGGAGATAACCTAGAACCCCTGCACAGATGTAGCCCATGGCATCTTAGTGTCCCAAGTGGGTGCCCTAGTAAGGGGAACAGGGACTATCCCTGACATGAACTCAGTGGCTGGCTCTTTGACCACTCCACCCCCCGAGGGGGGAGCAGCCTTATTGGCCACAGAGGAAGACAATGCAGCCAGTCCTGATGAGCCTGATAGGCTAGGATCAGATGGAAGAGGAAGATGACCTCCCCTATTAGTGGACTTGGGAAGTAGCATTGGAGGAAAAGAAGGAGGGACTATGGAGTTGGGAGGGGAGGAGAGAGGGGGCTACTGCTGGGATACAAAGTGAATAAACTGTAATAAATAAAAAAAGAAATATTTTTTTTAAAAAGAACAGCAAACATGCAGTAGAATGCCTTATCTGTTTTAGAGTCCAGAATCGACTTGTACTTTCTATGCACAGTCAAGGGGATGGTAGTCTGCTCCTTACAGAGATAGCCTGCTTTTCCTTGTCACAAAAATATCAAAAGGAAACTCCAGATGATTAACACTTCTGCAAGTGTGGGCCTGGCCCCACCACTGTGTCTCCTAAGGTGTACTACGTTTATAAGAGCACAAAGATAGGATTTGATTATTTGTCAGTGCAGGATGGTATAAAATCAACCATGTGATAAAAATACATAAAGCAGACAACGGAGCCAACCAAAGTAATGCATTGTAACATGAAACAAAAGATTCTATTGGCATAGTTTAATATTACATACTACAATTAACCTTTAAGAAAATACCATGTTGTTCAGCAAAGGAAATGAGATATATAAATGATGGCATAATTTATAAACTTCACTTATAAACAAATAAATGCAAAAAGTGAATTTAAGAAAAAAAAAACACCTTTCAAATCACCCCAATTGATTAATAGGCCACTGAACTGAACATGCAATTCTCAAAAGAGGAAATACAAATTGCCATTAAATCTTGGAAGATTCTGTTTCAAAAAACAAAGCAGTAAAAATTTAGTTAAGGACCTGATGGCTGCACTGTTAATAGCACAAGCTGCTTTCTGAAAGAACACGAGGTACGGTCCTAGCACATGTATCAGGTAGCTTACGGCCCCTATGACTCTGGCTCTGGGATACCTGGGGGACTCTGCAGATACCTGCACTCGTGTGTACCCCACACAATCACATCCAGAATTAAAAACTAAGATAATTCTAAGGGAAAAAAAAAATCAAGCGTCCAATATCCTTAACCATCAGGGAAATGCAAATGGACACCCTTAAGAAAACAAACAACAGTTACAGGGAAAGATGAGCACATCGGATTTACTTTTGGAAATGTGAAGTTGGGCAGCCACTGCCAAAAATCTCCAAAAGCTAGAAGTGGAAATAACAAGTGCTCCAGCTATCATACTCCACTGTACATACATGGAGGAATTTTAGCCAGAATATCCGAGAAACACTTGCATATCCCAGCAGCTAGTCAACAGAAGCAGCTAACGCTCCTGATTGCTGAGTGCCGGTGAGAAGGACATCCAATCACACAAAGCCATGCTCCCAAAATACTCCTTACTTTCCTCGTTATCTGAGTGAAGTGAGATGCTGCTATATACTTCAATTAAATAACAAATCATTAGCAGATCAAATGTAGACAACAAATATATAATATATGATATATGATGAATGATGCATGATACATAATTATATATAATATGCAATATATAATACACAATCCAGTTGTTTTCAAATATATGAAAAAGGATCATTCTCCCCTCTGGTTCTATTTGCTTGTTTGAAAAAGTATAGCAATCTCATGATACACTTATCATTACACAAAATAGTAAAAATATTAGTAAATTAGTAACCATAAATAATGTTACTTTTTAAAATTAGTAAGCAAATATTCACAAAATTAACAGCAATTATCAACAGATACAGCCACACTGGGAAGCAATACTATCTGTTTTATAAGAACATTTTCTTCAATTACTGATTTCCAACTTTGAAGGAAGAAGAATATATGATAAAACACTGTTTTGACTTTCATGTTTTTAAAGATTTATATTTGTCTTATGTGTATGGCTATTCGCCTGTGGATCTGTGTACAGTGTGTGTAGTACCTATGGGGACTAGCAGGGGACAGCTTGTCTCATAGACCTAGAGTTCCAGGTGGTTGTGGGCCCCCATATGTGTGCTGGAAACAAGCCGAGTCCTCTGTAAGAACAGCAACTGTCCCAGTCCAGATGTAGCCCATAGACTCAGTCTCCAAGAGGGATACTCTAGCAAGGAAAGCAGGGGCTTTCTCTGGCATGAACTCAGTGACAGGCTCTTTGATCACCTCCCCCTGGTGTGTGTGTGTGTGGGGGAGGCGTGCAGCCTTGCCAGGAGACAGAGGAAGACAATGCAACCAGTCCTGATGAGATCTGATAGGCTAGGGTCAGAAGGAAGGGGAGGAGGACCTCCCCTATCAGTAGACTAGGGGGAGAAGAGGGAGGGAGGCTGGGAGGTTGGGATTGGGAGAAGAGGGAGGGGGCCACAGACAGGATACAAATGGAATAAATTGTAATAAATAATAATAATAACAACAATAATAATAGTAATAAAAAGAACAGCAACTGCTCTTAATCACCAGCCATCTCTCTTCCAATAAAGGTATAGCACCTAAGAATACAGGCTAAAAGTTGAGTCGAGTCATTTATTATGCCATCATTTATATACCTCAAATCTCCCACTCACAATAGATTTTCCTTTTAAAACATTGTATGACTATCATCACATGCCGCTTTCAGGGAGGCTTAAGTAAGCAGTAATACTGGCTGACTGTGTCTCTGATATGAACATTACTGTTTATATTGCCGAGAGTATTACAAAGAATACCTTGTACAAATTAACCTCTGTTTATCCTAACATTTCATTCAGTTCAACGTGCATGGAGTCAAACTGTGTTAAACCGAGGTTCACTTAGTGAATTACTCTTTCAAGATTGGAGAGGGATTTTCTTTCCTTCTCAAAACAACAGAAAATCTTTGGCATATACCAAGATTGTGATCTTTACATTATTATTCATGCTTCAACATAGTTTTTTTTTTAAATATTCACTTCTATATTCCATTGTCAGCATAAGCAACAAACTTGTTCTCAGGCACAGAGTATAACAAAGAAACTCCTGAGAGGATAATCCATGGTCATTCATGGATGATTATAGGTAGAAATGTGCTCTTGGCTGTTGGGATAGGGAGATCGGCACTGGCTCAGAGCTGCACAGTTCTGTTATTTCTTGGCTTGGCTGGAAAGCTCTAAATTCAGATTTCCCACTAGGAATGCTGTCTCAGCCTGTGCGGGGGTCACGTAAAACCTTTCTAGGATGAGAGCAGGCTCCACATGTCTAAGTGTGATGCGCAGCATCTTGCCTGGAGATGCTCGCGTCATTTCCTGCGTTAGCCTTTTCCATGTTGGTTACAGTTTACCATTAGCTCATCCACAGCAGTTTTTCAATATTCCCTGTGAGATTATGCCCCCGCTTTGTTTCCAGATGTTCTCCCATTCCTTCAAGGTTTTCTGTTAGTTGTCATTCCTATCAACTCTCATTTGCAGAATGTATTGGGGATAACCAGAATGGCCCAAGTGTCATCCAGGAAAGGGTAGAGGACAGCTCTCAAAGTACAAAAGTAAATTTCTTGGTTCTATGCTATTTAGATTTATTTTTCTTCATCTTTAAAATTTTATTTTAATGTGTAATGGCATTATAAATACATGTGCATGTCTTAAAAGTACATATTAATATGTTGTGAATGTATAAAAATTACTCAGTTTCATTGGCTGGTATAGTGAAAGTATTTTAACACGGTTGACTATATTGCCTGTGTTTTCTTTAAAAACTCACCTCATGATTTTTTGCAATCCTCTCAAACCTCACTTTTAGTTTAGATAGATTTAGATAGATTTCCACTATACACTGGAAATCGTTGATTCCCTAGACACTAAGTACTTATTGTTATTAAATATTTCATGCAGTGTTGTCAAGCATTTTGATGCTTTTTCATTTTCAAAATGGGTGATGAGCGTTAATCAGCAAAGTTGGTTGAAATTGAACAGAATTTCAAAAGTCTATATTATATGTTTTATATCCTCTTATAAGTGAGTATTTACCATGTGTGTCTTTCTGCTTCTGGGATACCTCATTCAAGATGATCTTTTATAGATCCCACCATTTGTCCCAAATTTTCATGATTTCCTTGTTTTTGATTGCTGAGTAGTCTTCCCTTGTGTAAGTGTATCCCAATTTCTGTATCCATTCCTCCATTGAGGGACATCTGGGTTGTCTCCAGATTCTGGCTATTAAAAGTAAAGCTGCTACTAACATGGTTGAGCAAATGTCCTTGTTGTATACTTGAGCATCTTTTGGATATATGCCTAGGAGTGGTGTACCTGGATCTTGAGGTAACACTATTCCTAATTGTCTGAGAATGTGCCAGATTGATTTCCAAAGTGGTTGTACAAGGTTACAGTCCCACCAGCAATGGAGGGTTCCCCTTTCTTCACATTCTTTCCAGCAAGTGTTGACACATGAGTTTTTTGAACTTAGCCATTCTGATGGGTGTAAGGTGAAATCTCAGGGTCATTTTGGATAAACATACTAAAATTTGCATACCTAAAGAAGCTAAACAAGAAGGAGGACCCTGGGTAAGATGATCATTCCTCATTCAGTAAGGCATATGAGATGGACACTGGAAGAGGGAGAAAACAAGGAAAAGGACAGGAGCCTACCACAGAGGGCCTCTGAAAGACTCTACCTAGCAGGGTATTAAAACAGATGCTGAGACTCATAGCCAAACTTTGGGCAGAGTGCAGGGAATCTTATGAAAGTGGGGAGAGATGAAAGACCTGGAGGGGACAGGAACTCCACAAGGACAGCAACAGAACCAAAAAATCTGGAGTCTTTTCTGAGACTGATACTCGAACTGAGGACCATGCATGGAGATAACCTAGAACCCCCGCACAGATGTAGCCCATGGCAGCTCAGTGTCCAAGTGGGTTCCCTAGTAATTGGTACAGGGACTGTCTCTGACTGTCTCTGAACTCAGTGGCTGTCTCTCTGATCACTTTCCCCTGAGGGGGGAAGCAGCCTTACCAGGTCACAGAAGAAGACAATGGAGCCAGTTCTGATGAGAACTGATAAACTAGGGTCAGAGGGAAAGGGAGGAAGACCTCCCCTATTAGTGGACTTGGGGAGGGGTGTGGGAGGAGATGAGAGAGGGAAGGAAGAGGTAGGGGCCTACAGTTAGGATACAAAGTGAATAAACTGTAATTTATAAAAAAAATAAATGAATTTAAAAAGAAAAAGAAAACTATTATAAATGTAAAAAATAAAAATAATTTTTAAAAAAATAAAACAAACAAAAAAATAGTTTCAAAAGTCTGAAAATGATCAGAAATTTATAAACCCAGAAGTCAAAGCTTATTTAGCATCATTGTTACCACTGGGTAACTTTGGTGTTATTTTTCTGTAGCACCCAATAACTTACTTTTGGCCCTAGCAATTTCCTAGAATTTTTTTTCTGAAACTCATCCTAAACATAAAGAACCTATCATGCAACACTACCTCTTTTCATTCTAAACATGAAGAATCATTCAAAACCAATCATATATCCAGAATGCATTTTTCTTAAGCTCTGAAAATCTCTGTACCATGGGCAGAATGACTTAAAATTTGTGTTCTTCTAAAACTAACACAAATCTCCAGTACCTTTGAAAGTACGTACAGATTTTCTAAGTATATTAGCAACTCATCATGAGCTGGCTATGATTGACTATAAATGAAATGAAAGAATAAAATGCAACCTTAAAAGAGATATGATCCAAATTCTGCTTTTTCAATGTAGGAAAGGTTAAGCAAAACATTAAAGAAGTGCTGATGGTTAAAGAATGATCTCTGTATTACAGAATTGTGGGCCTATAACTTAAAACCTAGCCCTAGTTTCTCATCTACCACATGTTTGTTTAAACAGACTGAAATTAATATTACTTAGATAATACATCATTCAGAATTTAGTGTTTCATTCTCTGTGTCACTTAGTTATATGGTTTTCATCTCTCTTGCATGTTTACAGGTCATGAGGCATCTATTCATCTCCTATGGTAGACAAAGCTCCATAATAAAATTGTTCTGAATAGAACACAAAACACATCATAATCATGATTATTCCAAAACAGACCTAGAATGCTTAGCATAATTTTTTGCTGCAAACAAATAGTCCTTATTACACATAAGCTTGAAAACATTTGAGAATGCAACTCTCCCACAATTGCTGTCATTAATCTCTTCACCCGAATATGAGGTAGAATGAAGAAAAAAACCCAGGTGTGTGGAGGTGTTTGTGTTGTGCCCAAATGTTGCTTGTGGACATCCTATATCATATCTTTTATGGTTTATTCTCCAATACTGAAATTATAATAAGCAATATTAATAATCTCACTGTTTGTGAATACAATTGTCTTTAATGGATTCTTATCATTTAAAAAAATAAAGGTATTGGAAATTCAACTTATAGTAAACGCAGTTTCATCATATTTATGACTTTACAAATTATAATGGTATGCCCCTGAGTTTATATTTTGCAACCTTTAAATGAGTCCTTATATCAAATTTATTGCTATCTGAATGTTTCAGCAATTTGATTTTCAGTATATAAACCAGAACCTTTTTTATGCATAGAATCATGTAGCTAAACATCCAAATGCATTGCCCACCCATGCATGATGATTAATTTTTTATTGAACAAAGCCTTAAAATATAAAGCATTAGTTGATTATGTGTAACCAAATGATGTTAGATGTCCATGGGCAATTATCATAAAATATTAATGCAATTTTATCTCACGAAAAAGATAAAAATATACAGCCACATACTTTTTGATTCAGTTCCTTCATTTTTTGCACATTAAAAATGTATACCAGAGCGTCCAACTCAATTGCTTCAAATATGAAGTTACTTTATTTTGAGAAACTCTAAGTTTGCTGAGTGCATTTGAGATAGTAGGAGTCACACAAAGTTCCTATGGTTAAGCTTCCTGTAAGCTAAGGCCAACTCATGCTCCTTTCTTTAATAATACATTTAGAACCCTTATTAGAAAATGTGCTACAGTGTAGCACTCAGAGATAAACTATGTAGCAATAGTCCCTTGAAAAGAAGAGAGAAAGAAGTTGCTTAATAAAGTCTAAATCATTCCTTAGGTTAGCTAATAGAAGCACCCGTGGTTATAAAATTAATCAGTCCCTGCTATTACAGCAAATTGGTGGAGATTGTATTGACACATCTTCATCTACATGTCTCCTCAGAGGTGTCCATGCCATTTAGCTATGAAACCCCGGAGGCTTCCTCTGCACAGAATCTTATAACACTTCAATTAAGGGACACCAAGCTGCCAGGCAGACAGCAGCACATTTATTTCTTGATGACTCCTTAAGTTGTGCCACAGGCCTATCATTAAGAGAATATTTTTCACAGCAGGTTGCAAAGATCCTCGTGCCATTAAAAGGAATTGAAAAAGCATCAATTTGTTGTTTCCACCTAACACAGATATTTTTCATTGCTGGAACTGCCATTAAAAACAATCTGTTTTATTGCATTCTGAAAAGATCACATGAAGTACACACAATGATTTATTTTAAGGATGACATTAGGATTAAAACCACTGTGAAAATGTAGTCTTTGAAATAAATATTTAGGAAAACAAAGTTTAAAATATGCTTTTCTTTTTTTAACACCAAATTATTAGTAGACAACTATTGATACCTTGAATGAGTTTGAAAATGCTGTGAAAGAATGGCTTCTTGAAAAGGACAAGGGACATGTCTCTCAAAGCATGTCTCAGAAGAATGAGTGCCATGAAACTGCAAATGGAAATTCTTTGAAAATTATTAAAGTAGAACTGAGCATTCTAGGACCCAATGAATCAAGTGCTTCTTTGGGACAACAGTGCGGGTTTCTTTTGGAGGGAGGAGTTCAATGCCATTAATACATTGTAAAATTGTGGCTTAAGAACCAATTTTCAGGCAGTACTGTGGCAGAAAGCACTCAGCTCTAATCATGTGGTTATACTAAGGCAGCTAGTGACAGTGGTACCTAGCCAACACTGTGGGAGAATTTCCAATTTCTTTTCTTCATTTTGAGACAGAGTTTCCTCTGTAGCCTTGGCTTTCCTGGAGTCTATAGACCAGCCTGGCCTCGAACACACAGTGATCCACCTACCTCTGCCTCACTGAGTGCTGGGATTAAAGGTGTATGCCACCATGCCCAGCTCCAATTTCTTTTGAAGGTTTTCTCACTACCATAGTTAGTCACTATTGGACAAAACAAACAAACAAGCAAAAAAAGAACTATGGTGATTTCTTTCTCTCATTGTTTATGAAACTTTAGAAGCCTTTACAAAGTCTTTAAGAAAAAAAAAATAAAACAATAGTCATTTTCCTGTGTATGGAAGCATACACTGAGACCTACAGCCAAACGTTGGGCAGAGTGCTGGAAGTCTTATGGAAGAAGGGTGAGATAGAAAGACCTGGGGGGAACAGAAGCTCCACAAGGAGACCAACAGAGAAAAAAATTCTGAGCCCAGGGGGCTGCAGAGACTGGTGAATCAACCAAGGACCATGCATGGAGATGACCTAGACACCCTGCACAGATGTAGCCCATGGGCAGTCTCCATGTGGGATCCCTATTAAAGGAGCAGGGCTTGTCTCTGGCATGAACTCCATTGCCTGCTCTTTTATCACTTCTCCCTGATGAGGTGGTCTTATTAGGCCACTAAGAAAGAAGATCCAGACAGTCCTGATGAGACCTGATAGGCTAGGGTCAGATAGTAGGGAAAGAAGACCTCCCCTATCAGTGGACTAAGAGAGGGGCAGAGGCAAGGAATAGGGAAGAAGGTGGGCCCAGGAGGAGATGAGGGAGGGGACTACAGCTGGGATGCAAAATGAATAAATTGTTAATAATAATAATAATAACAACAAATATTTCATAATTCTGGTCAGGGTGAGACAGAATTGTCAGGCTATTTCCTAAACATAGTAGAGACTATTTCATAAAATTGCATTCTATTCTGTCTTTGTGTTTTAAAGTGTTGACAGTCCTCAGGTTGTATCAAATAGATTCCCCTATTGGTCTGAGATTTGCTAGATCCTGGAGGTGATGGGAAGGAGAACATGGAGAGCAGAGTTCTGTGAATCCCGTGGTGTCCCACCGCTGCACTTCAGGCTGAGTCATTCCTCCTTGGGTCGGTGGGCCAGTGGCTAGCAGTGCTCTGCTGAGCTCCCATGCGAAGGCTGTTCACTCTCTTCTAGAAGCAGCCACATTCGGAGACTGGTCCATGCGAAAGGTTGACACTAGCCCTGTTCCCTTACTGCAAGAGGAGAACTCTGAAAGGCCATCTCAGTTCTGGCTAAGCCCCCTCATATGGTGAATGCCACACAGGCCATTTCATCAGACTTCTCTCACAGAACTACAATGTTGACCTATTAAACACAGGTCACACCATACCACACCACAATAAACTTCCTACCTGTAAATGTCCACATCAAGTCCAGTCCCAAAGAACAGGTGGAAGGTTTGATTTCTTATTCCTGAAAGCTTATACATAGGAGTAAAATAGAGAATTATGCTGCTGTGGAAGTACTTGTATAAAAGAGATAGGTAAATCCATGAAAATTCCTTTGTAGGAAATATGTTCACATCATAAATAGAATCCTCCTTGGCTTCCTGAATGTGTCTGTACTACTGTTGGGTGAGAGCCTGGGATTTGAAATGAAACATCTTGAAGGCTGGGAGGAGTATGCAAGGAGATTGGCTTTTGCATAGAACTTCTCACCCTCGTTCCAATTGACATTACAGGCAGACTCAGGAGATGTGACTCAGGGCAGGGAAGCATTGCAACAGGGAGTGGCTTAAATAAGGGTCTGGGATTATTGGATTTGAGAGAGCAGTGATGGATTTAACCAGGGACTCTGATTTCAAGTGTACTGTGCAGCTAAACATGTGATAAAACATATTCGTGGCATGGTTCTATTCTTTGCATAGAGGTTTTCCATCCTCCCCGCTCTCTACCTTATCGTCTTATTAACTCTTTTAGGAATACTGGAACTTTATCAACTTGGCGATTTAAACCTTCTGATCCTCAATTTTTTTCTCATGGGTAAGGAGAGGATAAGAATTTATTTCATAGGATCATTTTCTATCATTTCCATTAATTTGTTCACCCATTAAACAAATATCTTTTGATCCTTCTCTGTCTGTGGACCTTCTACTTTGGTCACCACAGTACTAAAATTTAATGGAGAGTAAAAAAAAAAATTGAAAAGCTGAAACTAATAAAGATGAATTGTGAACCTTTTATATAATAGATCAGGTGAAGGACAGCCATTAAATGAATAATGGTTCAAATAAATGTGATACAAAATGTTTGCTCAGTGTTGGAGAGGAGAAAGACTGTCTCTGTTCTTCACAGGGATATGTGAGAGGACTAGTGTTTCTCAAAGTCCTGAAAAGGATGCTGATCTGAGGAGGAAATAGCAGTGGGCCAAATAAGGATTTGGAGTGGTGAGAAGACCATCATGCAATAAAAGCACACCTGAGGCCGAGGCAGGAGAATTGCAAGTCAAGGCCAATTTGGACAACTTAGTAAGGTCTTGTTTCAAAATACAAAAGGGGAGTGTGGGAGGCTGGAAGATAGCTTGGTGATACAGCCATTATCTATCCCTGGTTCAATCTCTAAGTCCCTAGCACTGTGAGAAAAGAAAGATGGACAGGAGGAGGAAGGAGGTGAAGGAAAGGCATAATGTATTCTTAAAGAAAGAAAGAAAGAAAGAATGGGTATAAATAATGATGATGAAGTGAAGTCAGTGAAAGGAAAGAAGGCTCTAGAACATATTGGTGCACCTGGACATTGAACATCATTATAGATAAGAAACAAAAGAAATCCTCCAACAGATTTTAAGCTGAAAAGGTAAGGGATCTGATATCCTGTCACTCATATTTGATTTGATGAAACTGAATTTCTGGAACAGTAAACAGGGTCATAATTTTGTGGAAATTCATTGACATAAAAATAGCTCATAGGCTATTCATTATGAATATAATATATATGAATAATAAGAATAATAATATAATAATATGGATAATATCATTATTCATTAGCTTATTCATTATCTGCATAGAGCTGGTAAAATTTGGCTCTGGCTCCCTTGGCTTCTTATCTCTTGTGTAGCTTCCTTCTCTTTTTAGTCTTCCTATTTCCATCAATCATAGTAAGTGTTAGAATGTCTTAAGGAAAACATTAAGGGACAAAAGTCAGTATTCATAAGCAAGAGACCATGAAACACAGCCTTTTATGCTCCTATGAAAATTTGTGCTGTCTAGAAAGACAAAAGGAAGTTTCCAAGCTGTTCTGCTGTAATTGCTGGGACAACAGAAAGGAATCTTTGTATTCATGGTGTTGTTGAAGGAAAGGGAGGTGAGGTTAGGAGTCACTTGACAAATGAAATTATATCGAAGGAGAGGTCAAGGGTTGTGGGTAAACCAGAAGAGGTGAATTAGAGGTAGAAATGACAACGACTTATGAGAGGAAGTTTTGAATACCAGGGCATCAGGCCAGGAAGTGAACATACTCAGTTTTGAAGAGGTATAATAGAGTCCTTTCTTGATGGAACAGAAAAACACAGAAAAATAAACATTAGAACTGTGATAATATTGGTGCACTAAATACCTACATATGTATGTATAGCAAACTTCAATTAGCATAGGGTTATTACAGCAAACCAAAAATATTGTAGAAATATTTTTGAAATGTTTCTAAGTAAAAATATTAATAAAGTTACATTTGAGAAGAAAGAAAATGGAATTAAGAAAATTCTTGGATATAGTGTATAAAAGCATCACAACCAGATTTTTCATGAAAGCAGCAAAGAACATTCTCACTCTGGGTTATTATATCTCTGTTTATTAAAATTTATCTCACTACCTTCTGTTTCTTTCAGCTTCACTGAGTTATATTACTTAGCAAATGTGTTAAGTGTGTATTCTGGTCACTTTGAGGTATGTTCCTCAAGCCATAGCCATTCTCTGAGAAACACACAATCCTCTTTTAAGTAAGTCTCTGGTGCTCCTTCTGCAGATGGTTTCTCTCCACATTCCTATCCATAGGGAAATACTGAATGGCTTTCTTTGGCTATGCATTAGTTTCGATTTTCTAGAACTTTCCTATGAATAGAATAATAGCACAAAATCCTGGCTTCTTTCACTCAAAGTAATTATAATTACAGTCTGATTCATAACTTTTTTCACATATCATTACATAGTTTTATGTTTTGTTGAACAGTACTACGTGATATGGGTACATCAGAAATTGTTCCATTCACCTGTTAATAGACACTGGGTCAGTATATCTGTTACCAACAAGGCTTTTATGAGTATCGATGTACATGAATATATGCTTTAATTTCTCTGGTAAACACTTAGGCAGGAAATGACCAGATGGTAAAGCAAGTTTGTATTTATCATTAAATGAATTTCCAAAAATGTTTCCCCAAACGGTACATCTGCCATGTTTGCCATGGTACATTTCACCAGTTGTTTTAGATAGACATTCCTTGTTGTTTCAGACAGAGCAGCCTTGTCAAAGTTAAAACCTACCTGCAATTAGACTTTCCTTGTTACATGGAAGGAAACCAAATTTTGGGGATTTCAACTAAAGTTATGTGTCTGAGAAACAAGTAGAAGAGCTCGAGCCCACGTGTGTGTCTTGTAGAACGCAAGGACCTTTCAGAACATCCAGGGAATGCTCTTCAGAGTGCACGATTGTGCCAGCTTTCTCTCTGAATATAAATGATTCGTGTCCATAGATTTACTGGCTCTTGCTTGAGTTGGATAAATGAATAGAATGGGAAATTATTTTAGTTCAGGAGATGGCTCATTGGCTCTACAAGGTCAAGGCAAAGCTTTCTATGGTTGACTGGAATTCCAACCGTGATCTGTCATTGATTGGTGAAGAGATATACAAGGCCCAGTGATGAACTAACAGTCTCCTTAATTTAAGTGAGTAGCTCTAATTCAGATGAAGTGCTACTTAAATTTGTAACCATATCCCTGATTTCATCAGTTTAATGGTGTTTTTTTTTTTCTTTTGTTGTTGATTTTGTTTCAAGGAACAGATAAAGATTCAAGGACGGGCAGGGGAAAACAGCTGGAGAAGAAAGAGGATAAGGCACCTGGAAGACGATAATGGATGAAAGTGCTCTCTCTTTGTTTCCATTTTTAATAAGACAGACACATTATGTAAAATTTAAGATGTGAGAACTGGACATAGATGTAGGGAAAGCAGCCTCCAAGAGGCACTTGTGGTTTTTGATGCTGCTGCTGGCAACGTCTCCTCTAACTACTGACCAGCTCCTCTAATGATCATTCCCAAATGCTTGCAGTAGCCTAAGAGAGGGCAGAGACAATGCTGAAATTATTGCACCTGCCTTAGCATTTCGGTACTAAAGCTAAAGCAAACCAAACACCGTCATAGAAGAGCTGAAAGGCAATGCAGACCCGGTTGAGGTGTTTGCAGTCACCACCACGAGGCTACAAGACTAAGCCAATTTTTCTTTATTTTTTCTCATTTTTTTCATTGCCAGCAACTGCCATAACTCCCGAACAAGTTCACAAATGAAAATATGACTAACATTTAAGAAAAATAATAATGTAAGACCAGGCCATGCAGTATTTGATAAATAGCTGTAATAAATTATTTCCCATCACTTATTCTAAAGTCAAATTTGATTGTGCATCTTATATTTTTACTTGGCAATGCTCTTACCAATGTTCTCTTCCTCTTCCCCTCTGACATCCCCCATTGCCAATTTGGTAGCGAATTGTAATATCAAAACTTACAGAGTAGGACACTGCATTTAAAAGGAGCCGCTAGAGATGGGCAAACTCCAGTGAGTACTTTCAAATAAAGTCACATTATCCTCTATTTACAGAAGCATAGCGTTAGTATGTAGAGTGAAGATTGCAACCAATGTCCAAAAATAGTCATGTTGGGGCAACTATCTTTTTGAGAAAAACATTGAAGTCATTTGAAATGACAACATGCAACATAATAAATAATCGAATAGTTCATGACTAATGTTCTTGTCGTCTTTCTTGATTTTAGCTGCTGTAAGGGTATTATATTAGTCCTAACACGACACAGCACAATAACCGGTGATGCAGTAGTAATAATTTTTATTAAATATTCATTACTTATAAATAAACCAAGTAGAAGATATGCAGCCTGTCTATTATTTTAAAATGTGAATGGCTAAATATATATTTTGAGGTTTTAGAAGTTTTATTTCTTTTGAAAATTTTTTTGTTTGGTTCATTCTTAATGGTCACATAATTGAACTATTTATACCATTTATACAGGGTAATAATTCAGTACATGCCTAAAAAGTGTTGTGATCAAGATAGGAAAATTAGCAATTCTCTCATCTTAATCATTTATCATATCTTTGTGTTGGGGAGCTTCCAAAGATTTAATGTTTCCTTCAGAGTTGTTTCCAAATCAATATCAAACTACAATAATATTTCAATTTTCCAATCACATATATGAAAAAGTTTGAAAATGTATTTCAAAGTTAATATGAAAAAAGTCAATGTAAACATAAATATATTCAACTAAAGGAGAACGAAGCAGAGGGATTTCCACCCTATAAAATATATATGATAGGACACACAGATTTCAATATGCCATTTTCCCCAAATCCATCTTTATTGTAGTGAGGACCCCATAGAATCGAAAGAAATCTATAGATGCATGTGCAAATAACTTTGTAAATATAATAAAAAAGCTCACACATTAAGATCAATGTATTTTTCCTGTTTTATTCAATTATATTTACACTTCCTTTTGAAACACCACCATTCACTATTACTGTAACTCACCCACTTAGTGTACAGAGGTCCATATATTTCATAAATGCAAAGATAGTTTTTGGCACAGGGGTCTTTTGTGAGACTGATACTCCAACCAAGTACCATTCATGGATGTAACCTAGAACCCATGCTCAGATGTAGCCCATGGCAGCTCAGTGTCCAAGTGGGTTCCCTAGTAATGGGAACAGGGGTTCTCTCTGACATGAACTCAGTGGCTGGTTCTTGGATCACCTCCCCCTGAGAGGGGAGCAGCCTTACCAGGCCACAGAGGAAGACAATGCAGCCAGTCCTGATGAGACCTGATAGACTAGGGTCAGATGGAATGGGAGGAGGGCCTCCCCGTCAGTGAACTTGGGGAGAGGCATGGGAAGAGATGAGGGAGGGGTTGGGATTTAGAGGGGATGAGGGAGGGGGCTATAGAGGGGATATAAAGTGAGTAAACTCTAATTTATAAAAATATAAATACATTTTCAAAAAGTGAAAAAAAGAATTCAAATAAGGTTCATATATTTTAATTGGCAGAAAATCCATTTTTTTCTACCAACCGTATTTATTGATTGAAGAAACCAAGTTGCGTCTCCAATAGCATTTCTCACAGCCTGCAATCTGCTAATTGCATGTTGTATCATTTCTCATCTCTCTCTGCCTTTTGGTTTTCTTATAAACTGCTAATTTAAATGAATGCTGCTAGGACTAAAGCAAGTTTTCTTTATTTCTTTAGCAAGGCTATTTTCTAGACTCTTCCACTTAGAAGCATGTAATGTCCCATTACATCTCTCTTTGATCCACTATTAGCCATGAGTGGAACAGTCTATAGTCACACACAGATTAGAACAGTGATAGTTCTAATAGTGTAATAGTACCTCACCATTAGTGGAATACTACTTCATCCTCTGTTTAATCATCCATAGTGTAGTTTGTCTAGAAGAGGCATCACGAATGCTTCATTGCCTTAGCTAACATAAATATGGTAAGTAGAAAGCTCATCCTCCTGGATATGAAGACTTATTTTGAAAATTAGTAACTAACAGTTTGATATTGATGTAAACACATGTGGACAACGCGATGAAATGAAAGAAGGGTCCTCAAAGTAAATGCCTATTAAACTTAAATTCTAATAGCATATAGTGAAGAGGGTAATTATTAACAATAAAGAGACATCTTCTGTTCCATGATATTTCCATGTTTAATATATTTGACGTATCCTCTTTAAGATTTGGATTTTTAATTTCAATGTTACATTTACAAAATCAGTGTTTTTATATCATTTCCATACTTTCCATTCATTTCATTCCATATTATATCTGTGTAATAGTCCGACGTGCTAAGTGCATTTCCAAGCACTGGTGAGAAAACAGATATCAGAGAGGACAGTTCTACTATGTCCTCTCAACTATGGAAAGCATCAATTATGGAGAGCATCTGCTAGTGAATACAGTATATGAAGCTATCCGTACATAGGGACACCCCAGAGATGTCCATGCTACCAGACTATAAAACTAAATGGGTGCTGATTATTATTGGAACAAATTTTCAAAAGTGGAATTTTGCCTTATGGCAAAAAAAAAAAAAAAAAAAAAAAAAAAAAAGATCTGGCCTTAATTTCCACAACTGTCTGAAGTTCCAGTCTTAGGGAGTCCAATGCCATCTTCTGTCCTCTGTGGACACCAGGCACATATGTGGCACATAGATACACTTGTTGGCAAAACACAAATACATGTAAAAATAAAATAAAATAAAACTTAGAAGCTACTTGCTAAGACTGATTTGGACAAACCCATGTGTGATGCCTAAAATATTTCTCCTTAATGAAAACGTGGTCCTCAAACTAAATATCTTACTTGCTTTAAAAACAAGATCCTTTGTGATTGACACTGTTCTCTAAATATTCAGGTGTTTTTTTTTTTTTTTTTTAACTGAGTGCCCGCGGTGTGCCAAACATTGTTATAGGCCATGAAAATATTAAATTTTCATGGCACTCATAAGAGCAATAGAAAGTATACAAATGCATAAAGAGTAATGTGCCTGGTTCTTCTGAGATTATATCTTTGAAAGGATCTGTTGTAGAGTGGTGGAGAGGTGCTATTTTAGGAAGACTGTCAAAGGAAGACCTTTGGGCATGAACAAAGCTTGAGTAGAGACGTGAGGGGAGGGAAGACTCAATGCATAGCAAAAGAGAATTCTCTGTATTTGTTATTAATATATTCAACATAGGTCAACACTTTGTCAGTTTAAACACTAAAATAAAGGGCAACATGCAAGTACTGAAAAAAAAACAAACAGAAGTTTTAAAAATTCACCCTCTGCTAAGAGCATTTTTTTTCTACAGAAGAAAAATAAAAGCTAGATATAGACTTTACTAATTCTGCACAGTCTTCACCACTTCTGCTTTGTCAATTCTTTAAGCCTTGAGTCAGAGCAAAGTTGAGATTCCTTACAGATATACTCAATTTTCAGTCCTATATTATCCTTTTCTTTTTCGAGAGTACATTTTGCTTAGTGTTGGAGTTACCCTTAAAAACAAACAAACAAACAAACAAAAAAACCCAACTAGAGTCTTTATTCTGTATGCAGAACATTGTAACTGTTTTTATGAACATCTTTCCCATGAAATCTCTTTCTTTTCTATACAAAATCATAATGAATATTAGGTCTAGATGAGTATTAGCAGAAAGCACGTGGATTCTATTTTAAACACCTTTTAAAAAGCTAGAGTAAATGTATTTGAACATTTATGAGAACATGTAAGTTATAATGAGTGATTTATGGACTGGCTTCTATACTTTTCCAGGCGTCCCAAACTCTTTCTCTAACCACTCTGCCTGCCTGTGTTCTAGCATCGTAACTGCTACAGGAGCTCGCTGCATGTTCCCTGCAATAGTACCTACACACACGTTATTCTGAGTCACTCCGTGTTTCTGAGCTTCTAAAGGGCACTACTTGCACTAAAACTGAGCGTCTCCTATCCAACCAAGTATTTTTTGGTAGGTCATGTGGGCACATCAGACAGAGGTCTAATATCCAAAATAAACAAAGAACCTAAAAAAAATTAACATCAAAATTTCAAGTCATCCAATTTAAAAATGGGGTACAGAGCTAAACAGAGAATTCACAACAGAGGAATATCAAATGGCTGAGAGGCACTTAAAGAAATGTTCAATGTCTTAGTCATCAGAGAAATGAAAATAAAAAAGACTCTAATATTCCATCTTACACCAGATCAAAAACTGAGTGACAACACATGCTGGCAAAGATGTGGAGAAAGGGGAACACTTCTTCATTGCTGGTAGGAGTGAAACTTGTACAACCTCTCTGGAATTCAATTTGGTGCTTTCTCAGAAAACTGGGAACAGGGCTTCCTCAAGATCTAGCTATACCACTTCTAGGCATATATCCAAAATATGCTCAACCCTACTTCAAGGACATTTGCTCAACTATGTTCATAGCAGCTTTATCCATAATAGCCAGAACCTGGAAACAACCTAGCTGTCTCTCAACCGAAGAATGGATACAGAAATTGTAGTACATTTACACAATAGAATATTAGTCAACTATTAAAAACAAAGAAATCATGAAATCTGCAGACATATGGATGGAACTAGAAAATATCATCCTGAGTGAGGTAATTCAGACCCAGAAATATGCACATGGTATATACACACTTATAAGTGGATATTGGACCTATCATGCTTAGATAATCATTCTACAATCCACAGACCCAAAGAAGCTAAGTGAAAAAGAGGGTCCAAGGGAGGGTGCCAGAATGTCATTCAGAAGGGGAAATAGAATAGACTGTATGAAAAGAAGAAACTGGGCAGCCAATGGAATAGGGAGGGAAACAAATGTGGGGATCATATGTGGGGAGAACTGGGGTGGGAGGTGAGAGGGCTGGGAACAAGGAGAGAAACTGAGCGGGGACATCTTTTTGTCAAGCTGGAGGCCTTCTTCGAGGTAGGATCCTGGGAGGATATGGGCATGATTGTAGCTGAGACTCCTAATGGGGTCCTGGGGGGTGAAGCGGTGGGGGACTGGGGGTGGGCAACATGAAAACTGAAGTGACCACCTTCTAGCCAGGCAACACTAAGTAGAAGGCAGGGAACAACAATCTACAACCAAAACCTTTGATCAAAAAATTACCCTGCCAACAAGAAGTACAGGGATAAAGAGAGAACAAAGATTGAGGGATTGTCCAACCAATAATTGGCCCAACCTGAGACCCCATGGTAGATAGCCAGCCCCTGACACTATTAATGATGCTCTGCTATGCTTGCAGACTGGAGCCTAACAGTACTGTCCTCTGGGAGGCTTCAGCCAGCAGCTGAATGAACAGATGCTGGGACTTGAAGCCAAGCATGGGGCAGAGCTCAGGGAATCCTGTGGAAGTGTTAAGGAAAAGATGGAAGGATCAGGAGAGGACAGGAACCTCACAAAAAGACCAGCAGAGACAACTAACCTAGTCCAGTGGGGTCTTCCAGAGGCTGAGACGAACATACATGGTCTGGACCTGGGTCCCCGCACATATGTGGCTTATGGGCAGCTTGGTCTTCATATGGCATGCCTGGCAAGTGGAGGCTTGAGTACCCAGGGGAGAGGGGGTTTGTAATGTGGACTCTATTGCCTGCTTTTGGATCACTTCTCCTTGGCAGCACTGTCTTCCTGGCCTCAGGGGATGAAGATATGCTCAGTCCTGATGTGACTTGATGTGCTGGGGAGGGTTGATATGGGGGTAGGGAGGCTTTCCTTTTCTGGGGGAATGGGAGAAAAGAAAGGGAAAAGGAAAGGAGGGGAAGGGAAGGAAACTAGACGAAGAGAAGGGGGGCACCTATGGGATGTAGAGTAAATAAAATGAAATAAAAAAGAAAGGGCAACAAAGTTCTGATTTATAAAAATATGTCAAATATGCTAAAGAAAAGGTATAGAATGAATATTTAAGACATTTTGATTGCAACCTGTACAAAAATCATGAGGCTATTTGCCATTTTCCATCTGGATATTTATTCACTTTTTAGTTTATTAAGCCATCCTCTAACCAATAAGGACTTGTTAAGCATCTGATGTTATGATGAGCTCTTATCAAAGACATTTTCAAAGCATAAGCATTGGTAGATAATGTAGATCCCTAAGCTGCTGTGGTATAATTTGATGAGTACACTGTTAATTGTGTAGGCTCTTGGTTTAAGAAATTGGTGAGGAAGTGCTAAAACTTATTCTAAATTGAGCAAGGGAGAGCATCAGCAAAAGCATCCTGAAATCATTTTCCTTTGGCTTTCTGTACTTCTAGTGTTGCTAAATTAGGTCTCTTATCCCCGAATAGTAATTGTCCATGAGCACCACATAGATGATCATGCCTTTTCTTTAATTCTGTCATTAATTATAGCAAAACAATTGGAGTCATCACCTCCTCTGACCATTCCCAGAAATGCTCACCTCCTCCCCTCTATTAACCAGTGGTTTTTCCAGGAATAAGCAATGACATAATCTCTACTGCATAACAATAGTGTCAAACAAAGCGTTAGGCCATTCCTGGAACTACAGAATTCAGAGGGCAAAGATTTCACTTTACATGTGCTTGAAAAGCCTCAAATTATCTTTCAAAGCAGAGACATAGTCTCTGTAGAGGATGCTCTGACTTCCACAGAGAAGAAGTAGTCAACTGGTTTATAAGATGCTGCTGATTTCTGCAGCAATTTCCTTCAAAGGAGTAGATGAGCATCAATAAAAGCTCATTCATGCTGAACTTTTGGTAATCGACTCACAAGCAACTTTAATGTAATTTGTTTTTACATAAGGCAGGGTCATAAAACGCATCATTTTTCTTAGCAAGTTCATACTTGGAAGATTTATCATTAAGAGCTTTTATCCAAGGCCAGACACTTAAAAATAAAAATCTGAGCATTTCTTTCTCACTCTAGCAGAATCTTCCTGGTAAAGAACTGAAGTGCTTCAAACACCCTAGTAAATTGTATTTTCTCATTTGGAACATTGTAATAGATTTCTCTACAGAGTGATTTATCATACAACAATTAGGAACCCACGGGAATTAGATGACCATTTTAAATTTTATCAGCTTGTTTCAATAAACTGTTAATGTGACCCTAATGTTTGGGAAGCACTTTGATATAATCAGATTTTGGTTGTTCAATCTACTGACATTAATGGCTACCTCATTAATCATGGCATTCTCCCTGAGACCTTGGAAGCTGAGCTAAGTTCAGTGGACCAATTCTTAAAATAATAAAAACAGGCAATTTTCGTCAGGGAAATATTCTTACTTTAACTACAAAATGTATTTTGTTATTCAGTAGGCACTGGCAGGGGTAACTTAAACCCCGATAAAATTCACACAACAGTTAAGAAGTGCTTAGAAACAATTCCCAAATTAGTCAGTTAAGTCAATATCTGCTTTAATAATTATCTAATTGTGATTTTTATTATTTTAAAGTATAGATCTATGTGACAAGATTTAAAATCAGCCAGATGATGAATACATAATAAATGTCTGTCTCCCAAGCAATGGTAGGATCTGATAGTTTGTGCAAATCCTGCAGAGACAAAATGTGCCCCTTGAAGGAAGCAGAGTTACTGTGATTTATAAGTTTATGTAAAATCATGTGTAAATGTAGAGGTTGGTTTTTTTTTTCTTCTGGTTTGTTTTTTCATTTTGATGACAGATATCATCTGAATCTTTTAAATGTCAACAGAACTGAGAGAAACAGTAAATACTGTTTTTTATAGAAATTTCACTGAATTGCTGGCAAAGAATGACTGTGAAATATATGTCATGGTGGTTTATAAAGTTATGGTTTTATTTTATTAATGTTGCTTGTTAAATTTAATAGAATAGGTACCTAATGGAAGAAGTTTATTAAGCCTAGGGTGGTTAGCTGGAAAAAAAAAATCAAAAGTCCTCAAATCAGCCTGAGATGTTCTTTGCTTTAAAAAGATTATTTCCAGCGGCAAGGATATCTCATCATTCAATGTGTGGCTTGTTTTGGGGATATATATCATTTTCAAAGATTAAACTATAGTAAGCATAACCATAACATGGAGTGTAAAATACACAAACATAGGAATAAGACTTCCTTCTCCAAAAGAATATTTAAAAAATGTAACATGCCTTAATCACCAGTCAGATGTTTGGTTTACTCTTTAGTTATAATATATTATCTGAGTACGCATTCTAAGCAGAGAATGTTAATAGAACTCTGAGTCCGTTGCAAATATTCCATTGCAAAGAACTTCTGTTGACATGGAATTCATTGCATATAATGGTACAGATTCATCCATCCATTCATTAATACTTGTTGATTAGTTTCTGCTTATGAATGTTGTATAGTCTATAAGTTGTATTATAAAAAGAACTTGATAAGCTAATTTAATTAATAAACCTTATGGTTGGAAATAAATTGTGTGTATTTCACTTCATGTTTGGTATTCTAGGACTGTTTTTTAAATTAAATGTGTTCATAGGCTAACAAATCGTACAGAATTATGAAAATATAGGCAATTATAGTCTTCAATTGAAGACTCTGTTGTTTTAAGATAAATTATTTGTAGAGAAATATGTTTAGATGAAAGCAGAAATGAAGTTTAGTTGTTTTACAAACTGATAAAGAAGCATGGCTGCATTCGTTATGTGTCAGGTTACAACTGTTCACTGCTCTCTAAAAATGCTCTTCTTCCTATTTGAAAAATACGGAGATCATGGGAAAACACTGGGTAGGTCTCCTGCGGGAGGAACACAATTGACTGACAGGCCCAGCGTTGTCCCTGACAATATATAGTCACTGCTTGTCCAGGGCCACACTTTCCCCAAGTGGCTTCTAGTGAAGGTATAGTCAGGAATTACGGGAGTCCGGACTCCTCTGAAGGACAACTGGGCTGCAGGCCTCCACTGAATCCTCCAGAACTCCCTTAGGTTAAAGCTACAGGATAACACAATACTCTTTCTGCCCGAGCACCTTCCTCCCTCTTCTCCTCCCCAAGTTTCCTTCCAGCAAATTTCAGCTGTGGACTATACATCTTAGAGGACCACAACACACAAAACTTTGTTCACTGATCCTCACAAACTCATATGTGTGTGTGTGTCTGTGCTATACATACATATATTATGCATATACATTTACCAATATATATGTAGCACTATATATTAGTAAATATAATTTACTAATGTGTATATATATACATATATACTAACATACATATATATATATATATTAGTAAATAGTCCCCTATTTAAAAGATAATTCATTGTTCTCCGAATGATGCAATTCTAATTATGAATTTCTCTGCAAAAAGGTAGAGTAAGCACCTTCAATTTCTTCCTTGTTTGGGTTCTGCAAGCATGAGCTATTTTCAGGGGATGCACCTTACAACTATGATCAACCAGGGCTGACATTTATTACAATGCTTTAATTATGTGGTTTGGCTTCAAGTTAGATTGGTGACATGTAGGTATGCTGTACAACTATGTGCAATACTCAGCTGATAGCTTGGGATTCTACTTTAGATTATATAATGTAAGCAGTACAGATGAAGGCTTGTCATCACAGACCTTTACCTTCTATTCTGCTAATTGCTTTTAGATCACTCTCTCTGATTATTCCTTTTCTTTAATTAGTCCAGTGATTTTCAAATCTTTGATCATGCATTCTCCCATGCATAACATAATATCTACAAACAAAAAATAATATTTAAGGATATAGATATTCAACCTTTCAACCTCTCTTTCCTACTGTGGCTCCCAGAATTCAAACTTAAAGTTCGAAAGCTGCCATTCAGATTGTTTCGTTCTTTTGGATCTTTTAGACTTATTCCCCCACATGCTGTAAGAAGGCTTTTATGGACCTTAGTCCATATGGTGTCTTGTTTCAACTGTGACAGAACCTTCTATGAATGACAGTAGAAATTACATATCTGAAGCTGCCACCAAAGTTCTAGGGAGACAATTGTCTTTGTTTAGCAAAATCCTTCGGTAAGTCTTTTATAGAGTAGCATCTGAGGCTCTCAAGTCATGGGATTTGACATTACTTCTGAAAGTGACAAGTAACCTGCTCTGCCAAAGAAATGTATAAAAACCAGAGAGTTTGACAAGTATGAAGGAGAAAGATTGGGAGAAAGAAGAGACAGACAAGAGTCAAGAAACAGTGAGGGGTAGAAGCCTGAATTATTTTTGTAGAAGCCAAAATCCATGATATTTACCAGCATAATTTCAGCCACTTGGTATAATCACACAGGGCTCCCGTTTCAGAGCATCGTGTGTATGCTACAGATATATACATACATACATTCTTATCAACTTTTTGGTCCCCTCTTATCAGATATGTTCTTACTTTATCAATGAAGTAAACAATATTATAGAACCCATTTCAATATTCATAACTTAAAACACTTATTAATTGACATGGTTCTAGTTAATAGATGCTAGTAGGTAGGAGAATGTCTGTAGGTGAAGGGAGGAGTCATTCCAGCTTCAGGAATTATATTATCTGCTTTGTGCTTGTGCAAAAATTTGAATATATATGCATATATATGTTTCAGAAGGAAATACGTTCTGAAAAGCCCAACTCTCTGAATAAGGCCACTGCTGAAGAAGTCAGGAATGTTGGCTTTTCTGCTTCTCTGTGACTTATAATAGACTCAGTGTGGGCGGATAACCTACAAGAACTGTACACCTTACCGTGTGTTATTGATCACTCCGGGCACCTCTCATAGCTACTCACAGCACTTGGAACAGTGTTTTGAATTTCAAATGTCTTCTTCTGTGCTTGATGTGCCTAATTATGTCAGCACCAGCTGGAAGAAGATATTGACAAGACAGAACAACACGGCTATGTTGCCTACATAATTCAAATTCAGTGGCAGGCTTCCACCTCCATCTCCCCCTTCCACCTCCATCAGCATGAAGTCGAGCAAACATAGTTCTTCATATTAAATGCGCACACACAAAAGAAGGGCACACAGGCAAGCCTTGATATGTTTTCCATGCCTCAGTATCAAAAGTATCATACAAAGTTAAAGTCTGTAATAGCCATAGGAAGTGCATGTTATAGGAGATTTCAAATGATGTTTTAATGACTTATTAACTTTGACTTCTGATGACAAATTTTGATTGCTTTCTTCCTCCTTCCTGTAATGAAACTTATTTGTCCTATCTGCTGTTGTCATTTTTGGAGCATAAAGGCCTTCTAAGTCCAACAGTGGCTTAAAAAGTTGGGTTTATTTTGGAAGCATCCAGTTGTTATCTTCGAATATCCGTTTTAGTCCTTAAAACCATGGTCGTATATACCTTGTGTATGTTTTTCCTGTGTGGCTTAACACGTATTTGTAGGCTGTCCATTAGTCTCCTGATCCTGGGGATGCAAGACACAGGAGACACAAATTGATTCCTATAGAACACCCAAGCTACTGAAGGACACTGACAAGCACATCAATAGGTTGAGAGCTATGACAACGAAAAGAGAGGCAGCAATTCATGTAATGCAGTGGAATCTCCTGGGAGAGCAATCTATTCTAATACTTGGTGTTCAGGTTTTTTCTTTTAATTTTTTTATTTGAAAATAAAATTTTATGAACATACACAGAGACACATACATGTAACATCATATCTATATGTCAAACCAAAGCATCACTACATAGTCCATATATTTTATAGATCTATATTTATCTACAGTATATATCTATATAGTATATAAATTATATAATTAGAGTAACTAATAAAAAATTAAAGGGAATGAGTGAAATCTCCAGTTGAAACTGTTGGAAACAATTTGTCTGTGATCTATATTTAAGAGCTGATGCGAGCCTCTTTTGGGTATATGCCAACCAGTGGTATAGCTGGATCTTGAGGAAGCAATATTCCTAGTTGTCTGAGGAAGTGCCAGATTGATTTACAGAGTGGTTGTACAAGTTTGCATTCCCACCAGCAGTGGAGAAGGGTTCCCCTTTCTCCACAACCACTCCAGCATGTGTTGTCACTTGAGTTTTTGATCTTAGCCATTCTGATGGGTGTAAGGTGAAATCTTGGGGTTGTTTTGATTTGCATTTCCCTTATGACTAAGGACGTTGAGCATTTCTTTTAGTGTTTCTCTGCCATTCGATATTCCTTTATTGAGAATTCTCAGTTTAGCTCTGTACTACATTTTTTAATTGAATTACTTGATTTGTTGCTGTTTAACTTCTTGAGTTCTTTATATATATTGGAAATTAGTCCTCTGTCAGATAGAGGGTTGGTGAAGATCCTTTCCCAATCTATAGGCAGTCATTTTGTTCTGTGTCTTTTGCTTTACAGAAGCTTTTCAGATTCACAAGGTCCCATTTATACCACTCCTAGGCATATACCCAAAAGAGGCTCAAGTACAATAAGGATATTTGCTCAACCATGTTTGTAGTAGCTTTATTTATAATAGCCAGAAGCTGGAAACAGCCCAGATGCCCCTCAGTGGAGGAATGGATACAGAAATTGTGGTACATCTACACAATGAAATGTTACTCAGCAATAAAAAACAAGGGAATCATGAAATTTGCAGGTATATGGTGGGATCTGGAAAAGATCATCCTGAGTGAGCTATCACAGAAGCAGAAAGACGCACATGTTATATACTCATTCATATAGACATATAATATAGGATAAACTTACTAAAATCTGTACACCTAAAGAAACTAATCAGGAGGGAGGACTCTTGCTAAAGTGCTCAATCCCTATCCAGAAAGGCAAAGAGGATGGACATCAGAAGAAGGAGAAAAGAGGGAACAAGTCAGGAGCCTGACACAGAGGGCCTCTGAAAGGCTCTGCCCTGCAGACTATCAATGCAGATGCTGAGATTTATGGCCAACCGTTTGGCAGAGTGTAGGGAACCTTATGAAAGAAGTGGGAAACAGTAAGATCTGGAGAGGACAGGAACTCCACAAGGAGAGCAACAGAACCAAAAACTCTGAGCACAGGGGTCTTTTTTGAGACTCATACTCCAACCAAGGACCATGCATGGAGATAAACTAGAACCCCTGCACAGATGTAGCCCATGCCAGTTTAGTGTCCAAGTGGGTTCCATTGCAATAGGAACAGAGACTGTCTCTGACATGAACTGATTGGCCTGCTCTTTAATTACCTCCCCCTGAGGGGGAAGCAGCATTACCAGGCCACAGAAGAAGACAATGCAGCCACTCCTGATGAGACCTAATTGACTAGGATCAGAGGAAGGAAAAGAAGTCCTCCCTTATCAGTGGACTTGGGGAGGGGCATGCGTGCAGAGGGGGTGGATGGGAGGGATTGGGACAGGAGGAGGGAGGGAACCATAGGGGGGGATACAAAGTGAATAAAGTGTAATTAATAAAGAATTAAAAAAAAACTTTAAAAAAAGCTCAGGCGATAAGTCTCTTTTCTTATCTATAAATCTATGTCAAACCTCATTGAGTTCTTTTTAAGAGATCCTATAGCCTTAGATTTCTATATGTAAAAAAAAAAATCAAAATTTGAGTATGCTTTTAAGATAGGTCTATTATAATGAGAACAGTATGAATCAGAATAAAATGACCAATGGTTTACACCCCCACGCAAATCCTTAAAATACACACTGTTTCTAAAGATAGAATGAACTGAGATGTGCTCAGTTTTGTTCAAAGATTATATGCAGGAAACAACAAAAAACAGGTCTCACGTAGAATATGAAGGATTTCCTAGTACTACCGCACTAGTATTGTTTTTCATCACTGAACCTACAGGAATACAATACTTACATGTGGTACACATTATAAGCCTCAAACGTAAACAGTTCTGTGTTATTTTTTGATCAAAGATTCATCAAAGTCATTGGAGAAATGAACTATTTCCAATAAGAAGAGGGATGAATGAGTTGCCGAGCCCCGTGGTTACTGAAATGCAGACCTCGCCTGTTCACGTACTGCCTGGTGACGTCACTGCTTCTCAGCTGCCATTGGACCATCTCTTCTGAGACGCCATGTCTGCCTGGCTGGCTTTATACGTTTTCGCTTCTGTTCCCAGGCAGGACTGACAGAGCAGACCTTGATTAGTTCATGATTTCATTGTTGCTAGAGGCAAGACTTTCCTATCATGCTTCCCCGGAAGCCCCCAGTTCCCCTCAAGTGAAGTGCCCCCCCACCTTTGATTAAATTCCAGGCCTAAAAATAGCAGGGTCTGTATAGAATGTGACTATCCATGACGGAAATGCAGCTGTTCGGCATCCTTTTTGCAGGAGACTTGTCGAATTACTAATGTTTGCTTCTACTACTTGTCCAGTGTCTGACAAGATACTTGTCATTTTCTGAACCAGTTCTTTGTTCCGGAAAAAAAGGTAGATTGTTCTCAAAATAACTTTATTTTTCTAAGCAGCAGGTGAGCAAATTTGAAATTGAAAGCAAATCTTCTGTACCAACTCAAATAAAAAATACTAAATACACACCAATATATCATATTATTTATGAAAAACAGGGCTTAAGGCACTAGGGATTTTCATCGTGAGGCATTGTCAATGTATAATGAAACAATAATTGTTTCAGAGAAACAAGTGATTGTTTCTTTGACTTAAGGAAATGAAGTTTAAAGGTGTGTGCTCAAATCAATTGGTTAGTTTTCCTTTTGTTAATTGTTACCAATGGGTTTGACATTAACATACTCACCGCTTTGACTGGACAAGTCATAAATATAGAACATCATGGCTTATTATTAATAATTTAAAATAAAATAACCCATTTGCTTACACTTGCCTAATTACCATGTGCGAGATAGTCTCCTAAGTTAGCTAATGTATTTACTTAGTGAGGCTGTGGGACACAAAGCTAGGGCCTCCAGCATGCTAGGAAAGTGTTCTACCAGTGAGCCACACCATCACCATCACATTAACTTACCCAGTGTCCTAAACAAATAAGTAGCGTCTATTAATTGGCTTCTTTCATACATGAAGAAACTATGCTGTAGAAAGGTTAAAATACTCAGATCTCTCTATATTTATCAAGTGCTGAGGCCAGGCTGCTAAATTCAGAGCCTCTCTGCATCACAAGGTCTGCATCTAAGAAAGCAATGCTTACAGCGACAGGTCACTGTGACTTTGAGGGGCCTTTTACTTATCTGTGTGATCTTACTAAGGAGTAAATTTTTCTTTTTAGCTCTTCACTATCTCAATGATAGTGCTCAGTGATAGTTCAGCAAGTAGGAAAGAAGCTAATTAAAAGCAGAAAACACTTAGAGAAGTTAATACTGAGGACTGATTTAGAGAAAGATTGGGTTGTTCTGTCAGTGTGATTCTTAACTTTGTTATTTCTGAGTAGCCATTGTCTTTGTTTTTAGAAACATCTTCTCTTATGCAAAGCAACATACTGTCCCTTCTGGTCTTAGTACTGTTGAACTCTGTGTTCCACAAATTATTAAAAACAGTTGACATTGTGTTATGTGTGTGTTTTTTTTTTAAATAATACACACTATGGAATAATCAATTCTATCTTTGTAACTTCACATATTTACTTTTTGTAGGAGGAGCTTAAATTCCTCACAGTTTTGAAATTTATTATTATTATCATTATGCAGTTTATGCATGTATGTGTCCCACCCATTTTCAGGGGTGCCAGAAGGTCTGACCTCCAGTTTTATTTTTGCATGGTAAGTGCTTTGTCCACTGCGCTAGCTCTACAATCCTGAGATAGATACTATTGACTCTGTTATGCTCTGCGGTAGATTTCAAAACCTTAGTCCTGCCCAGATAAACGATTGTGCTTTCTGGACATTTCTTCATTTCTTACCCCTCCATCCCACTGCCAGTACCCTGGTAGACAGATGATAGATAGATAGATAGATAGATAGATAGATAGATAGATAGATAGATAGATGATAGCATCATCATTTTGTCCTCTTATAGCAAAAAGTCCTTCAAAGTCATCCATGTTGGTAGAAGTGATAGTTTCTTGTTAAAATGCTGAATAGTATTACAGTGTATATGTAAACCGCACTTGCTGTACTCATAAGAAGTCAGATCTTGGTGTAATGATATATGTTTGACTACATACTGTGTGTCAGCCGCTCTTCTTGGCGCTGGGAAATCTACTCGTGAGCAAGACAAACCCAGTCTTTGTTCTTGGCAAGGCTGCATTCTTTGGAAAGTCTTTTCAACCTTTTAGAGGAGAAATAATGACTCCCCACCCCTGCCGTTTCCTCCTGATGGAAGTGAGTTCCATTAGCACAGCAAGGCAGTGCATCTAGCCGCTTCCCCTTCTTTTGAGAGGAAATAGTTCTTATTGGGTGATTTGAGGAGAAGCAGCTCTGATATTCAGTCCCGCTTCCTCCTAGTGTTCAGAATGCTATGCTCTGGGAATGCAGGCATTGCTCCCCAACAACACAGTACTGTGTGAGCAGAAAGCAACTCTGCCCCCTGCACATCTGGCCTGGGTGAGCCCAGGGCTGTGGGAACCTTTCAATAGATAGAAGCCTGTTTTGCTGTACTCCCGCCATACCCTTCAGCTGAGATCTGATCAGACTCCTGGCCAGACTTTGATATCCTGCCCTGTATGTTTAATTTGTTTGCTTGTTAAACTGAAGTCTGGAGTCCCCATTGCATCTTGTCATACACCTCAAATCCTGTTTCTGTTCCATTCTCACAAAAGAAAGTTTCCTGGTCTGTGGATTTTTCACATTTTTGATTAACCATAAAACAGCATTCTATAATGTATTATTTAAATTTTATACAAATGTACCACATTTTATTTTTCTGCAGCCTATCGTCCACTGAATTTTTTATTAAATCGTGTCTACACTAGTTTGTAAAAAGCAAGTTTGTCTTATTATTATTATTATTTACAATTTATTCATTTGTATCCCAGTGGTAGGCCCTTCCCTCAACTCCTCCTGGCCCTACTCTCCCTCCCTTTTCCTCCCCTATCCTTCTCCTCTAGCCCACTGATAGAGGAAGTCCTCCTCCACTGTCTGATCCTAGCCTATCAGGTTCCATCAGGACTGCCTTGATGGTCTTTCTCTGTAGGGTGACTAGGTTGCCCCACCAGAGAGAAGTGATCAAGGAACAGGCAACCAAGTTCATGTCAGAGACTGTCTCTTCTCCTCTTACTAGGGAACCCACATGGAGACTGATCTGTCTACATATGAGCTGGGGGTCTAGGTCCTCTCTATGTATGCTTTTTGGTGCAAGTTTATTCTTAATTACTGCATAATAGCCATAGAAATATGTGGTAAAGCCTTTACCATTCCCCTTGTGGTGAAATTTTTGCCAGCCTTAATCTTTTTTTGCTTGGCCACTTACTCTCCTGGTATCCCCATGCCCAGTTCTGGGCTATTACACCGTTTGCTTCCTCCAGACACACTCCCTCTAGTAACCTTATCTATGCTCTACCCGTACTTCCTGCGCCCATAGCCAGGCCGCTTCCAGTATTTAAGCTTCAGCCTAGACATTCTTTCTTTGTGCCTTCTTCTCTGGTCATCATTATGGTGTGCCTTTCTCACTTGCTTAAGAAGATTTACAGTCCCAAAATAAGAGCAAAAGATGAAAGCACTTGACCTGAGTCCTATACAGAAGTAAAATGCCTGAGGCATCTAACTGGTAAAGCCTTTGCACTGGATTTTAACATAATTAAAATTCAAAGCAGACATTTGGTTGGTAGATCAGTTTTGTGTATCTAATATTCCCTTTCCTATATGTTACTGTGAATAATGTCTGATTAGAATGGTAAGTGGATACTATTTTCTTTCATTTATCTTATTCCTTATAAAATCAATACCAGAGGGCATGCATCTCTATTTTGAATTAGCATTCTTTTTAAATTCAGAAGCATTGTTTTGCAAAATGTACTTTGTTTATTGTAATAACTACTCCAGCTTAAAATATTTATAAGGAACTTTTTTCTGCTATATTTCATAATTTCACTAGTAGAGTCTGTACTGTGTCTCTTGCCTAGTAAATCTTTGCTCACAAGTAGTTAAGATCATCAGTTATCTGTGAGGATTTTCAAAATTAGCAGAAGAATGTATAAACAGAAGCACACATCACACATGCTAAGTTCAATCCCAAAAAATACAAGTGTCTATTATAGCTCCAATTTTTTTTTTTTTTTTTTTTTGCTTTATGTATTATTTTACATTGAGAAAAGGGTGAGGGAATGTTGTTCCTAATACACAAGGTGCTTTTTGCGTAACAGTCACTAGGGTTACTGGGACTAAGATGCAAAAATGTGTCCTGCTTTGTGAAGTGTATGGGCCACATAATGTTTCCAGTAGGGACACTCTGAAACCTTCATAAAACATTCATATCACTTGGATAGGAAAAGAAAAAGTGAAGAAAAACCTTCTTTAATAAAACATTTGCCCCTATTACACTCTACTGCTTTAGAATTTTATTTATTCAAGCATCACATGCAGTCAATTTGAATGATATGTCCATTTTATACAGAATAAATGCATTCCAGTATTCTCATTTTGTAAAGAAAGACCTTCCCACACAATAAAGGTGAGCGCTTTGGTGGAAGCTTGCCTGAACCTCCTCTATTCTGAATGCATTTGTATGCTCTTCCTAGTTTAGACTTAAGTTACCTTTTAAAGTTAATATGTTGAAGAAGCAGAAGAGTATGTTTATGTAGCTTTCTAAATCAGGGGCTTTTACTATTAAAAATATGGAGTAAAGAAAATGATGACTTCTTAAAATAGATTCTTGCTGCAATGCCACAAACAAAACTAACCTGATAATATTTACTTTTATTATACTAACACAAAATTTGATTAGAATTGAAAGACACATTAGAATTATAAAGGAGTTTTAATATGTTAAGAATGTTTTGAAAGTCTCTAAATTAAATATAATGTTTTAAGTCATAAAAGGATAAACATACCTATGTGCATATGTATGCCTATTCTCACAAATTCCAACAAAATGTTATTTCTGACCAGTTTTTATAAAAGAATGCTGACATTCTGATAGTCTTAAAAGGTACAGCAGTATGCAATTAATGCTTACATATCTGGAGTAAAATATGCCACACTTTAAAAGGAAACGTTAAGATGTTGAACATCTATGTTCTCTACAAGTAAATAACACATTATATGGCTACATTATGACCAGATTATATCTATTAGTTACTGCTGTGCACCATGTAAATCTCCAGATTCCCCTGGGAAATGAGAAAATCATTTCAGACTTCAATAACTAACAATCAGTTATTGCTCTGGGCAATAATAAAGCTGAATGCAATTACCTAAAGTGAAGTTAGCAGTGTAACAAATGAAATACAGAGGGTTTTTTCCCTCTCTCTCTCTTAAAATAAATGTAGCATCTCCACATCCCGTGTTACTGTGTATTGTAATAGAGTCTCTCTAACAGCTCATTGTCTGAATAGCCTATTTGAGGTTTGAAATATATGTGATTACAATTTATAAAGTTACTTTTAATAGTATCGTTGACTTGGTTAGTATTCAGAATCATCAACAATAACAGAGTAACTACAGTAAATAAAATATAATAATACCCACAACCTATAATATCATGCATTTACTTAATGGAGTTGTGTTTTTAAAAATATTAATCTCTTAATGAATATGATAATATTTTTGCTAGTGTTTATTCATATAGCAGAAATGCCAGCAATCATACACACAAAATCACTCTTTTGAGTTAGTCTAGGCTTACATACATTACTTTTTTATTTATTTTTTTATTGTTAAAGTATTTGCTGAAATGAATAGTGAAGAGAAGGAAGTAGTGGAAGAAGGGAGAACTTACAAGCTTTACTCTTAGAGTTCTTTTTTTGTGACATTATTTACTTACTCAAAACTGATTTTTAATTCATTATTTGCATATATTTTCTATTTGTCACAACAGAATACAATTATCCTGCAATGGATTTTCCAGTAGAAAGTTTCCAGTCGAAAGTCCTGCTGTTTTCCATTTTTAACCACTTTTTCAACTTACAAATGTAGTCGTGTGTCGGCATTACTGCTCCCTCAAGAGGGGCCTTTCTGGCAATTTGGCTGTTAGTGTCCACTTGATGGTGAAAATGTCCTTTCCTTAGCTCTGTAGTCAAATAGCTCTGCCAAATTTTTTTTCATGTTCTTTACTCATTTCTGTTTATAATAAATCCTTGGACGTTTGAAGCTAACATCTGCTTTCTGAAGTCATCCTCTTCTTTCCTCTGCAGAGGCGCATCCTGACTTATTACTGTCCAGTTGTTTATAGAGTTAGGCTGCTAGCAATTATTACTGTTTAAGCGAGTATATGGATTGTTTCATGGGGGAAAGCGTGTAGGAAAACTGAACAAATAATATCACTAAAGGTTATGTAGAATCGGCATCTACAAACATCGAGAGCATCTGCTTCCTGCAGATTTATATTCTGTGGTGGGTTTTTTTTTTTTTAAATTATTATATGAGTGGCTGGAGGGTTGTTGTTTCTTCATGGACCACACTGTTGGGAAATAAAATTCATGTGCCAGAGTAAGATCATTATTTGCTTTTATTGCTTGCTTGTATTTTAATTTATTCATCTCATTCTAATTGGTCTTCTTTTCCACCTTCCTTCCTGCCCTTCTTTCAGTTGGTGGTTATTGACAGCATACTATGTCCTGGCCCAGGAATCATAGCTTTTACTTGTTAGGATGTGCAAAGGAGACACATGAGCTAAGGACGATGATTCTTTCATTTGTTGTTGCTTTGTTCGTGGTGCTGGCATTAAACTCAGGACCTTATGCATACTGCCATTGTTCTGCTACTGACTACAGTCCCAGACCAGATTTTTTTTTTTTTTACATTGTATGAGAGTCAAACCAAGACCAAATATTTAAAGCCATTCCTCATTAAAGTCTCACTGAACGTTTTTCAATTTATTAGCATTTTTTTTGAGGATGGACTATTATGGAGATTTTATATTATTCTTCCCTTCTTTTACCTCCACTGAGAGATCAAACTCATTTACTAATTAAGCCTGAGAACTCTGTGCGGGAGAACTCTGCAAAGGTTTAGCAAAGCTAGTTTGGTTTCTCAGTCTTGTGTAAGACATCACACTTCTTACATTCTCACTTCCCACTACCCACTGCACACACACACACACACACAGAGTGCACATTGTGTGGCTTTCAGATTCAACATGCATCTGAATCGTTCAGAGTGTCTACAAAGGCACAGAATACTGAGTTCACATGTGCGTAAGCTCCAGGGAAGCATGTGACAAGTGCATCTCAAACATGTTTTCAAATGTGCCGCCTCTGGATCGAAGACCTGCACGGTAAGAACGGCAGCACTCAGGAGTGTGGTCTGTCCTTTCCTTAGGGGGTGGGGCTGATAAATCAAGTCCACTAGCACCGGCCATTAACATCAGGCTCAAGGTGGAGCGAATTCATCTGTGTTGCGTGGTGACACTGCTGCCTCTGTTCCTGTCCTCGTCACTGACTCCCAGTGTCAGCAAGATCTGTAATCTATCTGAATTTTGGATTACAGTTGAATATTTGAATGATAAAACAAAGTGAAGAGCCTAGCACCATTTTTGTCATTTGTCTAGTTCAATTTTTTTCTTTTTTCTTTTTGGCCGTCACAGTGTAACCTGCTATGGCACAGGATAGTCATAACTATATAGAGAACTCACCATGTTAAAACCACTGTATCTTTCTATGATGGCACCTAACTTTGCTTTGTACTAACAAGACCAGTACACATACAAAATTTTGGACACCTGAGCTTTAACACAGATAAGTTCTATGCATTTTGCTGTGTTTAAGGTATTGTCTAGTACAAGGAAAAGACAGAAAGATAATTATATTTAATATGAAAAGCCCATTAACTGAGCTGTCTACGGGCTACATCTGAGCAGGGGCTCTAGGTTCTCTCCATGCATGGTCCTTGGTTGATGGATCAGTCTCTGCAGGCCCTCTTGAGACCAGATTTTTTGGCTCTGTTGGTCTCCTTGTGGAGCTTCTGTCCTACCTCCCTGCCCCGCTACTTCCATAAGACTCACACTGCACAAAGTTTGTCTTTGAGTCTCTGCATCTGCCTCAATCATCTGCTAGGTGGAGTCTTTCACAGGACATCAGTGGTAGGCTCCTGTCCTGGTCCCTTTCTTCAACTGCTTCTGATGTCTATCCTATCTGCCCTTCTGAATAAGATTTAAGCATCCTCCACAGGGTCCTCCTTGTTAGGTCTGTAGATCTTAGTAGGTTTATCCTATATTATATGGCAAATACCCAATTATAAGTGAGTCTAAACCATGCAGGTCGTTTGGTTCTAGGTTAATTCACTCTCAATCTTTTCTAATTCCATCCATTTACCTGCAAATTTCATGACTTCCTTGGATTTAATAGCTAAGTAGTATTCCATTGTATAAATGTACCACAATTTCTATATCCATTCTTCATGTTGAAGGACATCTGGGTTGTTTCCAGATTCTTGCTATTACAAATAAAGCTGCTATGAACATAGTTGGGCAAAGATACTTCTATTATGGGGCATTTTTCAGATATATGTCCAGGAGTAGTATAGTTTGGTCTTGAAGTAAACTAATCCAAGTTTTCTGAGAAAGCATCAGATCGATTTCCAAAGTGGTTGTACAAATTGGCATTCCCACCAACAATGGAGGTGTGTCCTCCTTTCTCCACATCCCTCCAGCGTGTGCTGTCATTTGAGTTTTTGATCTTAGCCATTCTGATGGGTGGAAGATGGAATCTCAGAGTAGTTTTAATTTACATTTCTCTAATGACTAAGGAAGTTGAGCATTTCTTTAAGTGTTTCTCCGCTCTTTGATATTTCTCTGTTGAGAATTCTCTATTTAGCTCTATACCCCATTTTTAAATTGGATTATTATTATTATGTTGGTATTTAATTTCTTGAGTTCTTTGTATATTCTGGACATTAGCCCTCTCTCAGATAAAGAGTTGGTGAAGATCTTTTCCATGTCTTTAGGCTGTCATTTTGTCTTGTTGACAGTGTCCTTTGTATTGCAGAAGCCTTTCAGTTTCATGAGGTCCCATTTATTAATTGTTGATCTTAAAACCTGAGCTGTTGTTATGTTCAGAAGCTTTCTCTTGTGCCAATGAGATCAAGGCTTTCCCCCAATTTCTCTTCTAACAGATTTAGTGTGTATGATTTTATGTTGAGGTCTTCGATCCACTTAAACTTTAATATAATGTAGGGTGATAGTGATCTATTTGTATTTTTCTACATGTGGATATCCAGTTAGACCAGCACAATTTGTTGAAGATACTATCTTTTTTTCCATTGTATGGTTTTGGCTCATTTGTCAAAAGTCAAATGTCCCTGGATGTGTGGGTTTATTTCTTGGTCTTTGGTCCAATTCCACGGATCCACCATCTGTTTCTATGCCAGTACCATGCAGTTTTTATTGCTATTGCCCTATAGTATAGTTTGAGATCAGGGATGGAGATAACTTCAGAATATCTTTTATTCTACAGAGTTGTCTAAGCTATTATGGGTTTTTTATTTTTCATATGAAGTTGAGAATTATTCTTTCAACATCTATAAAGAATTGTGTTGGTATTTTGATGGAAATTGCATTGAATCTATAGATTGCTTTTGGTAGGATGGACATTTTTATTATGATAATACTACTGATTCATGAGTATGAGAAATATTTCCATAATCTGATATCTTTGTCAATTTCTTTTTCAGAGACTTGAAGTTTTTTTTCATACAAGTCTTTCACTTGCTTGGTTAGAGTTACCCCAAGACGCTTTAAAATATTTTTGTTTTGTTTTGTTTTGTGGCTATTATAAAGGGAGTTGTTCTCCTAATCTTTTTTTCTCAGCCCATTTGTCTTGTGTACAAGAGGGCTACTGATTTTTATTTAGTTAGTTAATTTTGTATCCAGCCACTTTGCTGAAGGTGTTTATCAGCTGTAGGAGTTCCCTGATAGATATTTTGGGGTCACTCCTGTATATGATCATATCATCTGTGAATAGTGATACTTTGACTTATTTTTTGATCTGAATCCCCATGATCTCCTTTAGTTGTCTTATTGCTCTAGTTAGGAGTTCAAGTACTATGTTGAAGAGATACAGAGAGAGTGGGCAGCCTTGCCTTGTTTCAGATTTCAGTGGAAATGATTTTAATTTCTCTGTTTTATTTAATGTTGGCTTATAGGATTGCTGTATACTGCCTTTACTATGTTTAGGTGTGTGCCTTGTATCTCTGATCCTCTCCTAGACTTTCAACATGAATGTATTCGATTTTGTCAAATGCTTTTCAGCATCTAAAAAGTTGATCATGTGTTGTTTTTTCTTTCAAATTGTTTATATGGTGGATTATATTGATGACTTTCCACATACCGAACCATCCCTGCATGCCTGGGATGAAGCCTACTTTGGTCATGCTGGATGATATGTTTGATGTATTCTTGGATTTGGTTTGTGAATATTTTATTGAGTATTTTTGTGTCAATGTTCATAAAAGAAATTGGCCTGAAATTCTTTCTTTGTTGGGTCTTTATGTGGTTTAGGTATCAAAGTAACTGTAGTCTCATATAATGAGCTTGGTAATGTTTCTTGTGTCACTATTTTGTGGAATAGTTTGAAGAGAATTGGAGTTAGCTCTTCTTTGAAGGTCTGGTAGAAGTCTGTGCTGAAACCATCTGGTCTGGGCTTTTCTCTTTCTTTCTTTCTTATTATTTCTTCTATTTCCTTGGGGGATATAGGACTACTTAATCTATTCACCTGACCTTGATTTAACTTTGGTAATTAGAATCTATCAAGAAAATTGTCCACTTCATTTAGATTTTAAAATTTTGTGACATATAGGTTTTTGAAATAAGCCCTAGTGATTCTTTAGATTTCTTCAGTGTCTGTCATTATGTCCCCCTTTTCAGTTCTGATTTTGTTGATTTGGATAGTGTCTCTCTACATTTTAGTTAGTTTGGCTTGAGGTTTTTCTGTCTTGTTGATTTTCTCAAAGAACTAGCTCTTGGTTTCATTGAAACTTTTATATTTTGCCTTTGTTTTTAATTTATTGATTTCAGCCCTGAGTTTATTTCCAGTTGTCTACTCCTGTTGGGTGTGTCTTCTTCTTCTTCTTCTTCTTCTTCTTCTTCTTCTTCTTCTTCTTCTTCTTCTTCTTCTTCTTCTTCTTCTTCTTCTTCTCCCCCCTATGGCTTTTAGGTGTGCCTTTAAGTTGCCTGTATGAGATGTCTCAAATTTCTTTATGAAGGCACGAAAGCACTTAGCGCTATGAACTTTCCTCTTAGCCCTGCTTTCATTGTTTCCCTTTAGTTTGGGTACGTTGTGCAGTCATTTTCACTGAATTCTAGGAAGCCTTTAACTTCTTTCTTTATATCTTCCCCGATGCAGTTGGCTTTGAGTAAAGAGTTGTTCAGTTTCCACGTGTGTATAGGCTTTTTGCTATTCCTGTTATTGTTGAGGTCCAGCTTTAGACCATGGTGGTATGGTAGGATACAAGGGATAATTTCAATCTTCTTGTATCTGTTGAGGCTTGCTTTGAGACTGATTATATGGTCAGTTTGGGAGAAGGTTCGGAGAATGTGGAGAAGAAGGTATATTCTTTTGTGCTTGTCTGAAAAGTTCTGTAAACATCTGTTAGGTCCATTGATTCATGACCTCTATAAGCTTTATTATTTCACTAGTTAGCTCCTGTCTCAATGATCTGTCGATTGGTGAGAATGGAGTGTTGACGTCTCCCACTATTAATGTGTTGGGATTGATGTGCCATTTAAGCTTTAATAATGTTTCTTTTATGAATGCAGTTGCCCTTGTATTTGGGCCATATGTGTTCAGGATAGTGATGTCCTCATGGTGTATTTTTCCTTTGATAAGAACGAAGTGTCCTTCCCCATGTCTTTTGATAAACTTTGGTTGGAATCTATTTTATTAGATACTAGGATGCTCCAGCTTGCTTCTGTGGTCTGTTTGGAAAACCTTTTTCCAGCTCTTTACTCTGAGGTAATACCTATCTTTGCTGCTGAGGTGTGTTTCTTGAATGCAGCAGAATGTTGGATCCTGTTTCCACAATCATTCTGTTAGAGTGTGTCTTTTTATTGGAGAGTTGAGTCCATTGATGTTGATAGATATTAGTGATCAATAAAATTCATTCAATTTAGAGACCTAAATTCCTCCTTATTACCTTACTACTAATTTCTGTGTCATCAGCTTTTGTTGTTACTCTTTTTCTTTTCCTGCCTTCACTGTCCAGTACTAGATATTCTTCATGGCCTCTTTAACTACTTTGTCCATTTTATGAATAGTTCCGTCTTTTTCCTACTCTTGATCATCCACTTTTGTCGCTGCCCTATCAGTACTTGCATTTATGTTGGCTTTGATAGAAAAGGGCAAGTGAATAAGGGCAGAACTTTGATTTTAGGCAAGGTTTGAATCCCATCCCCGCTCATTAGTTGTATTGCTTGAACCGCAATTTCCAGTTCCTATATCCCTCAGTTCCTTTATCTGTAAAACAAGGTTCCTTCTCACTCTGCTGTCGTGTGATGATAGTTGTGTTGTGAGATGATTGTGAACTGATATGCAGTGTTTTGGCACGCAATGCTTATCTGGTTATGTCTTCTTCTTTCCAACATACTTTAATGTTTTAAATGTATGTGCGTCTGTGTATATGTGTGCACTTCTGTGTGTGGGAACTCTCATTCCATGTCATGTGTGAGGAAGGCCAGAGAACAGCTTGTGAAAGTTAGTTCTCTCTTTTCACCATGTGGATTCTGGAGATCAAACACAGATGCTCAGAAACTGGGGACTGAATTAAGGTCATCTGTATTTACTGGAAGCACCTTTACTTACAAAACCATCACCAGCCTGCTGTCCCTATAAGCTATAGCCTCAGAAGTCGTGTATTTCTAGGGCATCACTTTCTCGCTCTTTACACCATGCCTTCATCATCAAGTGGGATCTGAAATGCTGATGGCATTTTCTTTAAAAGAAATAACTTTCGTTACATCACATCCAGAGAGAAATCAACAAATGCTTGCTTATCTGCTAGTTTGCACTCAGCCGCCCCTTGCATAATAATTCAGCCCAAGACACTTGACCATGGTGGCCTGCATCTGTTAACAATCAAGACCCTTCCTCGGCATGCCTACATGCCCACCTGGTCTAGATAATTCCTCTTTGAGTTTCTCTTCCAGGGTGATTGCACTTTGTGTAAGGTTGACAGGCAATAACCAACTCTAGTTGGCACATTTGACAAGAGGCAAACCATGCCTAGTACTGGAAACCTAGCCAGCTACCTGAGGCTAATGAAGTCATGCAGCGGGGAGGAAAACTGCCGCCTTATTAAACCAGCATAATGCCTACCTTTATCTTTTTTCTCCTCTTATTAAAAATAGATTTTCTTTTCATGTAATATAACCTAGTTATGGTTTGTTCTCACTGTATTCCTCCCACCTTCCCTCCTATCTGGATCCAGTCTCTTTCTGTCTCCCATTAGAAAGCAATGAGACTTCTAAGGAATAATAATGAAATAAAATAAACAAAAATTAACACATTGGAGTAGATCAAAACAAACAAAAAGAAAAGAAAAGGCACAAAAACTAGATAAGGACAGATACCTACTCATTATCAATTCAGGAATCCCATAAAAAAGCTGAACTAGGAGCCTACACACACACACACACACACACACACACACACACACACACACAGGCACGCACGCACTAAAGGACCTATAGAGTATAAAGATAGATAAAATAGTATATATTTTAAATAAAATGAAAAATTTAAACTGACATTTTTTTAAAAGGTTCTGACTTGACAATATGAGATAGGAAAATCCAAAGTCGAGTTGGATTTCTACTGGCCAGCGACTGCTGGGCATGCAGCCTACCCTTAAAAGTGGTTTGTTTCCTCCCTCAGATTTCATTACAAAAATCTACATTTTCGTTTGCAAGTCTTTATCAATTAGAGAGTGTCAGAGTTAGGGATGAGGCATGTGTCCATTTCTGTGGTTTCATAGGAATCCCTCACAATATAGCTTCAATTCACTTCTATTTCACTTTTTTGTTTGTTTGTTTGTTTGTTTTAGACAGGGATTCTCTGTGTAGCCTCAGCTGTCCTAAAACCCTGTAGAGCAGATCTCTTTCACTTTCTATTGTAATATACCTAATGATTAGTGGAGACAAAATGAGGATAACATGTTATTAAAGGGCTAAGTAAGTAATATTTGATTATATAATATGATCATTAATTATTCATTAATTTATCCTACATTTATTTACTGAGGGAATCCTGAGGAGCAGTCATTGTACTAGGAGATTTTTATAGGGTTAAAATACATATCAATTAAAGTGACTACTAAAGAAAATCTTAGTACAGGATCTTAGAGTTGGAACCAAGTAGACATTCATGGTTTCTTGTATTTGCTTCTCATATTGCTCATTCTAAAGAAATAACTTTTTGTTTTTGTTTTTGTTTTTTGAGATGGGGTTTTTCTGTGTGGCCTTTGCTATCCTGGGCTCACTTTGTAAACCAGGCTGGCCTCAAACTCACAGAGATCAGCCTGTCTCTGCCTCCCTGAGTGCTGGGATTACAGGCATGTACTACCACACCTGGTTGAGAAATAACTTTGAAAATATGACATGGGCATTTATAGTCTACACAACAGATAGCTATTCACTGAAGAAAATTGTAAAAAGGAAATAAATTGTAATACAGATTTACACTCGAGTAGAAGACTAGCAAGGCAATCATAGTGAGCAATAAACCTTTGCATAATAATCCCTTGGGAAAAGCTGAAAGAAGGAATTTTTAAACCATTCATCACAAGGAAATGTTGAATGTTTCAGGAGCTACCAATCATCAGCAGGAGTTAAAGATACAGTGCCTACATGTAGCAAACTATTATATGGTATGACATTGATATATACAGTTATGTTTTTGTATGTTATTTTTGAACAATAGGATGTTTACATTTATCATGATGGCTCATTAGTAACATGCACAGTAAACCTGGGTTTTTGGAAGACGTGATAGGACAGCCAGCAGTCCTGAGAATAGAAGCTGTAAACTATGTTTGCAGCCTGAGAAGTTGGGAAGGGAGGGTAACAGAACCAAGCACATCCTCAGAAATTCACATTCACAGGCTCGACACAGGAAAGCAGAGAGTACAGCACTGCACAAGAGAGTCATACATTGTATTTGTTTTGATGAAATATTATAAAATGCATTTTGAACACCAAGAAAGAAAGGATAAAGAATACTAAGTTAACATAACTAAAGGGGGGAATAAATAATTCAACAAAGATTAAAAAAAGAAACCACAAAGTACAAAAATGTAAACTTAAAATGGAAAGAACAAATTAATCCATTGTTTCTCTACCTAGGAATGGACTGAACTTTTACTAAAGCAGTATTTGTCCTCATCAGATATTCTTCTGATTTTCTGTTAGAGGAAGCAAAGAATAGCAGACATCTGAGGTCATGGGGTCCTTTTTCTTGCCAAGCTGGAGGTATAGGAAATGATTAATGTTGTCATTTTGGGCTTTGTTTTTGCTCCCATCATCTTCAGTTTGTCAGAGCATCATTTCTTCCATAAATGGGATGGATTTCTGTTGCTTAGTGAGGGATCTAAGCTATCAGCATTTCTTCTATCTACTCTCTCAGCTTTTAGCAGGCTCCGTTCTTCCTTCTAGTAGGAGTATCTACTCTTACTCCACAAACTGACAGTCCTCCTACTTTGTGAAGGAATGACTACATCCTTTGCAGAACACTCTGTTCCGTAGTAGCAGAACAATGTACCTTTGTCTTATCAAAGAAGAGAAGGAAAAGAAAGTAGACTACAAGGAAAACATCTGAGTGACAGCCATACCCTGGAGGCCCAGATCTCTTGGCCACAGAGTAGAGCTCTCTCAGCCTTCCAGCCCCCATGCTTATGGCAGTCAACACACACACCTTGCGCCCAGTACTGAGTCTTGGGTCTAAGAGAGGACTGTGTCCTTCCCTCAGCAAAGACAGATACAAATTTATGTTGGCCCAGAAACTCGCCTCTTCCCATGGGCATACGAGCTCTGTTCCTTGCTCTTGCTTGGGGCAGCACCTTTACCAGTAACTTGGAAAGCGGACAAAGGGTACTACTATTAACACAAGCCTCCTTGTGAGCGATGAGAGGTTTTAATGGCCACTCTTCAATGACAAAGGACTTTCCTTCTGCCTTTGTCTCTGAGCAGCTGTCCATCTCCTTGAGGGGAGGTGATGAGAGTGCCTCCTTCTCCAAAAGCAACTTTCTCTCCTTCTCTGCTCCAATAACATCCTGGTTCATCCCCAGGGGAGGATGGCTTGTGCTTTGTGGAAGTGATGGAAGGCTTTAAGACATCATTCTAACAGTTGAGGCTTGTGGGACAAAGGCAACAGTGAACAAAAAGTCCTTTTGTATATAAGGCTGCTTATGGCTTCAAGAGAGATTATAAACTATCAAAATAAATCACATTTTAATTTAAGAGAATTCATAAAAATGTTAGCACTTTGTTTGACTTTACCCTCACATTTATGAAAATCACCACACCACTTATGCTCTGCTCTGCCAATCACAATTTAGTATGTCATGTTTTCATGGAACAATTAGCCATTTATTCTTTAATTATTTATTATCATTTAATACAATTTACTCAATTTGTTTTTTTTAATATTTTTTATTTTTAAATAATTTTATACGTTCACTTGTATCCCAGCTGTAGCCCACTCCCTCTTTCCCTCCCAATCCTCCCCTCCCTCCCTCATCTCCTCCCTGCCCCTTTCCAAGTCCACTGAGAGGGGAGGTCCTCCTCCCCTTCCATCTGGCCCTAGCTTATCAGGTATCTTCTGGATGGTTGCAATGTCCTTATCTGTGGCCTAGCAAGGCTGCTCCTCCCTCGGGGGGTTCGGGGGGGAGTCTTAATGAGCCAGACATTGAGTTTATGTCAGAAACAATTCCTGCCCCCTTATTAGGGAACCGACTTTGATACTGAGCTACCATGGGGCCATATCTGAGCAGGGGTTGTAGGTTTTATCCATGCATGGTCCTTGGTTGGATAAACAGTCTCAGAGAAGCCCCCTGTGCCCAGATATATTTGGACCTTGTGGGGCTCCCTGTCCCCTCTAGGTTATACTAATTCCTCCTTCCTTCATTTGATGCCCTACACTCTGCTGAAGGCAATTTACTCAATTTGTATCATGGCTGTGGCCCCCTCTCTTATCTCCTCCCAATCCTAATCTCCTCCCTTTATTCCCCTCCCCTAGTCCACTGATAGAAGAGGTCCTCCTCCCCTTCTATTTGACACTAGCCTATCAGGTCTCATCAGGACTGGTAGCATTGTCTTCCTCTGAGGCCTAGCAAGGCTGCACTCCCTGCCAGGGAGGGAGCAGCGATCAGAGAGCTTGCCACTGAGTTCATGCCAGAGAAAATCCCTGCTCCCCTTACTAGGGAACCCACTTGGAGACTAACTCTATGGGCTGCATCTGAGCTGGGGTTTTAGGTCCTCTCCACACATTGTCCTTGGTTGGGTATCATTCTCTTCAGGGCCCCCAGGGCTCAGTTTTTTTAAAAAAATATTTTATTTTTATTAATTACAGTTTATTCACTTTGTATCCCAGATGTAGCCCCCTATCCCATCCCCTCCCAATTTCACCCTCCCTCTCTCTTCTTCTCCTATGCCCTTCCTCAAGTCCTTCTTCCCTTCCATCTGACACTAGTCTATCAGATCTCATCAGGACTGGCTTCTTTGTCTTCCTCTGTGGAACGGTAAGGCTGCTCCCCCCTCAGGTGGAGGTGATCAAAGAGCCAGCCCATGAGTTCATGTCAGAGATGGTGGTCCCTGTTCCCATTATTGGGGAACCCTCATGGACACTGAGCTGCCATGGGCTACTTCTGTGCAGGGGTTGTAAGGTAAATGGTGGGATCTAGAAAAGATCATCTTGAGTGAGGTATCCCAGGGGCAGAAAGACACACATACTCACTTATAAGTGGATATTAGTCATATAATATAGGATAATCATACTAAAATCTGTATACCTAAGGAAGCTAATCAAGAAGGAGGACCCTGGGTAAGAGGATCAATCCTCACTCAGAAAGGCAAACGAGAGGTTTAGGGCTCAGTTTTTATGGCTTTGTTGGTATCCTTTTGGAGCTCCTGTCCTCCTCCAGGTCTATCTCCCCTTCTTTCCTAAGATTCCATGCACTCTGCCCAAAGTGTGGCTCTGAGTCTCAGCCTCTGCTTCAATACCTCAAGCCACAAAGTCTTTCAGAGGCCCCCTGTGGTAGGCTCCTGCCTGTTCCCTGTCTTCTCCTGCTTTCTTCTCAGAAAATTGGAACTAGTGCTACAAGATCCAGCTATTCCACTCCTAGACATATACCAAGATATGCTCAACTATACAACAAGGACATTTGTTCAACCATGTTCATAGCATCTCTATTTCTAATAGCCAGAATCTGGAAACAACCTAGATGTCCCTCAATGGAGGAATAGATACAGAAATTGTGGTACATTTACACAATGGAATACTACTCAGCTATTAAAAACAGGGAAATCGTGAAATTTGCAGGCAAATGGTGGGAACTAGAAAAGATCATCCTGAATAAGGTAACTCAGAAACAGAAAGACACACATGGTATATACTCACTCAGAAGTGAATATTAGCCATATAATATAGGATAAACACATTAAAATTTATATTTCTAAAGAAGCTAAACAACAAGAAAGACTCTAGGGAAAATGCTCAATCCTCATTCAAAAGGACAAACATAATAAACAACTTGTCATTTCTTAAACTTCAGTTCACCTGGCTGTGCATGGCCTTGGCTTTGTGATGGGGCTTAGGGAAAGTCAAGACATTGGATATTCTTTATCTTTTCTCCTTTATATAGGGGGAACCGTTTTCATAAGTTTAGTAAAAGCAAAACTGGCTCGTTTAAGAAAAAGAGGAAACCCATCAAACTCGACTTTGAGGCCTGAACTTATTATTTAACGTTTGCTAATGTGACTAACCAGACAAAATTAACAAATCTAATTATTTAATTTAATTAACAAATTAACCAGAGAAAACTAACAAAATTCAGAATGTCATTGATAAGACTATTGGCTGGACTTTGGTTTCATTGTGAGATGGATTCAAGGATGATGTTGAGATATTTATGAAATACTTTCCAAAAATATGATTTATGAAACTAGTAGGAAATTTGACAATTCAAGTACCTTCAATCATGTTAGTTAAGGAGGCAGGTTTTCAAGCTCAGTAAAGCTGGATATAGACAGAGAAGACATGAACGAACTATGAAGATACAGTTTTTAAGTCCCTGGGCTGCCTTTTAGTATTGGAATGAGAGGACTTAGGTTTCAGAATGTGTTTCTGTTAAGGACATCTATCATAGCTGTGGTGCACAGCTGAAAAAAACTGACTCAGAGAAATGTGTCTGCCCCTGAGATCTTGAGACTGAGGAGAATTTCATCCCATGGCTCAATAAGACAGTCTTCATCTTAGGCACCAAAGAAACAGGTTATTTCCTGGGGATGAAGAGGATCAAAGGAGAGCTGGGATGTGCTAGCAACACCCAATAGAGTGTTTTGCTCTATGCTCTGTGGCATTTTAGAACTAAATATCTTGCTACACGGCCAACAATAAGAGTTTAAGAACTTGAGGAGGATTCCACAGTTCGCTGCAGCAAGGCCATGAAGGAAGAGGATACTGATGAAGCTGCAAACAATGACAAAGCCAAGTCGTGCCTGTGGTACGAGTGTGTGAGGTGATGCTGTTCTGTCTCAGTTCCCCCTGTGAGACTCACCAGACTCAGGGGTGGTTACATTAGGGGAGATGATGGAAATAAAACTATTCTTTTCTGATAAAGCATGCTCTCAAGAATAATAAAATAGCATCCTGGCATCCCAGCATTCCTCAGTGGGCTCACTCTTACCATCTTACTTCTGGTAACATCTTCATAGTTCTTTCACGGCTTCTCTGTCTAGATTAAGCTTTAAGGAGCTTGAAGACCTGCATCCTTAACTAACATCATTGAAGGTATTTAAATTGTAAAATTTCCTCTGTTTTCTTTAAAATTAACATATGAACAATAGAGTGCAATTCTATGAAAAATGGCAAAGAAACAATTCCTGCACATATAAATATATAACGAACATTGTGAAATATGTGTAAAACTTTCTATTTATTCATTATTTATGTGTAAAACTTTCTATTTAATCTTTTCATTCTTGGTAAATATAGAAGAAAACTTGAACAATTTTAAAGATATAATATGCTATAGAATATATAAGTCCAGAGTAATATAATAATGACAAAATACTTCTGCACTAACTATAATTCCTCATTATTCATCATAATTAGTAGTTAAATATTTATGAAATTAAAAGTATAATTACAACATAACAGACAAAATACCACATTGCACCAATACCCTAAAAACAAAACAAAACAACCCAAAAAACAAAACAAAACAAAACAAAAAAAAAAAAACTGGAAGTTCTGCTAAGAGGAAATATTATAGACTTAAAACCTTTTTATATTGATAATATAAAAAAGTAACACTAATCTGAATTTAAATAAAAATTAAATAACATAGGGCATTAAATACTATAAGATGTAATAATTAATTCTAGATTTAACGTGTTCTTGGGAGAGAAAAAGTAGATACATTCCCTCATGAAAGTAAAAATAATTGTGATTTGAATATGGGCATGAAAGTAATCACAGACATGAAAATTTGTAATTAAAAAGTTATCTCTTGATATGAAACCGAAAATTAGCAGAAGTAGATGCCTTTCTAAGAAAATATATGGTATTAGATCAGTCCAAGAAGCAGAAAACATTAATAGATCATAAGAGAATATTGAAATAATAATATCAAACACTGATGGACCAGTGTCAAATAGATTAAGATGTGGTGTGTGATTTCCTTGTGATTCCATTGCAATGTGGGTAATGGCTTTTACCTGAGTTACTTTGATGACTTTCTATTTCAACACCTAAACTCACAGAACTGTGTACTATGTTAAGTTATTGTATCAATCCTCGGTAATGTTGCTATTGAGAAGGTCTAATCCTAATGCTATCTAAAAACTGGCAGAGAAAGAATAAAACACTATTAATAAACTTGATTATATTCAAGGTAAAAACTGGATTACGTGCACTGACTTCACTTACAAAAAGAAACTAATGAAATATAAGTTAGGTTGATTTCAAAGAGACATCGGTCATTTTAAAGGCTGAGACTCAAAATTTTGAAATTAGCAACAAAACAAAAACTCATTCAATTACCTTTATTTTCTCAGCTCACTTACAACAATGACCATGATTTTCCACATTTTATTTTTATTATTCACACTTAAAATACAAAACATCCTGTGTATTTTCTTTCCATCTTTCATTCTTTTCTTCCTTCTTTTTTAATTCTTTATTTATTTATTTATTTTTATTATTATTATTAGTTACATTTTATTAACTCTGTATCCCAGCTATATCCCGCTCCTTCATTCCCTCCCAAAACCTCCCTCCCTCCCTCATCTCCTCCCTGCCTCTTTCCAAGTCCACTGATTGGGGAGGACCTCCTCCCCTTTCATCTGATCCTGTTTTATCAGGTATCTTCAGGACTGGCTGCAAAGTCCTCCTCTGTGGCCTAGCAGGACTGCTCCTCCCTTGGGGGGTGGGGAGGTCAAAGAGCCTGCCATTGAGCTCCTGTCAGAAATAGTCCCTGTTCCCCTTACTATGGGAAACCAATTGGTTACTGAGCTACCACGGGCTTCATCTGAGCAGAGGTTCTAGCAGCTTTATTTGTAATAGTCAGAACCTGGAGAGAACCCAGATGTCCCTCAATGGAGGAATGGATACAGAAATTGTGGTATTTTACCTTCCTTCCTTCTTTCTGTTTCTTCTTGGCATCATATTTTTCCAAATGTAAATTTTATGAAGACAGAGAGTTTTCTCTGTTTTGTTCTTTGCAATGTAACTCTAGGCTTTGTCTAGATCCTGAAAAAAGTTCTACCTGAGCAGAATACTTTGATAAGTTAAGTACTATTACTTTTGAAGTAACAGTAAATGCAATTTGAGGAAATAGGGTTGGAAGAGATAAACTTACTTGATTATTATTACATGTATCAAGGAAGTCTAGAGTTTTAACTCAACATAAACAATACTACTCAAATTAATGAATATTTGCTAAAGAGTTGATCTCTGTCTCCCAGGATTTTGAGTCCAAAGGGATACGATGTTTCTACAGCTCTGGCGGCAACTGGAGTTGAAGTGCTGTTAATAGATCTATAAATTTGTTCACAGGCCCTTGCTCCCAAGATTCTCAGAGCTCCTCTCTGTCCTATTTTGCTTTCTCTAGCTGGGATAAAACACTGACCAAAAGCATCATGTGAGGAAGAAAACATTTATTTGACTTACAGCTTACAGACCTTCAATGGAGGGCAGCTAAGGCACTAATTTAAGACAATAGTCTGAAAGGAGGGACCAAAGCAGACACAATGGAGAGCCTTTTACTGGCTTGTTGTTCAGGGATTGCTGGGATTACTTTCTTATATGACCCAGCCTCACTTGCCTAGAGGTAGCATGACCCACAACAGTCTGGGCTCTCCCACATCAAAGATTTATCAAGAAAATTCCCTAAACTTACAAAAAGTAACCAGCTAACCCTCTTTCATGTTTTTCTAATTCTGAGAATTCACCAATGGAAAAAATATATGTGTATGTATATATGTATGTACACACACATTTTGCTTTGAAACAAGATTGATTTTTTTTGTCACTTGTTATCAACAGATTCTACTTGGTACAAGGAATATATATAAAAATATGTATTTTACATTTAAACTTAAACACCAATGGTACAAACTCATCTGGGCAAGTCTTATCATGCAAAACAGTGCAGAAACAAACATAAAACATAGGGAATGAAAAAAGAGCATCATTGCAAAAAATAGCATCCATATTAGTACATAATTGACTGAATTCTAAGAGCAACAGATGTTCTGGTTAATTTACTCTTTTTATAAATTGACAAACCAGAGAGGAAGCTCCCAACATTTGAGAAGAGTCTTTATGAACTGTCTTACTCCAATTTATTGTGTCAGAGGACAGTGAGCACACTGCACTGTTTCATTGATGATTCCAGGCTTCTGTCTCCATCTTACCTCATTCTGACCAGGACTGAACATGGTGATAACAGTTTTCTATTTTAAATTACCCCTTATAATCTCAGGTATTGAATTGTTGGTGTTTCCTAAAAATTGCTAACATGATGGATAATCTTGATTATCAGTTTGATGGATTAGAATTATCTAATGGACACACCTCTGAGTTTTGAGCCTATTCTCAGGAAGAACTGAAGAAGGATATGCTATCTTAAATGTGAGTGCTGTAGTCTCATAGAGGGCTACCCTCAATTAAATAAAAGTGAAAAAGTGTGCCAAACACCTCAGAGACATTCTTGTTAGCTTCCTTTCCCTGCCATAATGGAGTATATCCTTTAAAAACAGCTGAAAGATACTCTTCTTTAAGTTGCATTTGTGGGCATTTTATTTCAGCATCAAGAACACTGATTAATATAGGAAGTTGGTACTGGGAATGGAGCTGTTGCTTTAATAATGTGTTAATAAACACAGTCAATAGGCCTTTGACTTAGGTTGCAATCATGGGCTAGAGACTGCCATTATAGAAATCTGTAAGCAAGGCATAATGGACTAGTCTAATGGGAGTTTGACCAGAATGCTAAGAGAAATGAGAATAATGGAGGCCTGACTCACGGTGCTCAGAACAGACCAAGGATTCTCTTGGGAACTATGCCAGTGTTCTATTCTGGTAAGTAATCTGGCTTCATCATTTTCATGTTTTGAGGAAAAGATTGAAGTTGAACTCAAAAGTGTTAGATGGATTTGGTTGGCTGAGAAAATTTCAAGAGAGTCTAGCATTTGGGCTGTGTCATGGTTAGTTCTTGCTGTTCTTTTCCCTGTTCACAGATGGAGCAGCAAGTGAAACAGAAATTCATAACACTTAGTTTGATGATGAAATGTACATGCATTAGTTTAAAGGTAGGCTTGAAGGGAGGCAGAGAATAGCAGCTGTAGTTAGGACCATTAGCACAATTAAGGATAAACCTCCTGCTTTGAACTAGACAAGTCTCCATCCATGACAGCCTCTAGCTCATGAAAATGCAAATTCATAGAAACAGGCTGGTGAATCAATGGAAAGGAATAGAAGACCCAGAAATAAACCCACATACCTATGGACACCTGATTTTTGACAAAAGCTGCCAAAACCATACAATTGAAAAAAGACAGCATCTTCAACAAATGATGCTGGTCCAACTGGATCTCTACATGCAGAAAAATGAAAATAGATCCATATCTATCACCCTGCAGAAAAATAAAGTCAGAGTGGATCAAAGACCTCAACATAAAACCAGATACACTAAATCTGTTAGAAGAAAAAGTGGGGAAGAGCCTGGAACTCATTGGCACAGGAGACAACTTCCTGAACAGAACACCAACAGCCTGGGCTCTAAGATCAACAATCAATAAATGGGACCTCATGAAACTGAAAAACATCTGTAAAGCAAAGGACACCATCATCAGAACAAAATGACAGCCTACAGACTGGGAAAGGATCTTCACCAACCCTACATCAGACAGAGGTCTAATATCCAGAATATATAGAGAACTCAAGAAGTTAAACAGCAAAAAAAAATCAAGTAATCCAATTAAAAAATGGGGTACAGAGCTAGACAGAGAATTCTGAAAAAAGCAACATCGAAAGGCAGAGAAACACTTAAAGAAATGCTCACCCTCCTTAGTCATCAGGGAAATGCAAATCAAAATGACTCTGAGATTTCACCTTACACTCATCAGAATGGCTAAGATAAAAAACTCAAGTGAAAATAAATGCTGGAGAGGGTGTGGAGAAAGGGGAACCCTCTTCCATTGCTAGTGGGAATGTAAACTTGTACAACCGCTTTGGAAATCAATCAGGCACTTTCTCAGACAATTAGGAATAGTGATTCTTCAAGATCCAGCCATACCACTCCTAGGCATAAATCCAAAAGATGCTCAAGTATACAACAAGGGTATTTGCTCAACCATGTTGTAGCAGCTTTATTTTGTAATAGCCAGAATCTGGAGACAATCCAGATGTCCCTCAATAAAGGAAGGGATACAGAAATTGTGGTATATTTATACAATGGAATACTACTCAGTAATTAAAAACACGGAAATCATGAAATTTGCAGGGAAATGATGGGAACTAGAAAAGATCATCTAGAGTGAGTTATCACAGAAGCAGAAAGACACATGGTATATACTCACTTATAAGTGGATATTAGATATATAATATAGGATAAAAATACTAAAATCTGTACACCTAATGAAGCTAAGCAAGAAGGAGGACCCTGGGTAAGATGCTCGATCCTCATTTAGAAAGGCAAATGGGATAGAAATGAGAAGAGGGTGAAAACAAGGCACAAGACAGGAGCCTACCCCAGAGGGTCTCTGAAAGACTCTACCCAGCATGGTATTAAAGCAGATGCTGAGACTCATAGAGACATTTTGGGCAGAGTGCAGGGAATCTTATGAAAGATTAGGGAGACAGAAAGACCCAGGGACTGGAGCTCCACAACGAGAGCAACAGAACCAAAAATTCTGGGCACAGGGATCTTTTCTGAGACTGATACTCCAACCCAGGACCATGCATGGAGATAACTTAGAACCCCTGCACAGATGTAGCCCATGGCAGCTCAGTGTCCAAGTGGGCTTCCTAGTAAGGGGCACAGAGGCTCTCTCTGAGGTGAACTCAGTGGCAACCTCTTTGTTCACCTCCCCCTGAGGTGTGTGTGGGGGCTGGGGCATTACCAGGCCTCAGAGGAAGACAATGCAGCCACTCCTGATGAGACCTGATAGGCTAGGGTCAGATGAAAACGGAGGAGGACCTCCCCTATCAGTGGATTGGGGAAGGGACATATGAGGAGAAGAGGGAGGGAGTGCAGAATTGGGAAGGGAGGAGGGAGAAGGCTATAGCTGGGATACAAAGTGATTAAATTGTAATGAATAAAAACAATTACGAATTACAAACTCATATTTGCAAAGAGACTGACCAGAGAATAGAACTTTGGGGTTCTTTGCATAAAACCCACCTCAGCAGGTAGTGGTTTTCTAGGCTCATCCATGTATGAGCAAGGCACAGAGGCTACGGTAAAAGGTGAGAGGTGCTGAGGGACATCTCCAGCTGGCTGAAGAACTCGACACCATCCTGCACATTGTACTCTCTATGCAAGAATCCGGGCTACCTAAAGACAGAAAGTCACCAAGGCCTGGAAATGCATGGCCTTTGAGGCCTTCGTTTGGGGGCTGGGGGGTTACAGTTTAAAGTGATGTGCATTGTGTCAGCCTCACAAAGTGATGTTTAGTCTTGATTGTCCACTTGATGGAATTTATAATCACCTGAGGATACACCTCTGGGCATATCTCTGACATTATTTCCAAAGCAGTCTGACTTGGATGTGGCTACACCATCTCCTTGCATCTCCCCGAAGTGCACAGAAGGGGAAACAGGAGGAGCATTGGTGTGCATCTCTCCCTGTTTTCTAACTGCCTGTGAAACATATAGCTAGCTGTGTCATGACCCCGCCGCTGCAGCTCCCCCCACGATGCACGACTTCTCTTTTATTTGCTGTTCTGTGCTGTGAAGAGGCACCTTTAGCACGGCCATGTAGAGAAGAATGCATTTGATTTGGGGGCTTACTTAGGTTCAGAGGATTAGTTCATGACCATCATGGCAGTGAGCATAGCGGTGGGCAAGCAGGCACAGTTATGAAACAGCAGCTGAAAGGTTCCATCTGATCCACAGCATCAGACACACACACAGAGAGAGAGAGAGAGAGAGAGAGAGAGAGAGAGAGAGAGAGAGAGAGAGAGAGAGAGAGAGTCTGGAGACGGTATGGGGTTTGAAACCTCAAAGCCCCCACCACCTCCTCCAGACCTTAACTCCTAATCCTTTACAAAACATTTCTACCAATATGGGACCAAACATTCAAATACATGAACCTGTGCGAGCCATTCTCATTCAAACCATCACAAGGTCCCTTCAAACAGTGAACAACTGAAATAAGCATTTGAAAGGATATGAAGCTCTCAGTTACTTCTCCTGCCCCACACCTTCCGGACTGCTGCCGCGTTCCCAGCCATGACGATAATGGGTCAAACCTCTGACCCTGTAAGTTGCTTGTCTCTAAAATATATGTATAATTTGGCACTTAGTCAGTTATATTACATCTCATACATATAAATTCTTCCAAAATACCTTGTGTCTGTGCAGGAATTGCAAGTGTTGGAGGAGAAAAATCAAATGCATAAGCTTCTGCTCAAAATGTAGGAAGTATTAAAGTTAGTTGGAGACAACTATTTTAGCATAGTTACTTTTAAAGACTGTTGTGAAGCTACTTTGTGGTAGAGTTATCTGCTGTACAGTGGCCAATACCAGCTCCTACAGCAGTAAGTGCTGATACTGTAAGGAGCTGAACCAAGCCTATCTCATGAGAGTATTCACAGTAGGAAATTCAGTGGCAGAACCGAATTATTTCCCGCTCTTTGCATATGGAGCACAATGTTTTCTGCTGGATGTGTGACTAAATAAAAAGGTGCAGAGCTCCAGCAATCAGAATGAATGCCTCAAACATCTGCAGCGATCCATATGCGGCACATACAGCTGTGTTTATTTCAAAGATAACACATTTACATGCATACAATACATTTACTTAAATGTATATTTTATGCATGTGAAAAATTCAAACAAAGGCATTCTCTCTATTTGAATATGCATTTGAAAAATGACTCAAAGAAGTTCTACGCATTTATTTAAAGCTAACAGTATTTATTTACAACAATGTGCTTATTATTACACAATCATAACTCTTTCAGACTCAAATATTTTTAAAAGATTAAAGAAGCTTAAATGGGAGCATAAGTCACACACATCAAAAAAGTTTTGGATAGAGTTATTCATAGTTGCAAGCTCTCAGAAGATTTTGGAAGTTCAGCAAGTTAAAAAAAATCATTTGCAATTGGAATGTTTCCTTTTTCCAATAATTTTGTCACAACATGGTGGTCATTTTATTTGAACAAGTGTAAATTTTGAGGGATTTATTTTTCTTTCTAATATTATATCTGACAAGATACTCATTTCCTGTTTGCTTTTTAATTTAATAAAGGATATCTTAAAAGGGCTTCATTGTCCCCCCCAACACACACAGACGACCTGGTGCAGGCCCACGCACACCCTGTGATTTCCATTTAGTCTTCGTAAGCCCATGAGAGCCATTGCTGACTTGGTTGGTTTGGCGGGCCATGTTCTCCTGATGTCCTCCATCCCCTCTGACTCTTACAGTCAGAATCTAAAATGTAGTCTACATCACTATAAAAAGAATCACTGTCTGACCCTTAGATTTGCTCGTAGTCAATGCTTCGTACGCCGTGGATATTACTATTTCTCAGGAGGTTTTGTCAGGACTGTAAAAAGCATAATTTAGAAAGCAGTCAGTTATCAAATACATTCCAAATGGTATTTGTTCTTGTTTTACAGGTTCAAAAAGTAAGTTCCTGAACCATCTGCAATCGCAGTCATGTTTCAGGAATTACTTTTCCTAAACTGACTCTCATATTAAAAGATAAAAAGTAAAAACAACAACAACAAAAATAGAGCCCCCTCCCCCGATTCATTTTCCTTTATCTTGCCCCACCACACCCCTTGCTCCTTGAGTGTTCTCAGGACTTTGGAAATTCACCTGACTGGATGTGGCTCTGTTTGCGTGTAAAAGGTGGGAGTCGGTCACTCATTAAAATAACTTTTGGTTATTGTTTTACGTTTGTGAAAGCTGCCAGGCTCCTGTCTGTTAACTTCTGCACCCTCAGGAGTACTCAGAGCTCCGGGGTGTAAAAACGATGGGCCTAAGGGCGCGCGCAGACCTGAAGCCTCTCCGGGGAGGGCCGGCCAATCAGAGTGCCGACTGGGCGCTGGCCCCGCCCCTCCCGTCGGCTCCATCCCGAGTTAGGGGCGTGAGGCTCCTCGTCCCGCCCTTGCCTCTGAGTGACAGCAGCGTGGACAGCTGCCCACCCGGCCGGACCCGCAGCTGGGCGGCCCTCTCTGGGCTATGCTGAGGTGTGTTTCCGACGAGGGCGGGGGGCTTGGGGTCGCCGCGCTCTGGACGCGGGCCCGGGGCTGGAAGCGCGCTTTGCCAGGGTCTCCCAGCCCCGTGGAGAGCCTGGAGCTCCGGCCCTGGGGACGGCCCCAGGCGCTGGGCCTGGGCATCGAGAGGCCCCTCCGGGGGAGCTGGGCTCGGAGTCCAGCAGGCCTCGTTTTCTCACCACTCTGCTTCTGGGGCCCAGAGAGAAGGACTGGGCAGGGGTGGGGTGGGCGTGGCCCCCTCGGTTGCCCAGCAACGCGGGCGCACCCTGCCAGCGTGTCCTGGTGTCCTGAAACTCTCAGTCCCGCCCACTCCCCAGGACTTACCCTAGGCCGGCGATTAGCCTTCACTGCTGTCCTTTAACTTGCTTAGCTGCTGTAACTCCAGTTTCCACTAATCCTGCTCAGGCCTCCCTCTCCTGTGTTTTAACTCCCACAGACTCTTTCCTGTTTTCCTTTTAATAGGAAGTCTCTGAAAGCCAAAATATTTGTAGAGCATAGGTACTTTATTGGTTAGCGGTGCTGGTGGTGAAGTGCGGTTACTTTTCCTGATGCTTTTTGAATCCCTGAACCCAAAGATGTTGCTATATGTGTAAGACTCGGAAAAGGGGCTTTGCGACATAGTGCCTTCCACTTGATCTTAAAGAACTTCTCTGGAAGCTGCAACTTATTACGGGAAAGGCTTTCAGATATGATTCTCCCAGTAGGCTATCGCCATTGTGCGGTCTACTTAAATACGACATAACGCAAACAACAGGTCAATGCAGGTGACAAAAAATTGGTATAATCAAGACACTACTGATTAATCAGGGCCCCAGAACAGACTCTGGAGCTGAACTACGACCCTGAAGGGATATTGTACAGCATACTTAAGGGATGAAACCATAAAATGAGGGGGAGCAGGGTGGTCTGTCGCGTTTATTGTCTGATCATATTTTGACATAAGGGGTTGAGCAAGGGGATTTCCATCAATCAGGATAGGAGTAGGTTCCTGGGTCTGGGAACATGAACTTAGTTGACTCTGTCAGAAAGATGGAGAGGTTGTCCTTGAGATGTCTGGACTCAGACAACTATTTCCTTACAAGTTGTCCCTAAGATGGCTGGACTGAGACAACTGTTTCCTTACAAACAGAAGCTGTGCAACCCTTGGGAAGTCCCCGGCTCTCCTAGGGCCTGGGACTTTGAACTTACTTTCTCCCCATGATTAAATGGAGTCTGGAAAAGAAATGGTGATGGTTAGAATAAGTTTCTGTTGCTTCTTTCCAACACGGAAGCATGTTAAACCTCTCTAAACACCTACGGTAGAGTCCATGTTTAATGATAACACAGGTAACTACTGCAAGTTGCGTCTTCCCTCAGAGCTTCTGGGCCCACGTGATTCAGCAGAACAAACATTCTATGGGAAAACAAAGGAGAAGGCTTTTGCTTTTCTGTGCCAAGCCTCCCGCATAACTCCTCAGGAAGCATGCTTCCCTTGTTCTGCTGTTAACAGTGCCTGCCAGGAAGGAAGCTGGCAAGGTTAGTTTTCCTCAGTGAGGACCCTCAACCGGTTCTCACTTGTAAAGTTTCCAATCTAGCATCTACCCTAGCGGGATTGATTTTAAAGTAAAAATTATTGTGATCTTCACAAATGCAAAGTGTTATTGATTACAGTTTACAATTGTTTAGCTTAGAGTACTTTAAATGCACTTGAATTATTTTCTTATTTCTTTGGTTTGTTGAGCAATGAGAGTTAAGCCCATTTTTCTCTCCTCCATTGTTTCAGTGTCGGTACTGCTTAGGTAGAACAGGAAGTACTCTTTCATGACAGTTTTCGTGCCCTCAACAGTTCCCCATCCCTTAAGAATGCACAGAGAAGAGAGTGTGGCCATGTGGGGGCTCTTGGAAAGACTGGGAAATGTTTGTATTAAATCTAATAATTTTCAACCTTTTTGATGTCACCATTTTGAGAAGCCAAGGAAAGCTATTGAGTAATCGGTCATCTAGATTGGGCAAAATTTAAAGAGTAAGTGGAGGCTATACTGAAACCACCTATTTTCCTTTAATTTAAGGACAGATGATTACTTTCTCCCATGTCTTACTAAGGAAGGCGTGGAGCAGAGATATTTTTTTAAAGACTTTCTTTCAAAGAGCCTCTTAACCCATTTAACTAGCCAAATAGATATATCAGAAGCCATTTCATTTTTATTAGAAATCAAACCAAAACATGGAATGCTGAATAACTTGTTGCTTTTTTTTAATGTAAGCTGTGGTTCATTGCAGATCTCACTGATTATGTCTATGAAAGCATAGTCAGATACTTAAGCAAGTGAAGAAAATTAATGTTACAGGACAATGTGAAATTGTATTTTGAGATAAGTGTTAGATGTGTAAAATTTCTCTTGCATCAGTGTTCATTTTGGACAAAGAGAGGCTGTTCATGCTTAACTCACACAACTGTAAAGTCATCATCTGATTCTTTTTTTAGAGCTCATGCGAAAGACTTTTTATGTTTTAACTTAATTTAATAGGTTAAAAAAATAGCATGATTATCTTCACTGGTAACTGTTTTCCTGATTTGATTTTCAAATATTTTAGAGTTTGCTATTTTTCTTGCTCAAATAACCCTCAAAAAGTGGGTACCAGTTGTAGACATGCTACCATTGAATAGAGAAAACATTAGAGTAGGAAGTATTCTATTTCTTTCATCATAAATGTTGAGTGTACAAAATGACCTGGTAATTCTTAAAACTATTCATATGAACTCTCTCCTCCTCTACTGAACTCTCAATTTTTAGTAGAGAAACTGATGGACTAGATAGATCATCCCAATGACTTAAACATTTTAAGACTCAATAGTATATTTTTGTGTCTTGTCTTGAGTTTGGAAACAGTGCTCAAACATTGGTTTTGCTTTTAACAGACTTTTGGTTAGTGCTTTTGATCAGATACCAAAAATGACTACTAGTTCCTCCTAGCTACTCTAACCCACTATTCCCTTCCCCAGAGGCCAGACTTTAATCACCTTGTGGGAAATTTTGCATCATCCGTGTTAGCTCCGTCATTGGAGAGATGTAGACTGGCGAATCCAGTCACTGATTAGATACTCCCTTGTACTAGTTACTTTCCTGGTTGCTGACAAAATACCCAACTACAGCAACTTAAGGATGGATCGGTTTATTATGGATTGATGTGCTAGAAGTAGTCCAAGATGGTGGGAAGGCACGGAGGCAGGAGAATGTGGCTCTTAGGAATATTTGATCAACAGTCAGGAAGAAGTGAACTATAAATGCTTGCGCTCAGGTGACTTTCGTTTTAATGCAACCCAAGATCCAGCTCAAGCAATGGCACCACCCACTTTTACACTGGGTGTTTCTGCCTCAACACAGTGAGGATAATCTCTCACATACATGCCCAAAGGATTGTCTCCTAGATGACTGTAGGTCCAGTCAAGTTGACAATTAATATTACCTATCATATTTTCTTATTTAGAGTGACTGGGATTGTAGGCCAAGACTGTACCTAGCACTCTGGTTTCTTTTTTTTTTTTTTTTTCTTTTCTTTTTTAATTTATTTTTAAATGAATTACAATTTATCCACTTTGTATCCCAGCTATAGTCCCCTCCTTGCCTCCCAATCTCACTCTTCTTCCCTTCTCCTCCCTTGTCCCTCCCCCAGTCTACTGATAGGGGAGGTCTTCCTCTCCTTCCATCTGATCCTAGCATATTAGGTCTCATCAGGACTGGCTGCATTATCTTCCTCTGTGGCCTGGTAAGGTTGTTCTTTCCTCAAGGGGAGGTGATCAAAGAGCCAGCCACTGAGTTCATGTCAGTGACAGTCTTTGTTCCCATTACTAGGAAACCCACTTAGAGACTGAGCTGCCATGGGCTACATCTGTGCAGGGTTTCTAGGTTATCTCCATGTGTGGTCCTTGGTTGGAGAATCAGTCTCAGAAAAGACCCCTGTGCCCAGATTTTTTGGTTCTGTTATTCTCCTTGTGGAGCTCCTGGCCCCTCCAGGTCTTTCTATCTCCCCCTTCTTTCATAATATTCCCTGCACTCTGCCCAAAGTTTCTCTATGAGTCTGCTTCAGTACCCACTGAGTGCTAGTTCTTGGTCATTGTAAGTGTGTAATGGCATTTTTATCATTATGATGACGTTAAAGCAGCTTCTGTTGACTTTTGAGACCCATTGTTTGGGTTTCCAGGGAATCTGTCAGCTTGAGGGAAAATGCATGTCCTTACTGTGCTTCTAAGTGCCCTATGAGAAAGCATTCTTCTATGAATATTTCTACCAGACTTTTTGCATATACCCATGTTTTAATAGCAATAATTTGGCTTTATGAAGGTTTTAAGCATACTATTTAGAATGTAGTATTTTTGTTTTCTCTCAGGACAGTCAAAATGATGTTAATAGAAGATAGTGATACATGCTTACTCATTTCATTTTCTCAAGAAATTTCTTAATGAAACAAATAAGAATCATTTATTCCTAGAATTAATTCATACCTCTTAAATATACTTAATCTTTTTTATGGTAGAAATTCTATGTGTCTTTGAAATAACAGAGTAGTTAGTATATGCATTTTAGTGAAAAAGCCATGTTTTACCTCATAAATTTGAATAATAAAAAGGTAAACATTCTGTACTCAGTGCTATAACAAGCCATTGTGCTGAGTCACAAGGGAGGAGAATTTCGTAAACTGAAGGTTCGTGTCAACACCATGTCATTTAAGTCATGGAGACTGAAGCAAGAATAAAGTATCTGGCTTCCTTTAAAATTTCACATGGTTACATAGTTGCAAAAATAGCAGTCCAGTTAAACTGCAAAACTTAAAATTTCAACTACGACGAAACAAAGATGACTCAGTCCAGAGAACACTTTGTTTTACATATATGTGCCTTTGTAGGATTTAGAATAATAAATTATATGGCTACCCATGACCAGATCCTAATTAAAGTTATAGTTTATACCCTGGTTCAAGTGGGCAGTACTCTGGATAGGAAGCTTCAGATTCGACTCTGGCAGCAGACATATTGCTTCCTTGGGTTAAAACATTTCTAATCATCAGGTTCATTCTGTGTAGGAAAGACTGGATATTTGCGGGTTTCTTTTCTTTTCTTTTTTCGAAGGCACACTGGAGCACTGTAATGCATTCTTTGTAGTACTCAGCATAGACTCTCTGGGCCGGAACAGATTACTTACTTTCCAATTCTGTCCTTTCTCTGCTTCTGGGATTTCCATTTTCTAGTTTCTTTCTTTTCCTCAAGTCTGTTTCCTCAAAACATATGGGAAACACTAGACTATACAGAAATGCCCGATACAGGTTTTTATGCACTAACGTGTTCTGGAAAATATAGCATTTGAAGGTGAAATTAAGTGGTAGAAAACATCCCATCAAATCAAGGAAATTAACAAACAACCCAGAGGCATGCCTTAGGTCAAAGAAGACCAACTCAAGGATATTTTGATGCTGGTGCATTCATAATACATGGCCTCTATGTTTAGAACGCCACCCAAAAGAGAGCGACAGTGATAAAATGATAGCGGAGAGATAGTAGCAAAGATAGAAAGATGTCAAGAAAAATATATGAAAAACATATTGTGTTTACTCTTGGTATAACCAACACTAGTTGAGTGGCTTAGAAACAAAGCAGTTTTTTCCTCTTAGACTCCGCTAGTTTGGAGTTGGCACGTGTCACATTGAATGGAATTGACAGTGTTATCAGGACTGTATTCTTTGTGTAACCTCCAGTAGACAGTCTTGCGTTCTTTGCCTTCCCCAGGTCTTATGGCCACCACATTTCTAGATTTATGGCCTTCTTCCTTCTGACTGGTCTTTTGTAGCCCATCTCCTAATGATAGTGAGGATCCCTTAGTAACTCATCCCAGGTTCTGGAATTAGAAGCTGTACATTTTTGGGCCAGGGGATATAATATCATCTCTGGCATAGGTAGGTGAGAAGTTCACAATGTCTTATTCCTATTCAAATATATATTGTACTATGGGATTAATTTGTTTCCTTTACATATGCTGTCAAATTTAAATTAGATTTAATCATAGTATTTGGAGAAATATCTCCATCAGCTTCAGTAGCATACACATACACTTTTTATGTTCATGGCACACATCTTATAACTACTACGTTTTCAGGCTGATTTTCCTCCAAAGCAAACAAAGTAGCTAGGCTCTCTGATAGCATATTTCTGTTGCTCAAACCCCAGAAATACAAAACACATAGGAAAATATTTTAAATTTCTAAACCATTGTTCCACTGGTTTTATAGAATTAGACGATGCATAGAACAGACATGAAAACAGGAACTTCCCCTTCCTGAAGATACATTCTGTAATTTTCACATGGAATAGTTCTTTTTTATGTTTATAATTTGAAATTATTGTTTCTTAGAGTGGTCATATGTTACATAAAAAGATGCCTGTTGCATTTCTGGGCCTTTTTTAGTTTGTAAAATGTGGTCTTCTCTTGGCCTGAATTATTAATGTTAACATACAAGACTAAATATTCCTTTTCCATCCAGGAGGTCCAGATTTGCTCCCAATGTCTGTCAATGTTGTTATTGCCTCAGCATTTTTTTTTTTTTGATCTTCAGTGAACTGTGCCAATACCAGAAAAATATACTTTTATTTACATTTAATAATCATGATCTGTAGAGATAGATCAACATTTATATAGAGATCTTAGACTTTGTTTTTGAAAGGCAAAAATAAGTTACTATCCGTATATTGTAAATATTTGATCACTAAACCGAGTGACTATAAAGGTAAAGTGTTTCAATAAGTGAATTGCATCTCAACCATATAATCAAAGATGTATCTGGGAAACGTAGGTGAATTACACAGATCAATTGTAAAATGAAATGAGGTTTTAAGAGTCGCTGCCACTCTGAGGTTGACAAGTCTAGGAAGAAGCTTGTGTTGAGGTACAGGGAACAGAGCTGTGGAGCTGTGGAGCTGTTGACTCTATAAAAGCAGGGGTAGCATTTAGTTAGAACATAGCAAGGAGTTCAGTGACTAGGAGAGACTATTCCTAATATTCCTGAGGCTGGAGCCATAGGGACCCAGTGGCCAAGTGAAGAAGGCTGATATACACTATGTAAAATAATTTGCACCATGTAGCAGGGGACCTACTGGAGGTTTTAAAAGATCCAAGTTGACCAGATTAGCCTGTTAAGATATTAGTTCTCAACCCTTTCAAACACAGCACTCCCTGAAGTTCTTTATTTCTGTTATCACACAACAAAAGGAACCTAGATAAATTTTGCCCTCTTTGTTGTTTTTAACACCCTCCTTTAAGGACTGTAAACAGTTTCTTAACTGCCCTAGGAACACAGGGATTATATGATGTTGTCGTGTATAAACATATGTGCTAAAAAAGTCAAAATCATTCAAAGTTTAGAAGATTAAGTTACCTATAAGGCACAAAATACAATGTTTTCTGGTCTTCCTAGGCATATCAATTTAGACAAAACAATCTATAATCATATAAGTTTGCTTTCTATGATACCTTTAAATATGGTCTATAAAAATTCATGAAAGCTTAAGTTGATAATTTAGTTAGCGGCTACTTGAACATACTTAGATTTATAGTTTAGATGTGGATAATGCAATCTCAAAATGTAATGCATAGACAATTTTTTTGTTGTGAAAGCAAACATTTCAGTACCTGCAGAAAATATGACTATCTGTGCTCCACTTTTAAAATTGGTTTAGTTGATAATGAAATAATTTTCTGGATAATAATATTTATATATACTTTGGTATTCATATCTCATCCTACAAATATTCTTTTTCCTCCTTTTTTTTTTTTTTTTCAAATGGAATGTCAGCCCATAGTTCAGAACACATAGATTCCTCTAAAGAGTAAACTCCCTGGGTAGATTTTAACGCAGATTTCTGTCCTGTTCCTTCTCAAGGTAGCATGCTCAAGTAGGTCACTCACTGCATCCCAGGGGAACCATTTCTTCAGTTACAGTTAATCATGCTTTATTCCCGAGGGACGTGAAAACAAGTTCCGACCGTACAGCTGATTACACAATCACAGTGCTTGCCATGCTAACTGCCATTTTAAGAATGCCAACTGCTCAATATTATCACTAATTGCATCATCATTTATAAGGGCCGGTGTCCATTATTCACACTGTAAAAAATTCAGTATTCTGTTCAGTTACCGTTTCTGGAGTTTTTGCATGAACTGTGATTGAGGTGACAGCCAGGGCTGAACTGTCCTTGGAGCGCTTGTGCCCTCAGTGGCCATGGAATCTCTTCACTGTTCATCCTCGATTCACTTCAGGAGTCTCACACTTACGAGAGATGGACATGATACCTTTGCATAACCTAAAAGATGCAGGGAGCACTTGCCCCCCCCCCATTTTTAGAAAAGAACTTTAGAATGGATTGTGTGATACTTTTATTTTAACCTCTATGTTGAGCTATACTGTTCACAAGCATAAGATTTAGCATTTTAAAAATGATTTGGAATGTTTATAGAACTGTGCAACCATCAACACTGTCTAATTTTGAAATATTTTTGTATTTCAGCAAGGAATCTTTTCTTCATTAGAAATCACACTTTATCGCTTGTACCTCTACAGCACCCCTCTATCTTTTTGCTGTCACTATTGATTTTTCCCTTTCTGAATATTTCATGTAAAGAGAACAACACATTCAGTGAACTCTTCTACCTGCCCTTTTTCACTTAGCTTTTTTCTTTTTTTTCTTTTTTTTTTTTTCCTAGGATCATCCATGTTTTAATGTGCATCAACGTTTGATTTGCCTTTTTGGATAATATCCCGCTATGTGGCTGTGCCTTGACTTTTCAGTCTGTTCATTGTGGATAGGTTCCTCTTTGAAGCTGTTTAAATGATTCCATTCTAAAGACACACATGCAAGATTTATATAGCGATACTTTCAGTTCTTTTGAATGTACATCTAAGAGCAGAAGTATTGCTCATATGTGATTCTGTGTTTGTGTTTTTCAGCGCAGTTGCTGACTGCTCTCCAAAGCAGTACACTCTTTGACTTTCCTTTTCAATGCCTGCGGGTTCTAATCTCTCCACCATCTCCCTCCACTGTCAATGTTTTTCTTTTGGTGTAGTCAACCGTGCGCAGGTGAAAGTGATGTGTCTCTGTTCTCATTTTCTATAATAAATAATGTATGTGCTTATTGGAAATTTGAAAAGTCTTTGGAGAACTATTATTTCAAATTCTTTGATTATTGGCAAATTTGAAATATTTTTTTAATTGCTAAAAAGTAAAGATCCTTCATATAATCTAAGTACAAAACTTATCTAATAACTGATTTGTGAATGTTACTCCTGTTGTGTGGATCATCTTTGTACTGTTTTTGTTCTTTTAAACTTACAATACTCTGGCTTCTCTAAGAAGCTTATGTATGTAGAGGAATTTTAATTCAGCAACTTAGCTGCTCTGGCAAGAGATTACGTCTAAAGACCTCCAAGGCCTATGTGATACAGCTAGAACGCAGACATATCCTGGATTACAGTAGGAGCTGGCTGGAATACAGAAATAGCCTTAGTATGCACCTTTAATCCTAAGGAATGAAGGTAGAGTCAGTTTATAGAAGGAAGCAGGCTTGTTTGAAAGTTAATGGCATAATTGAGAGACAAAGGGACTAATCAGAGAAAGATTGGCAGAATGAGGCAGAGATAGGGTACACACAACTCTCACGGGAACGATATAGAAAAGTGAGTTCAGTGCAGTTCACTGAATGCAGTTGAATTCAGTTGTGTAGTCAGTGTAGTTCAGTTTGTGGAGTTCAGAGTTAGTTTTTCCAAGTAGAGCAACACAGTCAGAAGTTGAGAGAAGCCAATTTGAATCAGTCAGCTTGGAGAGGAGTTTGAGCTAGAACAGCTGAGTTGGACCAGAAATAATTAGAAAGGGTAGGTTTATTCAGCAGTAAGTCTCAGAGGCTGAAAACATGCTAAGCCTAGGTTAGTAGATGAAGGCTTGAAGCTGAAGCCTTCAAGGTCTGGGCTTACACCAGACTAGATTGTATTTAGGTTAGAAGCTTCCAGGCCTAGGCCTGGGAATACCTAGAAGAGAGAAAGCAATACTCTGGGCTCAACCTAAGTCGTGAATTCATACAGATTGGGTACATCTTGAATCTCATACCCTCCTCTGAGGAAATAAAAGTAACATTTACATGTATAGCTCAAAATTATGAAGCTTAACTCAGACATTTTTTGCAAATGTATTATAATGCTATCCCTTGAATTTAGGACTGTGATTTATTTTTGTCATCTTTAGTCTGTAGTATGAGATAAGCATCAAACTTTATACTCTAAGAGCAATATTTATTTAAAAGCCATTATTTCATGTTAGGACTCTTGATTTGAATTTTTATCTACATTACACTTGCAAATGACTGTGAGTCTGGAGAGATGGCTCAGCAGTTAACAGTGTTTCTACTTTTACACAGTACCAAACATCAGTTCTTAGCACGCAGACTGGGTGGCTTACCGTAAGCTGCACCGCTTCAGGGGATCTGGAGCCCACTTTTGGCTTTCATAGACACCCTCGCTCACATAAATTCATGTGTGTGCATGAATTCTTAAGTTTTTAGTTATTAGAAATCAGTTTGGAGTCATGTAAGTTTGATTCTCATCTGTACAGAGTAATTTCAGTGTTAACTAGAGGAAAGCTCGGAGTTTGATACATAATATGTGTATAATATATATGACTCTTAATGTTCAGTAAATGCATGTGTACACACTGAACAAAAATGAATAAATTATATATACATGGTTATTTTCTATTATGACTATTAAGTGCTTTGGAAGTAATGTGCACTTTAAAATGTGTGATTAAGTATCGTTGCTTTGTGAGTTGATATACAAGCTGAAATAACTAAAAGATATCTGAAACTTGTTTTTGTACACTCATGTATGATTCTCAAATAGTGGTTCTCAGTGTGTGGACCATGACACCTTTGGTGACTGCTTATCAGATATTCTGCATATCAGATATTTGCATTGTGATTCATGACAGTAGCAAAATCACAGTTATGAAGTAGCAAGAAAATAATTTTATGGTTGGGGTCACCACAGCATGAGGTTTCAAACTGTCGCAGCTTTAGGAGGGTTGAGAACCATCGCTCTAGAACATACTCGAAAACCTCCCCCTACTCAGATGACCTTTGCACATTTATTTGGTTAAGGAAATTTCTGTAGTGGTTTCCTATAAGGGACCTTCTCCTAGCCGTTATTATGGGATTGTGCCTTATGAAGACGCATTATTTTCCAAATGAACTTTGGCAGTTAAATCTGTTTTGTGTTGAATAGGTAACAGAAAACCAGGAATCAAAGAATAAAACAAAAAGAAATGATATGAAACTCTAAATTGTGCTTGTCTTTTGTTTGTTTCATTTTAATTTTTAAGTTATTTTTTGCTCGTGTTTGTATGCATTTGTATGTTCTGATTTATGGTTGTATGTCCGGTGCCTGCATCTGGAGGTCCAGGGATGACATCAGGAGTCCACCTCAATTATCTCCACATAATATATTGAGTTTACTGACTTGGCTAGTCCAGTTAGCCAGCTTGCTTCAGGGACGCTCTGTCTGCTTCCCAAGCACTAAGAATTTTGGTGGCCCCTTCATTTTAATACATTCTGGAAACTTGAACTCCAGTCCTTAGATTTGCACAGCAAGCTCTTAAACAACTGATCTTTCTCCAGCCCCTTCAGTGTGTCTTGTTCTTAGACAATTAGGTAACTGGAAATCATCCATTTAATTTGTCCATATATTCTCATTTTAAATTACAGTAAGAAAAATCAACCAAGAGTGTATTTTTTGGAGACTGGAATTGAATTTGCCAGAGATGCAGCACAGCTTCTGAGACCTTGCTTCAGGAAGCAGCTCTTTTTTTGGCCGCTTTCCAGAGCTTAGACTTGGCAGCCTCAAGGACACGGTGTAAGGTGTGTTTTCTTGATTGAACACTTGGAAAAGGGGGTTTTGATTTGTGGTTTGTTTCCTTTTACTTTGTTTTTCTTGGTTTGAATTGTTTGCTTCTGGCAATGAACTTGGGTTCTGAACATGGCTTTTTGTTACAGAGGGCACTATTATAATGAGAAAATGTTCTGCATGTTTTTATTTTGTGTAATTTAGACATGTCAAAGTAAACCAAGCAAGATTTCTAGGCTGTGGGTTTTGATCTGACTTGTTTGTTAAATGTACTGTGCCGTTGTGTACTGACCTGTCGCCACACTTGACATGCGGTCTCCTGACACTCAGAGCATTATTATGCTTTATTACATTATAATGTTTTGATAATTACTTGCTGGTTTTAGTCAATATTGCGATGTGTTAATTAGTGAGCATAAACTTGGCTATGCAGCATTACATTTACTGTTTCTTAATTTATTGGCACACAGCTTCAAAGGAGTTCCAAGAAGGAACTACAGCTAGAGGATCAGCCTCTTACTCTGCTGACCACATCTTTCCTTTCTCCGTCATGATTCACAAGCCTTCAAGGGCTCTCTAGCCATTCAAGCTGAAAGAGGAGGCTCTGAAGTCAGCCAGGATTTCTCTACAAAACCTGCCCCTCCTTGTTTTCCTTCTAATTTCGTCTCTGCTCTTCTACCCATTCATTTGTTCCAGGCTTAGAACTCACTCATTTGAACATTCCAGGCTTTCCCCTTATCAGCAAACTTATGCTTTGCTGTTGTACTCTCTCTAATACCTTTTGCACTATTAAAATGTCACTACCTATATGTATTAAGAGGTCACTTTTCAGTTAGAAGGTCTCTGTCAACACTATGTATTGCTCTCTTTCTTGTAGTATTCATCAGTATCTAATAAGCCACATATTTTATACTTACTTATTATGATTATCACTAGCAAGTATACAATATACAATTATGGTTTTATTGTGAAATGTGCCACACAGCCTTGTGTATTTGAGCACTCGGTGCTTTGAGGAGAGAATCTAGAAGCTTTGGGAGTGGAGGGGAGTGGAGGAAGAGACTCTGTGCTCCAGACTGTGCTGGTCCACAGGGGTGTAAGCACACTGCCCTGTGCTCCTGCTGTGAGACTGTGACCTGACTTTCTGCTATGCCTCAGGCCACAGTGAACTGTGCAGTTAATGGGGAGCCGAGATAAATTCTTCCTACTCTTCCTTGTTTCTTTCGTGGTCATTTGATTGCAGCAAAAGGAGTAAATAACGCAGTATGTGATGGCTCTGTTTTCCCTCAGTCTTCACTGGCTAGAGCAATCTTTGGGTATTAATAAGTGAGGGCTGGGTAAATTCTTATGTTTATAAAGTACCTAATAAGAAAGAAATACTGCTTGACCGTGAGGCTACTGAGTGTTGCACACAGTTCTCGCCTTGAAGAATACAGTTTAATAGAGAAAACATAATTACAACAGCTATTTTAGTGCAATGCTGTGTTACAAAAACATGCAACAAGATGTTGTAATGACCTAAATCAGAGGATAGAAATGCTTCATGATTAACAGTTAAAATGGCGTTGGCTATGTTGTATTTACTTATTCATGGAAGCAAGCCCATATCTCAATGTCTTGAAACCATAAAAGTTTATTTTTTTTTTAAATTTTTCATCAATTACATTTTATTCATTCTGCATCCCCCCATAAGCCCCTCCCTCCTCCCCTCCCAATCCTACCCTTCCTCCTCCCTCTGCTTGCATGCCACTCCCCAAGTCCACTGATAGGGGAGGTTCTCCTCTCCTTTCTGATCTTAGTCTATCAGTTCACATCAAAAGTGGCTGCATTGTCCTCTACTATGGCCTGGTAAGGCTGCTCCCCCCCAGGGGGAGGTGATCAAAGAGCAGGCCAGTTAGATTATGTCAGAGGCAGTCCCTCTTCCCATTACTATGTAACCCAATTGGACTCTGAACTGCCCTGGGCTACATCTGTGCAGGGGTTCTGGGTTATCTCCATGAATAGTCCTTGGTTGGAGTATGAGTCTCTGAGAAGTTCCCTGTGTTCAAATTTTCTTGTTCTGTTGCTCTCCTTGTGGAGACCCTGTCCTCTCCAGCTCTTACTATTTCCCAGTTCTTACCTAAAATTCCATTCACTCTGCCCAACAGTTGCCCATCAGGCTCAGCATCTGCTTTGATAGTCTGAAGGGCAGAGGTGTTCAGAGGCCCTCTGTGGTAGGTTCCTAGGTTGTTTCCTGTTTTCTTCTTCTTCTGATGTCCATCCTCTTTGCCTTTCCGGATGGGGATTGGACATTTTTCTTAGGGTCCTCTCCCTTGCTTAGTTTCTTTAGATGCACAGGTTTTAGTGGGTTTGTGCTATGTTGTATGTCTATATGAGTGAGTATATACCATGTGTGTCTTTTTGCTTCTGGGACAACTCACTCAGGATGATCCTTTCCAGATCCCACCATTTACCTGCAAATTTCATGATTTCCTTATTTTTCATTGCTGAGTAATATTCCATTGTGTAGATATACCACAGTTTCTGCATCCATTCTTCAGTTGAGGGGCATCTGGGTTGTTTCCAGCTTCTGGCTATTACAAATAAAGCTGCTACAAACATGGCTGAGCAAATGTCCTTTTTGTGTACTTGAGCCTCTTTTGGATATATGCCCAGTAGTGGTATGGCTGGATCTTGAGGAAGCGCTATTCTTAGTTGTCTGAGAAAGTGCCAGATTGATTTCCAGAGTGGTTGTACAAGTTTACATTCCCACCAGCAGTGGAGAAGGGTTCCCCTTTCTCCACAACCTCTCCAGCATGTGTTGTCACTTGAGTTTTTGATCTTGGCCATTCTCATGGGTGTAAGGTGAAATCTCAGGGTTGTTTTGATTTGCATTTCCAATGGCTAGTGAGGTTGAGCATTTCTTTAAGTGCTTCTCTGCCATTCGGTATTCCTCTACAGAGAATTCTCTGTTTAGCTCTGTTCCCCATTTTTTAAGTGGATTACTTGGTTTGCTGCTTTTCAGCTTCTTTAGTTCTTTATATATACTGGATATGAGTCCTCTGTCAGATAAAGGGTTGGTGAAGATTCTTTCCCAATCTGTAGGCGGTCGCTTTGTTTTGATGACGGTGTCCTTTGCTTTACAGAAGCTTTTCAGTTTCATGAGGTCCCATTTATTGATTTTTGCTCTTAGAGCCTGTGCTGTTGGTGTTCTGTTCAGGAAGTTTTCCCCTATACCAATGAGTTGTAGGGTATTTCCCACTTTTTTTTCAAGCCGATTTAATGTGTCTGGTTTTATGTTGAGGTCTTTGATCCACTTGGACTTCAGTTTTGTGCAGGGTGACAAGTATGGATCTATTTTCATTTTTCTACATGTAGACATCCAGTTAGACCAGCACCATTTGTTGAAGGTGCTATCTTTTTTCCATTGTATGGTTTTGGCGTCTTTGTCAAAGATCAGGTGTCCATAAGTGTGTGGGTTTATTTCTGGGTCCTCTGTTCGGTTCCATTGATCCACCATTCTGTTTCTATGCCAGTACCATGCAGTTTTTAAAACTGTTGCTCTATAGTACAACTTAAGATCAGGGATGGAGATACCTCCAGAAGATCTTTTATTGTAGAGGATTCTTTTAGCAATTCTGGGTTTCTTGTTATTCCATATGAAGTCGAGAATTTTTCTTTCCAGGTCTGTAAAGAAATGTATTGGTAATTTGATGGGCATTGCATTGAATCTGTAGATTGCTTTTGGTAAGATGGCCATTTTTACTATGTTAATCTTGCCAAGCCATGAGCATGGGAGATCTTTCCATCTTCTCATATCTTCTTCTAATTCTTTCTTCAGAGATTTGAAATTTTTTTTATACAAGTGTTTGACTTCCTTGGTTAGGGTTACTCCGAGGTACCTTATGTCATTTGTGGCTATTGTGAAGGGTGTTGTTTCCCTAATTTCTTTCTCAGCCCTTTTGTCTTTTGTATACAGGAGGGCTACTGATTTTTTTGAGTTAATTTTGTATCCGGCCACTTTGCTGAAGGTGTTTATCAGCTGTAGGAGTTCCCTGGTAGAGTTTTTGGGGTCACTCACGTATACTATCATATCATCTGCAAATAGTGATAATTTGACTTCTTCCTTTCCAATTTGTATCCCCTTGATCTCCTTCAACTGTCTTACTGCTCTAGCAAGGACTTCCAGCACTATGTTGAAGAGATATGGAGAGAGTGGGCAGCCTTGTCTTGTCCCTGATTTCAGTGGGATTGCTTTAAGTTTCTCTCCGTTCAGTTTGCTGTTGGCTATAGGCTTGCTGTATATCGCCTTTACTATGTTTAGATATGTGCCTTGTATCCCTGATCTCTCCAATACTTTGAACATGAATGGATGTTGGATTTTGTCAAATGCTTTTTCAGCATCTAGGGAGATTATCATGTGGTTTTTTTCTTTCAGTTTGTTAATATGGTGGATCACATTGATGGATTTCCGTATATTGAACCACTCCTGCATACCTGGGATGAAGCCTACTTGGTCATAGTGGATAATATCTTTGATATGTTCTTGGATTCGGTTTGCAAGTATTTTATTAAGTATTTTTGCATCAATGTTCATAAGGGAGATTGGCCGGAAATTCTCTTTCTTTGTTGAGTCTTTGTGAGGTTTAGGTACCAAGGTGACTGTGGCTTCATAGAATGAATTTGGTAATATTCCTTCTGTTTCTATTTTGTGGAATAGTTTGAAGAGAATTGGTGTTAGCTCTTCTTTGAAGGTCTGGTAGAATTCTGCGTTGAAGCCATCTGGTCCTGGGCTTTTTTTGGATGGGAGACTTTTGATGACCGCTTCTATTTCTTTGGGGGATATAGAACTATTTAGTTGATTTACCTGGTCCTGATTCAGCTTTGGTAAGTCAAATCGATCAAGAAAATTGTCCATTTCATTTAGATTTTCAAATTTTGTGGCATATAGACTTTTGAAGTAAGTCCTAATGATTGTTTGGATTTCCTCAGTGTCTGTAGTTATATCCCCCTTTTCATTTCTGATTTTGTTGATTTGGGTGGTGTCTCTCTGCCTTTTAGTTAGCCTGGCTAAGGGTTTGTCGATTTTGTTGATTTTCTCAAAGAACCAGCTCTTGGTTTCATTGATTCTTTGAATTGTTTTATTTGTTTCCAATTGATTGATTTCAGCCCTGAGTTTGATTATTTCCAGCTGTCTACTCCTTCTTGGTGTGTCTGCTTCTTCTTTTTCTAGGGTTTTTAAGTGAGCCATTAGGGTGCTTGAATGAGCTGTCTCGAATTTCTTCTTGAAGGCACTTAGTGCTATGAACTTTCCTCTTAGCACTGCTTTCATTGTGTCCCACAAGTTCGGGTATGTTGTGTCTTCATTTTCATTGATTTCTAGAAAGACTTTAATTTCTTTCTTTATTTCTTCCCTGACCCAGCTGTCATTTAGTAACAAGTTGTTCAGTTTCCATGTGTGTGTAGGCTTTTTGTTATTTCTGTTATTGTTGAGGTCCAGCTTTATTCCATGGTGATCAGACAAGATACATGGGATTATTTCATTCTTCTTGTATCTGTTGAGGCTTGCTTTGTGACCCACTATATGGTCTATTTTGGAGAAGGTTCCATGAGGTGCTGAGAAGAAGGTAAATTCTTTTGTGTTTGGGTGTAAAGTTCTGTAAATGTCTGTTAGGTCCATTTGATTCATGACCTCTGTCAGAGACATTGTTTCTTAATTTCTGTTTTGTTGACCTGTCCTTTGTTGAGAGTGGGGTGTTGAAGTCTCCCACTATTAATGTGTGGGGATCTATATGTGCTTTTATCAATGTTTCTTTCACAAATGTGGGTGCCCTTGTATTTGGGGCATAGATGTTCAGGATTGTGATGTCTTCCTGGTGGAATTTTCCCTTGATGAGTATGAAGTGTCCTTCCCCATCTCTTTTGATTAATTTTGGTTGAAAGTCTATTTTATCAGATATTAGAATGGCTACTCCTGCTTGCTTCTTGGGTCCGTTTCCTTGGAAAGTCATCTTCCAACCCTTTACCCTCAGGTAATGTCTATCTTTGTGTCTTAGGTGTGTTTCTTGTATGCAACAGATTGCTGGGTTTTGTTTACGAATCCATTCTGTTAATCTGTGTCTTTTTATTGGAGAGTTGAGTCCATTGATGTTGAGAGAGATTAATGACCAGTGGCTGTTAGATCCCTTGATTTTGATGTTGGCTGTGGTCATCAGGTTGTGTGCTTGGTTGCTTTTTGTTTTACTGAAGTGAGGTTATTTATTTCCTGTGTTTTCTTGAATGTAGCGAGCTTTCTTGGGTTGTATTTTCCCTTCCAGTGTCTTCTGTAATGCTGGATTTGTTTGTAGGTATTGTTGAAATTTGTTTTTGTCATTGAATATCTTGTTTTCTCCATCTATGAGGACTGCGAATTTTGCGGGGTATAGTAGCCTGTGCTGACATCTGTGTTCTCTTAGGGTCTGTATGATATCCGTCCAGGCCCTTCTGGCTTTCATAGTCTCTGTTGAGAAGTCAGGTGTGATTCTAATGGGTTTGTCATTATATGTTACTTGGCCTTTTTCCCTTGCAGCTTTTAGTATTTTTTTCTTTGTTCTGTATACTTACTGTTTTGATTATTATGTGACGGGAGGATTTTCTTTTCTGGTCAAATTTGTTGGGTGTTCTGTAGGCCTCATGTATTCTAATTGGCCTCTTCTTTAGCTTGGGGAAATTTTCTTCAATGATTTTGTTGAAAATATTTTCTGGGCCTTGGAGAAGGGAGTCTTCTTTTTCCTCTATACCTATTATTCTTAGGTTTTGTCTTTTCATATTGTCTTACATTTCTTGTAATTTCTTGGACGGTCTGTGTCAGGAATTTTTCGGATTTAACATTTTCTTTGACAGATACATCGATTTCTTCCATTGTATCTTCTACACCTGAGATTCTTTCTTCCATCTCTTGTAGTCTGTTGGTTATGCTTACCTCTGTAGTTCCTGTTTTCTTCCCTAGATTCTTTCTTTCCATTATTTCTCCCATTTGTGTTTTCTTTAATTTTTCCAATTCTATCTTCAGGTCTTGAGTTGTTTTGTTTACTTCCTTCACCTGTCTGATTGTACTTTCCTGTATTTCTTTTAGTTCCTTCAACTCTGTTTCTTTCATTTCATTCAGTGTTTTAAGCATTTCCTTTCTAAAGGCCATAAACTGTTTGGCTGCAGCTTCCTCTGTTTCTTTACGGATGGCAATATTCTGTTTGAGTTTATCTTCCTCTATGTCTTTTCGAATCTTATTTGTTTCTTCTGTTATCATCTTCATGAGCATACTTGTTAGGTCATCTTCTTGGATTTCAGCTATGGTGGGGTGTCCAGGGCTACTTGCCCCTGGGTAACTGGGTTCTGGAGATGCCATATTGCTCTGTCTTTTGTTGCTTGAGCTTTTACGCTGCCCTCTACCCATTTTGCTATCTTAGGTGTTTGGGGTTATTTTCTGGTGGTTCCTGGGGATCCTGTGGTGGAGAGAATCCCCTTTGTAAAAGCTGGTTTTTCCTGAAGGGTGTCTTCTCAGCTTTTTGGGTATAGTCCCTGGATGGCTGGTGTTTTTTCAGGAGTTGCTCACCTCAGGGATATAGACCTGAGTGGTAACTGTGGTCTTTGTTAGTCAAGAGGGTTCTCCTCTCACCCAGGGAAGTCCTGAGGGCAGCTGCCCTGTTTCTGGGTTTCTTGTTGTAAATTTAATGATCAGCTGCTGTGACCCAGTTGGACATCAGGTGCGCATCAACTGTTTGTGCCTGTGTCTGGAGCACAGCTGAGTGCTGGCGCCTCGGCCCCACTAGTCTGCTAGACTTTTTCTAGGGAAGGATTGGGTGATTTAGGTCAGTACAGTTTCCTTCCTTCCTTGTGGATTCTCTGGAGACACGGACTCTCAGTGTCTTTTTTTTGCCCTGGTGCACACTGCTCAGTCTCTGCCAGCTGTCTGGTGCGCAGAAACTGCCTGTGTCTGCCTTTGCGGCCTTTGGGAACCTGGGTGCCTCCCTAAGCTGAGTAATTTTCCGGGGACCTTTTCAGGTTGGGGGTGTCGGCTGAGTGCTCTGAGATCAGACCAGCCATTTCCCTCCCTGTGTGTTTGCACTGGACAGTGAAACTCATTCGCTGGTGCCCTGGTGCCCACAGTTCTATCTCGGGTTGCGAGTCAAGCGCGTAGGCAGGCAGGGCTCAGTGCCGGAACCTGGGTCCCCGGCTCTGGCTCCGGGCTGGCTCCTGGGGTGCCCGTGGACCCCGAGTCTTTTCCAGGGGATGTCTGGGTGACCTAAGGCCGGTCCCAGTCATTTCCTGTACCCTGGGGTTATCTCTCCACTGAAAATTCCAGTCTCTGATAGTGTGGTGCGCATGGTTCAGTCTGGGACCCTGACCAGAGACACTGGCTTGTGGCTCTGGGCTGGGGCTGGGGTGGCGGCAGGCAGCCAAGCGTCTGGCGGAACCGGGATCTCTTCCGTGGTTTAGCCTGGTGAGTTAAAAGCTGATTGAATCCCCCACCATGGGGTATCCTCTCACCTGGGAAACACAATGACTGTGTTTTATGGCCGCGAGTTCTGATTACTGGTCACTGTGCTGATCCTGGTGCTGCTGCTCAGAATGAGAGTCCTCCCGGCACTGCCATCTTGCCCCTCCTCTCAAGTTTATCTTTTTTACATAAGTGGTATGCCCAAAATGCGTTAAGTGAAAAACTTAAGGGCCCCAGACACAACATTATACATTATAATCACAATAATGTGATTCACCTGAACACACTCCCATGACCTCTGCAGCTCCTCTGGCTTTCACTTTAGAGTTTTATTGGTCAAAACAAATAGCTTACTTCCAGATACAAGAGTGGTGAGAACCAGCATTGCCTTCTACCAGGAGGAAGGATGCAGAAGAGTTGGGTTATGTTCACACTTGCCATACCTTTCTGCCAGTGTGGTGTGTGTGTGTGTGTGTGTGTGTGTGTGTTGGCAGTTACAAAGGTAGAAATATTGGTAAGAACAGAAAAGCTAGACTACAGTAGAGTAAGAACTGTACTTAAGGAAATAGGAAAACACTGAACTATAAGCCCCATGGAGGTTTTCAACTAAATTTAAGTTTCAGGAACTTATTCTAAAAGTACTGTGGAGATGGATTTGAGGGAGCACTGGAGGTAGGAAGGTCAGTGAGGATATGAATTTAATGAGCAGATGAGGTTTCAAATTTGGCCATCAGCACTGAAGATAGAAAGGAGGAGGACAGCAGGTAGAAAGGCTGAGACTGGGGAGCATCTGAGCACAGAAAAGGCCTTGGCAGAGAGCAGGGTCCTCCATGCTGTGAGATCAAGACAGAGGCACCACTGCAGACAGACTCTCTCCGAGGATGTGTGTCTGTCTGTTAATGTGTTGGGGAAGAGAGGAGTTATGGCAAGCTTGCAGAGTGAGTGATTATTACTTGGTGTCCTATGTCTGCTTGTCTGACCCGGGAAACAAGCCCATGTGTCCAGACTAGAATGAAGCGGCTGAAGGATTTGAGAGGGATGGGAATGGGGATAACCATGGAGCGAAATGGGAGACATCGGGTGAGAGGTACCGAATTGCAGTGCAGCATTAGGCATTCACTAAACTTGATTACACAGTTTGCTGCAGACATTATTGAGAGGCTCAGTGATCTTTACACTGTTACAAATTCAGAAACTATTGAAAAAGACATCCCTTAAAATAATTCTGTGTTTCTATGAGAATGACTTGTCATACACAATCTAGCTATGTACTAAAATATTGAAGAATGTGGTGAAAATTTTAATGGAAGAAAAAATTTTGAAACTTAAGTAATTATCTAGTACTTTCAAGAAGCATCTTGTGAGAATATTTTATTATAAAGCTTCTTTGTAATCAGTTTTAGGGTACCAGCCAGGTAGAAAGAAGGATGCAGCGATTTCCCATGTCTGTCCTGTCCTAAAACACAAGTGGCCTTCCCCGTGATGCCCATGCCCCAGCACAGTGGTGTGTGGGCTAGTCTAAGCAGGGCAGAGCCGTGTGCCCTCACTCCAAGCTAACAGCTCCACAGGCCTCACTGTTGGCACCGTCAACTCTGTGGGCTTGAACCTATGCAGAAGGACATGTGTCCCCTAGAATAGATTCACTGTTCTGGGAGTTTCCTGCATCACCTTCATCTCTCCTGGGGCTTACAACTCCTGGACATAATTTTTTAAATCATCTCCATAATTTGTCTTTCCCCTGAATTACTTATAGTTAGAGTAATAGAATGTGTGGAACACTTTAAAAAATCTGTATTGGATTTTGTGTTTCTACTTTGCGGACTATCCATTCTGTTCATTAGCTCAATTATTGGCAGACAGATTGTTTTGGGTTTTTAGTTTTTACAGTTCTTCATGTATTCTTTATTTAACCCCTCACTGAAATATAGCTGGAAGAGATTTCCATTCATTCTATATGCTGTCTGCTCACTCTGCTGATGGATGGTTTCTTTGCTGTATAGTTTTTAAATTTCACATAAGCCTTAGGGTTATTTTCTGTTTAATTGGAGTCTGTCTAAAGAAAGTTCATCCTACCTTTATATCTTGAAATGTTTTCCTCCAGCAGTTTCAGGGCTTCAGGTCCTATATTGAGGTCTTTGATCCACTGAGAGTTGATTTTTGTGCAGGATTAAAGCTAAGTATCTAATGTCTTCTGCATCTGGATGTGCCCAGCTTTCTTAGCTTTATTTATAGACAAAGTTGTATTTTGTCCTCATGTATATTTTTTACATGTTTGACAAGAATTAATTGCATACCTATCAGGCAAATGCAAAGTAAAATTGCTTGGGGAATCCATTTAACTCCTTTCAGAATGGCTACCATCACCAAAACAGCCCCGCCTGCTAGTAAGGATGTGGAGGGTGGGTGGAACTGGGAGGAGACGAGGGGGGCCTATAACCAGGATACAAAGTGAATAAATCGTAATAAATAATAATAAATAAAATTTAAAATACCAAATAAAATGAAAAAATTTGGGAGGTAACTTTTGGGGGGTTATTTATGTAATTATTTTCATGGAATAAAAATTACTTTCTTGAAATCCTTTGTGTGTGTGTGTGTGCGCGTGTGCGCACGCGTGCGCACGTGCTACGATAGGCAAGTATAAAAACTATGGCTGAGAATAATCCACAGGGTTTTTACTGCATTCATTTTTAAATGATTTATATGAAAGGAATGTCCTGGTTTATGATTTTCATGGGTTTCCCTGTTTAGAAAGAGGCAGATGGTATGAAAACCGGACTCCCTTATTTAAAAAAAATGTTGATATTTATAACCAAGCTTATCTCCAGCAAGATTTGTTTCTTTTTCTTTCTTTTTTTTTTTTTTTTTTTTTTTTTTTTGCAGCTGTTCCAGGTTGGAAAAAAATATTATATTAAAGTCCTGGCTTGCTGTTCTTTCCACATTTAGGGGGGAGATTTTCAAAATGTGAAAAAATGCTGTTTAATTTTAAACATGAATGCGATGTAAACTGTGAGATTTCTGTCTAAATGTGAATTTTCTGTTTGTGTGCTGTGATATTACTCTTTTTGTTTCACTGGTCTACTTCCTCGATACATCACACTTGAGAAATAATTTACTCATCATTTTGTACATATCATCAAAGCATTCTAGGAAATGCAATAGACATTTTTAGGAGATAGATTATATCATTAAACAAAACATCTTTTTCACTGAGAAGTTAACTTTGCTTCTCATTATAATTATTTAAGTTAAACATATTTCTTTTTATCTTTTGCTATTTGCTTTTATTTTTTATTATAAGTTCTACTGTTTTGTTTTTGGACAAACTTTATATTTCTTTGTTTATAATTTGGTTGAGAATTAATTGCACTTTACACTCAAAGCAGTACATGGAGCTGTCCCAATGGGCACATGTTGTCATTAAAGACTGAATTTCCATGCCCACATAAGCATATTATTTGAGAATATAGGTATATATGTGCATACCAATACATACATAATAGTATATAAAAAGTGGCTTTGTAATTAATATAATGTGAATAAATATGTTGACTACTGATGATGTGGCAATATGCTTTTCAAATGCAAGTAGACCCTACCATTTTGTTTTGTTTTTTGACACAGAGTTTCTCTTTGTAGCCTTGGCTATCCTGGACTCACTTTGTAGACAAGGTGGGCCTTGAACTCACAGAGATCTGCCTGCCTCTGCCTCCCTTAGTGCTGGGATTATAGGCGTGTGCCACCGCACCCAGGTTAGACCTCATTATTTATGTAGGGATTATTTTCCAGAATATGCAAAAGTATACAAATTTTGATGATGACTCCAATTCTCTGGCACTAGTCAGTTTTAATGTTCATTTGGAAATCATGCAAATCAGATAACTAAAGGATCTTCTATGTACCCGCATTATATTGCTTAAATCTTCAAAACTGACAGTTACTAGGAACTACAGCTTTATTATCTCCAGAGTTGTTTCTTGCCGCTTGATGAGTAAAGCCTGTAAACATCAATCTTCAGGTCAGAAAGTAAAGGACCATTCCTTATCTTTTTAGTCAGAGCACTTGAGCATTTTTAGTTTATCAGTTCAGGACATTCTATGTCTTATATTATCCATTCTTTACTCTAAAAAATGGTCATGGTTTCAAGTAGAAAGAGAAGAATACAGGTCCCCAGGAGTGAGCTGTCTATCTTTTGTGGGATGCCTTTACTCTAGTATGATTCTGCATTACACAGATATTATTCTCTACTTGTGTAAGTATTTATTTTGTGAGATTAGAAAAACTTCAATGAAATTTTCAAAATGGTGAAAACATAACTGTTAGTTGAAGCATCTAATATTCTATTACTCTTTACTGACCATGTAGTGAAGCATATAATTCTGTAAAGAGGTACATGGCTTTGTAAATAAAAATGTTCCAAATCTTTTATTTCTGGTTTTGCTGTTGCTGAAGCATGTGTATTGACTAGTATGTGTATGAGTGTACAAAGACCATGTGCTATGTAGTTGTTTATGTTCATTTTCTTATTCATATAGGGAATCCAAAGTATATAGTTTTCAATTTCCTTTTTTTTTTAAAAAAAAAAAGCATGGAAGAGTGTTCCAATCAGTGTCCAGAACATGAGGCACTTTTAAAAAGATTTTCAGATTTTTTTTTATTGAAAAGAGAGTTTTTCCTCATACACAATATCCTGATTGTACTTTCCTTTCCCTCCTCTCTTCCTACTTCCTCCTCACCTTCACTCCTCTCCAGATCTGATCTCTTTCTGTCTCTGATTATACAAGAGCAAACATCTAAGAGTTAACAATCAAACACTACAAAATAAAATATAATAAGGTGAAACAAAAACTATCATAGTGAAGTTGGCCATGGCAATTCAACAGGAGGAAAAGTGTACTAAGCTCAAGCATAGGAGTCAGAGACCCACTTGTTCTTACAGTCAGGAGTCCCATAAAAATCCCAAGTTAATAGCTACAATATATGCAGAGATGTAGACTCATGTAGGCCTGTGCTTGCTGCTTTAGTGTCTGTGAGTTCATAAGAGCCTTGATTCTGACAGCCTTGTCTTCTGTCCCCTCTAAGCCTTACAGTCTTTCCACCTCTTCTTCTGTGGGATTCCCTGAGTTCTGAGTGGAAGGATTTGGTGGAAAACTTCAAATTAGACTTTTTCTCCAGAAATGTGTAGCTGTGGGGTCTCTGCATCTATTCCCACCGGCTGCCAAAGGAAGCCTTTCTGCTGATGGCTGAACAAGGCACTGATCTATGAGTTTAGCAGAAAAATCATTAGGAATCATTTCATTGAGGGTTTAATTTTTTTTTAAATCAGTCGTGTTTGGCTTTATTGCAGGTCTCTGTGCTGTCTAGTCTCTTTATCTATCTAGTTCTTGGTTGCCCAGACAGTGTCAAATGTGGGCTCCTTCTCACAGAGTGGGCCTTAAGTCAAATCAGACATTGGTTGGATACTCCCACAAGTTCTGTGCCATCATGGTCCTCTTATATTTTGGAGACAGATTGTAGGCCAATAGTTTTGTGGCTAGCTTGGTATCCACGTTTTTCTTTTGGTGACCTGCAGAGTTCCAGCATCGAAGAGACTAAAATGTAGGGGTAAGAGCTTTATGTAGGTACTATTGTAACTACTGCATATTCAATGAGCTGTGTGGGTGTTGTCCTTGGGAATGGAACTCCTGTGGTCAGTTTGTGAGAGCAGCTCTTTGTCTTACCAACCTCCTGGTTTGTTTGGGATTTTTATGGGACCCCCTTGGTCAGTAATTCAGTTGAATGCATCCCAGTCCCACCACTGGTACCCTCGCCTGGCTTTAAGAGATGGCCAGTTGAGACTCCTAATACCCCATTACAGAGAGTCCTCATTAGGATCTTTTTTGTATATTCCAGGAAGTTTTCACTTCACTAAGTTTCTGCACCACCCCTCAAATCTCCCACAATCCCATGTGTCGTCCCACACTCTCCCCCCAAACGCCCCTACACCCACCCCTCCTGTCCCCACTCACATCTGTCAACCTGTAAAACTATTCTACTTTCCCTTTCAGGGAGCTCCTACATCTCCCTGACTGTCTTCTCCACTCAGCCTTTCTGGGTCTGTGGAATGTAGCGTGGCTGTCGTTTACCCAATGGCTCATATCCACGTAGAGTGAATATATACCACATTTCTCTTTCTGGGCCTGGATTACTCCACTCAGAAGTTTTTCTGGTTCCATACATTCATTCGCTTCCAAAGTTCATGATGTCAGTTTTTTACAGCTAAGTAATACTCCATTCTGTAAAACACATTTTTTTTAATTAAATGACAAGGCTGAACAGATACTATATCTCATGATATTAATATAGAAGTATCAGTATAAATAAAATATATTTATAAACTATATAAATATAATTGGATTTGTGAGGAGGGAGCCTTACATGAGATCATTTAATTTATGTTTATTATGTAATATTATAATGTAATTTTGTCCTGTTAAAAGTATTTCATAAGCATCATTTTTGTACTTTTAAATATATAAATTACTTTTTCTTTTTGTAATTGTATTATTCAATTCAGAAAACATTTTGAATTCCTGTGCTTGCGGCTTCTCGTTTTTGAACATTAATGATTGTTATTCTGTTAGTTTACTGAGGCAAATAGCAAACTACTGATAATCTCTTTAGCAAATATCCCATAGAGCCTATCGCAGATGTTAGACATTTGCCTTCCTGGTGGATTGGCTCATCACTGGCCTGGCTAGCGATGCGGAATTTTGCATATTTACTTGGAATTTTAAATTTCTCTAACAGACTCTTAGACCAAAATTTAATATGTCGATGGGACTGGATCTGTCCCACTAGGATAATCTCCGTCTTTTAAAATAATCTGATATGGGAACTTTATTGTAGCTTGATATCCCTTATGCTATTTACACATAGCATAACCACAGAATTTCCTCTAGATATGGGATTTACCCATGTGCAAAGTAAGGATGAGGAGGCAATTAAACTACAAATGATACAGTCAATTCATAGCAGTGACTTTTTAAGAAAAGAATTAACTTAAGGTTTTAATTTTTTTTCAATTTTTATTTTTATTTATTTATTTTTCTTCACAATTTATCCATTATATATCCCAATTGAAGCCCCCTCCCTGAACTCCCCCAGTCCCATCTTCCCTCCCTCTTCCCCTCATTCCCTTCCTCTAGTCCACTGAAAGGGGGAGTTCTCCATTATTGCCATCTGCCCATAGCTTGTTAAGTCTCATCAGGACTGCCTGGGTCCTCTTCCTCCGTGGCCTGGCAAGGCTGCATCACCACAGGCAAGTGATCAGAGAGCAGACAACCGAGTTCATGATAGAGGCAGCCCCTGCTCCCCTCCCTCAGAGATCCACATGGAGACTGAGCTGCCAATAAGCCACATGTGAGCAGGGGGTCTAGGTCCTCTCCATGCATGGTCCTCTGTTGGTACATCAGTCTCTGCAGGAGCCCCTCGGCTCAGATGTTTTAGTTTTGTTGGTCTCCTTGTGAGGTTCCGGTACTCTCCATGTCCCTCTAATCCCACCCCTCTCTTCTTCCATAAGACTCCCTGCACTCTGCCCAAAGTTAGCCCTGAGTCTCAGCATCTGCTTTGACCCCCTGTTGCGTGGAGCTTTTCAGAGGACCCTCTATAGTAGGCTCCTGTCCTTTTTCCTCTCTTCCACTGCTTCTGGTGTCTATCCTGTTTGCCATTCTGAATGAGATTTAAGCATCCTCCTCAATGGAGGAATGGAAGCAGAAGTTGTGGTACATCTACACAATCGAATACTTCTCAGCGATTAAAAACAAGGAAATCATTAAATTTGCAGGCAAATGGATGGAATGAGAAGAGATCATCCTGAGTGAGGTAACCCAGAAACAGAAAGACAGGCATGGTATACACTCACTAATAAGTGGATATTAGATGTATAATATAGGACAACCTAAAGAAGCTGAATACTAAGGAAGTTTTTAATTCTTAAAAATCTTCTACATGAATACTGTATTTACTTCATGTTAAGCCCTTCCTTTTCCACTCCACTTTTCTCCTGTTCCACTTTTATTCTGCCTGACTTCTTTTCTGTCCCCCAACTCCCTCTCAAACCCATGACTTACTTATTATACAGTATGTATGTTTTAGATGTATAATATATAGCAAATACTTTATATTGTATATATACAATGTGCATTATGTTTGATATATGACAATGTAATATATATTTATATATGGCATCTAGTAAGTATTTAGTGTTGTTCATATATACGTATGTTTAGGGATAACCATTTGGGATTGGATAATCTATCAGGGTGCTGATCCCTAGAGTCTCTCTCAATGGCCATTCATTACCTATAGCTCTTCTACTATGGGTGTGGTCTTTTTTAGACAGACTTTCATCGACATTTCATGGGTCTAGCTTTCTTGTCATATCTAGATGATGCAAGCTTGTATCAGTCTGTAGGTCCTCTGGCTTTTACAGTCTTTCTGTCTCCTGTTCTGTGATAGTATGTGAGCCTTAGATGTAGGGGTAATGCTACAGATGTATAAATTGGAGTCAGGCATCCTATTGTCAGCTGTTCTTCGAACCTTGACCAGTTGTTGATTTCTCTAGTTGTCTCTGTTTGCTTCAGAAGGAAACTCTTCTGATGACAGGTCAGAACTATGCTTATGTGTGGATATAAGGATACACATTTAGAATGCAATTAGGGCTTATACTAGTTTAGGCAAGTGGTATTCATTTGCTTATCTCTGGACTCCAGGACCTCTCCAGCTAGGTTGGAGAGTAAAGTTGGCTGACTTTACAGTACCAGACATGAATTCTCTCTGATTTAACTATCTTCAAGTTCAATTAGATGCCTGTTGGTTGCCTTCAAAATAAACAAATCACTATTTCACCACTAGAAACATTTTTCTGGGATGGCCATTGCCGTAGTCTGTAGACTTTCTAGTGCTAAGACTAGTGAATATGTCTCACCCTAGGCAGCTTGTGTAGCGTGTTTGGATACTGTTGGACATAAGTTTCCAGGTCAGCTCCAGTACAGTTCTTCCAAGGCCCGTGTCTGAAGTGTGGTACCTTCAGCACTAAAGTCCTACTTTAATTCTGGGCCCGGCTGAGCAAGGACAACAGCAGCAGCAGCTGCTGTTTTCAGAGTCTCTAGGACAACCCTGAACAAATACCAGATTTTTTTGTAATTTTTAGTTTTATTTTTTCACATTTTTTGTTATAGATCCTGATTGAAGCCTCCTCCCTCAACTACCCTGGTCCCATGCTCCCTCCCTCTTCCCCTATCCTCTTCCCTAGCCCACTGAAAGGGGGAGTTCTCCTCCTTTGTCATCTGACCATAGTTTATCAAGTCTCACCGGGACTGCCTGGATCCTCTTCCTCTGTGGCCAGCGAGTTCCCTGGCAATGGGAACAGGGACTGTCTCTGAGCAGGCCAATCAGTTCATGTCAGAGGTAGTCCCTGTTCCCATTGTTAGGGAACTCACTTGGATACTGAGCTGCCATGGGCTACATCTGGGCAGGGGTTCTAGGTTATCTACATGTTTGGTCCTGGGTTGGAGTTATCAGTCTCAGAAAAGAACCCTGGGCCCAGATATTTTGGTTCTGTTGCTCTCCTTGTGGAGCTCCTGTTACCTCCAGGTCTTTCTATCTCCCCCTTCTTTTATAAGATTCCCTGCACTCTGCCCAAAGTTTGGTTTTGAGCCTCAGCATCTGCTTTGATACCCTGCTGGGTAGAGTCTTTCAGAGGCCCTCTATGGTAGGTTCCTGTCCTGTTTCCTGTTTTCTCCCTCTTCCGATTTCTGTCCTCTTTGTTTTTCTGAGTGAGGATTGATCATCTTGCCCAGATTTCTGTCCTCTTTGCTTTTCTGAGTGAGGATTGATCATCTTGCCCAGGGAACTCCTTCTTGCTTAGTTTCTTTAGGTGTATAGATTTCAGAATGTTTATCCTATATTTTATGTCTAATATCCACTTATAAGTGAGTATATGTCATGTATGTCTTTTTGCTTCTGGGATACCTCACTAAGGATGATCTTTTCTAGATCTTACCATGTGTCTGCAAATTTCATGATTTCCTTGTTTTTAATTGCTGAGTAGTCTTCCATTGTGTAAGTGTACCCCAATTTCTGTATCCGTTCCTCTACTGAGGGGCATCTGGGTTGTTTCCAGACTCTGGCTATAAAGCTGCTATGAACATGGTTGTGCAAATGTCCTTGTTGTATAGTTGAGCATATTTTGGACATTTGCCTAGGAGTGTTATAGCTGGATCTTGAGGTAGTTCTATTCCTAATTGTCTGAGAAAGTGCCAGATTGATTTCCAAAGTGGTTTTACAAGTTTACATTCCCACCAGCAATGGAGGAGGGTTCCCCTTTCTCCACATCCTCTCCAGCATGTGTTGTCACTTGAGTTTTTGATCTTAGCCATTCTGATGGTTGTAAGGTGAAATCTCAGTGTCATTTTGATTTGCATTTTCCTGATGACTAAGGAATTTGAGCATTTCTTTAAGTGTTTCTCTGCCATTTGATATTCCTCTATTGAGAATTCTGCTTAACTCTACCCCATTTTTAATTGGATTACTTGATTTGTTGCTTTTTAACTTCTGCACATAGAAAACAAAACAGGAAGACTAACTGGTCTTACAGGTAAGTTCTATTAAGCATTCACGTGAAGATAATCACTATAAAAATCTGTTAGTCATGAAATGATACATGGTTTTGAAGCACACAGTCAAGAACAAAACTTCAAACATATTTCTTGGGGCTAACGTAAGTTTGCTGTAATAACAAGATGACCACATTACAAGAATAAATACAATCTAGTTTCCAATGTTTTCAAAGAATTTTTTTTGTTTGTGTTGATCATCTCTTAAAATCTTGTTTTCTAACCTTTTTACTGCTTTTTAAATTTCTGTTTTATTTCCTGTAATTTGAGATTTCATACTTCTAGCATGTTCATTATAGTTCATTTTAAGTCTTTGAATTGTCTAATATTTTTCTTATAATTTTAGCTACATTCTTTTTAAAATGCTATTTCATGACATAAAATATATATAGTAGCATGTCTACAGCATTATAGTGTATATGGTATAGTTTTACAAATTGAACATTCATACACAATCCTCATTGCTTTACCCATAGTTTTTGGACATATTTTAGGTTAGCATCTGTTGCTCTCAGGATGGCTGAAATTTGGACCCATTTTACTTTTGGATAAGATGTTTCAAATCTATATTTACCATATTTTCATTTCCTAGAACTGTATTATTTCTCTGGATAAGACTGAATGCTTCAAAAAGGTTCAGGATCACTAACAATCAATTCTTTGACATCTCCTTAAGTTAAAGGGTTCTGTACCTTTGAAGAAATAGAAAGGTTCAATAAGAGACGGAGGCTAGAAAGAGATGGCAAAGTAGATTTTCAAATGTTCTTATTCATATATTTTAAAAATATAATCAGTCATTTTCTCTATGATATAATTTAGCAATAATTTCATTAGACTTTTAATATTCTTGTTCTTATTCTATACTGTAATTATTATTGATACCCCAGTGCTTTTCCTTATTAACCTTTTCCATATTATTTTCCAGTGTTCTAAATTCAGTACTCATTATGGCATTTTTCTAGTATAATTTGGTAGCTTTTAAATGTGTAATTTGCCTCATGATTTGTAAATATAAAATTTAATATTACAATCTGTTTGAAAACTACCACTCTGAGAAATTCTTACATTAGTGAAGTGGTAATAATGATACCGCATGGGACTTTCATATAACGAACACTTTTAATGTAACTTTTGTCCAATCGAATATATACTAGTTATATACTGTTGACCTCTACTCACTACCAGCGCCCTTTTAAATGAGAAATGCTGAATTACTGAGTTACCAGGAGCTAGGTAACCGCAAAGGAATCCTTATGGTTCACTTGAGCTATTTGGTTCCACCTCAGCACTTAGATAATATTTACCTCATATCTTTCATTTGTTTTAGAAGATATATATTAAAATATCCTGTATTAGTATTATTAGACTTTTCCTAATATGCAAAATATGTTTTTAGGCATGAAGATAATTATTTTCATTCTAGTACATAGGCGCATGCATGCTAGGTTTTAAAATTGTATAAAAGAAGTTAGGAATTTTTTATACAAACGAGTATTTACTATTATTATTATTATTATTATTATTATTATTTCACTTTAGAGCAGTCTCTGACATGAACTTGGTTGCCTGCTCTTTTATCACCTTCCCCTGCAGGGTGGCCTTGCTAGAAATTTTTTATATTAAATTTATTTTTGTTTTTTTATAATTTATTCACTTTATTTCTCGATTGTAGCCCTCCCCATCTCCTTCATGTCCCACCATCCCTCACTCTTCTCCCTTGTTACCACAGAAAGAGGAAGCTCTCCTCCCCTACCATCTGATTCTAGTCTTGCATCCTCTTCTTCTGTGGCTTGGCAAGGCCACCCTAACAGGGGGAGGTGATCAAAGAACAAGCAACAGAGTGCATGTCAGAGACAGCCCCTGTACCTCATACTAGGGGTTCCATATGGAGAATGATTTGCCTATGGGCTGCATCTGAGCAGGGATTCTAGTTCCTCTCCAATGGTCCTTGGTTGGTACATCAGCTTCTGGAGGCCCCTCTGGGCCCAGATTTATTGGTGTTGTTGGTCTCCTTGTAGAGCTCCTGTCCCCTCTGGATTCTTCTGTTCCCCCACTTTTCCATAAGACTCCTCAGTCTCTGCCCAAAGTTTGGCGTGAGTCTCAGCATCTGCTTTGATTGCTGTGTGGAATCTTTCAGAGACCGTCTATAGTAGGCTCCTGTGCTGTTCTCGCTCTTCAACTGCTTCAGGTGTCTATTCTATTTGCACTTCTGTATGAGAATTAAGCATCCTTTCTAGGGTCCTCCTTGCCAGTTAGCTTCTTTTGGTTATGGATTTTAGTATGTTTATCCTGTATTATATGGCCAGCATCCATTTATAAGTGAGTTTATACCATGTGTGTCTTTCTGGGTCTATGTTACCTCACTCAGGATTCTTTTTTATTAAAAAGAAATGGCTAAACTAAAGGTCTTATACCTTTCTAATCTGTATGTTTATACATTTTTCTGTATTTGTCAAGGAACAAACAATGTCTTCTAAATGCTATTCATGAACATGACTCTAAGTTTCTGTTTAAGATGATTATATTCCTGAAATATATATATGCTTTCAGAGAGACAGAAGAGAGATATATCTGCATTTTCTATATCCTCAGTGTGACTCTGCCTGATTTCTTCTAGAATAGTTTACTAACATTTGGATACAGGTTGAAATGACTAGCAATGAGCATAAGTTACTTCTGTCACTAAAAATAAATCTGAGAAGCTCAGTGTACAAAGACATATCTGTATTTTTTTTCTAGGCAAGAATATGGAAGTCATGTTTTAAATATCTTAGATTTGATAGAATATGTGTTCATAACTTCACAATAAATATCTTGAATTTTAGAAATTTGATATATGTAGTTATTTTCTAATTTATACATATGTACATACTAGATAATTATTAAACTCATAATTTTATTGAAAATAAATGTTTTTATACTATATATTTTGATTATAATTCCCCCAACTCCTCTCAGTTTCTCACCACAAACCCAAATCCATATCATTTCCTGCTCTCTTTCATTACAAAATAATTAAATTAAAACAATAAGATAAAAACAAACAAACAAACAAACCTGAATAGGACAGAACAAACAAACAGAAAAACAAAGCTTAAGGAAAAGTACAAGAAACATATATAGATATAGAGACATGCACATTGGCACTCATAGAAATTCCCTAAAACATAAAATTAAAATCAGAGTATATAAGCAAAATCCTGGTAGAGTACAAAAAGAAATGAAAAAAAAAAAATCTGAGACAAAGCATTATGATACAAAACCAAATAAAACAACAGCAAGCCTTCCAGAATTGCCACTGAGTCTATTTCGTGTTGAACTTCTTAGCTGCTAGGCATGGAGCCTGGCCTTAAGGCTTGTTTGTATTCAAAGTAAGACTCTGTTAGAGAGAACCAGTTTTTTATTTGCCAGGGATAATCAATTTAGAAATAGCTTCTGGGTTTGGAATGTGGATTTGTGTCCAGTTCCACTCTCAGCACTGGGACCCCATCAGGCCCAGACCTGTGTAGGCCCTGTGCATGATGCCACTGTGAGTTCATGTGTACATTGGTCCATCTGTGTTATAAGGCCTTGTTTCCCTGGTGTCCTCCAACCAATCTGGCTCCTACAACCTTTCTATCTCCTGTTCTGCAGGGTTACCTGAGCCTTGAAGGGTGGGATTTGATGAAGACATCCCACTTAGGACTGAGTGTTACCACGTTTTTCATTCTCTGTACACTATCTAGATGTGTAATTGTATTTATTCCTATGTCCTCTAGGAGGAAGCTTGTCTGATGATAGCTGGCCTATGAGTATAGCAGAATGTCATTAGAAGTCATTTCGTTCCCACATTCCTTTAGATTAACAGTAGGAGTTGGTTTTCTTCTAAGTCTCTTGCCTACACAGTCTCAAGTTGTTGGCCACCTGAGCAATGTTGGGAATTAGTTCCATCTCACAGAGATAAGATATTGATAAATAAGATATTGGTAGGTTAGTCCCACAGCCTTTGTGCCATTATTGCTCTACCACATCTTGTAGACAAGTGATCATTGTAGATCAAAGGATTTGTAGCTGGGTTGGTGTTTACCTTGCTCCTTTAGTAGCATGCAGAGTACTTTCTAGTACATGAATACTAATCAGTAGGGATGAAGGCTCTAGGTAGGCACGAGCTTGAATTTTCCATGTTCAATGATTTGTGTAGGTTTTGTCTTTAGCAATAAGCCCTTACCAGTTTGTAGAGAGCAACCAATATCATTTGCAATATTTTGGGTTGTATGGGGATTCTTTTGGGGCCTATTTGGCCAACAACTCAATTAAATGTAACCCATTCCTAGAACTTGAAGTGTCATTTGGTAAGGACAGATGTTAAGATGTCTGTCTCCCCTGTTATTTGGCAATTCCATTCAGATCACCAGTCTGCTTACTCAAGGACTATGGAAAAAGAGAAAATGCCATCTAAGATGGCCACATCTATGACTTCTTGATTTCCTTTCTCTGTTGTGGGTTATGAATATTTACTATTGATTTATCTTTTAGTTAAGCAACAGTTATTCCAAAACCAGTTGTGTATCCAAATCACCACACAGAGACTAGGACTTATTTAATTAACCTAGAGCACAATGCTGGACAATAGCTACTCCATCCTAAACCTCCAAGGCTGCATAGTTTCCTCCCATTCTGATTTCACCCATTATACTTGCTTTTGTCATATCTCAGGTCCAGTTCATCCCTCCTCGTGGTTCCAAGTCCTCGCCTGCTGATCCCTCCCTCCTCCTCCCATTCTCTTCCTTTCTCTCCTTTAGACCAGGTTGTCCCACCCTATTCTCACCATTGCACAACACTGGCTGGTTGTTTGATTGACAACATAGAAAACAAATGGCGGCCTGTTTACACAAACTTGAGACAGGTGATGCTTACGATAAGCATCACAATGCAATGTCCAGATTAAAACCAGAGAATGGGGTAGAAAAATCAGCATTTGAATGAATAAGGGTAAGTTGTATATATCCCACAAGATTACTATACCAACATTTTCTAAGATGGCCACACCTATGACTTAGTGATTTCCTTTCTCCTGTGGAGCTGGACTTGGTGCAAGCTGAATAAAGTGAGGACCTTATTATCTATACAGTAATCCAGACACTCTTGGGTTTCTTACACATCTTTCATATGGGGAACTAACTCAAGGCTTGTTGTAGATGTAGCTCTAGCTTCAATTGCTCTTTGTCTTGCTATGGAAAACAATTTTTACTATGTTGCTTAGTCGTCTGGGTTGACATTACCTTGCTTGGTTTTAGTTACTTTTCTATTGATGTGAAAAGACATTATGAGCAAGGGAACTTGTGTAAGAAAGCATTTAATTTGGGGGCTCATACTTCCAGAGGATAAGAGTCAATGACTATTATCGCGGGAGCATGTCAACAAGCAGGCAGACAAGGCTCTGGAGCAATAGCTGACTGAGAGCATACATCTTGATCCTGATCCACAAGCATGAGGCAGAGAGAGATAATTGGGAAGGGTATGGGCTTTTTGAAACCTCAGAGCCTCTGCCCAGTAACACACCTCCTCCAATAAGGCCACGCTTCCTAATCACTCTCAAGTGGTTCCACCAACTGGGGGCCAGGTATTCAAATAAATGAACCTGAGCGGGCCACTCACATTCAAACCACAATATACAGCCTTACTCTTCATTCTACTTGCCTCATTAAGCATTTATATGCAGTAGTCAGGTTGTCTACCTCATTGATTTTATAAGAGAATTGCAGATGTTTGTTTATTTTACATTGTTTTGGCTAAGAGTCTTACTTCAGCCCTGCAGTGAAATTGACATGCTTTTTTTTTAATCTTTGAATTTATATTATTAAACCCTTTAGCACTAAAATAAATACATTTGCGTTATTTCATTCAAATATGTATTTTGACTGCACGAGAGCCTGTGGGCTCTGGACACTGATCTGGGGAAGCCAGGAGAGGGTGCCAGACCCCTTGGCACTAGAGTTACAGGTGGTCGTAAGCTGCCGTGTGGTGCTAGGAATTTAATCCTAGTCATTTGACAGAGCAGCCAGTGCTCTGAACCACTGAGCCATCTCTGTAGTCCCCTTTAGAAACTCATTGAAAAGAACCACTTATATGAAATGTAACCATTATTTAAAAGAGTATGATTTCTTTGATGAAAGACTTTTTCCCCTTTTAATGTAAGACTTTTTTCATTAGGTATATGTATACCCTTGGAAACATAGTTACACTTGTAGAAGCATGTTGAATTGGGTCTGAGGAGGGCTGAGCGAGCACAGGTGTCCCACACATTCCCCCTTCCAGCAGGTACACTTGCTGAGTGGAAAAGACTGTATTTCTCTATCATTCTTCAGCTTAATTTTGAGGCAGGTATTTTTTTCTAAATCTGTAGCTTGCGATTTTTACTGGGATGGCTGGCTAGTTTCTCCTGGGATCCTCCTGTTTCTGCCTCCCATTCTTAGGGTTACAGGCTTGTGTGGCCATGCCGGTTTTTTATGTTTGGCTGGAGATTGGAACTCAGGACCTTTTTCTTTTTCTTTTCTTTTTTTTAAATTTTTATTATTAGTTACATTTTATTAACTCTGTATCCCAGCTGTATCCAGTTGCCTCATTTCCTCCCAATCCCTCCCTCTCTCCCTCATCTCCTCCCTGCCTCTTTCCAAGTCCACTGTTTGGGGAGGACCTCCTCCCCTTTCATCTGACCCTGTTTTATCAGGTGTCTTCAGGACTGGCTGCAAAGTCCTCCTCTGTGGCCTAGCAGGACTGCTCCTCCCTTGGGGGAGGGGGAGGTCAAAGAGCCGGCCATTGAGTTCCTGTCAGAAGCAGTCCCTGTTCCCCTTACTAGGGAAAACCAATTGGTTACTGAGCTACCACGGGCTTCATCCTCTTGCTTTTTCAAGCACTGTTACTCACTGAACACTCTCCCCAGGCCAATTAATGACTTTCATTTGATGACCACAAATTCATATTGGTAACCTAGACAACTTGCATCTTCTTTGGAAATATAGCACTAGAAGTTAATTGAAGTTCATTCCTTGCTTTCTCTAGTAAAACTTTACTGACTTGCAATGGTTGCTTTCATGTTTGGGAAAATAGTCAACTAGAGATGCTCTGCCTTATACGGCATTTCAAATTAGTAGTACCTACTCCTCTTATGTTTGTGCAAAGTTTAGAATTATAAAAATTATTACATGGGTCCCAGCTAATGTCACATCAACCTCCTCAATGAAGAATGTTATTAACGGCACACACAAAGGCAGCTTTCTGTCTATTCTGGGCAGTATAAATTTAATGTGTTGTTTTCAAGTACGTCATGTGTCCAGATGCCACAACAGTCTGTGCATGGAAAGGCATCAAAAGAAAAGTAAGCAAAATACTTGTGGATCTCTTTTGGTGGGTGCTGAGAGATTTTTTTTTTTTGATACAATTATATTTAAAACAACCAGTTTCGTTAGATTTGAGGAAAACCAACTGTATTGTTTTCCTGTAGTATTTATAAACATTTTCTCAGATGGGTATGTGACACTCTGCACTGTCACCACCCATCCTTGGTATCCTCCTGTATTACCTGTTTCTGTTAGTGCTGTTTCTCTGAATCCAGCACAGTATTTGGCAAAGTATGGTCCATGACCACTTACGTTTGGAAATTCTGCCAAGTAGTAGGTATTTGTCGAATACACTTAGCCCGCCCTCCAGCCCTGCTGGGTATCCTTTAAGGAGCGGGCGAGGCCTTGGACTCTGTATTTTAATGAACTATGCTTACAGTTGGGAAACATCGCTAATATCAGTTTTTCTGCCTCATGGACCCATTAAAGCTGTTTCCCAATTCTAAACTGTCAGTTCGCAAGTATCACTTTATGTCTATGAGCTGTTTGCATGGTGGATTGCATTTGGAATTTCCTTGGTTGTATTCTACCTCTCCAGTTTATTAATTATATTCTAACTTTCTAGTCTATGTAATAGTAATAAATGCATTGAATTTGGTTTTCTTGCTGCACAAAACCTGTTGACGAGTTCCTGTTGCATTCAGAAAGCCTATCAAAATGAAAGCCTCAACAGCCTAGTCGTACTGCACAAGCAGGCTGTCATTCACCAAGAAAGCCGAGGGGTGTCACAGTAATCTGTCAAGCCTCATGCTTTCATCCAATAGCTTTGAAATGATCACATGTAGAATAATTGCCGTGAGCTTGCTAAAGAAGGAGCAAAGTGGTGGTCAGCAGATTTGATGTTTACGGCAATTACTGGGAAGTTTTAAAGTAAAACATCATCAAATCTCTGTGACTCTTAGTTGCTGAGATTCTCCAGCTGGGCTGAAGAAGGACCTGGCAACTTGCCTTCTGCATAGCTAGCCTTTGCTAAGATTGGATTTTCCCATTTTACCCAGGTCCCAGATAAGTAATGAAAGGCACCAGAAGTCTGTGTAGTCTTAAGATAAAGCTGGTTCAGCATGGGACACAACCCTTTTTCCTTTGCTCACTTTCCAATGTGAAACATTTGGTCCTATGTCCTTCTGTGAGCACTCATGTCCCACAAGCACTTCTGATGTTTCATTGGCTCCCTATGTATTTTCATTTTCTTGAAATCTTTCCATCCTTAAGCATGTCATTTTTTTCCATTTAAGCAGATTCTCACAATAGACACCACTTTCACAGTCTTCTGCTTGTTTGTTTGTTTAGTATTTGGTTTTTTTACCTTATATTTGTTGACTAGCTGGGCCTCAAGGATGACCTTGGATTTCTGATACTCCTACCTCTACCTCTACCACTTGAGTTCTGTAATTAAAGGCCATTGTGCCACTAAGCTCACCTATTGAATTAATACATGGGTAATCATCTTATTTCTATATTTCTATTCCTATGTCACCAATGTTTAAATATAAATTAAAACAAGCAAGAAAAGTCAAAGAAAACCTTCAGTTCATTTGTTTATTATAATTGACTGCAATGACTTCAAACATTTTCTTTATTATCTATGGACATCTCCATCCTTCCGTAGTCTTCTCAGTTCAGAGTCTCTGTGTCCAAGCTTGCATGTAGTTATATGAGGTCCTCTCACTATTTGCATTTACAATGAAAACTTTATCGTGTTTCTTAATTCCTGCATTTATTTGCAATAATTTTGTCTACCACTTTGGCTATCTTGAACCAAAGTTGGCTCCATCTCAATAATCAGTCACCCTTGATTTTTCATTAAAGATTCCCAGTTCTTCCTTAATAAAAAGGACATTTTGTTCAAATGTTTGGTTACTTTTAACTCCAGAGTTTGGTCATTTCGTCTCAACAGATCTTTAGAGTCTATAGGTTAGGGTGCCCATACATTCTGATTAACTCTTCACTCTGTCAGCTCTTCTTCCCTTTGTGGCGTTAAGCCCTGGAGTGTGACACTTAGCTCCTCTTTATAAGGGCCTCTGCTTTCCTTGATCTCTTTCTGTTGTGCCCCTCCTGGAAGCTCTGAACTCTCCTCTAGTCTTAGCATGTGTAGTAGAAATATAAGGATCAAAAGTTCAAGGACAGCTTTGAACTGGTGAGTTTTCACACCCGCCCTGGGGTTTATGAATCACTGTTCCTCTCTTGTTTTGTTTGTTTAAATAAAATGGAGTTTGGTAGCACAGTGGAACACAAACGAATGACAGGAAAAAAAAAAAAGAGCAACTGTCATCATTTAGAAGACTCAGGTATAGTAACTTAGTCAGTATTTGAATACTTTGGAAACAGTGACTGTGTCAAAAGTCAGAAAGAAATATCACCCATGATCATTATTACATCCTATATGATGCTCTATTTTTCTGGCTGTTTTACTTGAGATATGTCAAGTGTCAGGTTTGGCCAGGTAGTGGTTAACTGCCTTATTCCCTGCTTTATTTTTGTCCCTGCACATCTTGTAGGCAGGGTAAATTTCGGGTGAAAGTTTAATTATAACTTGATATCTAATAAAGAATTTTCATAAGTTAGTGTCTTTCTAATAGGAATAAATGCTAAGGTGTATATATGTATATATATATATGTATAAGGTGTATACACCTTATAATTTATGTTTTGATATGGATTGGTTTAATTCTCCTCCTGGAAGTAGAGACATATATGACGGGTTTCCTACTTTTAAACTCCCCCCCCCCCCCGCCGTGGACTTTATTAAAAGGTCTGAACACTGTGGACACGGCTAAATTTCTTCAGACCTTACCTAAATAGCACCATCTATGATCTAGGTTTTCAGAGACAATGTATATAGTTTAAGAAAACCAGCGTGGTTTAAATGAGACTGAGCATATGAGTACTTTGTCTTTAAAGATGAATCTTGTGGGGTGGAGGTAAAAGGTCGATAGTGAATGTGCATGGAGGCCAGAGACATCTTCTGTCCCTGCAGCTGGTGGTACAGACAGCTGTGACTGTGCCGCAGGAATGCTGGCACAAAACTGCCAGAGACTGTGAGATTTTTTTTTTATCTCATACTTTAATAGAAATGTTAACAAAAGAACTTATTATGGCACAGTATTGACTCAAATTGTCTAATCTGGTGATATAGAATGAACTGTTTTCTTCTGGTTGCTGCCTTTGTCATCTGGGTCAGTTTCCTCATTGCTCATACATATTCTGGTTGTGAGAAGTTCTCTGATTTCAATGAAGATATTTACAATTAACTGGTACTTTGTTATATTTCTGAAGGTCGGATGGATGTTTTTATATTTTAAGAATGACATGTCATCTACAAGTAAAAAAAATCTGCCATTTTAAAATTTTATTTTATATTAATTACAGTTTATTCAGTTTGTATCCCAGCTGTAGTACCCTCTTCAACTGATCTGTATCTGCAGCCCCTTTAAGTGACACGAGATATGTCAAAACATACTTATGGCAGGAATTGCTGTTTAATTCAGGTTAAGAAAGCATATCTAAACAGTAATGGTGTCTTCAGTCTTCAAAGATCTGGAGTATAAAGTTTTAAATAACTAAAATTTTAGTTCTGAATTATTTTAATATGTAGTCTATGTTTTGAATAACATTGGTGTTTTTTTGTTCCTTAAATATGTTCTCAAGTTCCAAGAATGATAAAAAATTCTCTGATGATTTAATCTGAAATCAGTCCTACAGCAAAATTCATAAATAATAAATAGAGATTTATTAATCCATATTTTAGTTGAGTTGGGTATCAGAGCAAGTTGCCTCCTCAGGGAATGCAGTGATCTTTATAAAAGAAGGTGATGAGACATAGTCTCTAAGGAGTTAAATTATGAATACAATCTTGGTATTGTACACGCTAATATAAATCTGTTATTCCCTTTCCACATCTATCACCACACATTTTGAATTGTGGCTGATCTCATATGCAAATAACTGTCTTATTAGAAATCGTGGCTGTATGTGCTAATGTCTCCCTGGATTTCTTGAGTGTTTGCTATCATGTCATCAAAGCAATAAAAATGAATGATGATTACTGCAAGGCTTTGAAGAACAAAAAGAAAGTCAGAGCATTTTAGAAGTTTTAGATCTCTGAAACACTGGCAGTCAGTGGCACACAGATGAACAGGTGTATCTTTAGATCATTTTAAATAAAATCAGTGCATTTATGAGCGAAGAAAAGTACTTTTCACAATTTTCTGCTTGTTTCCCCAAAGAAAATGTAGTTATGATTATAGTGCATTTTAGGTTTTATTTTGTTTTTTATTGATAATTCAGTTAAAGAATAGAATATTATTTTTCCAAACACAAGAATAAAGTTGATTTTTTGAGATTCTGACCCAGTATTATTATCAATCACTAAAATAATTGAAAGGAGTAATTATATGCTACTTTTCTGTCTTTTGTATAGATCTTTAAAATTTCTAAGGCTTTTTACAATTTTATATACACTAATATCTATCAATCTATCTGTTTATATAATATATATAATATAATATAGAAGGAGACTATACGTATAGTCTGTTTACAGCCTACAGATGCTTATGACTATTTAGATTTGTTAATATTTTTGTTATAGTATTATGAAAATGAATAAAGTTCAATTTCCTTTAGTCAAAAGGTATTGGCTTTTATCACTACAAGTAATGAATCAATACAATACTAGTCTCTTAAGTGTTACTTTTGTTAAAAGATTAGAATACAAGGGTAGTGTAATGACCAGGAAGAGAAGGGTGGTGTCATGAACAGCCATTTTGCACACAGACTTAGCAATTTTCTTTGTTTTGTGTGTTTATCTTATGCACATTCCATGAAGGAAAAAAGCTATATTGAAGAAAGTATATTATCTTGTGTTTTATTCATGCAAACTAACTTCTCTCCTGAAATGGATATGTCTTCAAGCTCCACACAATTAAGATTAAAATAATGACTCCACTTTACTATTAATAAATGCAAACACTATGCAAAATAGAACTGCTATATGAATACATTATATCTATTGACATTATTTATGGCTTGTCTTGACAGAACTATTTTTAATGTTTTGATTTATAACAAGTAAGACTGTATAGGCTTAGATGATATCTTAGTTTCATTTAGAAAACTTTAAGTATGTGTCTTCTTAGATGTAATAGCACCATGGTTTATTAGACTTAATTTATTTGACTTTCTGTTATCAGTAGATATTTTACATTTCTAGGTATTGTTATACAATCAGTCTGAAGATTATTATCATAAGAAAAGCTTTTAGATGGGCTTACAATTTCCTTACAGGTGGGTGGAAGTTCTTCCTCTGGTGATGTCTTTTTGCTGTGTTGGATGACATCATTGTTGGCTATTTCTGTGGGCATATATAAAGAATGTAGTTTTAACTACAGACTTAAGATGTATTTGGTATATGAAAACCCTAATAAAGCTCATTAGGAAAATTCTGTCAGTTCTGCCTGAAAGACTTTCACCTTTATTAATCCAGTCAAAACCAAGAGACTAGAACAGAGTGTCCTGGCTCAAATTCTTATCTGAGCTCTTGAGGTCTCTAGACTGGGAAACTCAGAGCCCATCCCTGCCGTTCCTAGTGTTTGTTTCTGAGCGAGTCATGATCATTTAGAGAAACTTCTGTGTGCTCCTCTCTGTGATTCCCTCCTCTGGGTGTCCCTTCCTTCAGGGTGAAGGCGACAGCACACTGCACAGTTGCCCCCATGGCAGGCAAGATATGGAGCTCCCCCAGAGCATGAGGGCCCAGGAGTGTTTTCACTCACTGAATCCTGGGCTAAAAGTTTCTGCCTCCTTGGTTTTTGCTAATCTTCTTACCACTTACAGGGAGTTGCGCCTGTAATTTTGCTTTTTATAAGTTAGCCTTTGCAGCCTCTTTAACCCCAGTGACTTTATGTATTTCCATTTCTCAGTTTTTAATTAAAATATAATTATATAACTTCTCTCCTTCCTTTCCTGTCTCCCCTAGACAAAGAACTACCGGCAGCTAATGACTGCTGAGGGAGGGAGAATTAGCTGCTTCCAGGGACTGGGCCCCTAACTGGTATCCAGGGCACATTCAAGTCACACTGAGCAAGCAAGGTGGATTGTCTTTATATATACATATATATGTAACAATAGAAATCAGAGAAAAAGAGGCCTTCATAGTTTTAATCCTAAACTGACTTCTTGCTTGACCATGCCACGTTCACCTAGAACTATGCGAAAATGAGCAAGGAACAACTTCCAAGCACTAATGCTTGCATCTCATTAGTGAATGTTTGTATGTATAATATTACAATGTAGTAAATATGGCTCACAAATATCTAGCAACTCATGAAAGAATTTAATTATTTTCTTAGGGATGAAAAATTACTAAAAATACTCCTTCAACTCCTTGGATGACTCCTTGGATAGTTTCTAGAAATGGGTCCTTGTCATTTTGTCTGAGGCTCATTTGTATTCCAGTGCTTTAGGTGAGGGAGAAATAATCCCTGGTCATGCCTGAGAGTTTTTCATACTTACATTTGAAAATGATACATTCAAATTCCTATAATAAGAACTTAATTACTATTTTAATTAAAGTTAGGCAGTATAGTCTAACTGTGAAAATAAGTAAAAGTGATTGTAGATTTGGTGAGAAAAGGACAGTTTCTGATGCAATAAATTTAATAAAAATAGATTTTGAAAGTTGATTTGAGGATTAACTAAGGCAGCACAGACTGCAAAGGTGAGAATAATAACACACATTAATACTTTTTGCTGCCGTGTTACAGGAACAGAGCAGAGCCTAACCCATCCACCTTGGATACATTTGTGAGGCATTTTAAAACAAAATTCACACTCACTTTAATCACAGCTCACATACTTTAATCTTTTCATTTTAAGGTAACACAGGGGGTAACTGCAAAGAAAATTGCCATTTACAGATACTATCTTCTAATATCCTGGTTTAATTGGTCTTAGTTCTTGATGAAATTAATGTGATCTACAATCAATGAATAATGGTTTTATCACCAATGATCGTATAGCTGAAGATTTATTTGAAGAGTTTTGCTTTCTTTGTAAATATCTAGTTGAATTTAAGTCAGCAGCATGTCAACCCACTTCTTTAAAAATCATTTTAAGGACCTCTTTGAGAGTTTTCAGATACATATTTTTTAAATGTTTCATTGTAATTGTTTTCTTTCTTTTTAGCAGACATTTTGAAGATCAAAGATGGGTAGAAAAGATTCTTCCACTACAAAACTTCCTGTTGATCAGTACAGAAAACAAATTGGTAAGGAATGAGCTTCTAAAAATGGAAATAAAGAAAAGGACAGTTATGTATTTTGATTGGGAATACATTTTCTGTAATACATACATATATATATATATATATATAAAACTTACAGAAAAATATGAATAAATAAATAAATGCCTTAAAGGATATTAGAAGCAAAAGCATATATAACCATACTTGCTGGCAAAGAAAATACTTCATATATTTGCTTTTACTAGTGCTTTTGTGATTTTATCTATTGTATAAAAATGAAATATTGTTATTTTTAGAAATAGTTGCTGTTTTACAATATTTTATGTACTATCATGTAATAAGTTATTTTTTAATTTAAAATTTTAATTCTATTGCCTCATGATGGTAGTGATTTATATTTTCAGAATACTTCATTAAAATATGCTGAATAAAATAAAATTCCATTTCACATCTTGAACTAAACTTAGAAAGAAGAAAAGAAATTTTCTAGGAGTCCTTGTTAAGTGCAGACTTAACAAGGGACAGGATTTGGGGATTAAGATCCCATGCATATCCTCAGATACTAGAATAGAGACATCTAGAGAGAGAATAACACCAACAGAACAGGAAGCAGCCTGCTCAAAATGCAGGCTTCCTGTTTAAATGGACATGAAATGTTTACTTATAGAATACTCATGCACTATGTAAAACAGAAGGAAAACCCTGAGATTTTTGAGAAATTGTAGCCTAGGGACACATTTTTTTTTTAACCAACTATTTTTTTATTCTTTATTAATTATACTTTATTCACTTTGTATCACCCCTGTGGTTCCCTCTCTCCTCCCATCCCAATCCCTCCCTTCCTCCACCCTCTGCATGCATGCCCCTCCCCAAGTCCACTGATAGGGGAGGTCTTCTTTTCCTTCCTTCTGATCCTAGTCAATTAGGTATCATCAGGAGTGGCTGCATTGTCTTCTTCTGTGGCCTGGTAATGCTGCTTCCCCCTCAGGGGGAGGTAATTAAAGAGCAGGCCAATCAGTTCATGTCAGATTTGAAGAGGACAGGAACTCCACAAGGAGAGCAACAGAACCAAAATATCTGAGCAGAGGGGTCTTTCTTGAGATTGATACTCCAACTAAGGACTATGCATGGAGATAACCTAAGACCCCAAGGCTAGCACAGAGCTAGCCCATGGAATAGGTACACATTTTTTTAAAAAGAGTAATAAAATAGACATCAGAAGCTAAACAACAACTTCCCCTTCTCAACATAACACTTTCTTCCACCTTTCTCTACCTCTACCCATGATATCTTAAACAAAAAATAATTAATTAATAAAATCTCATTTGTAATTGAAGAATAAAAAATTTCAACTGAATTAAGATAAATAAGTAAAATAACTGTTACAAGATAATATACATTTATTTTATAATATTCCCAAAGTATGCACTCTAAAAATTAAAAATACAAAAAAATAATAAGTTAAAAAAAAACAAAAATAAGAATTCATAGGCCAGCCAACATCAAACTAAATAGAGAGAAACTTAAATTTATCCCGCTGAAATCAGGGACAAGGCAAGGCTGCCAACTCTCTCCATGTCTTTTCTACATAGTACTTGAAGTCCTAGCTAGAGCAATTAAAAAAACTAAAGGATTGGGGAGGATCTCCTCCCCTTTCAACTGACCCTGTTTTATCAGGTATCTCCAGGTCTTCCCCAATCAGTGGACTTGGAAAGGGGCAGGGAGGAGATGAGTGAGGGAGGGAGCAGGATACACGTGGGATACAGAGTTAATAAAATGTAACTAATAACAAAAAAATAAAATTAAATTAAAAAGAAAACTAAAGGAGATTAAGGGAATACACATTTGGAAGTAAGAATTCAAAGTATCACTATTTGCAGATGATCTGATAGTATACGTGAGTGACCCCAAAAATTCTACCAGAAAACTCCTCCAGCTGATAAATTTTGTATTCAGCAAAGTGGCTGGATACAAAATGAACTCAAAACAACAACAATAACAACAACAACAACAACCCAGTACTCCTCCTGTATGCAAAAGACAAAAGGACTGAGAAAGAAATTAGAGAAACAATATTCTTTACAATAGCCACTAATTACATAAGTGTGACTCTAACCAAGCATGTGAAAGACCTGTATGAAAAAACTTGAAGCCTCTGAAGAAAGAAGCTGAAGAAGATATCAGAAGATGGAAAGATATCTCATGCTCATGGATTGGTAGGATTAACATAGTGAAAATGGCCATCCAATCAGAAGCAATCTGCAGATTCGATGTAATTCCCATAAAATAACAAGTTGAAAGAACAATTTTCAACTTCATATGGAAAAACAAAATACCTATAATTGCCTAAACAATACTGTACAACAACAGATCGTCTGGAGGTATCTCCATCCCTGATCTCAAGCTGTACTATAGAGCAAACAGTAATAAAATCTACATGCTTACTGGCATAGAAACCTAAAGGTGGATCAATGGAATTGAATCAAAGATCCAGAAATAAGCTCACACACCAATGGATACATAATCTTGGACAGAGATGCCAAAACCATACAATGGAAAAAAGCAGCATCTTCAACAAATGGTGCTGCTCCAACTGGATGTCTACATGTAGAAAAATGCAAATAGATCCATACTTATCACCCTGCACAAAAATAAAGTCTATGTGGATCAAAGACCCCAACATAAACTAGACACACTAAATCTAGTAGAAGAAGTGGGAAAGAGCCTTGAACTCATTGGCACAGGAGACAACTTCCTGAAAAGAACACCAACAGCATGGGCTCTAAGATCAACAATCAATAAATGGGACGTCATGAAACTGAAAATCTTCTGTAAAGCAAAGGACACTGTCGTCAGAACAAAAGGACAGCCTACAGATTGGGAAAAGATCTTCACCAACCCTATATCTGACATAGGGCTAATACACAAAATATATAAAAAGCTTAAGAAGTTAAACAGCAACAAATCAAGTAATCTGATTAAAAATGGGATACAGAGCTAAACAGAGAATTCTCAACAGAAGAATATTGAATGACAGAGAAATACTTTTTAAAAAATGCTGACCCTCCCTAGTCATCAGAGAGATGCAAATCAAAACAACCCTGAGATTTCACCTTATACCCATCAGAATAGCTAAAATAAAATATTCAAGTGACAACACATGCTGGAGAGGATGTAGAGAAAGGGGAGCCCTCCTCCATTGTTGGTGGGAATGCAAACTTGTACAATCACTTTGGAAATCAATCTGGTGCTTTCCCAGAAAATTAGGAATAGTGCTACCTCAAGATCCAGCTATACCATTCCTAGGCATATATCCAAAAGATGTTCACATACACAACAAGAACATTTGCTCAACCCTGTTCATAGCAGCTCTATTTGTAATAGACAGAAGCTGGAAACAACTTAGATGTCCCTCAATGGAGGAATGGATTCAGAAATTATGGTATATTTACACAATGGAATACTACTAAAAACAAGAAAATCATGAAATTTGCAGGTAAACGGTGAGAACTAGAAAAGATCATCTTCAGTGAGGTGACCCAGAAGCAGAAAGACACACATAGTATGTACTCACTTATAAGTGGATATTAACCATTTAATACAGGATAAACATACAAAAATCTATACTCTTAAAAAAGCTAAACGATAAGATCCTAGGGAAGATGCTCAATCCTCATTCAGAAGGACAGATGCAATAGACATTGGAAGCAAAAGACAGGGAACAGGACAGGAGCCTACCACAGAGGGCCGATGAAAGACTCTACTTATCAAGATATCAAAGCAGAAGCTGAGACTCATAGCCAAACTTTGGATAGAGGGAATGGAATTTTATGAAAGAAAGGGGAGGTACAAAGAGTGGAGATAGAAAGACTTGGAGGGGATAGGAGCTCCAAAAGGAGACCAACAAAGCCAAAAAGCCTGAGCCCTGGGTGCCCTGCAGAGACTGATACCCCCACCAAGAACAATGCATGGAGAGGACCTAAAACCCAGGCTCAGATATAGCTCATAGACTCAGTATCTAACTGGGGTCTCTAGTAAGAGGAGCAGGGACTTTCTGTGGCATGAAGTCAGTGACAAGCTCTTGCCAAGCCACAGAAGAAGACAATGCAACCAGTCCTGATGAGACCTGATAGGCTAGGGTCAGATGGAAAGGGAGAAGGACCAAAGCTATCAGTGGACTAGGGGAGGGGCACAGGGGGAGAAGAGGAGGGAGGTTGAAATTGTTAGGAAATGAGGGAGGGAGCACAGCCAGCATACAAATTGCATAAATTGTAATAAATGATAATAATAAAATGTTAAATTAAGAATGTATAGGCCAATGAATAAAGTTTTGTATTTTGTATTGTGTATTACTATATATAAAATATATATATACACACACACATACACATATCTTTATAAACTTAGGTATTGCAAAACCAATTAAAATATACATCATTCCACATAATTGTGTCTTTTGTGTAGGCCATATCCACCTAAAATCTACTCATGGATTTTCTATTGAACATGATACAATATTATTATTTTTTTATGGTAATGACATTATTTTATTTTTGTTGACAGTGTCCACATTAAGTTATTTAATGTGTCCTTTTTCTTTCTTTTCTTAAAATTTATATTTTTACTAATTATACTTTATTTACTTTGTATCCCCCCTGTAGTTCCCTCTCTCCTCTCCTCCCAAACCCTCCCTTCCTCCCTCCTTCTCCATGCATGCCCCTCCCCAAGTCCACTGGTAGGGGAGGTCTTCTTCTCCTTCCTTCTGGTCCTAGTCTTTTAGGTCTCATTAGGAGTGGCTGCATTGTCTTCCTCTGTGGCCTGGTAAGGCTGCTCCCCCTTCAGGGAGAGGTGATCAAAGAGCAGGCCACTGAGTTCATGTCACAGACAGTCTCTGTTCCCATTACTATGGAACCCACTTTGAGACTGAACTGTCATGGGCTACATCTGTGCAGGGGTTCTAGGTTATCTCCATGCATGCTACTTGGTTGGAGTATCAGTCTCAGGGAAGGCCCCTCTGTTCAGATTTTTTTGGTTCTGTTGCTCTCTTTTGTGGGGCTTCTGTCCTCTCCAGAGGGCAGAATGCAGGGAATCTTATGAAAGACACAATATTATTAAGTGTTAGATCTGTAGATTCTTTAGCTTTACACTCTTTGACATACATATCCTTACCCTGTCCTTCAACTTGGGTAACAACCAAAGATATCCATTACTTCTTTTATTTACTCTTTCGGGTGGTGGGATTATAATGTAATCACGTAATTTCTTCCTTCCATTTGCCCCCTCCAAGGTTTTCCATATATCCCCCCTTGCTCTATTTAAAATTCCTGGCATCTTTTTCCCCATTATTGTTATATATGTATTACTTCTTAATTTAGTTGACTCAAGTTATCAGATCAGGCTGTAGACAGACAAAGTTAAATTCTTTGGCAGAAAGCAAATTGAATAGCCTCTATCTTATTTCAGGTAGATTATTTGTTGATGAACTTCATGGTTTGGACCTCCACTCTTCACATTTCTCTCACCATTCTGGTCTTCTGAGCCATCCCCCAAGAATTGTCAGTTAAGCTCTACTACCACAGTGGCTTAACAGATCTGCTCACTGCATATCCAAAGTCTTTCACATCCCTTCCACAAAGTGGTTCCAAAGGACCCCAAAACAAATGATGAGGTGCCTCATAGGCATAACCCCTCTCCTGGTACCAATTTTCTGTTAGCTCCTCTCATCATTATAGTGACAAAGTACCTGACAAAAGCAACTTAAGGAATGAAGGATTTATTTCGAGTCACCATTAAAAGGGCATAGTCCCCCACATAGGGAAGGTATTTTGGTAGGCTGTGGAGTAGCTGGTCACATTACACCCATAGTCAGGAAGCAGAGAGAAATGAATATTGTTTAATTCAGCTACAGATGCCAGCCAGTGGCACTTGGCTACACAGTTCATTGTAGGTATCCCCTCTTCAGTTAAACCTTGTGGAAACATGTTCACAGACACACCCAGATGTATGTTTTCATAGTAATTTCAAATTTAGATAAATTGACAATTTAAATTAACCACAACAGCTGGAATTAATACAGTTTGGTCAATGTAAATGATATTTTGAATGTAGTATCAAATTTAGCCTTCTACTCATTTGTAGATTATTTTAGAAACTCTGATAAATATGAGGTAATTTTCATTTTGTGACATCTTTCGTTCAGCTTTGGAATATAAGTTAAACTGGCTAAACGTGAAACGTTCTGTCTACTATATTTTGGAAGGATATTCTTTTCTAAGTGTCTGGAAGAATTCATCTCTACAGGCATCTGGTACTGGGATGCTTATAGTCAGAAAATTTCTGATTACTGATTCAGTATCTTTATTTGTTATTTGTCTCTTTAGGTTTTCTATTTATATTTGATTCCTTCTTGGTACTACAAGTTAAAAATGTTTCTAGGAATATATCCATGTTTATATAAATATTACCATTTCTTCTAGTTATTCAGTTTGTTGGCATATAATTATCCGTAATAGCCTGTTATGTTCATGCTTGAGTTTATTTTCTTGAATTTCTCCTCCCTCTTCTCTTCATTTTGGTTTTTGTTTACTCTCCTTAGCTTGAAAAATCCCTGCTTACTTTTGTTGATCTTTTTCCTATTGCAATTTAGTTTATATTTTATGAGCTTAATATCTAGTATTTATTATTTCATTCTCTCTATTAATATTGCACTTAATTTATTGTTTTTATAGTTCCTGAGCTATTTTGTGTTGCTTAGTTGTGATGATACTTTTTGATGCAGGTAGTTTTTTTTTTCTTTTTTTAAGTTTTTATTTATTTATTTAATTTGCAGTAGTTATTACTGGAAATTTAAACTTCATTCCATACTATGTCAACCATTTTCTGCTGCTTTATCAAAACTAAAATAAACCCAATAGTGTTTAGAAAAGAAAGGTTCAGGAGACTGTGAGCTGGTTGACATGTTGCGTGTGCCTCCTTTTCTGTTTCTCTATCAGATATTACATGGAAACAGAGGAACCCTAAGTTTCCCCACCCTGTGTTTCTTCCCTTACAGTCACCAGATCCACTTGAATGTCCCATCCTGATGATCCCGTATATCCCTAATTACCTCCAAATATAAGCAACATTGGGGTTGTGAATTATATTTCAGCATGAATTTTGAAAAGGATATTCAAACTGTAGCATCTACTTGTGCTGCATGCAATTAATTTGTCCATTTTCATGTCATAAAATATTTTTTCAGCAGTGATTGGTGGAGAGGTAGTTATTTTCTTTCACATCATATATGTAAATTTTTCCATTTGATTTATGTTATTGATGTGTAATTTCCATTGAATAAAGAAGATATTTTGAGTGACGTTAGTTTTCTTTCTTATGTTTGTAAAAATTTGTTTTGTGTTCTAGTATGTTATACATCCTGGAGAATGTTAGCATGCCCTCAAAAAATGTGTAATCTGTCACCACAGGATTGAATACTCTATGTTAATCTATGGGGTGCAGTATATAAATCTACTATTGCCATCTTGGTGATCTGTCTATAAATGAAGCTTCACGCTATCAGTATATTATTTTCTTTCATAATCTATTTGTTTATCATCTATTTATCAAACTATCTAGCTGTTTAGCTACTTATCATCTATCAAACTATTTCTACCTATATATCTATTTCACAATACATACATATGCCTATATGTGTATATGTTTATGTATTTTATGTATATACTTTGAATTTAATACATACAAAATGTGCTTCATGAACCATGGGTTTCAAAGTAGATGGAATCATCTAAACTCAGAATAAAAAAAGGCTCTGACCTTAACATGACTACTGTTTGTTTGTCCTCATTCTTTTTTTAAACAATAAAGTTTATGTAGGCGTTGTACTATATTAGAGACTGTAAGAAACGTAGAGATATTTTGAGGTTTACAGGGTAGGTCTGTACTAACAGCATGTGTAGACAGCATCTGAGTCTTCCTGGTTGTGAGCAGCTACTAATTCTTTCTGGAATCATCCCCTGATCATAGTTTTTATAAAGTTTATTTTTGTCCAGTTTGAACCTGGTCATTCCTGTGCTTGCTCTCTGGCTGGCTCTAGTGCTCTCTCTACAGTTACTGCTCTGTCTGTCTCTGTTTCTGTCTGTCTGTCTCTCCCTCCTTCCTTCTCTCTGTCCCTCCTTTTCCTTCTTCAATATCTTTTGTTTCTGTAATGACACAGTCAATGTATCATTAAATCTAAAATGACTCTCATCTTGAAGGAATTTAATTGTGTCTTTTAAAATTCCACTCAGCTATTTGTTTCTTTATTGGAGCATTTAATCCATTTACATTTAAAATAATTGTCAATAGAACAGGAATTACTTTTGCCATTTTGTCGTTTTCTATTTTTTTATTTTTCCTTCCTTGCTGCTGCTTTGCAATTTGATGATTTTTAATGCTATAAATTCGTTATCGTTTCTGTATCTACTATTGATGTTTGTTTCTCATTGCCCAGAAGGTTACATGAAACATAATAGTCTTGCTAACGCTGGTAACAACTTAAATTGCACAAAAGCTGTGAAGAGTGTTTGCTATGCTATCAGGTTTTGATAGACACTTTCTTCTGTGTAGTCAATCTTGCTAACATCATCTCTGGCATTAAAAAAATAACTACTACCTTATATGTAGATATAGCACTACTTATGCTAATTATGATTTTTCAGATCTATTTTGTATGTTATATATATAGTGAAATGTGACTGTTCAAAAAATAAAAATTAAGATGTCCTAAGATGATGATGTTTCCTATCTTCACAATTTTGTTCCTTAACATTTGAAAGCTAATGTTTATTTTATTATTTCTTTCTTTTATAATGAGTTAGAAAAGTATTCAAAAGGGTTTTTGGTTTGTTTGTATTCTGAGCCATTTTTAAGTAGTAATATTTTAAAGTAGTGTTGTTAATTCCTTTCTAGCTTTTACTTAATTCTCAAGTATGGTTTTCATTTTTCATTATTACCTGAAACTTTAAGATTTTGATTTTTTGTATATGTATTCCTCAAAATCTTTATTTTTGGACAAACAAATTTAAATTATAACATTAAGGTAAATGAAAGTTCTTTATTTCTCAAGCTTCATTTTATATTTATTTAAATTTAATTTTCTTTACTAGTTTGCATGCTTTTCTACATCTCTGAAATATTTGGACTGCATTCTTTGATTCATAAGTATTTAAAAACTAAAAATTTCTTTCTTTCTTTTGTCATTTTTTTTAAATTTATTTTTTTATTTATTACACTTTATTCACTTTGTATCTCAGATGTAGCCCAACTCCCTCATCTCCTCCCAATCACATCCTCCCTCTTTTCATCCCACACCCCTCCCCTAGTCCACTAATATTGGAGGTCTTCCTCCCCTTGCCTCTAACCCTAGACTATCAGGTCTCATCAGGATTGGCTTCATTTTCTTCCTCTGTGGCCTGGTAAGGCTGCCCCCCGCCCCCTCAGGGGGTGGTGATCAAAGAGCCAGTCACTGAGTTCATGTCAGAGACATTCCCTGTTCCCCTTACTAGGGAACCCACTTGGATACTGAGCTGCCATGGGCTACATGTGAGCAGGGGTTATCTCCCCCTTGGTTGGAGTATCAGTCTCAAAAGACACATCAGGGTCAAGAATTTTTGGTTCTGTTGCTCTAGGTCAACTCCTGTCTACTCCAGGTCTTTCTATCTCCCTCTTCTCTCATAAGACTCCCTGCACTCTGCCCAAAGTTTGGTTCTGAATCTCAGCTTTGATACCCTGCTGCATAGAGTCTTTCTTTTGGGGGAGTTTTCTTCATTCCCTGTTTTTTCTGTCATATTGAATTTACTAAAACATAATGATTATCAACTTTTTTATTATATTGAGTGTTCTATTTCTCAATTGTAGTAATTATTTGTTGTATTGGAAGTTTTGGTTTTCCTAAAAGCTCAGTTATATAAATGTGCCACATTCTCTGTATACTTTCCTCCATGAGGGACAGCTAGGTTGTTTTTAGATTCTGGCTATTACAAATAAAGCTGCTATGAGCATATCTGAGCAAATGTCCTTATTGAATAGTGTGGCATCTTTTGGGTATATGCCTAGAAGTGGTATACCTGGATATTGAGGTAGTGATAATCCCAACTTTCTGAGAAAGCTTGATTTCCAAAGTGGTTGTACATGTTTGCACACCTACCAGCAATGGAGGAGGGTTCACCTTTCTCCACATCCTCTCCAGCATGTGTTGTGACTTGAGCTTTTTATCTTAGCCATTCTGATGGATGTAAGATTGAATCTCAAATCGTTTGGATTTGCATTTTCCTGATGACTAAAGATGTTGAACATTTCTTTTTTTAATATTTTTTTACTTTAATTTTTATTAATTACACTTTATTCACTTTGCATCCCCCTGTAGCCCCTTCCCTCCTTCCCTCCCAATCATACCCGCCCTCCCACATGCCCCTCTCCAAATCCACTGATAGGTGAGGACTTCCTCTCCTTCCTTCTGATCCTACTCTATCATGTCTGATCAGGAGTGGCTGCATTGTCATCTTTTGTGGCCTGGTAAGGCTGCTCCTTCCTTAGGGGGAAGTGGTCAAAGAGCAGGCCAATCAGTTCATGTCAGAGACAGTCCCTGCTCTCATTATTAGGGAACCCGTTTGAACACTGAGCTGTCATGGGCTACATCTGTACAGGGGTCTTAGGTTATCTCCATGCATGGTCCTTGGTTGGAGTATCAGTCTCTGGTATGACCCCTGGAAACCTCAGGAAGAGGTTTCCTACTTCTTTCATAAGATTCCCTGCACTCTGCCCAAAGGTTGGCCATAAGGCCCAGCATCTGCTTTGATATCCTGCAGGGTAGAGTCTGTCAGAGGCCCTCTGTGGCAGCCTCCTGTCCTGTTCCCTGTTTTCTCCTTCTTCTGATGTCCATCCTCTTTGTCTTTCTGAATGGGGATTGAGCATTTTACCCAGAGTCCTCCTTCTTGATTAGTTTCTTTAGGTGTACAGATTTTATTATGTTTATTCTATATTATGTGTCTAATATCCACTTATGAGTGAGTATATACTGTGTGTGTATTTCTGCCTCTGGGTTACCTCACTCAGGATGATCTTTTCTGTTTCCCACCATTTACCTGCAAATTTTATGATTTCCTTGTTTTTTATTGTTGAGTAATATTCCATTGTGTAGATGTACCTTTACTTCTGTATCCATTCCTCAATTGAGGGGCATTTGGGTTGTTTCCAGCTTGCCAGGCCACATCACCAGGGGTGAGTACTCAAAGAGCAATCAACCGAGTTCATGATAGAGGCAGCCCCTGCTCCCTTACTCAAAGATGATCCACGTGGAGACTGAGCTGCCAATCAGCCACATGTGAGCAGGGGGTCTAGGTCCTCTCCATGCATGGTTCTCCATTGGTGCATCAGTCTCTGCAGGAGCCCCTGGGCTAAGATCCTTTAGTTTTGTTGGTCTCCTTGTGAGGTTCCGGTACTCTCCATGTCCATCTATTCCCACCCCTCTCTTTTACCATATGACTCCCTGTGCTCTGCCCAAAGTTTGGCCCTGAGTCTCAGTTTCTGCTTTGATCCTCTGTTTGGTGGAGTGTTTCAGAGGACCCTCTATAGTAGACTCTCATCCTGTTTCCTCTCTTCCACTGCTTTTGGTGTCTATCCTATTTGCCATTCTGAATGAGATTTAAGCATCTTCCCTAGGGTCCTCCTTAGTGCTTACCTCCTTTAGGTCTGTAGATGGCTATCCTATATTATACAACCAATATCTGCATATAAGTGATTGTATATCATGTGTTTCTTTCTGTTTCTATGTTAGTTCACTCAGGATTATCTCTTCTAGCTCTATCCATTTGCCTGCAAATTTCACGATTTCCTTGTTTTTAATTTGCTGAGTAGTATTCCGTTGCGTAGATGTACAACTATTTCTGTATCCATTCCTCCATTGAGGGACATCTAGGTTGTCCATCCAGATTCTGGCTGTTACAAATAAAGCTTCTATGAACATACTTGATTAAATGTCCTTATTTTAAGTGTTTCTTTGCCATTTGATATTCCTCTGTTGAGAATTCTCTGCTTAGCTCTGTATCCTGATTTTAAATGAATTATTTTATTTGTTTGTGTTTAATTTCTTGATTCTTTCTATATATTGGGCAGTAGCCCTCTTTTAGATCTAGGGTTGGTAAAGATCTTTTCCCAGTCTATAAGCTGTCATTTTGTTCTATTGACAGTGTCCTTTGCTTTACAGAAGATTTTCAGTTTCATGAGGTCCCATTTATTGATTGTTGATCTTAGAGCCCATGTTGTTGTTCTTTTCAGGAAGTTGTCTCCTGTGCCAATGAATTCAAGGCTCTTCTCCACTTTTTCTTCTAGATTTAATGTGTCTGATTTTATGTTGATTTTTTTGATCCATTTGGACTTTAATTTTGTTTAGGGTGATACATATGAACCTATCTGCATTTTCAGTCATGTAGGCATCCAGTTGGAGCAGAACCATTTGTTGAAGATGCTAATTTTTTTCCACTTGATGGTTTTGGTTCCTTTGCCAAAAATTAAGTGTCCATAGGTGTGTGTGTTTATTTCTGGGTCTTTGATTCAATTCCATTTTATCCACCAATCTGTTTCTATGCCAGTAACATGCAGGGATTTTTGTTTGTTTGTTTGTTTTGTTTGTTTGTTTTTTATTACTGTTGCTCTATAAGACAGCTTGAGATGATGGATTGAGATACCTACAGAATATCTATTATTTTACAGGATTATTCTAGCTATTCTGGGTTTTTTGTTGTTTCATATGAAATTGAGAATTGTTCTTTCAAGGTATGTAAAAAATTGTGTTTGTATTTTGATGGGAGTTGCATTGAATTATAGATTGCTTTTGGTAGGATGGCCATTTTTACTTTGTTAATCCTACCAATCCATGAGCATGGTGGACCTTTCCATCTTCTGATATCTTTTTCAGTTTCTTTCTTCAGAGACTTGAAGTTTTTTTTCATACAAGTTTTTCACTTCCTTGGTTAGAATCACACCAAGATACTTTATGTTTTTGTAGCTATTGTGAAGGGTGTGGTTTTCCCAATTTTTTTCTCAGCTTACTTTTCTTTTGTATACAAGAGGGCTACTGATCTTTTAGGGGGGTTAATATTGTATCCAGCTACTTTGCTGAAGGTGTTTATCAGTTGTACGAGTTTCCTGTTAGAATTTTTTTGGGTAGTAAGGAGTTCTACTTATTTGTAGATGCTGAAGAGATGTGGAGGGAGTGGACAGCCTTGCCTTGTCCCTGATTTCAGTGGAATTGATTTAAGTTTCTCTCTGTTTAGTTTGATGTTGGCTATAGGCTTGCTGTATATTGCCTTTACTCTGTCTACATATATGCTTTGTATCCTTTATGTCTCCAAGTCTTTAAACGTGAATGGCTATTGGATTTTGTCAAATGTTTTTTCAGCATCTAAGAAGGTGATCATGTGTTTTGTTTTGTTTTGTTTTTTTCTTACAATTTGCTTATATGGTGGATTACATTGATGGATTTCCATATATTAAACCACCCCTGGATACCTGGGATGAAGCCTACTTGGTCATGGTTGATGATATTTTTGAAGTGTTCTTGGATTCGGTTTGTGAATATTTTATTGAGTATTTTTCCATCAATGTTCATAAGGAAAAATGTTCTGAAGTTTTCTTTTTTGTTGGGTCTTTTTGTGGTGTAAGTATCAATGTGACTGTGGCCTCATAAAATGAGTTTGGTGATGTTTTTCTGAGAATTCGTATTAGCTCTTCTTTGAAAGTCTGGTAGAATTCTCCACTGAAACCATCTGTCCCTGGGCTTTTCTGGATGGGAGACTTTTAATGAATGCTTCTATTTCCTGTGGGGACATAAGAGTATTAAATTTGTTTACCTGACCTTGATTCAACTTTGGTAAGTGGAATCTATCAAGAAAATTGTCCATTTTATTTAGGTTTTCAAATTTTGTGATGTATAGACTTTTGAAGTAAGACCTAATGATTCTTTGGATTTCCTTAGTGTCTGCAGTTATGTCTCCCTTTACATTTCTGATTTTGTTGATTTGGATGGTGTCTCTCTGCCTTTTATTTAGTTTGGCTAAGGGTTTGTCTATCTTATTGATTTTCTCAAAGATCTAGCTCTTGGTTTCGTTGGTGTTTTGAATTGTTTTTTTTTTTTTTTTTACCCTCATTTATTGATTTCAGGCCTGAGTTTGATTATTTCTAGCTGTCTACCCCTCTTAGGTGTGTCTGCTTCTTTGTTCTTTAGGGCTTTCAGGTGTGCTGTTAAGTTGATTATATGAGATGTCTTCAATTTCTTTGTGAAAGCACTTAGTGCTATGATATTTCCTCCTAGCACTGCTTTCAATATGTCCTGTTACATGTACCTATGTATATGTATATGTGTATATGTTTTTAAATATAACCTGCTCAGTCTGTGTAATGTTACTTATTTGTATGTTCTCAGAGATGAGCATTGGCTTTGGACAACCAATTGGTATTTTCTTTTCCTGGAGAAGATTATTTTTCTTTTTCTTAGCACTTCTCAGTTGCCTGCAGCTCTTTGTGAAGGGTTGAGGTCTCCTGGACTTTTCTCTTTCACTTTTGAAAGTCTGTTGATCTTGTCTTAAATATTTTTGACTTTAGAAACATGCTAAATGATATAGTTTTGTAACTCTTGTGAAATTTTTGTTTTTGGCCATGCTTAACCATCTTTTTGTTTTGCTTTGTTTTCTCTTAGTGCTTGCTAATTTATGTGGTGTTAGATAATGATACCGGCTTTGAGGTCTATGATTAATATCAATATGTCCCGTCTACCCCTGAAAATTATTGGAATCATGTCTATAACCTTATTACTCTAAAAACTGGCTTGAGATATCCATGTTTAGGGATTAGTTTACCAGGTTGCTTGGAATAATATATATGTCTATATAATTTTGAAAAAAATTTTTTTCAAATTTTACTATTATGAGAATATTACTTTTATCTTTTAGGAAACATGTGACATCATTTTATTTGACTGACAAGAGCTACAGCTGTATATGCTCACAGATCAATGTTTCTAATTGTTTCTTTTTATGTAGTAACTTCGCCAACTTTTATTTTTTTATTTTTTTATTTTATTTTTCTTTATTAATTACACTTTACTCACTTTGTATCCCCCCCCCGTGGTTCCCTCCCTCCTCCCATCCCAATCCCTCCCTTCTTCCACCCTCTGCATGCATGCCCCTCCCCAAGTCCACTGATAGGGGAGGACTTCTTTTCCTTCCTTCTGATCCTAGTCAATTAGGTCTCATCAGGAATGGCTGCCTTGTCCTCTTCTGTGGCCTGGTAATGCTGTTTCCCCCTCAGGGGGAGGTAATTAAAGAGCAGGCCAATCAGTTCATGTCAGAGACAGTCTCTGTTCCTATCACAGTGGAACCCACTTGGATATTGAACTGCCATGGGCTAAATCTGTGCAGGGGTCTTAGGTTATCTCCATGCATAGTCTTTGGTTGGAATAGCAGTCTCAGGAAAGACCCCTGTGCTCAGATTTTTTGGTTCTGTTGCTCTCCTTATGGAGTTCCTGTCCTCTCCAGATCATACTGTTTCCCACTTCTTTCCTAAGATTCCCTGTACTCTGCCTAAAGGTTGCCCATAAGTCTCAGTATCTACATTGATAGTCTGAAGGGCAGAACTTTTCAGAGGTCCTCTGTGTCAGGCTCCTGACTTGTTCCCTCTTTTAAACAGCAAAAAATCAAGTAATCCAATTAAAAAATGGGGTACAGAGCTAAACAGAGAATTCTCTGCAGAGGAATATCGAATGGCAGAGAAACACTTAAAGAAATGCTCAACCTCATTAACCATCAGGGAAATGCAAATCAAAACAACCCTAAGATTTCACCTTACACCCATCAGAATGGCTATGATCAAAAACTCAAGAGACAAGACATGCTGGAGAGGTTGTGGAGAAAGGGGAACCCTCCTCCACTGCTGGTGGGAATGTAAACTTGTACAACCACTCTGGAAAACAATCTGGCACTTTCTCAGACAACTAGGAATAGCGCTTCCTCAAGATCCAGCTATACCACACCTAGGCATATATCCAAAAGATTCTCAAGTACACAATAAGGACATTTGCTCAACCATGTTTGTAGCAGCCTTATTTGTAATAGCCGAAGCTGGAAACAGCCCAGATGCCCCTCAGTGGAGGAATGGATGCACAAATTGTGGTATATCTACTCAACAATAAGAAATAGGTACAAATCATGAAATTTGCAGGTAAATGGTGGGATATGGAAAAGATCATCCTGAGTGAGCTATCCCAACAGCAGAGGGATGCACACGGTATATACTCACTCATATAGACATATATTATAGGATAAACCTACTAAAACCTGTACACCTAAAGAAACTAATCAAGAGGGAGGACTCTTGCTAAAATGCTCAATTCCTACCCAGAAAGGCAAAGAGGCTGGACATCAGAAGAAGGAGAAAAGAGCCAACTTTGTTTTTTAAGTATATATTTTGTAATGAATATTTGTAATTTTGTTTACCTTTAAGATATTAAAATGCAAATTGTTTACTGACATAGCCAATAGAATTTCCTATAGATACCATGAGAAAGACTGTTGAGTTTTGGTTTTGTAGTGAAATAAATCTCTTCAGTCACATGGAGTATGTAATACAATAAAAATTATTATATGGCAGGTCATATGGCAGTTTGGAAATTCTGTAACAGATTTTCTTGCTCTTATATTTACTTCTGGTAGTATGAAAAAAAGATAACAAAATATCTTTGACTTTTGAATAAGGGAGGGATTTGAAGCAATTGAAAATTAGTCTAAAATGTTGAAGGTTTGGCATGCTGCAAATAACTCATCTACCAATAATTCATCTGAGTAATTAAATTTAGATTGCAAATTTTTCTTTTCAAATATTTTGACTGTTATCTCTCTTCTTTTGTATTGTATCTTAATTGGTGTGGTCTGTATAAATGGACAATAAATTATATATCTTTGTTATAAAGATCAGACAGTGAATAGAACTTGGTATTCATCCCAGACAGAATTATGATTGAATGTATTTGAAAGATTAAAGCACCGAATTTACTTTTTTTCTAATTAAAGGCAATTAAAGATTTGCAGACACAAATAAAAGACAATAAATGGAGGAATAAGTGTAGGAGCAAGTCCATTTGCAGGTGAAAGGATGTGCCTGTGAAGCAGAACCAGCTGTATTTTCATCGCAAGAATAACAGTTTAGGAAGCTTTTCTGCATGTGCTTGTTTGATAGTATAATGTAGTCGTAAGCAGCTTACGCAGTATTCAGAAAAGACAGCATTAATGTGCGAAGCAGTGAAAGCAGAGGGAGAGCTGTGCTGCCACACGATGACAGTGAATAGGGCCACGTGAAGTCGAGAGAAAACCAGTAGCTTGTGAAAAGATGACCACTTACAAAGCAGTAACCAGATATTCTCATGATAATGAACCTGAGCTCCAGTCCCAACACAAATACAGTCTTTTCCTGGCCAAGGGTAAGGAAATGAATAGGGCAGATGCAAAGACAGTTTTTGCTTGTTTTGACTGAACTAGTGAAAATTCCTGCCTAAAGCCATGTAATATTAAAAACATATACTACTTGAAATATGAAGTAATTGTTTACACATAGATTTTATATTGATTTAGAACATATATAAAATTACTGTATCCTTTTTTAGAAGAAAGTGATATGAGGAATTATTATAGATAACTAGTATAGCACTAAAATGAATAATTTTTACTAAAAATATTTTATGTCTGTTTTCAGTACATGTGTTGTATTTATTTAGATATTTGTTTCTTTTATAGGAATGTTTTTGTTTTTAAACCTATTTTAATGTTACTAAATATATAACATGAATTTTCCATGATAGTTTATTTTTTTTATAATTTCATACTATTTGTTTTGATATTTACCCCCTAAATTCTCTCAGATCCTCACTTTCTACCCTCGTCTCTCTACCTAACCAAATTCCAGTCTTCTTCTGTATCCATTATTTCTTCTTCTCCGTACATTGACCAGTAGAGAATACTTATGTTAATTTCCATCTACTGCGAATAGAAGCCTCTCTGATGAGGCTTGATCTATGGATCAACTGATGTATGGGTATAACAATAAGCCATTGAGAATTGTTTTAATATTATGTCCATTTAGCAGAATAATAGTATTGGCTTTGCCCCACATACTTATCACCTATTTAACCGGGTTCTTGGCTCCATTAACAGTGGCAGATATGGTTTCTATTTAATGTAGCTGGTATTATCCTTTCAGAAAGTTACTGGTGATTCCCATACTATTTATGCCACTGTTGCATCAGGAGCATGTTTTTAAACATAAATAACAAAATTATGCCATTTGTGTAAAAAAGAATGGAGCTGAAGATTATTTTTTTAAACAAAATAAGTATGAATTAGACAAAGATCATGTTTTCTCCTACATACAGAATCTAGATTAATCGAAGTACACACATAACATACACGTACACACACACGCACATATGTATACATATATACATATATATATGTATATACAGTCACATGGTTTTTTTTTAAAGAGTATCATAGGAGCACACAAGATATCTCAGTGAGAAAGACTGCCAAACAATCCATCTTTAGGAAGATTGCCCAACAAACCTAGCAACTTCAGTTTGATTCCCAGTGATCAACATAGAATAAGAAAACTGGCTCCGGAAAACTATCCTTTGACTACCACCCATGGACTGTCACAATCAATAAAGAAAGAAAAGCTTTTTAAAGACTATCAGGATTATATTGGAGGAATGAAGTATAAAACACTTGATAAGAAATAGGATTGAGAAGAAAATTATTATAGAATTATTATTGAATATATAGATATAATGCAGACAGTATGCTAAAATGCTTGTATTATGTTGAAAAAATTGACAAAGGATCTTTGGAAGGAAGAATTTATTTTTCCTCATGGTTTCAAATGTTGTAGTCTATAGTCTTCTTATTCAAAGCCTATGACTACAGGAGCATGCAGTAGAAGCTTACTCATCTGCTAGCTGACAGAAATCAGACAAAAGACACACTCTAGGGACCAAGTCTAACTTTGGAAAGCTGCCTCCAGTGACTGCCTCCTCCAGGTATATGCAACTTCTTTGTATCCATCACCTCCCACAATAACACGATCAGCTGAGGCCTGAGCCTTCAGTATGATTCCTATCCACACTAGAACAGAGCAGATGACTGAAGTGCCAGATAGGCTTTTTCCACAAATATGATAAATATGTTTGTTATATATTTATTTATGCATATTTATATATATATATAGTAGGAAAACTGGTGCTAAAACAGTATTATCATTTTATTGTTTCCTGTATACAATTTAAGCAACTGTCTGGGACATACTCTGGACATTTATTTATTGTTACAGGTGCTTGGAGATTGACTCCAGGGCCTTGTACATGCTGAACACATATGTGCATGTTAAATCACTCTGCTGCATTATCCACCCTTATTGCATTAGTGACAGATTCAAAATCTAATGATTATTTAAAACTTTACATATAAAAGTCTAGATTATCAGATAGACATTGGAAGAACATGAAAACATGGAACAAGACAGGAGCTTACCCACAGAGGTCCTCTGAAAGACCCTACCCATTAGGGTATCAAAGCAGATGCTGAGACCTATAGCCAAACTATGGTCAGAGTACAGAGAATCTTATGAAAGAAGGGGGAAATAGAAAGACCTGGAGGAGACAGGAGTTCCACAAGGTGAGTAAGAGAACCAAAACATTTGGGCCCAGGGGTGTTTTCTGAGACTGATGTTCCAACCAAGGACCATGCATGGAGATAACCTAGAACCCCTGCACAGACGTTGCCCATGGCAGCTCATTGTCCAAGTGGGTTCCCTAGTAAAGGGAAGAGTGGCAGTCTGTGACATGAACTCGGTGGCTGGCTCTTTGATCACCTCCCTCTGAGTGGGGGAGCAGCCTTTCCAGGCCACAGAGGAAGACAATGCCAATAGTCCTGATGAGACCTGATAGGCTAGGGTCAGATGGAAGCTGGAAGCTGAGGAGGACCTCCCTATCAGTGGACTAGGGAAAGGGTATGGGAGGAAAAAAGCAAGGGAGGATGGGATTGGGAGGGAATGAGGGAAGGGACTACTGCTTGGATACAAAGTAAATAAACTGTAATAAATAAAAACAAGTGTAGATTATCTAGCTTGGGTAATCAAATACAAGTACTCTAAATATAAGCATTTAGAGACTTCCGTGTATTTCAGTTTTTACAGACATTGTGGGCATAAATTTCTTTCTTGAAGCCATAAAATTCTGAATTTCTTACACATTTAGAGATCACATATGTAACTATAGCATTAGAGATGGAAATGCAGGATTGTTGCCAGGAGTTCAAGGCCAACCTGGTATACATTACAGGACAGTATGAGAGTTTCCTTAGTAGACACCTGGAAGGGTTCTCACTGTAAAGTGCTCTGTGCTGCTGCTGCTGCTGCTGCTGCATGTCTTGGACCAGAAGGTGAATGTCCAATAAGGGCCAGGTGTGCTTTTGGAAGTGTGCCTGCTGTATACTAATTTAGATAACGTTTTTATAAATATGCTTTTAGATGTTTGTATTCACCTCAGTGACAATCTAGAAATTCTGTTCTATAAAAGACTGTAGGTAGGATGGAGTGGCTTTAATGGCACCAGAAGTTGAATGGTAAATTCCTACTGTTATGTAGACTCTGATCTCTATCTGTGTGATATCACAGGACATTATATAAGTAACGCATATTATTTATGAATCATGTTGTTTGAAATCACCATTCATACTTATTTTTCTCCATTTGACCTTGGGTTTGTTATAAGATACATACAAGATGAATAAGAGTTTTCCTTTCTGCTCACATCTGTGATTTTCACATTTATTTTTAGATTTTCGTTATAAATATGCTTGGTAACCCTGAGTGGAGTTGTGTCACTGCTTTCATTGTTCTGAACTGTTTATAACACAGCAGGAATAATGACTAGGATAACTTGACTGTTGAGATGTGAAATCAGAATGAACACTTGTCAAGTTTTTTTTTTCTCTTTTTTTTCTAGCAAAATTAAATGTTACTAATTTAAAGAGGGTAAGAGTCATGTTTTTCTGCAAATTATTTATTCCATGATTTAAATTTAGAATATTTGATATCCGTTTTTTACAATTGACTCATTTCTGCATCATTAAACCTCATCAACAAATACTCCTCATTAAATTTCTACTGTAAGATGACAGTTACTTGCTGCAGCAGTGTGAAACCACACAGTGTTGCTTAAGAGCTAACACACAGCTCTGTAGCCAGAGAAACACTTGTACTTGGGTAATGAACTCAGCTGTAGCACTTCTCCATCATTACTGTCCATTTACCTCACTTCCCTGCCATTTCTACTTCTAAAAATCTATATGGAAGTTTAAAGGTACTTTTGAATCATTAGCAGACACATTAAGAAGCAGATTTATTTCACATTAAATTTTTATGATATACTTTAGTTTAGATCAAATGCTTTCAGATTTATTTCGTGTGAGGAAGATGTGGAAATTGAGAGTGAGACATTGTATCATTTAGAGAAGGGAAATGTGTGGCTAAGCTCTGGAAACGGACTTCGGAGAGGACAGGGAAGAGGCAAGAGGCGAGACTAGGAAGGCAGTGCAGATGTGGCGTCCGCTGTGCTGTTGCGTTACCTGTTGCTCAGAATAATGGGTTATAGTTTTGGAGTTAGGGCCCACTCCCACTTCTTTCCTTTAAGAGTATTTTTTAAAACATATATATATTTTTTCTTGACAACCCTTTTGTTGTGAAATCTACTTCTTTTTTCTGAGACTGAGCAATGCTTCTTTTGTAGCTTGTCAGTGGGGTCACCAGATGGTATCCCAAAACCAAAAATTTTATGACACTAACTCAATGTTGCTTGTTTCTTGGCTGTGAAATGTGGTAAAGAAGATTGAGTGTCATATCTAAATGTCAGTATTCTCTGCATTACTTAGTCATGTCTGTTCTGTCCTCTGGTGAAAGGAATGAAAGTTATTTTGTTTTAATGAATTTAGGGAACTGAAAGTCAATTGTTTATAGATTCCTCTTTTAGTCTCAGAGAAAAACGACCAAATATTTCTTAATTTAATGTAGCCACAATATGTTAAATTTATCAGAAGATATTTTTAATTGCTAAATCAAAGTTAGCTTTACAAAATATGATAGTATAATTGCATATATTAATTTATTAGTGCCTCTATTTCAAAAGATACACTTACTATGAATATCTTATTCTCTATAAAAAGAAGGTATTATTTTGTTTTGACATACTTTGCACATGAAATTAAGATTTCTGTCAGAATCTTCTTCCAAAAAGAGTAAAAAAGACATATTGATTTGAAGTGATGTTTATGCTAATCTCAGCTGGGAATGGCCACGTAGTTCTGTCTATGTTTTACTTTATGTATACATTTTTGACATTTCATAGATGACTGTGAATTTTGAATTATATATAAATATAACTCATTGTCTGAAACTGTTTCTTTCTAGGTAAACAGGATTATAAAAAAACCAAACCTATTTTAAGAGCAACCAAATTAAAGGCAGAAGCAAAGAAAACAGCAATAGGCATAAAGGTATACTTCAATTTGATAAGTTATAATTTGCTGTGTGTATGCCAGTTCATTTTATACAACTGAATCATATTAGTATTGAATTCTGAACATCTTAATCTCAATAAAAGGATAGATCTCAATAAAAGAACAAAAGTGAAGGTTTTTGTAAATATTTATGGGAAAACATGCTTACTATCTTGAAAATTTGAGGACTCTTAAAAAGAATATATAATTAAAGTATGTAGTATATATAGGACATAGAAAATAAGTCATTCCTAAGGTTATTGCTCTAGCTGTTATAACTATTACTCAAACATTTCAGTCATAAACATAAAGTGGGATTAGTTAGATTCTTGGACTTTCAGTAAATTTCACTACAAAGTTGTTTACATTATTATTGTAATATTACTGTCTTTTATTGTCGCTAGTACTCTGTGTAATGAAATGCTAATGACATTTCCAAACTTGTCCTTTTGGCTAACCACTGTTTATCTGCTTATACGAGATAAGTGCAACTGAGAACGATGTCAACCGATTATTCGTTCACTGTGCCAGCACACTAACAAAAAACAAAACGATTTTATCATTGTTCTCATTAAATGTTTACCAAGATCTGAGAATGAAGTAAATGAGGCAGAAAAATCCTTTTGGAACATATAGTACCAAATGTGTAAAGTAAAAATGACCAATACAAATATTTTGTTTAAATATTAAATTGTTAAAAGAAGATTTGGGTTTTCATCTGGCAGATAAAAAAAATCAATTTTTCTAAGTTATAGCTTATAACAAATGCCAAGGTATTACCAGCAAGCTGTAACAGCTGTTCAACTGCCAGATGATATATTTGGTTATCTTCCAGAACTTGCTATTATGATCATGAAACACTGCCTTCCTTTTGCTTCTGATTGCTGATAAGCTCTACTGTGTGATGTGCTGTTTTCACAACACAGTCTTCTCAGTTGGTGTTGTGTGGTAGGTTTAATGTAAAAAAAAAATTTTTTCTTTATAAAAGAGGAATTTGTTTTTTCCTTTTTTCAAATACACATGAAATTGCATTTGTGTGTAAACGACCTTCTATTGTACGAGCTTTTAAAATGCCATGCTCAACATTTATTTTCTGTTTTGTCTCATGGTGATTGACTCTTAGAGTAGGAACAATTTCAACATTGTCCCCCAAGGAAACAGTTAGTATTTGGTTTTATGTTTCATAACATACTAGATTTTTTTAAGGAAATATCAGTGTAACAAAATATATTGCTACCATAGTTTAATGATTAGCTGTATATTAAGATTTGTGCAATAATGCAGGCATTTATATATTTATACACAACATTTTTATGCGCCCCTTATTTAATTTGCTGTTACACTTTTGTTTTGGTTTGCTTAGAGGAAATACCTGTGCTCTGATTATGTTAAAGTCTAACGCACAATGCTGTTAGCTAATATCTGTTTTAAAAACTATGATGAATTACTTTTTCTTAGCTTTGTTTTAATACATAAAATATGTACTGAAAAGTATCTAGTATAGATCTACTTTAATAACCTAACCTATCATTCTGATGGGTAAGCCTGGAGACTCAGACTTTAACTATTATTTTCTTTGCATAGAAATGTGTGTGCAGAGGCCATTACTATATGAAACTTTAAAAATCAGAGCCATGAAGGTGTTGTGTGTTTCGGACCTAGAATGCTAATTAGCCTGTCCTGTCAGACTTTGACTGCCTTGTCATTTTGGCATAGGATTTTAAATAACAGAGTTTCTTTCAGCAATTGTCTTTTAATGCCTTTTAATTTCCCTAGTGAGTGATTTTATCCATATTGATAATGTCAGAGAAGCAACTGAGGACTAATGAACGCCAAGTATGCTCGACTCTTCTCTAGTTGATACAGGGTGACCATAATGTCATATTATGTCACTACTTTACTGCTTAGAGTGAGTCATAGTTATATTCTTCAAATAACATAAATTCATAGAAAATGGGAACAGGCACACAGATGAGAAAAAGAACAACAGTGACATCAAAATGGAACTTGCATCGAAAGGCCTGAGCTCAGTTCCCTTTTGGCTCTCAGTTTTAGCATGAGGGATCTGAGTAAATCTACGAATCTCTATTTGTAGTTGGAAACTGTGTCTTTCACCTCAGAGGTGTCAGCAGAAAAAGAACATGAAGGATATAGAGCATTGAACTTAACACATCAAGTGCACCTGTGACTATTAAGTAGGTAGGGAAAACCCAAAATTAGCTGTGTCCAGTCTGTGTAAATAGGATTTTCTGTGAATATTTGTCAGGGCTGTCCTTACTTTCAACTGTCCTTGTATCTTGTAGCCATTATGGTACAAAGTGCTCTTGAATTTGCTGTGGAGTTAGTATTCTGGATATTTGTGAAATTCTTGAAGCCATAACAAACGTTTAATATGCTAACTATCAAAGCATATAGGTATCACTTGATGCAGTATGTTTTAGAGATCACTGTAGCTATGACAAGCACCGTGAGCTTTGAGATGGGAAGCATTGGAAAGTAGGGCATTTGCCCTGCAAGGCTTCTGGTGTCTGGCTGTAAATGTACAACTGAGTGATAGAAAATGTTTTGGAGGAATTATGGTTTCAGCTTAATATGTGAATATATCATCTTAAGTAGAATGAATTTCTAATTTAGAAGCCACTCTTATTTCTTATGTTTTCTAAGTATGAATCAGAATTATAATTTAAGACATAAAATGGTTGTGAGTGGCACTGACAGGTATTTCCACATCTAGCTTTTATATTTGGTTGCTTTTCAAATAGAATATTAATTTTCCATAATTAAAATTTGTTATTATTTTTCTTTTATAAACATAAAGATACATACACTATATTCTGATTATGGTTTTCCTCCCTCAATTACTCTGAGATCCTCCCCCTTTCCCCTCTCACCTAAATCTACATCCTTTCGCTAGAAACCAAATGGGCATCTAAAGAATAATAATAAAATAAAATAATACAAAACCAAACAAACTGGAACAGGACAAAACAAACAAGCAGAAGGAAAAGAGCCAAGAATAAAGCACAAGAAACACATATAGACAGACACGCATTTGTACATTTCACCATTCTTATAGAACGCCGGTGCCTGTGTTTCCCAACTTGTAAAAGGAAACAAATCTTCATTTGCTCATTTTAAAGGTTTATTAGAAAAACATAGTCATCACAACGGAATAAGGAGAGAACATTTAGCTTCTTCGAATAAATGAAATATTCAGTTTCACACAGATCCCGCCAGCAACCCCTTTGGGATGAGCAGCTTGAAACGTTGTTTGTTCTTTTTGTTCTTTCTGGTTTAAATATGAACAGTGGCCACATCTTGGAAAGGAAGTCATGCCTACAGGTGTCTAAGGTTCCGGTCACAGCCTCCCACACCCTGCAAGGCATGAAACTCACTCTCCATAGTGTTTGCCTCAACCAAAGTGCCTTTTGAAGAAAACTGTTTATGACGTCACCCACAAAGCTTTTTAAGTCATCCGCTCTGCACGTTATACACTGACTAGACAACACTGAAGTATGGGATGTTCTATGCATAAGCCAAAATACACTACCGCTTTTCACTTTTGTATCATACCCCTTACCTGGCATTGTTTCAGGGAGAAGCAATTCATTTACATTTGTATGAATATATTTAACATTTCATATGAATGTATGAGATTTGATCCTAGCAAATATTTGTTCTTGGTACTTTCTCCTTTAAACGTTCTTCTTAATATCTCTGAATACCGTGAACTCATTTAGTAAAGGAACGGCCACTGTCTTCAGGACAGTGAATGGGAAAGAAGCGCTTGAGGTTGGTAGCCAGTAAGATGAGAAGTGGGGCCTTGACTGGAGAGTAAACACTTCACTCTTTCGCTGAGCTGGCGAAAGTGATGGCTACCGCTGATGGCTGTGCTGCCCACTCTACACAGCAGCTGAGCTGGTGGCTGTGTCACTTGTTTATTATATCCTCTTAAAATTAGTAGCCATTTAACCAGATGGGCCGGGGAGCGCAGCTGTGGATACGAGAAAATAAATGAAACCTGTCTGATGCCACCATGCCCTTCTGAGATGCCGAAGTGTATAGCTGTAGCAAAGAAGGTTTCACTTTCACTTTACATTGCGCTGGCATATGTTTTATTTTTTATTTTTATGTATTATTATCATTTATTACAATTGATTCAGTTTTTATCCTGGCTGTGTGACGTGTTTTAAAAATCAAGTCCTACAGAAGATTTGTTGACACAGGTCTCTACCCTTACTTTCTATTAATGTTGATTTTCATAGTTTGGATATTTAAATGAATGTAACCAAGGAACTGAAAATCTATACATAATGTCTGTTTGTGTTTTCAGCATTCACCTGAAAATTCATTATACAGCAAATTCATTTTAATGTTTTTTAAGTTTACTAGGTCGCACACATTGAATTATTTATTTTACATTCATACAAACTATAAAGTAAATTCGTATAAATGCAAATGAATTGCTACCCATGAAACAATGCCAGGTAAGGGCTGTGATACAAAAGTGAGAATCACTAAGGCATTTGATAGCCATTTGGATCCTGAACTGGACTCAGTTCTTTTTTCTGTGCAGTAAAATAACACGTTAATATTGAGAAAGTTACTTAACAAAACACACACTGATATTTTTGAAGGAAAATGTAGTTTTATTGTGTATTAAATTTAATACAAATGATTAATATAATCTTCATCAAAATGCCAAAGGTAGTATAGTAAGTTAAAGAGCTTAGGGTTCTAAAAAGTAGAATGTGTGATCAGGTCTGCTGACACAAACCTGCGATCCCAGAACCCCGCTGGAGTCTAAGGTGGGGTGGGCAGGACCCAGAGGTCATCGCCATTTAACAAGTTAGAGGCCAACTTGTCTCAAATAGTAATAATACTAGTAATAGAGGGGTGTAGGTGGGAGAAAACAGAAACAAAGCTTAATAACAGTAAAATAGAAGAAAAAGCCATGAATTTGAAGAAGAGCGGGGGGGGGGGGGTATTTGGAAGGATGGAAGTAGGAAAGCGAAGGGAGACTTCTTAAAATTCTAATTTAATCTCAAAAAAAAAAGAGTGTGAGTTGTTATGTTTGTATAGAATCTATTTTTTGGAATCAGTTACCATGGGCATTTCTTATCATAGAAAACAGAATGATAATTTTTAAAATGTATTCTGGTAAGTTGCAAAACTATTAAATAATATAATTCTTTAAAAAACAGTTACATGTACATAAAGAGACCAAATAGAATATATAAACACAAATTACATTGATTGCACATAAAATTCTGATGACAAAATAAAAAATATACATTAAAGCAATACATTTAAATTTAAATTTAAATTTAAATTTTAACACCAGAAAAATCTTAATAGAAATTTCTCACTTAGGCATTTGCTGTTGTACTACATATTGTTTATGAAAAATAGATTACTCGTTAATAATATTGAGTTGACATTATTTGTCCTACATGATGCTTTTGTATCTGGTGAAGCAAGCCTGTCTTCATGAGCTCAAACCTCCCGTTTTCTCTTTTCCAGGAGGTTGCCCTGGTGCTTGCAGCTCTCCTGGCCCTCCTCCTGGCCTTCTATGCTTTCTTTTATCTTCGACTATCCACAAACATTGACTCTTATCTGGACCCAAATGAAGATTAGCTGAGCAGTAATCAACAAAGGAAGAGAAAGAATTCTGATGAGAGCATCTTTAGGAACAAAAACTTTGCCAATTTCCCAAACTAGAACATGTTGAATATTTTCTTCTTGGTACAGTCAGTTTGCAGCAATATCTTTGTGTCTAGTGGCATAGGGTATTAGAAAAAGACCTTTCCCAAAAATCTAGACTCATGTATGCTGCTTGATACTGGATAAATCTTCCTGCTCTGGCACATACCCCATTCGTGGTACAGTTAAATAACACATTTTTCACAAGTCTTCCCAATTTACATGGATAACTCCATCGGTTACAAATCACTAAACCCATTTTATCCTAAGTATATTGTAAGAAAAACTATGTATTGTCATTTGCAGAAGAATACTCAAAATCAGAACTAGAACCCGAGAAAGAGCAGAAAAGTCATGGAAATTTTTCATCTTCCCGAGACGCGTGCTTTTGTTCCAGACATATTGTATGTCATTAGGGAGACTGCGCACACACCGCAGTAGTCTCTTCCTTCCCTGCCAACTGTCGCTGCTCATGTGCTGCTTCACAGACGGCACCTGGATGGCAGAAGCTCAAAGAGTCACATATGTCCCTAAAGTAGAGTTCCTTCTCTCTTGGGCTGCCCGAACTGGTGTAAGTAGAAAGTTCAGTTGATCTTGGTTTTAATTAACTTATTACTCCATTAATAGAAAGTTGGAATCCTATATTAATTATGTTGTTCTGCTTGCCTGCAGTACCAACTTGCCCCTCTTGTTAGGGAGCTGGGTAACAATCTGCTACTTAATTGTGAAGTGTTTTTACACTGCAGAATTAGCAGGAGTGTTCGTACACAGAATGATTTTATTGGGTTGTCTCTTGAATCTGAGCATTACAAAGGCTTTTTAAAATTACAGTTTGTTTCTTTAATTAATTTCTTTAATTAATTACTACTCCATAGAGAAAAATAAAAATAGAAAATATGTCACCTGTTACTTTTATATGTACCTTTCTGTAATTTTTTCTATGTCTTTATGTTGTAGTGTAATGACTATTCAATATTTTATTGGCAATTGGAATTTTAACAAAATAGTAAAGTAAATGAACACATAAAGCTTAAAAGTTTTATATACATATTATATATTTCCAAAGAATATCTCCTCTGTAATATAAAGATGCATAGAAAATTGCTATTTCCAGATATGTACAGAGTTTTAGGGTGTACATTCACTTCATGAAAAATAAATACAATTCTTTGGTCGTTTCCACAGTAGCCAAGAGAGAGACGCTCTAATAAAGACTCTGGGAGTAAATCTAGCATAGCTTATAGCATGGTTTCTGTAAGAACAGATATTCTTTGGTGCTTCTGCAAAACAATTTCAGTATGTCAGTGTAGCATTTGTTCTGTAGAAATTTTTAAGTAGTATAATTTATGTCATCAGTGTGAAACAGCCAAAGGTTCCAATCGCCTCACAGATTATTTATGCCAAACATCTGAGGGCAAAATTTAGCCAGTGTTGTTGCTGGATTCTTCCTTTTGAACTCACAGACTCAAGAGACAGAGCAAGAGTTCTCGTATACTCACCACAGAGGACCCATCCAAGTGGCATTTTTAGGAAAGGTTGCAGCATTTTATGCCATGTGGTATGTCTGTTCGCGAAGTGGGAGGCAAGGGAATATCCAAGCTGGCATTTTGGATTTGATGGGCCTTTTACTTTCGTGAGTGACATGCCACATGTCAAGAAATACTGCTTTCTTCCAGTCTCATCACATTTACGTGAGCAATTCTCATTTACTTATTTCCCTCCCATATGGTGTTAAAAAACAGTCACATCCAATAAAGCTTATTTCTGGTTTCAGTGGTAGCTGAAGAGAGAGGATATGGAATAACTGTTTACCAGATACCTATCCAGGTTAGACGGTAGCACAGGTCTCAGTATTCAAAATACGTGTGTGCCTTCTGGAAATGTTTGACAAGTGGCTGATAGAAAGACCTCACCATCCTGTTTTCCTCATGAGAGGCACTTTGGGGAGAAAATGTTGTTTCTATAACTAAAAAGTTTAGTTGAACTGTACCATAATAATAAGCAAGTTTCACTACCTGGCTTTATCCATGTCCTCGGTCCATTTGTGTAACTGTCTGATTTGTGACATTCCCAGAGGGGGGGAAAACATCCCAGGCTAAATGCTTTGATTTCAGTAATTAGCAGTAAAGTGAGACAATGATATTTTTAGATAATACTGTTTTCATAAATACAAATCTGAAGAACTCAGATTACCTGGAAACAGCTATCCTCCTGAACACAAACACCAGGCTGAAAGTCTCTTTTGAATGTCTTAAGACAGAAAGAGGGTGGTAACTCCATGTTGTTTCAGGAGACCACATTTTTGTTAGTGGGTAGCTTTTGTTTTAATTTTGGGATTAGAATCAGGTATATTTAGACATAGCTATTTCCACATGGCACTCTGTTCACAGTGATTGAGACAAAAATTAGACTTTTAAATGACTTTTAAATAACACTGGAACCTCTTAACATGCAAGATAGTATAAATTTCCAGGTAAGGGCAGGAAGCTGTGTTTGTATACGAATAAGGTGCAAAGGTTATGATCACACATGCAAGGTTAGATAAAATCATTTAAATTTATTTGAGGAGAAATACTGTAAAAATATAACATCATCTAATATTTCTTTCTAAACAAACAAAAACCCATTTTGGTGCAAATTCAGCTGGTCATTTTGCAGTGTAAAATATATCGTTTCTCTTTCGATTTCTTCATAAAGACTGATGGCATACTCTAACACCAACTAATGATTATGACATCCTGAGAATTTGGATCTTCTTATTTCTGCCATTCCAGTGTGTGGTCATCTGCCCATGAATTTAAATGCATGTAAGAATTTGGTTTACTGTATGTTAGTTGCCTCAGAGTGATTTTTCATATATAAATGCTAAAAATTGTTTGAATTTAATAAATAAATTTAAACACAATATTAATCAACACAGAATTTAGCATTTATGGTTGCCTGGTGTATTGGAAGAATATATATGTATAAACTGCACATATATGTCCTTAATTTCTTATAGATCTGGTACATAGTCAAATGACACAGGAACATCAGTCTTTTTAAGGAAATCAATGCATCTTTATTTAAAAAAATTTAGTATTTCACTTCAATTAACCATACATATTCACTTCAAAAGAAAATGAAATTAAATTTTATTATGTTTACATGAATTCTAAAGCACCAAATTTTCTAGGCTCTAAAAGTATATAGTCAGTAATAATTCATTGGAGTTAATTGTGCATTAGATAAGCTTCAGAAATAAACGCTTAGAAATTAAACATGTTTCTATTTTAATGTACTACATCTGTAACAAACTTCCGAGCCAGAGACTACCAATGCTCCTCCTTTCTCTAGCAGTGGTGAGACTTCTTGACACTTATCTGAGCTTTCCCTGTGTGGGGAGGAGCCTCCTCCCTCTCACCTAGCAGCAACCCCTTTTTTTATTAGCCCTGTCCCGGTACAGCTTGGATAGAAAGGCTAGTTAGGTGGTGTTGTACTGACATGGTATGAAGGATCGCCAGAACCTCCAGTAAAAACAAACCTGTGGCACACGAATCCAGTAACGACAGACACATTCTCACCATTTTCATCAGGCGTAATTGCATAGGGAAGGACAAAGGATGGTCGCAGAGACATGGGAAAACATGAACCACTGTGGACCATTCAGAGTGGATCTGAGAACCATTCAAAACAATCGAACTGCAGCCCCCTTCTGCATAGTAACGCCTTGTTACACAATTTTTGTATCCTTAGCAACTGATACGGAATGCTTTTTCAAGGAAAAATAAGTTACTTTACATGCCAGAAGATTTTTGATGACAGTACCCCCTCCGATTTTTTCGTTTTTTAAAACAACAACCAAATTGGTGGGGAGGCAGCCAAATTTTGAGGTACCAGTGTTTCTCGAACAGATGTCGCACCATTATTTTTCAGCTCGTTTGGATGAATAAACATGCGAAGCTGTGAAGTATTACATTTTAGATTTTTTCATTAAAAAAAGAGACAATCTGTTTACTGTCCTAATTGAGACAACAATCCTCATGGTTGCCAGTTTTGGCAGTCATAACAATGAACTATAAATATTTGGACCAATCAAGTAAATGGTGAGTATAAAGGCCATAGCATGTAAAGTTCTGTTTTCACGGCACCCATCTTTGTATGACTTTTTTTTTTTTTAACTTCATCGAATAAAATTGTTTGTTTCATGGTAAAGTTTCATGGTAAAGCTGAAAGAGGTGGATTCTGACATCTAGTTTCTTCCTGGGTGGTAACCCTTTCAATGTAAGCTGCCCACCTCTGCTAACAACACGCATCTGCTCTTGCTTTGCCGGAGGAGAGCAGGTTCACCCTGGTCTTTCCTGTGGAATGTGCCTGACGGTAACACAAGACTCAAAAGTGCTGTTTGTTTTTAACTTTTCTCATATTTATAAAATTACATCTTACCCTGTGTCTTCTTTCTTGGTTATCTTCTTTAGGTGTACAGATTTCAGTATGTTTACCCTATCTTATAGATCTATATGAGTGAGTATATACAGTGTGTGTCTTTCTGCTCCTGGGATACCTCACTCAGGATGATCTTTTCCAGAACCCACCATTTGCCCGCAAATTTGATGATTTCCTTGTTTTTAATTGCTGAGTAGTATTCCATTGTATAAAAGTACCACAATTTCTGTATCCATTCCTCTGTTGATGGACATCTGGGTTGTTTCCAGGTTCTGGCTATTACGAATAAAGCTGCTACAAACATGGTTGAGCAAATGTCCTTGTTGTGTACTTGAGCATCTATAGGATATATGCCTAGCAGTGCTATAGCTGGATCTTGAGGAAGCACTATTCCCTAATTGTCTGAGAAAGCGCCAGATTGATTTCCAAAGTGGTTGTACAAGTTTACATTCCCACCAGCAATGGAGGAGGGTTCCCCTTTCTCCACAACCACTCCAGCATGTGTTGTCACTCAAGTTTTTGATCTTAGTCATTCTGATGGGTGGTAGGTGAAATCTCATGGTTATTTTGATTTGCATTTCTCTGATGGCTAAGGACGTTGAGCATCTCTTTAAGTGTTTCTCTGCCAAGAGGACCTGAGGTAAGATGATCAATCCTCGCTTAGAAAAACAAATGGGATGGACATTGGATGTAGGAGAAAACAAGTAACAGGACAGGAGCTTACCACAGAGGGCCTCTGAGAGACTCTACCTAGCAGTGTATCAAAGCAGATACTGAGATTCATAACCAAACCTTCAGCAGAGTGCAGGGAATCATATGAAAGAAGAGGTAGTTAGTATGACCTGGAGAGGACAGGAGCTCCACAAGGACCAAATATATCTGGGCACAGGGGTCTATTCTGAGACTGTATCTCCAACCAAGGACCATGTATGGATATAACCTAGAATCCCTGCTCAGATATAGCCCATGGTAGCTCAGTATCTGTTAAGGGGAACAGGGACAATTTTGGACATGAACTCAATGGCTGGCTCTTTGACCCTGCCCTGCCCCGAGGGAGGAGCACCCTTGCTAGGCCACAGAGGAGGACTTTGTAGCCAGCCCTAAAGATACCTGATAAGCTAGGGTCAGAGGGAAGGGGAGGAGGACCTCCCCTATTAGTGGACTTGGAATGGGGCAGGGAGGAGATGAGGGAAGGAGGGTGGGATTGGGAGGGAATGAGGGAATGGGCTGAAGCTGGGTTACAAAGTTAATAAACTGTGACTAATATTTTAAAAAATAAAAATTTAATTAAAAATTACAAACATTTTAAGTCTGAAGCTGCAGCAATTGGCTTTATGGCTAAGTAAGGCTTTAGTGAAAGAAAATTGCATGTGTAATTTTTTGCTGTAAAGACTAAAGGAGGCCATAACTCTCCCTCCTCCCATCTTTCACCAGAAACCCCAAGGTTGGGAGAGTTAGTGGCCTGGACAGCTAGCTACCTGTGTTGGTATTCCCCATCATTTGTGACCCAAGGAAGGTTCTTCAGGGAATTTTGTTTGAGTTCTCTGTTCTCCTCTGACTGCCCACCCTCAACCCTGTTTCCTTCATTCTTAGTTTGAGCAGTCTCTAACATCCTTTGAGTTGTGTTGTGTTTTGTTTTGTTTGACCTTTGATTCTACTCTGAAGCAGTGGGCTGCTGTCACATGTCCCCTGAGAACACACTTTATGTGAACCTCTTCTACTCTTACTTTAGGTCATCATTCATTCCCTCTTACCTGCTTTCACACAAGTTTTGCTTTATTTAAAAACTCACTATATACATTGCTTAAATGAAGTAACTATAGTGATCTAAAGTATAACAAAATTAAAATATTTTAAGGTAAACTAGATTTCATTACCTTTTATATGTAAATACACAGTATGATTTTCTTATAAGAATGCTGCATTTTACCCCATGTCCGCTCTCTTGATTTTCTTTTTTAGGTGTATAGATTTCATTATGTTTATTATATCTTATAGGTCTATATAAGTGAGTATATACCATGTTTGTCTTTCTCCTTCTGGGATATTTCTCTCAGAATGATCTTTTCTAGATCCCACCATTTGCCTGCAAATTTCATGATTTCCTCCTTTTTGATTGCTGAGTAGTATTCCATTGTGTAAAAATACCACAATTTCTGTACCCATTCCTCCGTTGATGGACATCTGGGTTGTTTCCAGGTTCTGGTAAGATAATCAATCCTCGTTTAGAAAGACAGATGGGATGCGCATTGAATGTATGACAGGAGTCTACTGAGCGCATCTGAAAGACTCTAACTAGCAGTGTTTTTAAAGCAAAGACTCATGACCAAACCTTTGGCAGAGTACAGGGAATCATAAGAAAGAAGAGGAGTTAGTCTGATGGGGAAAGGATAGGAGCCCCACAAGGACCAAATATATCTGGGCACAAGGTCTTTTCTGAGATTGACATTCAACCAAGGACCATGTATGGATATAACCTAGAATCTCCGCTCAGATGTAGCCTGTGGTAGCTCAATAACCAATTGGTTTCCCAAAGTGAGGGGAACAAGGACTATTTCTAACAGGAACTCAATGACTGGCTCTTTGGCCTCTCCATCCCCCAAGGGAGGAGCAGTCCTGTTAGGCCACAGAGGAGGGCTTTGCAGCCAGTCCTGAAGATACCTGATAAAACAGGATCAGATGAATGGGGAGGAGGTCCCCCCCAATCAGTGGACTTGGAAAGGGGCACGGTGGAGATGAGGGAGGGAGGGAGGGACTGGGAGGGAATGAGGTAGTGGGACACGGCTGGGGTACAGAGTTAATAAAATGTAACTGATAAGAAAAAAAATAAAATAAATAAATAAATAAATAGAATGCTGCATTTTTATTTATTGGTTGGGTGAGTATTTAATTGATTGCATATTACCAAGGCACCATTACTACAGATAATTATTATTTCTTAGGATCATCTAATGTCAAGTCAATACTCAGATGGTCCTAATTGTCTCCAACGTGTCTACACATAACGTACTTTGAATCAAGTCCATAATACTTTTGGTTACTTTTTTAATTTACTTTCATAGCAGGTAGTTTCTCTCCTCTTCTTTACTCCATTAATGTACAGGTTCTATTAATAGCCAATATCCCTGAATTAGGGTTTGTCGTTGTTATTCTTTTTACTCTTGTGTTTTTGATAATTTTATGAAATGTGATGGTTTAGATACTATGTCCAAGCCAAAAATATTCATAATACCTGATGAGAAATATATTTCATTATCTCACTTGATTAGCTTTGATTTATCAATGGGTTCATGTGCTACCACAGTGACTTTGAATTAGTATTTTGTCTGTATCTCTTAGTGTGCATTCCAATTGTTTGTTAGAACCCTCATCTCATTAGACACTGTAAAATGTAGTTTCTGTCATTTGCTCTACATTTTCTTAACTGAAATTATTATTATTATTTATTAGAGATAGTGCATATATATATATATATAGAGAGAGAGAGAGAATAGAACAGAAGATCTTGATACACATAAGCAGTTTGTAATGGACAAATTTATTTAAAAGCAGGTTTATCTTCTTAATTGTGCCTATGTGTTGGTAACTTTTGTAGTCTTTTAGTGGTTTTTGAAATATATCATTACAACCAATACTCTGCTATTGAAAATCAGAACTAATTTTTTAAAATTTATTAATTTTTTAAATAATTACAGTTTATTCACTTTATATCTCAACTGTAGCCTCTCTTGTCCCCTCCCAATCTCACTCTCCATCCCACTTCTCCACCCATGCCCCTCCCCCAGACATGAACTCAGTGGCTGGCTCTTTGATCACCTCCCCCTGAAGGGGGGAGCAGCCTTACCAGGCCACAGAGGAACACAATGCAGCCACTTCTGATGACACCTGACAGAACTAATTCTTTTGTCTGTGTTTTGGTGTCTTTTATATAACTTCCTTCTCTCCTCCCTACTTTCTGTCTTTCCCAATCTCTAAGGAACACTCTTTCATTATCTTCTATAAAATTACTTTTATTCAGTTATGATTAATATTTAATCATTTAAACTGTAGTTCATTTAGGAAAGAAGGGGTAAATAGATGAATCTTCCCCATTATCAAATATCACAGCTATGAATTAGCACTCTTGAAAGGTAACCACTGCAGATTCACTATTGCTGTTGTTGAGATTTTCTTATTTTTAGTTATAGATTTTATGTTTGATGTATTTTTCTTATTGCAATCACCTCTTTAATTACTGAAATGAAAATTTTATCATGATTGACATGAGAAGTATTTTCATTAAAACAATGAATTTTGTTCTTCTATATTGTTTGACATTTTCTGAAAATAAGAAGAGCCAGTTCTTGTATATAAGCATATACATGAAATCTTATGTACATGTGTATGTATGTAAGTTAATGTGTATGTACATATGTGTATGTATGTGTGTGTGTATGCTGTTCATTGGTTTATTTGAGATGAACTCACGTAGCCCAGGCAGGCCTACAACTCACTATGTCTCCAAGAACAGCCTTGGCTTTCTGATTCAATGGCCTTCACCTCCACAAGGATTGCAGACTACAGGGATTACAGTCATGCAGCACCATGTTCCATTTAAGATTTTTTAATATACCAAAACTTTGAATGAAATTCATATAATATACCCTGTTCGAACATAAATGATAATTAATAGCTTCTTTGATCTACATGTATATGAAAGGAATTCTCAGGTTAGTAAATATAATCTCAAGTGTATCTTTCCTAATGTCAATTTAAACTATGGTGCATGTGGAAAAAAATAGTAAATATGATGAAGCTTAAAAAAATAAAAACTCTGAACAAGAACACAAGGGAGCGTTAATACAAAACAAACCTCCAGTCATTCTGGAAGGAATAATTCAGTTGTATTAACACCAATACCCCTGAGTACAGAAAATTTTAATATCTAAACTATTAATATATAAAATAACATTATAAAATATAGCATATAGTCATAGAAAAAAATAGACCAGCAGGAAAAAAGCTGCTTTATGTAATAAGAGATCTAAACATAGATATTTAATGAACAATATATAATAATGATGAAGGGATATGTCATTAAGTGTAGTTTTAAAACTGAGTGTCCTTTAGGAATTAAACCGGGCCTGTATACCATAATTTATTATTAGATTATTTCTGATTAAAGATATAGTCTATGAAAAATGAAATCATATAAGTTATGAGGTGAAAATGCAGACATCTTTGGGATCGTTTAGTAGGAAAATTATTTCTACACTTGATCTTAACCAAAAGGCTGAGAAGCAATGGAAAATTATTTCTAGATAATGATTTATGAGGTAAAAATCATAAAGTAAATACTCTTAGATAACCCCACATTAAATACTGTCCAACATTGCAGTCTTGAACTTAATTAAGCATCTGAAGAAACACTGTCTTTCCCACACTGTTTGAGAGTGGTAATTGGGCATATTTTCTAGAAGGCTCTTTTACAGTGTTCCTTAAAGCTTTAAATGCTGTATATACTTTCTATGTTCATTGCATGATAATGACATTGGTAGTGTGCAAAAAATGACCTAAGTATATTAGCCACAGCACTGTGCATAATATCCAAAGTTCAAAGAGCAATGGAGGTGCCTAGGACAGAGTCACAAATAAGCCATGTTAACCCATAAAACAAGCATGGTATAGTCCCTAAAGTGACTCAATGATCAGAGAATAGAAAGTTGGTTATAAAATTACATAGAATGCAATTCTATTTTGTTTAAAAATGTCTCTGGTATATATGTGTGTTTAAATGCACAGAAACGATATTTAGCAAGAAGTAGAGGCTGTTGATCTCCGTGTACAATTAACATTGATTTACTTGATCTTGGAGCCTGAACAGTTGGTGTTCTGTTCAGGAAGTGTTCTCCTGTGCCAATGAGTTTGAGGCTCTTCCCCACTTTTTCTTCCAATAGATTTAGTGTGTCTACTTTTATGTTGAGGTCTTTGATCCACATGGACTTTAATTTTGTGCTGGGTGATAGATATGGGTCTACCTGCATTTTTTTACATGTGGACATCCAGTTAGACCAGCACCATTTGTTGAAGATGCTGTCTTTTTTCCATTGTGTGGTTTAGGCTTTTTTTTTTTTTTTTTTTTTTTTTGTCAAAAATCAGGTATCCTTAGGTGTGTGGGTTTATTTCTGAGTCCTCAATTCAATTCCATTGATCCATCAGTCTGTTTCTATGAAAAACAAGTAATCCATTTAAAAAATAGGGTACATAGTATTGGGAACAGGGTCTGTCTCTGACCTGAACTCAGTGGCTGGCTCATTGATCACCTCCTCCTGATGGGGGAACAGCCCTGCCAGGACACAGAGAAAGGCAATGCAACCAGTCCTGATGAGACCTGATAGGCTTGAGTGAGAGGGAAGGGGAGGAAGACCTTCCCTATCAGTAGATTTGGGGAGGGGCATGGGAGGAGATGAGAGAGGGAGGATGGGATTGGGAGGATATGAGGGAGGAGGATACAGCTGGGATACAAAGTGAATAGACAATAATTAATAAAAAAATAAATTTAAAAAATGGGTACAGAGCTAAAAGAGAATTCTCTGTACAGGAATATTGAATGGCAGGGAAACACTTAAAAAATGATCAACATCCTTAGTTATCCAGGAAATGCAAATTAAAACGATTCCACCTTAAACCCATTAGAGTGGCTAAGATCAAAAACTCAAGTATCAAAACATGCTGGAGAAGTTGTGGAGAAAATGGAAAACTCCATTGTAGGTGGGAATGTAAACTTGTATAACCACGTTGGAAATCAATCTGGTGCTTTCTCAGAAAATTTGGAATAGTGCTACCTCAAGATCCACCTACACTACTCCTGGGCATATATCTGAAAGATGCTCAACCATACAACAAGGACATTTGCTCAATTATGTTCATAGCAGCTTTATTCTTAATAGCCAGAATCTGGAAACAACCTAGAAGGCCCTCAACCAAGAAATGGATAAAGAAAGTGTGGTACATTTATACAATGGAATACTACTCAGCAATTAAAAACAAGGAAATCATGAAATTTGCAGGCAAATAGATGGAACTAGAAAAGATCACCCTGAATGACACAACCCAGAAGCAGAAAGACACACATGGTATACACTCACTTCTAAGTGGATATTAGCTGTATAATATAGGAGAAACATACTGAAATCTATAGTCCTAAAGAAGCTAAACAACAAAGAGGACCCTAGGGAAGATGCTTAATCCTCACTCAGAAGGGCAAACAGTATAAATATCAGAAGTAGCAAAAGACCACATGGCCTCTGAAAGACTGTACCCTGCACGTATTGAAGCAGATGCTGAGACTCATAGACAAACTTTGGGCAGAGTGCAAGAAATCTTATGGAAGAAGGGGGAGATAGGAAGACTTGGAAGGGACAAGAACTCCACAAGGAGACCAGTGGAGGCAAAAAATCTGGGCCCAAGGGGACCTGCAGAGACTGATGAATCAACCAAAGACCATACATGGAGAGGACCTAAACCCCCAGCTCAGATATAACCCACGGGTTGCTCAGTCTCCATGTGGGTTCCCTAGTTAAGTAGAGCTTAGACAGTTCACTTGCATGAATTTGGTTGCCTGCTCTTTGTTCAGTCCCTCTGGTGAGGTGAACTTACTTGGCCACAGAGAAAAAGGATCCAGACAGTCCTGATGAGACCTGACAGGACCTCCCCTATCAGAGGGCTAGGGGAAGGATATGGGGGAAGGAAGAGGGAAGGAGGGTAGGACTGGAAGGAGATGAGGGAGGGAGCCACAGCAGGGAAACAAAGTGTCTTCCAGAATTGATTTTTTTTAAATTTTATTTTTCTTATTAATTACATTTTGTTAACTCTGTGTCCCAGCTGTATCCCGCTCCCTCATTCCCTCCCCACCCCCACACTCCCTCCCTGGTCTCCTCCCTGCCCCTTTCCAAGTCCACTGATAGGGGAGGACCTCCTCCCCCTTCATTTGACCCTGTTTTATCAGGTATCTTCAGGGCTAGCTGCAAAGTCCTAACAGGAGTGCTCCTCCCCTGGGGGGTGGGGGGGGGAGATCAAAGAGCCTGCCCTTGAGATCCTGTTAGAAATAGTCCTTGTTCCCCTTACTTTGGGAAACTACTTGGTTACTGAGCTACCACGGGCCACATCCGAGCAGAAGTTCTAGGTTATATCCTTGGTTGAGTGTCAGTCTCAGAAAAGACCCTGTGCCCAGATATATTTGGTCCTTGTGGAGCTCCTATCCTTTCCATATCATACTAACTCCCCTTCTTTCATATGATTTCCTGCACTCTGCTGAGGGTTTGGTTATGAGTCTTAGTGTCTGCTTTGAAACACTGCTAGGTAGAGTCTTTCAGATGCCTTCTGTGGTAGACTCCTGTCATACGTTCAGTGCACATCCCATTTTTTTTTTTAAGTTGGTACAATTTTAGGTGCCTCACCGGAATGGTTTAAATACTCTCCTCCTAGTCTCAGCAATGTCTGCCTAGATCAGCTGACATATTCTGTGCAGCCCTTCCTTGCCAGGCTTTGGTTTCTCTCACTAGCACCCCGGGGCAGCCTTGCGTACATTGTCCCAGAGTTATCCCTGGGCTGTTCTCTGCTTTCCCGGTATGCTGTGCTTGTGAAACATCCTGAATGGTGTAAGATCAGGACTGCAGTCTGGGTCCATTCTCGAGCCATCACCATGCAATCACTTGGAGAGTCGAAGGTGACCGCACAACCTTTACTGCAGAAGCAACTGTGTGTCGTGTAGTTTTCAGTGACCATCCCATGTTAGAAACGGTTGTTCTCCTCTGGTGAGATTCAACCATTTTTCACGTCATTCTGTGAAATCAACGAGAGAAGTTGTCTGTTTTAATAGAACCCAAAACTAGCCCAGGGAACGTGCTATTTTATTTATTTTGTCCATCTCATTAAAGCAGTTACATAAGTTTCTACCTAAAAATGTGAGTGCTTTTTATGTCAGAGATATTCTTAGATATCTTTTAGTATTTATGGTATCCTGGCCATTTTAAATGAATTTATTCATGGCAATTTCACACATGTTTAATACATTCTGGTCACACTCATCTACCCTTCTTTATCCCCATCCCACACAACTGCTCAACTAACACCCTGGACAAGTCCCCATCCCATTTTCATGTAAAATTTAAAAATTATTTTTATTGCTATGAAGAAATACAAAGAATGTTTGCATATAAATCCTGCTGATGTGATAATACTAAACAATGTATTAATTCTGATATTCTAATAAGCACGACAAAGACTGGAATTTTCTTTAATCATATGGCATTGTGCTAAAAAAATGGTAACTTCGTCCATTTCCAACTTTAGCACTATTTAATTTTTCTTTATCAGCTCACGTCAAGCTAGGTTTTAACTAGGGTCTCTCAGGCCTGGCTGTGGATTACCTGCAGTTCTGTACACAAGGGTGGTCTTAGGAAGCCTCGTCGCCAACTTAAAATGGCAAGTGCTATTTATCTGGGAACTTCTTAGCCACTTTTTCTGCTTCTGTTTGTTTGTTTGCGTCTTTCTTTTTCTGTGGAAGTTTTTACCCCTGAAATAGTCATGTTTCACTTATGTTAGTGTGTTAAAAATTAATCAGTCACCACCATGAAGCATGGATTGTTACCTGAACGGTTTCGAACGGATAATTAAATGATATTTATATTTTTGTGTTACAAAATATATTATGGTTTTACTTAGTTTTACTGTTGATTCTGTAAATATTTGCAACTATACAATCCTGTTTATCAAAGGGCATTAAGAATGATATTGGGATAATGTGAAACCATAATAATGGTATTGGTCATCCTTTCATTTCTTCACTCTTCTCTCATACAGTGTACCTCACCAGCAGCCTGGATTTTGTGGCTGAACTGGTGGTGTCCTAGTCCCAGAATATGGCTGGTTCAGGTTCCACATCCTCCTTTATTAGGAGACCTCACTCGAGCCACACCCATAAGTTCCAGGAAGTTTCCACTGCACTAAGCGTCCCCATAACTCTCTGAATTCTTACCTCTTCCAGTCTTCTCTCCCTATGCTCTCTCCATTCCTTCCTCCTGTACCCAATCCCTCCTGTTCCCATCCCATCATGTCCCGCTCCACGCACAAAATCCATTTCCCCTTCCCAGGGAGATCCATGCTTCCCTGCCTATACCTTTCCTCTTTCTATAACATTTCTGGGTCTGAGGATTGCAGTGCTATAATCCTTTACTTAGCAGCTAATATCGACTTATAAGTGAGTATACACCATGTTTGTCTTTTTAGATATATGTTGCCTCATTTAAGATGATTTTTCCAGTTCTCCTCATTTGCATGCAGATTTCATGACGTCGCTTTTTTCTAACAGCTGAGTAATACTTGATTGTGTAAATCTCTCACAATTTCCTTATACACTCTTTAGTTGAGGGACATCTAGGTTGTTTACAGTTTCTGGCTACTATGAATAAAGCTGCTATAAATACAGTCAAGTAAATGTCCTTGTGGTAGGCTGGTGTGTCTTGTGGTTTTATGTTCAGGAGTGTTATAGCTGGATTTTGAAGTAGATAGATTCCCAATTTTCTGAGAAACTGTCATATTGATTTCCATTGGGGCAGTACAAGTTTCCACCCCCACCAGCAATGGAAGGCTGTTCCTCTTACACCACATTCTTGCCAACATAACCTGTTATTTGTATTAATTATCTTAATATTCTGTCAAGTGTAAGATGGAGTCATATTTATTTCTAACATTACTGAGCCATTCTATTACATTATCATGATAAATTCTTCTTAAATGTAGGCATAATTTATCCATCATTTCTGTCTATCTATATCTATCTATCTATCTATCTTCTATCTGTCTATCATTTATCTATCATTATCTATCATCTATCTACTATCATAATCTTCTATGTATCTATCTATCATCATCTATTTCTCACTCTCTTTTTCTCTCTCCTATCACAATTTGCACATTCTTTCTCCAAAATGTTCAGAAACCAGTCTTTTTAAATTGCTCTTTACCAGAGGGGTCTTTCATATATAACAGGGGCCTTGAGATTTACCATTGAACTAACATGATTTTTTTTTCCTGAAACAGATAAGTTAAAGCCACTAATACTTTGAAAAAGGCTAGTATTAAAAAATGGTTAGCTTCATTCCTTCATGCTTTTCATCTTAGGCTTTCATGTCCATTCATTTCATATAATGTTTCTCCACTTATTGATTTAATAAGGGTTTTTGAATTCTAGACCTGGCTTCCCTCAGTGACAGGCTGTGATCAGGACATGCAAACTAAATAAACGCTGGCCTCCCCTAGTTGCTTTTGGATAGTGTTTTATCAAAGCAAGACAAAGCAGACTAAGACAAAACTATAATATTTATCTCACTTTTATTATCTTGATTGTTTTCTTCAATGTTCCCCTCTTGATTTTTCACTATAATATTTTCATTATATCTTGGGTATATTTTAGCTCTCTTCTGAGATGGATTTAACCATCTCTATTTTCTTTGTGTGTGTATGTGTGTTTGTGTGTATGTAGAAAGATAAATGATAGATAGATAGATAGATAGATAGATAGATAGATAGATAGATAGATAGATTCCATTATGCCTTTATTCTGCTTGTGTTTTTGTTTAAAGTTTTAGTCTGGTTTATGCAAACATACATCTAGTCTATCTATTTACCAATCTTTTCATCATGTATTTATTCCTGTATCTAATCTTCAAATGCTTTTGAGACATTTTAACTTAATACCACTGTTTTAGACCCTTTTTATCTGTTTGTTCTTTGTGTAAACAAGATATCAGATGAAGTATTTTTAATTTTCTTATTCTGTTAGCTTTGTGAAGTGTTGTCGGTTAATACTCTTATTCATAGGAAGAGTCAAGTCCCTGTTATAGCAGTAGACAGCAGAGTCAGGCCAGTTTTTATTGAGTACTACTGCTGAGGGAGATACACCTCAATTCGTTCACATTTCCGGAAGGTTCCTGTTTCTTTTCCTAACATTTTTCTCATTTCTACCACTTCATCAGTACCAAAATCGTATCTCTTTTCCTGCTCATTGTCATCATGCTTCTATTGCTTTCATTCACCTCTCTCATTTTTTTTGGCAGTCTAGTAGAGTTTAGGCTGGTATTACTGTGCTGTCAATGATGACTTTGAGTTTTTATTCTCCCTGTACCCTAATTCTAAATGCTTGGATTATAAGCATGCAGCACTCTGCCCACTCTATGGGGTGTTGAGATCAAACCCAGAGCTTAGTGCATGCCAGGCAATCAGTCTACCCACTTGTAGTCCCATCCTTCATTATTTTTTTTTGTCTTTAATGTTACTTTCCAAGAAGCAATGATTTTCAAAGCTACTGACTTAAATACTTCTAATTTCAGTCTTCTTTCTGGTAGCCAGTGTTAAAATTACTAAATATCTGACTCAAACTTTTACTATTCATCACTGGAATCTGTGGCTTGAACACATACTCTACCTTTTCCTCATATATTTTCAAGTTTCCTTCTGCACCCACAGTCATGTCATGGTTCTGAACTGTGATGTGGCTTTATATATTGGTTAATAGTAAGTTGATATCTGTGCTGTTTTTCCTTTTCTCAATAAAGGTACTATTGAGTCATTTCTACTCTTATACTTTTCTGCAGTTTTTTTTAATTTTTTAATTTAATTTTTATTTTTATTAATTACAGTTTGTTCACTTTGTATCCCCCTGTAGCTCCCTCCCTCCTCCCCTCCCAATCCCACTCTCCCTCCCTCTTTCCCACCTGTGCCCCTCCCCTATCCACTTATAAGGAAGGTCCTCCTCCCCTTCCCTCTGATCCTAGTCTATCAGGAGTGGCTGCATTGTCCTCCCCTGTAGCCTGGCAAGGCTGCTCCCCCCTCAGGGGGAGGTGATCAAAGAGCAGGCCAATCAGTTCCTGTCAGAGACTGTCCCTGTTTCCATCACTATGTAAGCCACTTGGATGCTAAGCCGCCATGGGCCACATCTGTGCAGGGGCTCCAGGCCATCTCCATGAGTGGTCCTTGGCTGGAGCATCAGTCCCAGAAAAGACCCCCTTGACCAGATATCTTGGATCTGTTGCTCTCCTTGTGGAGCTCCTGTCTTCTCCAGGTCTTTCTATCTCCCCCTTCCCTCACAAGATTCCCTGTACTCTGTCCAAAGAACAGGGTCTTGCTATGTATATTTGGGCTGGCTGAAACTCACGACCCTTCTGCTTTTCCCTGTCTGGTGCTGGGATTATATGTACCCCTTTACCCAGCTTAGCATTTCTTATTCATTCATTTTCTTACTTACTTATTTTCATAGTATCAGCATGAAGCAGGGATGGAATTTAAGCAGAGATTCACCGTCACTAGGGTATTATTGTCCTTAATCCCAGAATTCCAATGGAAACAGATTTTAATTTATCATTCCCCTATCCCCTCCAAATAAATATAATAAAATTACCTTGGAATTTTTCTGATAGGTTTGTTATATTTTAAATTTTAAACTTTTCCAAATATTTGAGTTGCTACATTCAATAGATTGAGGAAGGGGACTTGCAGTACTGATTTTCATGATATTATTTGACATAATATCTCACATGTAACTTTATCAGTAAATTACTTATGGAGACTATTACTGCTGTAAGAGAACTATTTTATGTAAGAAATTATAATAACATATTTGGGTCACATATTACATGCCCTTCTGAAGGTTTCTTAAGTAGGTACATACTGAGAACAATTTTGGGAAACAAATGCAATATAATCTAATTTTTTAAAAGTTTGTTTAAAAGAATCTTTAAGGAAAGAATGTACATAAGTTCATATTTTCCTGACCAAGCCGGAAATAATGAAAACTAATTTTTCCAATTCACATTTTCTCCATGCTTTCTCAGTTAATAAAATAATAATTATAAAAGCTCATGCATTTTATTCCTTATTGTAGTTTTGTAAAAATTGAAGCAGCAAACAATAAGAAAATATGATACATTATTTTAATCTTTAGTATTTATTAATTCATTTAATTTAAATGCAAATTACATGTTTTAATAATCATAAATTGCCTGATATCAGGTTGTTTCTTGTAATGAGCAGTATGAGAGATGGTACTTTTTGAAATTCTAATAAAGCATTTTATGGAACCTTCTTCCTTTGTGCGCGTCACTGTCCCTTGAAGTGTCCTAAAACGTGGAGCTGAAATGATTGAAAATCTGAGGAGGTGTGTAAGGTTGGAACAGGAACCACCCTGGCTGCATGGCACAGCCTGAACACTGAGTTAAGCAGCAATGTCACACCAATCTGTGGAAAGATTTTACTTGTGATCATGAGCAAAAAGAGGCCCTCGTTCCAGTAGGTGTCAGAAGTTATATGATGGACACTAATGATGTCGGCTGCCTTTCATCATCTGTCAGAGACGAGTCACATTCTTTTCCACACCAACAGTTAAGAACATTTAATGAAACAAAACAGTGTTATTGAGCTCCAGGTTCCTTGTCTTCTTTGGTCATAGAAATGAGGCCTCAGGTTCATTAAATTATGGCTTGTGGAGGCACACCACAATTAGAGTCTGTCTCCCAAAGCAAAAATTATAATAAGATCCCAAGGCGAGTCTTCAATGTACAAGGACCATCCTGTCCCCTTTGCAAAGTTTAGATAAATTCAGCAAACTTCGCAGGTTTAGGTCATACATATATGTACAATTATCTTTTTTTAGTATACAATAATGTGTTTTTATTTAAAAAATATAAAAATCAATAAGAAATAAATTAAGACAAATCATATTATACAGGTAGAATCTGTGATGTTTTTGATAATTTTCATTTTGATAAGTATCTTTCCACACTATAGGAAGTATTTATAGGCATACAAAATCCCAAAGTATTTTTTCCTTGTCCTCTGCCTGTAACTATAGGAAAATCCCTAACATTTTTGTCTTATACCAAAAGATGTATAAATGTAGTTAGAAATTGGCATATCATATGCCTATATTTTATATTCATTCATTCTATAAATACTGAGTTTCTGAGCAGTGCAAGGCACTGTTTGTTAGAAGCTGGAAATATATAAGTGATTTTAAACTACTAAGTCTCTCTCCTCACAGAGCCTTTGGACTCTTACTCTGCTTTCTAAGATCCCCCTAATATTTATTCGGATGGCTTCTTCTCATAAAGATGAATACAAATCATTCTATTATTTTTTATTTATTGTTTGTTTATTTACTTATTACAATTTATTCACTTTGTATTTATTCACTTTGTAGTCCCCTCCCTGGTCTCCTCCCAGTCTCATCTACCTTCCCTCTTCTCCCCCTATGCCCCTCCCCTAGTCCATCAATAGGGGAGGACCTCCTCTCCTTCCATCTGATGCTTGCCTATCAGGTCTCATCAGGGCTGGCTGCATCATCTTCCTTAGTGGCCTGGCAAGGCTTCACCCCCAGGGGGAGGTGATCAAAGAGCTGGTTACTGAGCCCATGTCAGAGACAGTCCCTGCTCCCCTTATTAGGGACCCCAATGGAGTCTAAGCTGCTTATGGGCTATATCTAAACAGGGGTTCTAAGTCCTCTCCACATGTGATTCTTGGTTGAAGCATCAATCTCTGCAGGGCCATCTAGGTCCAGAATTTTTTGTTCTGTTGGCCTCCTTGTGGAGCTGCTGTCCTTCCAGGTTTTTCTATCTCCCCTTCTTTTCATAAGATTCTTTGCACTTTACCCAAAGTTTGGCTATGAGTCTCAGCATCTGCTTCGATACCCTGATGGGTAGAGTCTTTCAGAGGTCCCCTATAGTAGGCTCCTGTTCCTTGTCTTCTCTACTTCCAATGTCCATCCTATTTGCCCTTTTGAGTGAAAATTCAAAAATACTCTATAAAATACCCACTCTATTATATTTTATTTTCCCCCTGAACCCTCAAATCTCTTGTCATGACCATTTCTTCACCTGTTAATAATATCACTCTTGCACAGTATACACACTTTAGTTATTAACCATACTGTCTATTTACAGTTTTCCTAACCCGAAAGTATGTGGACTACTCTCATACTTCTGTTTATGGACTATATCATGTTTTCTGCTTAATCAATAAAATGTGGAAAGTGCTAAAGCTAATACCTAGGACATGGGTGTTCAAAAGTATTTATTGGACATTTATACTGGTTACATAGAATAAAATGCTCAAAGCTTGAGGAGACATCAAAGATGGAAATAAAAATCTAGATGTTACAAAGTGTGAATATTTATTCAGAAGACTGGAATCAGTCCCATGAGAAAATTATAAAATGGAGATGAACAGAGGCCCTTCAGGCCTTTCAGTGTTAAAAGAAAACCAATAAGGTAAAGAAGCCTCAGAGAGGAAGGACGAGGCAAGCTGACCACAAGACAGGGACAAACGCACATTTTGTGTCCGTCCTATGACACAACCAAAGACAGCACTTCAGCAAGTGAGAGCTACCCAATGTGAAGAATGTGAGATCATCTCCTTTTTGTAACAGATTAGTTTCCAACCTCTCTTTAGGCATTCCTACCCTTATAAATTCTAACAAAATGGTGGGGGTCCTTATGATCACAACAATTGACAAGAAAATAAACCACAAAGAAGAAAACTCAGTTCAGCTTGACTTAGTAGGTGCTAGTTCAAACTTCTCAAGAGTCTCATGCCAAGCAGTTTATTGTAAGCCTATTTAAACACAGTGCAATTTTAGAAAGAACGTTTTCTTATGTGATACAATATTGGGTAGAGAAAGAGTCATAATTACTTCAATATCTAATTTAAAGTACATGTAACCATGAAAATGGATTCTGTAGCTTAAGGGCCTAGTATCTGGGGTAGACTCTGGCTAAGATGGCTTTGAGGTTATAAAGTTCATGTGACATCTCCCCTAAGGATGGTTTTTATTAACTGAGAGATAAAGATAAAGGTCTAGAGAAGGAGAGTTTGGGGTAAACATTCTGGGCGATTTGGGCAAAGTCTGGCTTTCCAGAGAGCAAAGGTCATTGGGTCATTAACAATGTCCACTTTCAGCTTTCTGAGTGGAAAGCAGGTATTTATTTCCTCCATTGAAAAGACAACACTATGTGATTAAAATTCCTGGTTTTCCCAGTGATCTGTGGGCACAAGGACTTTTGTGCTCTCAACACCAAGTAACATGTTTGTCTTTGGTGGTAAAAATATTTTATTGCTAATTCCAATCCCATTAAATAGTTTTATAAGGTTTTTTAAATTTTTTAAAGTTGGCCACATACATTATAATGCATAAACTGTAGTGTAATTTAGTAAATGAATAGAAAATAGTTTGGATACCTTAAGATGAACAAATTTCACTTAGAAATCATTGACATAACCTTCTCATTCCTCTCTCCCATGCTTCTGTCCACCCTACCCCATCATAGGTCTATCTAAACTGACTCTCGTTGATATCCCAAGATAGACATTCCACATCTTCTTTCACCATCTTCTTCCAGTTGCCTTTATTTTTATCTAGCTTTTTCTCATTAGCCACAAAAGACTGTTATCCAATGTCTCCATAACCCAGGATCATTGCAGAAGGGCTGGACTTGAGGTGGCCGGCAAAATAATAGGACATGGGGTAACATTGATGATTTGCCCATTGATAATAATTCCTCTACTGAAGCCTCAGACACTTAGGTACCCAAACTGCAGCTAGGACTGGTGTCGATGTTATCATGAAGCATTACTTGCAAGAAAGCAGCTCCACAAAAAGAGACTTATTATGTCAAATATTATTGATAACCCTTAAAGGCCAACTTGTAGAAATGGCAAATCAGGAAAAGATATCTCTTAGTTATGGGGGATGCAGAGCAAATCAAGCATGCCCTGCTAAACTTTGGAAACCAGAGTTCTTACCAGTTGGTGAAAACATGAACTGAGGTGGCACGCTAGCTCTCCTGGACTACTCTTAGGGTGGTGTGACTCCAGAAAGGATTTTCTTTCAGGGAAAATACTAACAAAATGGCCAGTTGTTTTAGATATGCCAGTGGCTACTGTGACTGCATGCTGCTTATCCATCATATAAAAGCAAGACCAAAAATCAAAACAAAACGGGACTGAAGTCACTATGAGCTTTTTATATTTTTATATTTCAATTTATTGTGATTTACTTGGAGTGGAGATTCTGAAGTTTTTATTTTGTTTTGTTCATTTGTTTTAAAGAAAAATAAACTAAAAAAAAACCCACACAAAAACAACAACAACACATTGATCTAGAAAATAAGATCCAAACAATCTCAGCTCAAGATTATGCACAGAATCCATTGCCTTTGTGGCTCATTTCACTCACCAATGACACAGGTCCTGTGGCAGCATAGCCCTCCTTCTGGATTCCTCCTCTCGGCCACATAGCTCATGTTGCTTTTATCTGTGTTTCCACACTTGCTCTTTTCACAACACATCTTCTACCAAGTCTTCAAATACTGACTTCTCTTAGCCAAGTGCAAGAGGAAGCATTTCAGAAAGGATTTTTCCAAGTGCGTGCTTTGTCTTTTTCATCTGCATTCACCCGTCTTTTACTGCAGTTTTGTTTCTGTCATCAGATCTTCTCCACATCTTTTTCTACCTGAAGTTAATTATAATCCTTGAGATGTCCAGTTTAGCTGAATGTTTTTTTCCCCATGTTTCCCTACCTTTTCACTTACCTTCCTGATTCTTGTCTGTTTGCAGCATTTCACACCGTGATAACCTTGTTCTGCTTGATGGCCTTCCCCCTTGTAACTCCTGTCACACTATGCTTTTGCTCGTTTTCCCCATCTATAGTTCTCTATATTATTTCTTCTTTGTGTCTGTGTCTACTTTACAATGGTTCTCACGATGGTTCTCGAAGCTAATCGAAGATATTCCTTTCTTTTCCCCAAATCATTTAATCTGCATGAACTTCTTATTCCAATCCACTTGAATTCTACTCATTTTTCACTACACATCTCTTCTCTTCTCTGTAATCTTTCTGTTTCTACTTTCTAGTGCTTTTCTGTTCTCAGTAGTAGTCCATTAACAACGGTGTGGGTTTTTTTTTTCCCTCCCCAGAGTATATCAGCAGCACATTTCCTAATCTAGCAATTGGATATGGAATCAAGCATTCAGGTTTCTACCTCTCTGAAGACTGGCTTCCGGTCTAATACATCCTTTCCTGTATTGCAGTGGCTATAGCCTACATATGTTTATATTTAGTTAAAGTCCAATGAGCTGTCCATTTGGCAGTAAGGCCATCTCTATTCATAAATAATATACAAATAATGAAATTGAAGTAGCTAATATTCTGATATCAGGGTAAGTCAACAGGCAACTATCATTTGTATATGTATCCCAAATTGGGCAATGTACTTCCAAATTAAGGTCAGAGAAACTGTTTACAAAGAACATCTCAGCGATCAGTAGACACCACCCAGAATTAAAGGGAACTGTGTATTTTTTTATAATTCTAAATAGCTGGCCACTAAAAATGTAAAAACACACTTAAAATATTCACATAATAGTTGCTATCTTCCATTATTTTCAGCAAGCCATTTATATGTGCATTAATACATGGTTTTACAATGTTTGAGACATTTATTATGTATGATTTTGCTGTACTCCGACTACTTTGGCAGAGCTCACCCTGAAATAAAATTAACATTAATGATTATTAATAACATTTTAATGAAGCATTATATTAACATGTGAGATTAGGGCTTTCTCATATGATAATTTCTCTTAACAGTTTAGAATTTATTGTGCCATTATACTAAGCCCCTCTTCCTTGAGCACTGCGTGGGCTTGCCACTTCCAAAACCACCCAATTTAATTAGCTAAGAATGATAATAGCAACAACAGCTATCATTCGCTACAGGCTCTGCCACCGTGGCCCATCAGGAAGCTCTTCCAGTGCCCTGCATTCTTTGAGCCTTGAGAATTCCCCTGATTATTATTCCCATTTGACACTGAAAAACCGGACCTTAGATAGGTGAAGTCACTTTTTCAGTGTCACCATCTAGAAGTTAAGAGTCTGGGTTTCTAAACGGAGAGTGTCTGAGTTCAGAATGAGCCTTTCACAAACACTTCTTCGGGTCTGTTTCTCTCTGCTTTCCATGAGTGGCAGGTGTGAGACCGTTAATCTATGCTATCTATTCTTGTATAGAGCATGTAAGGTTGTGTTATAGTCAGAGTTCTGGTAGGAAAACCCCTAAGTATCACTTAATAAGAAATTTACAAACACCCTGTGGTGTGTAGTGATTTCTGTGTTCCTATGGTATATATTGAGAACAATTGTAGAACCCCTGCACAGATGTAGCCCATGGCAGCTCAGTCTCCAAGTGGGTTCCCTTGGAAGGGTAACAGGGTCTGTCTCTGACATGGACTCAGTGGCTGGTTCTTCGAACCCCTGGGTGGGGGACAGCCTAGGTGGGAGACAGGCCACAGAGGAAGACATTACAGCCAGTCCTGATGAGACCTGATAGGCTAGGGCCAGATGGAAGGGGAAAAGGACCTCCCCTATCAGTGGACTGGGCGAGGGGCATGGGAGTAGCAGAGGAAAGGAGGGCAGGATTGGGAGGGGGCTATAGCAGAGATACAAATTGAATACATTATAATAAATAAAAATTTAAAACATGAGCCTGGGATAGGTTTTTAGTGTACACTGCCAGTCTCCTTTTCATAAACATGCTCTGCGTCACAGGCTATGGAGGCACGAGGTCGATTTCAGGTTTCTTGCTCCATCATTCTACACCTACTGGGTCTACCATTTGACATAGGGACTCACCAACTGCATGGGACTCTGGTTAGTGCACACGTGTGTTCTTTCCGACTCCCCTTCTCAGTACAGGATCACAGTGTACATGGACACACGTGATGTTTTATGTGGGTTGTGTGGGTTTGAACCTGGGTATTCACGGTTTTTTCACTAGTGCTTTATTTATTGAGCCATCTCCTAAGCCCCATGTTGGCTCTATTGTAAATCTTCCCCAAAGACTTAAACAGGATGGGTGTGAAATGTATATGAGAGCATAAAATGAAAATTACTAAAATTAAATTATTTATGTCAATTAAATTGCCTTAATAAAAATTTTATTATCCTGAGGAGAATGAAAATTGGAATATCTCTAGCAATAAGTTTTTAATCAAAATTTGGTCCAGACGTGTCCATGATTGAAAATTCTTAGTTTTTAGGCTTATGTGACATATGCAGGGTTCAAGCCAGACCATAACTTGGAATCAGCTCTCTAACATGGTTTTGATTATTGGGCACACTTACCCTCCTGAAGTATTTCAAAATTTTGAAATAAAATGACAATTCTGCATTTTCTTAAGGATATTCAAGTAGAGTGATAAGATGAAGAAACAAAATTTCTATATGTTCTAAGAAAGGACTATGAAAAGTACTGGGAGGTATCTGTGCAACTGAGATACAATGGTTCCAGTGTGGATCTTTTGCTTCAGTTTCTGCTATTCTTCAGCTTACATTTTTCTGTCTGAAGATCATTTTGCTTTGTGATCTTGAGAAATTGGTGAAAATCATGCGACCTTAACCTGACTGGGGGAAGCCTGTCCTTCCATGCCCTTCCTCTTACCTTGGTATAAATTATAATCTTTGAGACTTATCCTTAGCCATATTTACATACCCCAATTCACTCAGAGATGTTCTTTGACGGTATGCTCTAGAAGTCTCTAGTTTCTTATTTAGGGGTGCTAAGGGTCCCTTAGCATATACTTGTACTTTGAAATCTACTAGAAAGGTCCCTCCAAAGGACGTGGAATTTAAATTGATGTTGATTCAGGGCTATTTTCAATTAACAAATGTCCCTGAAATCGCACGCCATGCAATGATACCTCCTTCAAAGGTCACATAAGCCAGGAGTTTACAAACCAGCATTCATAGTTTTTTTCTGGCCCAAATTCCAATTAAAATCCCATTGCTAGATATATGTACATTTTCATACTTAATAAGATACTAAAATTTTTATTAAGGTGATTTAATTACTATGAATAATTTAGTTTTAGTAATTTTTGTTTTAGATCTCATACGTGTTTCTCACCGCCCTTCCTGAGCAAATAGGAAACTGGAGTCATATGACTTAGGTATTGCTTGCATTTTTAAACTTCAACTCTTTTTTGCCCTATCATTTAAAATTTAAGAGTGCTTTAAAGTACATGTATCAGCGGGTGAAATGATTGCTTAGTTGTTAAGAACACATATTGCTCTTCTTGGGAACCTGAGTTGGATTCCTAGCACTTCTGTGGTGTCACTCACAATTAACTGTAACTCCAGCTAAAGAAGAAACAAAATTCCTGCCTCTGCAAGCATGTACACTCATGTGCACGCCACACACACACACGCACATACATAATTTCAAAACTAAAATTCTACTGAATATGATTAGAATTTATTACATTGTTTGTTGACATGTGTTTTTTAGTATTCAAACTGTGTAATTCAACAAATAATTTTTAAATTAATTTATTAATCAATTTATTCATTTTGCAACCCCACTGCAGCCCCCTACCTTGTCTCATCCCAGTCCCACTCACCCTCTCTTTTCTCCCCCTATGTCCTTTCCCTAGTCCTCTGATAGGGGAGGACCTCCTCCCCTTCCATCTGAGCCTAGCCTACCAGGTCTCATCAGAGCTGGCTGCATCATCTTCCTCTGTGGCCTGGCAAGGCTGCACCCCCCCCCAGGGGGAGCTGATCAAAGAGCCAGCCACTGAGCTCATATCAGAGTCAGACCCTGTCCCCCTTACTAGGGAGCCCACTAAAAAATTGAGCAGCCTATGGTCTTCCTCTGAGCAGGGGTTCTGGGTCCTCTCTATGCATGGTCCTTGGTTGGAGTACTGGTCTCTTCAGGCCCCTCTGGGCCCAGGCATTTTTGGCTCTGTTGGTCTCCTTGTGGGGTACCTATTTCCTACAAGTCTTTTTATCTCCCTCTTCTTCCATAAAGTTTCCTGTACTTTGTACAAAGTTTGGCTAAGAGTCTCGGCATCTCCTTCGATACCCTGATGGGTAGAGTCTTCAGAGGATCCCTGTGGATGACTCCTTTCCTGTACCTTATCTTCTACTGCTTCCAAAGTCTATCCTGTTTGGTCTTCTGAGTGAGGTTTCAGCCTCTTCCCTGGGGTCCTCCTTGTTGTTTAGCTTCTTTAGGACTATAGATTTCAGTATGTTTATCCCATATTATATGGCTACTATCCACTTATAAGTTGATATTTACCAAATGTGTCTTTCTGCTTCTGGGATACCTTACTCAGGATGATCTCTTCTTGTTCCCACCGTTTGCCTGCAAATTTCACGATTTCCTTATTTTTAATTGCCGAGTAGTATTCCATTGTGTAAATGTACCACAGTTTCTGTATCCATTCCTCCGTTGAGGAACATCTAGGTTGTTTCCTATTCTGGCTATTATGAATAACACTGCTATGAGCATAGGTGAATGAATGTCCTTGTTGTATGGTGTAGCATCTTTCAGATATATACCCAGGAGTGGTATAGCTGGATCTTGAGGTAGCACTACTCCTAATTTTCTGAGAAAGCACCAGATTGATTTCCAAAGTGGTTGTACAAAGTTACATTCCTACCAGCAATGGAGGAAGGTTCTCCTTTACCCACAGTTGATCCAGCATGTGTCATTCCTTGAGTTTTTGATCTTAGCCATTCTGATGGGTGTGAGGTGGAATCTCAGGGTCATTTTGATTTGCATTTCCCAGATGACTAAGGACAGTGAGCATTTCTTTGAGTGTTTCTCTGTCATTCAATATTCCTCTATTGAGAATTCTGTTTAGTTCTGTACCCCATTTTTTTCATTGGTTTACTTGAATTTTTGGTGTTTCACTTTATTTATATATTCTGGATATTAGCCCTCTGTCAAATAAAGGCTTGGTGAAGATTTTTTCCCAATCTGTTAAGAATTCATTTTGTTTTGATGATGGTGTCCTTTGCTTTACAGAAGATTTTCAGTTTCATCAGGTCCCATTTATTGACTGTTGCTCTTAAAGCCTGTGCTGTTGGTGTTCTGTTCAGGAAGTTGACTTCTGTGCCAATGAGTTCAAGGCTCTTCCCCACTTTTCTTCTAACAGATTTACTGTGCCTGGTTTTATGTTGAGGTTTTTGATCCACTTGGACTTTAGTTTTGTGCAGGGTGATAAATATGGGTCTATTTGCATTTTCCTACATGTAGACATCCAGTTAGACCATAAGCTCAACAAATAATTTTTAGAAAACCAAGAATATGAAAATACTAAAGATATTGTGTAGTGGGATTTTATATATGTATACACATTTGGATAAAAATCAGTCTTCAAATATCAAATATTGCTGGTGATATGAAATGACAGACCTTTTATATGTTACTGGCAGATATGATTGCATATTGGCACAAACACCTTTACAAATATGGGGTTCTTTCTATAAAATTGAATATCACGCTTTTTGTTTCATGGACATTTGTGTCATCAACTTCTTTCATATATATATGCATAGGATATATATATCCCAAACCATAAATATCTTCATAAAAATATTTTGTAACTGATATTAACATGTTTCTGTTTGCTGCCATGTTATTTTTCCAATACATAGGGCTGAGTGTTGATGTGTAAGTGTATTTATATGATTTATTCTGAATCATATGGATACATGAGGTACTATTATACAAACTATTTTGAATGTGCAAAGAATTGAAAGAAAATAAATTTCCATCAATAGAAAAATAAATTGATAAATACTTATTTTATATTAATTAAGCAAAACATAAATAAAAGAGCTTCAACTACTTCGAAATTGTGAGAAATTTCAGTTAAGCTAAGAAGACACATAAGCTAGATATATGCAATTTTACTATGTTTTGATATATTTCATAACCATGTAAAATAAACACTGGATTGTCTAAAGCTTCAAAATATGTAACTATTTTTAAATCAAATTAAAAATAAATTATGAAAAAACAGGACATGGTTTAGTAAAACATAAGGAAACATAAGAAAAAGCGAAATACACGCAAGATGTCACATACCATAATTTCATTTTATAGACAAATTAGTTTGCATGTAGGATTTCATTTGCATTCTTTGTATATTATTCCTTACTTTTAAGTAAATGCATGTTATATGTAAAGAGAGAGAGAGAGAGAGAGAGAGAGAGAGAGAGAGAGAGAGACTAATCTCTACACCTAAATAACCTAAGCAAGAAGGAAGACCCTAGATAATATGAACAATCCTCATTCAGAAAGGCAAATGGATGGACATCTGAAGAGGGAGAAAACAGGGAACAGAACAAGAGCTTACCACAGAGGGCCTCTGACAGATTCTACCCAGCAGGTTATTAAAGCAGATGTTGAGGCTCATAACCAAACTTTGGGCAGAGTGCAGGGAATCTTATGAAAGAAGGGGGAGATAGAAAGACCTGGAAGGGACAGGAGCTCCACAAGGAGAGCAACAGAACCGAGAAATCTGGGCACAGGGGTCTTTTGTGCGACTGACACTCTATCCAAGGACCATTCTTGGAGATAACCTAGAACCCCTGCACAGATGTAGCCCATGGAAGCTCATTATCCAAGTGGGTTCCATAGTAAGGGGAAGAAGGACTGTCTCTGACATGAACTCCAGTGGCTGGCTCTTTGATCACCAGCCCCTGAGGTGGGAGCACAGACCACAGAGGAAGACAATGCAGCCACTCCTGATGAGATCTTATAGGCTAGGGTCAGAGGGAAGGAGAGGAGGACCTCCCCTATCAGTGGATTTGGAGAGGGGCATGGGAGGAGATGAGGGAGGGAGGGTGGGATTGGGAGGGAATGAGGGAAGAGGCTACAGCTGGGATACAAAGTGAATAAACTGTAATTAATATAAAAAATTTAAAATTTTTAAAATAAAAGACTTTAAAGTTAAAAATTTTCAAAGTGAATATAATGGAATTGTTCAAAATATAATCTTTAAAAGTATGTTGTGTTTTTTCTTTCTTCTTTCTTTTATTCAATTTATTAACTTTGTATTCCTGCTGTAACCCTCTCAATCCCCTCCCAGTCCCACGCTCCCTCCCTCTTCTCCCCCTATGCCCCTTCCTTGGTGCACTGATAGGTGCACTCCCCTTCTATCTGAGCCTTGCCTATTAGGTCTCATTAGGCCTGGCTTCATCATCTTCCTCCTTGCCTGTACCCCCAGGGGGAAGCTGATCAAAGAGCCAGCCACTGGGTTCATGTCACAGACAGCCTCTGCCTCCCCCTACAAGGGAAACTGGGCAGGGGGGTCTAATTTATCTCCATGCAGGGTCTTTGGTTGAAGTATTGGTTGCTGCAGCCCCCCTGGGCCCAGGTTTTTTGGTTCTGTTGGTATCTTTGTGTAGTTCCTGCCCCCACCAAGTCTTTCTATCTCCCTCTTCTCCATTAGGTTTCCTGCACCCTGTCCAAAGTCTGGTTATAAGTCTCAATATCTCCTTTCATCCTCTGATGGGTAGAGACTTTCAGAGGCCCCTTATGGAAGGCTTCTGTTGTGTTCTCTCTCTTCTACTGATGTCTATCCTGTTTGCCTTCTGAATGAAGTTAGATAATAGCAAAGCAAGTAATCCAATTAAAAAAAAACTGGGATACAGAGCTAAACAGAGAATTCTTGACAGAGGAATATGGAATGACAGAGAAACACTTAAAGAAATTTCCAATGTCCTTAGTCACCCAAGAAATGCAAATCAAAATGACCCCGAGATTCCACCTCACATCCAACAGAATGGCTAAGATCAAAAATTCAAGGAATGACACATGCTGGATTGGTTATGGAGAAAGGTGAACTTTCTTCCATTGCTGGTAGGAATGTAACTTTGTACAACTACTTTGGAAAACAATCTGGCACTTTCTCAGAAAATTGGGAATAGTGCTACCTCAAGATACAGCAATACCACTCCTGGGTATATACCCGAAAGATGCTAAACCATACAACAAGGACATTTGCTCAACTATGCTCATAGCAGTGTTATTCATAATAGCCAGAATCTGGAAACTACCCAGATGTCCCTCAACAGAGGAATGGATACAGAAATTGAGGTACATTTACACAATGGAATACTACTCAGCAATTAAAAACAAGGAAATCATGAAATTTGCAGTCAAACAGTGGGATCTAGAAAAGATTATTCCTAAGTGAGGTATCCCAGAAACAGAAAGACACACAAGATATATACTCACTTATAAGTGATTATTAGCATATAATACAGGATAACTCACCCCTGATGATACAGCCTTGCCAGGCCACGGAGGAAGAGGATCCAGGCAGTCCTGATGAGACTTAACAAGCTATGGGCAGATGGCAATAATAGAGAACTCCCCTTTCACTGGACTAGGCGAAGGGGATGAGGGAATGAGGGACTGGAGGAGTTGAAGAGGGGGTCTTCAATTAGGATATATAATGAATCAATTGTGAAGAAAAAAATAAAAATTCAAAAAATTTAAAAAATAAATATAGAAAAAAACATACTAAAATCTATAGTCCTAAAGAAGCTAAACAACAAGGAGGGCCCTAAGTATATTCTGTTTTAAACATTCAAGAAACTTTTAAAAAATACTGTATAATGTAACTAAAATATTTTTAATTCATACAGAACTTAGGGATTTTTTTAAACTGGCTCTTATGAATGTTATATAGAACAGAGCAGGTCTTGGCAGAATTTTCTTTCAGTCTCGGTACTGGTAAGGTAAGGCAGGATTATTGCCCCAGTTTGACATCAATCTGAACAGCAAAGAGAGACCCTAAAGCAAACAAAGCTGCTGTGCATCTTTCAAAGTCTTTTAGAATTACATCATTTCAAATACCCTTTTCTTTATATTTCCAATGAAGAAATAAAAATATTTTAATACTAACTGTAGAAACCTGATTAAAGTGGTTTGAGGATATTATGATTCTTCTTATTATTTGAATTTATTCAGTTTGTATCTTGGCTGTGGCCTCCTCCCTCATCCCATCTGGACCCCTTCTCTATGTTGCTCCCCTAGTCCACTGATAGGGAAGGTCCTCCTCCCGTAATATATGACCCTAGCCTATCATGTCTCATCAGGAATTTATCACCTTTCTCTGTGCCCTAGTAAGTCCACCTCACCAGGGGGAGTTGAACAAAGAGCAGGCAACCAAGTTCATGCTTGTGATTGCCCCTGCTGCCCTGAAGGGGGAACCCCCATGGAGACTAAGCTGCCCATGGGCTACATCTGAGCAGGAGGTCTAGGTCCTCTCCATACATGGTCCTTGGTCATGTGTTTTAATGACAAAAAAATGTCAGCTCTTCTGCAGGCATCATTTTGGTTTTGCTAATATTGTTCCTTAGCACTCAGCCTACACATAGTAGGTGCTTAGTGAATACTATTTAAATAAGTCTAAATTCATAGCAGGTGATATGCTGAATAACAATCTTTAATCCACTTACTATAGTAACATTGCAAAAGTAAAGTCATCACAAGATAAGAAACCTCTGTGATGAGTATTTTCAGTTGACTTTAGCTTTTGTGTTGTAACTCTGCTTCTTCTCTGTTTGGTCCATGACCTCTTTAAAGATGCGTCCTCTGACAAACCTGCCTCGTGATACTTGTTCTTTTTCTAAGCTGGGGACTGTCCACTTCATTACTCAGAGTGAGTCCATCACAAACGGAAATTACTTATGTGTTTACTTTGCTTTCTCTTTCTTCCATGACAGGTTTTCTGAGGCTTGCTTCACTGTCAAGCAGCCAATAGTGTTGTCCTCAGCCTCACAGAACATGTGATTCTGCTTCTTCTACTAGGGCGTTATTGACTTCATTCGTTTTCTTTTCGGGTGGTAATCCCGGCAGCTTCTCTCAGACATGTGTCTCCTACTCTGTTTAAACAAAATACACTTTAAACAAACGTCTGATCTTCATTCACTGGTTATCAATTACCATTGTTTTCCACGTTATTCTTCTAAATGGAACCCAAATTTGGCTTCAGCATTCACAGGTCTCTATGGAAGATTGTTTCAAAGAAGACCAAGACACTCAAATATCAGGGTTTAGATTATAATGACTCTAGGTCAATTTCCAGTGTGCTTTCAATATCCTTTCAGATACCTGCATTGAATATGATCAGGTGGTTTTGTGGGTTCTCTTGAAATTTCAGTGTACTGATAACAACCTACAAGAATCACCCTGCATATCACCTTGATAAATGCTGCAGAGAACTAGAGAGTGCAGGGATGTATAAGTGTAAGAGAGAGAAAGACAGTGGACTAATAATGAAGAGTAAATGGGAAGTATAAGAAAAAGATAATTTGATTTTTCAGGACAGAGCAAAAGAAAGAGTGTGGTATAGCTGGATCTTGAGGAAACACTATCCCTAAGTATCTGAGGAAGCACCACATTGATTTCCAAAGTGGTTGCACAAGTTTACATTCCCACCAGCAATGGAGGAGGGTTCCCCTTTCTCCACAACCTCTCCAGCACGTATTGTCATTTGAGTTTTTGATCATAGCTATTCTAATGGATGTAAGGTGAAATCTCAGGGTTGTTTTGATTTGCATTTCCTTGATGACTAAGGATGTTGAGCATTTAAGTGTTTCTCTGCCATTCGATATTGCTCTACATAGAATTCACTGTTTAGCTCTGAACCCCATTTTTTAATTGGATTACTTAATTTGTTGCTTTTTAACTTATTGAGTTCTTTATATATTCTGTATATTAGCCCTTTGTCAGATATAGGGTTGGTGAACATCTTTGCCCAGTCTGTAGGCTGTTGTTTTGTTCTGTTGACATTGTCCTTTGCTTTACAGATGATTTTCAATTTCATGAGGTCCCATTTATTGATTTTTGCTCTTAGAGCCTGTGCTATTGGTGTTCTGTTCAGGAAGTTGTCTCCTGTGCTTATGAGTTCAAGGCTCTTCCCTACCTTTTCCTCTAACAGATTTAGTGTGTCTGGTTTTATGTTGAGGTCTTTGATCCACTTGGAATTTGGTTTTGTGCAGGGTGATAAATATTTATTTATTTTCATTTTTCTACATGTAGCCATCCAGTTAGCCCAGCACCATTTGTTGAAAATGCTGTCTTTTTTTTTTCCATTGTATGGTTTTTGGCTTTTTTTTTTTTGTCAAAAATCAAGTATCTGTAGGTGTATGGGTTTGTTTCTGCATATTTTATTCAATTCTATTGATCCACTATTCTGGGCATATATCTAAAATATGTCCCACATGCCCCTGAACTGAGGAATGGATATAGAAATTGTGGTACATTTACACAATGGAATACTACTCAGCAATTAAACATAAGGAAATCGTGAAATTTGCAGGCAAATGGTGGGATCTAGAAAACATCATCCTGAGTGAGGTATCCCAGGAGCAGAAAGACACACATCATGTACATTCCCTTATAAGTGGATATTGAACATATAATATGGACAAACATACTAAAATCTACACACCTAAAGAAACTAAGCCAGGAGGAGGACCCTGGGTAATATGAAAAATCCTCACTCACAAAGGCAACCAGGATGGAAATTGGAAGACGGAGAAAGCAGGAAACAGGAGAGGAGCCTGTCACAGAGGGCCTCTGAAATACTCCACCCAGCACTGTAACAAAACAGATGCTGAGCCTTATAACCAAACTTTGGGCAGAGTGTAAGGAATCTTATGAAAGAAGGAGGAGATAGAAAGACCTGTAGGGGACAGGAGCTCCACAAGGACAGCAACAGATCCAAAATATCTGGGCCCAGGGGTCTTTTCTCAGACTAATACTCCAACCAAGGACCATGCATGAAGATAACCTAGAAACACAGATGTAGCCCATGGCAGCTCAGTGTCCAAGTGGGGGTTCCCTAGTAATGCAAGCAGGGACTGTCTCTGACATGAACTCAGTGGCTGGCTCTTTGATCACCAACTCCTGAGTGGGGAGCAGCCTTACCAGGCCTCAGAGGAAGACAGTGCAGCCAGTCCTGATGAGAGCTTATAGGCTAGGGTCAGAGGGAAGAGGAGGAGGACCTCCCTATCAGTGACTTGGAGAGGGCAATGGGAGGAGATGAGGGAGGAAGGGTGGGATTGGGAGAGAATTAGGGAGGGGGTTACAACTGGGATACAAAGTGAGTAAACTGTAATTAATATAAAAAAGAAAAGGAAATTAAAAATAGAAAGAGTGTGAAATTGGATGGGAAGGCATGGAGAGGATCAGTGTTGGCATACTTTTAAAAACTATTTTATTTATATTTCTTATTCCTTTACCTGTGTTCTTAACACCAATCCCTTTCCACACCAGGTAAGAGAGAAAGAAGGTTAGAAGGGAAAGGGCATGTAGTTCTCCTCAGTTACTTCCTGCTGTTTAGAGTCATTAGGGTCCTTAGGGCAAGTCCAATCTTTGTTTCAGGATATCTTCAAGTTCTTTTTCTTGTCAGACTGCATCAACAGCAACTGGGAGCAGCAAAAAGTAGTAGCAGCAGCTTTCTTCTTCAGAGACCTCGTTCTCTCTCTGGGCTCTGACATTTATTTCTTCAGATAGAATTAAACTATCTGCAGTAGACAAAGAGCCCCTCTCAGAGCCCACATTCGCTATGGTGGAAAATCAGAATCAGTCCCATAGCTCACACCTGGGATTAAAATAAAAACATGTTTACATAACAAGTTTTTAAAACACCAAAACGTCTACCACAGACCAGTGAGGAGTTGGGCAGAGAAAAGCATGATGTGGTAGTGTATGAAAACAAACCTTTACAATAAAAACGAAAGGAAGGTACAGAAGAAAGAGAAAAATGGATGCTAACAATAGTGAAAAGCTACAAATAAAGACCAGTTGGAATAACTTAACTGTAATATTTTCCAAGATGAACAAATTACTTAAAACAGGCTCTTCTATTGAACTGGTGTTATGAACCTTTGCATAGTAATGAAGTATTCAGAGCTTAATTCTCTTCGGAAAACTTACCCTCCCAGTGGCTGGTACATCCCAGTGGTTGCTTGGATGTGTAAAGGAGGGCGGAAAAGTCACCGTGACCACACCCGCCTGTACTTCTTTATGACAGCTCCACATGGCATTCTTGTTGTCGTTGACGCCAAACGCCAGCTTATTCAGCCTTCCAACGTGGGCTTGACCTTTGGGGACTTATGGCTGAGGAATCTGAGCTCTTAAATCAAGCACACTGTACCTTCTGCCTCTCCAGTACGGACCTGGACAAAATTAGAATATTTCTCTCTTCTTTTATAAGTGAGCCAGACAAAATCTCTTTTACAATATATTTATATTCTAATGGTTCTGTTCTTCTAGATAACCCTGCTCTCATACAGATTTGGTACCAGAAGTGAGATAGTTCTTGAGAAACAGAATTTTAAAAATTTATTTCTCCTGTTTTGGGAGTTGGCTTTCTAGATAATTATACTTAACTAAAGATGCTCCAGATATTATGGTAAACAATAATAAAGATGTAAAATAAGTACATTTCATTTCCCTGGTTTACCACTTGTCAAAGGCAAGCAGTTTACTGAATCTAGACATAATCCTTTGGAACTTTTCTGGTGAAATAACCAAATATAATGATATTGGCTTGCTTTTCTTTTAGAAGCATCTCTGTACAAAACATCAAATGAAACTATTCAATCAAAGATTCAACTTTTCAGCAACGTAAGTGCATAAAAACCTCTAAAGGCTTCTAACCATACCCTTAGAATCTTCTCCCTGTAACCATACAAATGAACATACTGAAATCCAAACACAAGCCATCACCATGTAACTGGTGGAGTAGAACATAGATTGAGTTTCACTTTCAATGTACATCTGGAATTAAAGTGATAGGAAAAGTGTGACTCTTGAAACATGGGACACATTTGTGTGGGAGGACTCCAATAAGGCTAGGGCACCGACTTCCACACCCTTAGTGGCAGCTGTGTTCCCATCCCACCTCTCTTATTTGCCTTTCTGCTCTAGCTTGAGGAAACTGATTCTCCATTATCAATAGATACAGCAGTGACTTGTTCTGAATGAGATGCCAAGCAGCAAAATGTGATGCCCTTCAGTGCCAAGTCTCATCACCACCCTTTGCCTCTGCACTGATAACCAGACTCAGGTCTCATCAGGCCTTAGAGGTGAGATGCACAACATATTGTATGAGAAAGCATTCTATACCTACACAGAACTCACGGAGATTTCTAATCCTTAGAAGCAGAATCTGGAATATGCATATGTAAATAGATTTTAAGGATGCCAGATACTGATAGAAAAAAAAATGTAAAACTGCATTTTGTTGAATTCAGAGAACCTGATTTAATGTTAAAGCTTGCACTGCTTAAAAAGTGGTAATAGTCCATTTAAGTTGTTAGCTGATGTATGGTTGAAAAGATAGTCTTCTATGAATGAGTTAGGCAAGCCCGATATTCCTTGGCTTAACATTGATGAAGAGATTTGAAGATTCGAGGAAACTGGAATGCTAGAGTAGATTTGTCATTTAAAAATCTACTACCTCATAATGGTAAGGTCCAGAGGATATGCCCTACACACACACACACAAAAAAAAAATGTTGTTTCCCATTTTCTATTTCTAAGGTCCACTGAGATGTGAAGATTCCCAGCTTCATGTTCCTGCTGCCATATCTAATCATGACTCAAAGTAAATTTTTCATTTCTTATCTCACTTTGTATCAGCATTTGGTCACAGATAGTAGAAGTAATGAATTTCCTAACATAATTTAATAAAATGGCAAGTCCAAAGTATCAAAGATTCTGAGATTCCATGTAATGCTTTTCTTCTTAGTGTGCTGATATTCAGCATCTATTTGCCTGACACCATTCCACATTTTCCATGAAGAATGCCAAGGAATGGCCACAGGTGTCTGTCTATGGCCAGGAGACCCATATCATTAGGATAATGACCAAGAGTCATCTTGTTTGGCTATGTGTTTGAAATCAAAACAAGAGGCAAGACCAACATAAGTGCAGTTAATTTAAGGCACTTTTGCTCTGTTTATTAAGGCTAATTGCAAGTCTGGCTTACAATTAGCAATTGCCTGAAGGATTAAAGTGCCCCTGGCACTTGACAGAACAGAGTGTCCGTGGCACGGCCCCTAGATTTAATATTTCCAAGAATGGATTTCTGCCTGTGATGTTATGGCTACAAATAGCCGACTGCATAATAAGTATCAACACATCTTGGCTCTGCCAAAGCAATTGATGATTTCTGTGACAGTCTATACCAGTGTCTGGTAGCAAAGCAATGCAGCTGGAGGCTAATTAATGGATGCAGGTAGGATGTTCCATCCTGTAAGAGGGCGGCTGCCTGTTCCCTCACCGGCTGCTGGCTGTAGCTCCCACACTGATAGTATGCTGTTGCCAGTGTTACCACCTCATTAGAAAATTAGCTTTTAATTAACTTTGGAAGCTACTGCATGGGTTTCAATGGGAGGCATACATTTGTCCACATCTCATTGCAGAATTAAACCTTCCCTTCATGTTGCTAATGGGCTTCTCGTGTCTCAGAAAAGCAGCGGTCCAGCCGCGGGTAGGCAGCTGCTTCATAGGCCACTGCTCGCAGTGGCCGTGCAGCTTCCGCCTGCTCTCAATTACAAAGAGATGTCCTTTAGTGCCCTCACGGGCATCCCCTTACTCCAAGGCCACTTGAGACATAAAACAGCAACAGAGGGGACCACAATCCCAGATGCTTCCCTTTCATTCTTTTTACCCCCAACCTGGCATTAATGGCACATAGTCTGGGAAGAATGTGCCTTATCTCATTTTTATATTTAAACATCTCTGCCTGAGCACAGTGGTGATAAAACTACAGACAAGATAAATGGCTAGATTATCACTCTTCTCCCCAGGGAAAAACCATGCTGTCAATTAGGCTAATGGGGGGGTTTGGGTTCAGCTTTGGCATGCCCTAACTCCAGGAAGGACTTCTGTCCTGGATAGCTGGAAAGCCTAAAGATGGATTTGAAAAGTGGCTGCAACCCTAGGGTGGCCAGCCACCAAAGAGGGAAGTCAAGGAGCCGCATAATTAATCATCAGACATGACAATGGGAAGGCGAGGAGGAGGCCCAGGAGAGTAGATCTTTTGAGCTCCATTATAATTATATGTTGCCTCTTTCAATTCTACCTGGTGCCTTTAAAGGTGATATGGGTGCACTTGGCTTAAGAAGAGAGGCTCCACCATTTACCAAAAATAAGTGTTCTTTTGTTATGCTTCTGCAAAGCACTGACTGTGACACCTCATTTGATCTTATTACCAGTCTCACAGGCATAGAGGGCAGCTGGCATCTTTCTAGTCTTACAGATGATAGAGCCGGATGACACAGCAGGGGTTGGTAGTGCCCTTATGATCACACAGCCAGCTGCTAATGGCACCAAAAGCAAGTACGAATCATCCAACTCTCCTTACTCCTTATTCACAAATTTTCACTGTATTATTTTTCACTTCCTTCCACAGAAACCAAATTACCATCTGGGAAGATGATATTCTTATATTTTTTCTCCATTATATTTTTATGTAAATGAGAAAAACATGGAAAAAAGAAACATATCCTGGCAAATACAAACTGATAAAACTGAAATAATATAATATAAATTGGAAAGCATAACTTTAAGACCTGATTTTTTTCTATAGCTGGAGGGGGATAGAGAGATTTATTTTTTATATCAACAGAAAGAGGCAGATTTTGCAATGTTGCTACTTTTTATTCAGGGACGGGTTTTTTGCACAATGGGGGTTGTCTTCTAATGTGTTTTATCCTTCTGCACACATCCCAGATTTCAACTCTTGTCCAAAGATTCCATTGGTTTTAGCATTTCCCCTGAAAAATAATGTCACTCCAAATTTCAATCAAAATTTTAGCTGCTAACTTCATTATTCCCCTAAAGAACCCAGCGTTTATAGCTTCTACTTTTGAATATTTTCAAGAAAAACCTTATGATTTATAAACTCTTAGGGCTTTTCTGAGAGGTGATGACATTGGCAATACTTGTTCTGCTGAACAATTCATTGTCTTCTCTGTTCATCCTCAGTCTTTGAGAAGGCACTATTGCCTATAGCTAAGATGAAGGGAGCTAAGGCTTATGACAATAACAACCTGCTCAAGAGCAGCAGCAAGGAAGTGTCAAAGCCAGGGTCTAAACTCAAGTCTTCTGGTCTCAAAACCTAGACTGAATAGTTTTGAAGTTTTTGAGAATTGGCAAAGTCTCAACTGAACGTCCTGGGCTGTGGTCCAATGAGTTTCCTTGTGATCTGCAAGCGTCCACAGGAGCTTTTTGCCCATTCCTGCTATTTCACCAGCTTCATCTAAATGCATGCCTCCCATAAAACACATATTTCCTGACCCTCTTTGACAGTCACTTAGCAGAATGTAGGAAACAGCCATTTAATTTGCCAGGTGACTCTAAAACTAGGGGTTTCAAAACTATACTTTGAAAAACACTAAGCTCTCTCTCTTTTTCTTTTTTCTTCCTCTTTTATTCTTTATTGTTCCTTCCTTCCTCTCTTGTCTTTTTTAAATTTAAGACTGCATATATATATATATTTTAAATTTAATCTGCATATATATATATATGTATATATATATATATATATGCAGAAATAACATTTATCAGGCATGGCCACATTAGCAAAAGGAACAAAATAAAGGTTCCTGTTATCCCAAGTTCATCCTCAGGTTACTGACAGGAGATTCGGGTTCAAATAATGGAAGAACTGCATGATTTTGCTTACCTAATCAGTAGTGACTACCTGTGGCCTTACGAATCACTTGGTCCTCCAAGGTGCTCTGGAAATGTCCTGTTACTTGGTTCTCAATGACAATGACTTCTGCTACAAATACAGCATCATCATTATAGATAAATGTTCTCACCCAGGTTGGGGAAGAGCTATCTGTCCTGAAAGGTCCCACACCTCAGCATCTCTGCATGGATACAAAATTGGATAGGCATGCTGGGTATTTTCTTATATAGATGAAAATAAATAAAACTTTAATGATGGCTGTACAGACTGCATTTATAGTCTCATAATTTGCTTCCTTCTTCAAAACATCTATATTTTACAAACTACCTCTTATCAGATGTTACTTCATAGTCAGATAGTAGTATCAATATAACAGCATTATCTGATTGGTAGGCTTACTTGCGAGCTTCCTCTAAAATGAAAATTGGTGTTTGGCATTGAGGTTTTTATTGGATGTTTGTTTGTTTGTTTGTTTGTTTTGTTTTGTTTTGTTTTTTGTTTTTGGCTGTTGGCATGAGCACAGGAGCTCAGATAAGAAAATTCCACTAAAACTATAAATGTGCACTATATTTATACACTGAATTACAAAATGGCAGGCAGTCGGATCATAAATAGATCACCTGGGAAGAAACCACTAGATGCATTGGTAGGAACCGATGTTCCCAAAGGGTGATTAGTATTCGACCACACTAGGGGATCTATGGAAAACTAAAGTACCATGTAAGGGCGAATTCAGGTGAAGGTTGAGGCATTTGAGAAACTGATCCTTGAAATCTCACGTATTTGTCTCCTCATCACTTCTAACCTTCTTTATTCAATGCATGAAAATGTACATGTGACCAAGAATTCCCCATTCAGAAAGGCAAAGAGGATGGACATTGGAGGAGGGAGAAAACAGGGAACAGGACAGGAGCCTACCACAGAGGGCCTCTGAAAGGCTCTACCCTGCAGGGTATTGAGGCAGATCCTGAAACTCTAGTCAAACTTTGGGCAGAGTACAGAGAATCTTATGAAAGAAGTGGGAGATAGTAAGACCTGGAGAGGACAGGAGGTCCACAAGGAGAGCAACAGATCCTAAAAGTCTGGGTACACGGGTCTTTTCTGAAATTGATACTCCAGCTGAGGACCACTCCTGGAGATGGCCTGAAACCCCTGCACAGAAGTAACCTATGGCAGTTGAGTATCCAAGTGGCCTCCATAGTAATGGGGACAGGGACTGTCTCTGACATGAACTGATTGGCTTGCTCTTTGATCACCTCTACCTGAGGGGGGAACAACCTTACCAGGCCACAGAAGAAGACAATGCAGCCACTCCTGATGAGACCTGATAGACTAGGATCAGAGGGAAGGGAAGGAGGACCTCCCTTATCAGTGGAGTGGGGCAGGAACACGGGTGGGGAAGAGGGAGGGTAGGATTTGGAGGGGAAAAGGGAGGGAGGTACAGGGGGGATACAAAGTGAATAAACTGTAATTAATAAAAATAAAATAGATAAAAAAGGATGCCTTTGGCCATGATAATGCAGATTTTTGAAATTAAAAACAAACAAACAAACAAACAAACAAACAAACAAAACCTCTGGGTTCCTGGGTACAGATGCTGTTGGGAGTGAAGGACGTTACTGGATAGCAGAAGTAATCAGTGTGTTGTGTAACCGGGGGTATAGCATGACCTTTTTAAGACGTTTCAAACTGAGTACCATGGTATAGATTTTGTAATTGCAGCACTAGGGAGGCTGAAGCAGGGGGATTATGAATTCAAGGTCATCCTGGGTTGTCTACTGAGATTCTGTGATACTTAATTGAAATTAAACAAAATATAGAATTTTGATCAATGTACTAGCCACTTCCTAAGTGATGGACAGCGACACGTGGCTATGCCTAGACCGTTGGGTAGAGAAGCTATAAAGTACTTCTACTGTCTCTGTAGAACAATGACCCTGACTAGCTAGCATAATTTCTATGGGGACATATTTTTTTTTCTTACTGTTTACTCTCAATATCTGGCACAACCATTTTTTAAAATTTTTTTATTAATTACACTTTATTCATTTTGTATCCCGCCATAAGCCCCTCCCTCCTCCCCTCCCGATCCCACCCTTCCTCCCCTTTCAGCATGCATGCCACTCCCCAAGTCCACTGATTGGGGAGGTTCTCCTCTCCTTTCTGATCTTAGTCTATCAGTTCTCATCAAAAGTGGCTGCATTGTCCTCTACTCTTAATCATCAATCACCATCTAAGACAATTTATCACAAAGACATACTTCCTGTAATTTACCTCAATAACACCTAACAACACCTAGCTTTTTTTTTTTTCCCTCGGAATGTCAGTCTTCTTTAAAAAAGTAGAACAATTTACAAAGCCAAGTCTCTGCCCCTTGATGGAAAACTTTTGGTAGTGTTCTGTAGTGCATGCGTTTTATCCGTGCAGCCCAGGCTTTACCATTTCCGTCCTTCCAGCATCTGCCTGGGCCACAGAGATTAGAGACTCTGAGCTCTGCTAGCAACATAGAGAAATAATTGCGTTGCTTTTTAGCATACTCAGGCACTCAAATACCCCAGCTATGTTTTAGTTGGATGTGGTTGACCACATGAGACAGCATGACAATTAATCTAAGATAACACACACTGGAAAAGGCAAATGCACCAATTGATTGAGTTAAAGTATTTTAGCATGAGCTTATGATTCCCCGAACAGGTTTATTTTTGAGGCTTTATTTATATAGACGTGTCTGTATTTATGCATCTGACAACTGTTATTTTGAGGAAATAAAGAAGAGGTGAAGGTCCAGTCATCCTCAGCTGCTAGGAGTGAGTGCGGTATTCACAGATGAACTAGAAGAGGCTAACACTTCGTCAGTTTACACCTGAGTAGGGTGGGGAATGCGCAGTGTAAATAAGAAGCACAATATTAAATTTTCAGGAAAAAAATCCAAAATCAGGTGCCTTACTGCTTTTTTATGAAGAAGTATGTAGCTGGCTGTTCACACCTGACCTGCATTTCTTCCCTGGTTTAATTAGGCAGCAAAAGAGAGGACAGCAGCTGCCCAGGAAAGGTTAAATAACCATCTTGGGGGGATGGTGTAAAAAAATTTCTAGATTATTTTAATTTTGGCACGATTTAGCTTAGTGACTTGGTTTCTTGCCTTCCTAGAATAAGAGAGACTATGCCAGCAGAATGGTTTGGGTGATTGGAGATAGAGCAATTCAGAGGAACTGAATTCAGTTGAGATACAACTACAGAGACACATTTAAATCTCTCTCTGCTTTAGCAGAATCCTCGTGTCTATTATAAATCAGTTTTACACTTCCCTCTTCTTCCGACTCTTCTACGAATTTGACACGTACTTGGACACACCACATTACTGGAGCCGTGTAAGACTTGTCGTTTGTGCCTGGCTCCGTTCTCGTAGAAGAATGTTCTCCAGGTTTATCTATAGTTTTATAATGGCAGGACATTTTCTTCTGTAAGGTTGGGTACAGTTCTGTGTAGCATCTGTATCTTATATTTTCCTTAGCAACTTGTCTGCTTATAGATATCTGAAATATTTACATATGGCAGCTCTTGCAATAATAAGGCAGTGGGCATTAGAAGACAGAGGTAGTAATACTTTATAGTGGTTTTGATCTTAATATCTGTGATGACTAGTAATGCTGAGCCCTTCCTTCAGAAACCTGCTAGCCTTTTATATTGTTTCCTGGGGAAAAGATCTCCTGAAGTCTTTTTGTCTATTTTAAAGATCATTTGTTTTCTTTCTATGTTTGTGTTTCTATTGACTGTGGAGATTTTTACATGTTTTGGATCTAATCCCTTAACAGAGAGAATGAAAAATAGTTTCCCACATTCTATAGAATGTCATTAATCTCTTGAAGGTTTCATTTGGTGTACAGGAGGATTTTTTACTATAAGCTTCTTTTTAATGAATTAATTATGTCTCAGCAATGTTTTTTTTTGATGGCTTTCAAAAATTGCAGAAAGAATTATAGGATTATGGAGAGGGAGAATTTTTTTCCCATTGTAATAAGAGGAGGTTATTATTCAAACATGGTGGAGGAAACAGACCACTATCTCCTCTGAATCAAATTTTAATCTTCCTGTATGTTTATGGCATTTTTCTCTTTCTACAGGCTTTAGTCCATTAGCCATGATTATCACACATTCTTCTTGGACTTTCTATTTCTCACTAGACAGCTGACCCAGCAAACAGGCAATAAGAGTAGAAAACATGCTAAGGATACTCTCTGACTTTCATCCTATCCTAGCTGCTGTTGCTGTAGTATTTTAATTTCCAGTTGCCATATTCCTTGCCAGTTTTTGAGTCTAAAGAAGACTCGAACTATAAGTGCTAGTAAGCAATAGGTGTGTACGTTTTCTTGAACTACTAGGCCCAAAATATTAAGGAGTAATGCATTAGGAAAGGTTCTATAGAGAAAACAAAAATGATAGAATGAATATATATTCCTATATATGTCTGTATGTGTATACATATATATATATATGATAGAATTCTATACATTGACAGAAATACGTATATTTATTTAAATATATATTTAAATAATAGATATATAGATATTTAAATAAATAAATATATTTTAAATGGCTTACAGGCTAGATGGTCCAGCTAGTCCAGCAATGGCTGTATAATCAAGTCCAAGAATCCAGATCCAGTCGAAGAGGCTGAATATCTCAGCTGGTCTTCAGTATGTATATACTTGGATCCCAGACAAGTAGTTTCTGATGCCAGTGAAGGAATGACCTTCCCACTGAGACTCTTCCTTCTTCTATGCCCTTGACATAGGCAGCCAGTAAAAGGTTTGACTCACATTCAAGGTGGGTCTTCAAATGATTGAATTAAGAATAATCTCTCACATGTGTGCTCAGATGCTTATCTTTTAGTTAATTGGAGGTGTAATTTAAGAAAGCATGGTTTACTATGAATTTAATGACAGAGAGTCATGCATTTAAGTTGTGATCATTATAGTACATAGATATAGATATTAGAGGGGTCACAAAATCATTTGGAGGACTGAAGAAATATCTACTTGATTGATCTTTCAAAAGCCACTCCAGAAGTAGTTATAATAAATAAGTTATTTCATGTTACCCTTGTATTTGATTAATTTGTTCCATGGTTACAGTTACAATCACTGTCAGAAGGGAACATTATTTTATCATGTTGTACTGGGGATGACTAGTTCACTGACTGTCTTTTATTTATTTATTTTTTTTTTTAATTTTTTGGTTATCTATTTAACCTCTGTGAAGAACTTTGGGGATCAAGAAAACACAATTTGGGAGAAGAGTTAGCCCAAGAATGGTATTCTCATTTTTGTATTAAAAACTTTTGTGTGCATACAACACCTTATTTAGTAGTTTTTTATCTCGAAACAATTAACAAGGCAGTTTGGGAAAATCAGATCACCTTCCTTTAATCACAGAAGTATTTGTAATAGTAAGTACAGAGCTTTGAGTCAATATGATTGAGCTCATACTTCCCAAAGAAACATTGCTGATGAATGGCAGTGATCCAACCTTCAAATTGTGTAGAGAGTCTAGAAGTTAGTCTCAAGTGTTGTCCCTTAGTGCCAATCCATCTTGTCCTTTGAAACACAGTTTTTCACTGGCCTGAAGCTCACCAGATAGGTTAGTCTGGCTGACCAGCAGTTCCCAGGGATCTGCTTTTCTTTAGCTTCCTAGTGCTGGCTTTTTTTCTTAATTTTTTTTATTATTTTAATGATACTGGGGATTGAACTCAGTTCGTCACGCTCACACAAAAACACTTTATCTACTGAACCATCTCCCCAGTTTGACCTTCACTGTCATTATTTGAGAAATCGAACTATTAGATTCCTTCAAGATAAGAAATACTTCAAAAGTCTATAAGCAAAACATTAATTAAAATAATGGAATCTGAATCCACTTGTAAATATGCGTAGAACTGATGGCTTTGCCTCTGATTGCTTTGAAAGTAAGTTTAATACCTGGCAGTCAGTTTGATCTCAATTATCAATTGCATTATCATTTCATATGATGCATGTATCACCCTATCTTGGGCATTCCCAACAGATTTCTACTTATCTCCTTGCTATGCAGCAAAAAGAAAAGAATACTTTTCAAGGTTCAAATGAATTGAGTTTAGGAAAGCCATTCCATTGTGTAAAATGGACTATGTTACGTAATTTACTAATGACAGATCATTTAGAAACGTCACTTAATAAATGGGATCTTATAATAGTATATAGCAATTACAAAATTAGGTGTAGCTTGCTTTTAAATGGCAAAAAAATTCTTTTCAGCATGTAAGTATTGTGACGCAAATCAGTGGGTGTAGTAAGCTCTTGGGTATCAATGATTCTGAACTATCAAGCACATAAAAGACACACAGCCTATATTTTCTGCTGGAGCCATTAGTGCCAAACATAAATATTGCAGCACTGAGCATAAAACACCCTATGCAGAAATATAGACTTTGTTTGTTTGATTCCTCTAATGCTTTAAAAAAAAAAAAAAGCTTACATCAAGGGTACTATAAGTACTGTATTTAATATAATTCAACTTAAGGGGTTCTACACTGCCTATAAATCTTTCTATTGAATTACTGCCTATTTTCAATTCAAGGAAGCACATTGTTCTATGTCAACAAACCTTGGTAGGTATTTAATAACAACCATAATATATAAGGAGTGACTATGACACTTGTTGAAAAAATGGCCATTATTAGTAATTACCAGCAATTTCTTGCCATCACAGCTCCAACAATTAGTTCAAAGACTGTTAGAACTTTAAGACTAATTTTATAGGATACCTACTATGTGCATTGTCCTGATAGGAGCTTTCTGCATGCATGTTGTATCATTTTACCAGTTTTGCTAGCGTTGTGGTTTCAATGAGAATAGTTTCCAGAGACAGGCTCACAAATTTGAATGACTGGTCATCTGAGACTGATAATATTTGAATGGATTGGAAGGTGTGGTCTTGTTGGAAGATGAGTGTCACTGGGGGGTGGGCTTTGAGGTTTTAAAAATTCCATTCCAAGTCCAGAGTCTTTTTCTCTCTGCTTCCTGTGGATCCAGATGTAGAACTCTCAACTGCTTCTCCAGTACCCTGTTTGCCTGTGTGCCGCATGCTCTTTGCCATGCTGACTATGATGGCTAGGCAGGCTTTTAAGGGAGTAATGCTTAGTCCCTCTCTCTTTATATTTCTACAGCAGGGCTTTCTAAAATGAGTGCTCAGTTTTAAAGGGAACATTTCTGGATTTATCATCTCTACTTCCTACTTCTTCCTCCCCAAGACAGGAAGATTAAGTAAAACAAACTATGAAAACCTCGCCTGGCAGAAGGCACCATCACTCATATTCCACACTCTGATGGTCCTCAGCAGCAGGAGACAAGCCTATCTTGGCTCATGTGCCAAGCTGCTCGTGTTTGAGGAAAATGAGTCACCTTCTCAATGTACTCTGTCCTGGCAGCTACAAATCTATGGAAAATTCTAGAAGCCAATGTATAACTTGGAGCTTTCCGCCTTTCTCTTTCATGAGCAATAGAGCACTTCATTGCAGGTAACCATGAGCCATGGTCTCCAAACATCAAGTGCAAGATGCACATTAGTATGCCATGCAGATCCTGCTCTTTAGAATGGAGAAGCAGGAGGTGTAGACTGGAGCATGAAGCAGGAGACAGCCAATTTGGTCTCAACTAACAACCTCAGTAGCATCCTTTTTAATGCAAAAATCATTATACCTCTGTGGGAAGAGGAAGAGGATCCAGGCAGTCTTGACTGGACCTGATAGGCTAGGGTCATACAGTAGGGGAGGAGAACTTCCTCTATCAGTGGACTAGGGACGAGGGAAAGGGGAGGGAGGTAGAGGGAGGGTAGGACCAGGAGGAGATGAGGAAGGGGCTACAACCAGGATACATAGCAAATAAATAATAATAATATCATTATACTTTAGAGTTGCAGACATCTCCAAAATGTCTTCACTTAGCTATGTGTTATGTCCCTCCTTGGGTGGTGAAAGTAAGGAGTGATATGTATCTAAAGCAATAACAGGAGTGAGCCATCTGCATTTTCCCCACATTGCTCAGAGGCAGAAAGATGAACATGGTGGCCTAACATACCATCTGTGCCACACAGAAAGATATAATTCAAAACCCTGGCTGTCAAAGTGATTGTGCAAGATGGCCCATTGAGAGTACCAAGGAAATACTAGAATTCATATTTATTAATGTTTATGTTGAGATAACACATTGTGCTGTATTAATTTTAACAAAGGATTCAGTAGTATACCTGTATTGGATTGTAGAGAAGGCGCTCATTCATCACATACAGCGCACAGAAGTCTTCCTTAGTGTTGGGTGGTGTTCAGCCTTACCTCACCCCCTCATTCACTTCAGGGTGTCTTAGTGTATTAAGTTTCGATATACCTCATTAAGTGAATCTAAAGTTTAGATTACCTGGTCCTAAGTAGATGAACACTTTAGCAAACTAGATAAGAATACCTGTTAATAGTTTAGAAATCAGCTGGGTATCGTGCTGCATGCCTTTAATTCCAGTACTCAGGAAACAGGTATGTAGATCTCTGTGAGTTCAAGGCCAGCCTTGTCTACAAAATTATTTCAGGGTACCTAGGGCTCTTCCGCAGAGAAACATTGTTTCTTAAAAAAATAATTTAAAAATCAAACATAATATTGATAATATAAACAAAGAGAACAAGAAACTTATAAGAAAAGAAATGATAATCTATTCAGAGCTTCCCTTCCCCATTAATCAAAAGTTCATGTATTCTGCTCTGAAATTCAAATCTAAATATTGTATTTTGAAAACCTGCAAACATATCCAAAATTTGAAAGTATATTGATTTAAGACAAATGGTTATGCCATTCTATTAAAGCAATAGGCTCCACATGACTGTAGCACATTTTTAAGAGAAATGTCTCCTGTTCTTCTTATATTATGAACATTGAGATCTTCAACCCTAGAACAAACAAAAACTGATTGTATGGAAAGAAACTCCCGAGAAGTTTGTCAAGGTGAGAATGGATGTTCAGCTAGAAAAAGAAATCCATGATCTACCCCAGGAATAGAAGCACTTCCTTGTTTAAAATGTTTAACAACCCAACAGATACCTATGGTATGGTGATGGTCAGAAGGTCATCTGAAAGTAGCATATAAGGAAATAGAAGAACCATGGAAGAGACCCACCAAAAATCCAGTCTTAGGTGTTTAAACATAGTTGGAGACAGCCTGAAAGCTTGAATGAGTGAAAGCAGGATTCACACTTGTCAGGCCTCTAAAGTGAGGTTGAATGCTTTCACTGACTCGTTCAATTTCACCTCCTCATCAGTCCACACCACAAATGCTGTTCCCACTTTGCCAAGTTACAGGAACATACTAGAGCCCGCACTGAGGTCAGGGTCCAGTGGCTCTCGACATCAAACAGGGTGGGCCTGCGCTTGAGAACTGACTGCTCACGGTCCCCACATTAGGTTTCTAATGTGGAACTTGAACCTGCTTTCTTTAGTGGCTATTGCAATCTGAAGACTAAGTGGGGTCAGTTCTGCAAGGTAATCCTTGGCCAGTGCAAAAGGAAGTGTAAGGAAAGTGACAGGTAGCTTTTTTCTGCTCCATTTGAGGTCACATCTCATACTTGCTTCATTTTTCTTTCACTCAGTCCCTGACTTGGAGCTTGCATTAGGCACTGTTCTTCAAAAGACCTAGGCAAGCACAACTCACTCGAGAAAATTATTAACTGTAGAAATAACAATAAAAAAGAAAGAATGTTTGTGGTTAAGGTTATTTTCTGATTAAGTGGTTAAATACATTTATGTACTGTAGACATTCTTAAGTGATAATACACAGTGGTTATTTTTTAAATAATTATTTTATTTTATTTTATTTTTTTTTAAATAAAGAGTAAGCCGGGGAGCTGTGGCTCACGCCTGCAATCCCAGCACTCTGGGAGGCTGGGAATCACTATGAGTTTGAGGCTAGTTTGATCTACAAAGTGAGTTCAGGACAGCCAAGGCTACACGAAGAAACCCTGTCTTGGAAAAATGAAAAAAAAAAAGAAAAGGAAAAGAGAAAGAAAGAAAGAAAGAAAGAAAGAAAGAAAGAAAGAAAGAAAGAAAGAAAAGAAAGGGAAAGAGATTACTCTAAATGGTCAACCCTAAAATCATACGCATACAAGAAACATACAGATTGAAGAGGTTGTATCTGTGTTTAGAAATGCACACACACATACACACATGTGCTCAGGCATGCATGCACGTGTGTATGCTCATGTGTGTGTACCACCACTACCACTAACAACAACATTAATGAAAAGTTTTTAAAAAGGCCATGAATTTGAAAGAGAGAAAGAATGGTATGTTGGAGGGGTTGGGAGGGAGGAAAAGTCACGGGGAAATTATCTAATTACATTATTATATCAAGAAAGAAAATGAATAAGAAAACAGTTCCTCTTATTAAGGGTGAGGGGTACACCTATCTATGAGTATGAGGATAAATATTTAGAATGAAGTTAGGAATTAAGTAGCGGTGGCTGTAGGTTCTCCTCTAAGGTCCATGACTCCTTTAGGCCTGGAGAGTTGGCTAGGTTTCTGATATTAGACATGATGTTCATCATTTTGAGTCCAACTTCAGTGGTGTTGGTCACCGCCAGGGAGCACATGCCACTATTGAATTCTGAAACCTATCCTGTTTATGCTGGTCATTGGAAGCTTGTAGGTCTCATGGCTAGATAGGAATTTTGGTTGCTTCTCTCCTTTGGAAGCTTACATGCCACCTTCTGGTACTATGAAAGCTTAGTCCTCGCTGAAGGCGGCTTTTAGGTCAGATTCAGCTTGGGAGCCTCCAGACCCCGTGTCCAAAGTAGTGTCTTCGGCAATACTGACTTGATTTACCCCTCTAGGAGGCAACCAAGGGAACCAGCAATATACTGTTTGGGGAGTCTCTTGACATTCCCTCACCAACAGTTTGAAAGGGGGCTCTTCATGCCTGGGACTGAAGTTTTGGCCAGGTAATCTGTGGATTCAGGGGAGAGCATTATCAGCCCAGATGGGAAATTTTTATTTAAATGATGTATTATACAAATACACAACCTTAGATACATTATGTGTATTTTTCTTTTTTGGAGACAGGACTTCTCTGTATAGCCTTGACTTTCCCGAACTTGATTTATAGACCAGGGTGGCCTGAAAATCACAGTGATCCACCTGCCTCTGTCATTCTGAGTGTTGGGATTAAAGGCGTGTGCTACCACACCAAGCTCAATGTGTGTAATTTTAAGTAAATATATAATTATGTGATTCTTTTTGACTTTTTCCGATAACTTTATGGCTACTTTACCCTCCTCCCTTTCTCTGACCTTCTGTACTGATCTCCACCCACATTTCTGAAGTAATGCCACGCCCCTGTATCCCCCATTTCTCTTTCTTAGAAATATCTTTCCACTAGTTTTTAGACTAGTGCTGATGAAAGCTTGGAATTCCATTCTGATAGAATGAGGATTTTGATTTAAGGAACTGTAGCAATCATTCAAGACAGGATAAACGACCCCTTGGAGACTATTAACTCCCTGTAGCTCAGTCAAGTATAGCCTGAGAAATGCAAGCATGGAGACCATAACAAAGGAGACACAAAATGTAAATGATCTCCATGGCACACTGTAGCAGTCAGCATCATCTGCTTATTTGATTTTCTGATATGTTATGTTGTCTTCAGTATATACTGAAGACCTTACTGTTTTGCCAGATAAAATGGCCAGTGCATCTTCAGTATTTTGTTTGGAGATTTCTTTGGCATTGTTGTTCACTTTTCCATTCTCGACTTGTCCATCTCAGGGCACTGCGAGACAGTTGCACAGAACAAAAAGCTACAACCCCGGTGAAACGTTTTAACAGGTTTAAGAATCCTCTGAAGCAGTGGATGGAGAAAGGGTCACTTTAGTAGGGGTCACTTTATTTTCATTATTTAGTTACTCATAACTAACACAGCAGACATGCCATTCTGTTCTCAATTCTGGGCTCCTACCTGTGTGCTGTAAAAATGTTTTATGTGTCAGTACAAAAGTTTACCACTCTCCAACTCCCTCATATTTCTCCTAGGATGCTCCTATCATGTTTATATCAGGCACGGGCTAGGGGAATTCACTCTAGTATAGATGGCTCAAAGAAGAAAACCACAGTCATGAGCCACAGAATTTTCTATTTGAATCACTATGTACCATAGATGTTAGTGGTCCCATAAGACTGTGTCATGTAGTAATATCATAACTGTCTTAGTGTGCGTTAGGTATACTCTATTGTATTTGTACACTGAAGTCCCCTAGCACTGTTTTTTTCAGAACATGCTCTTGTCGTGATTGTGTTGACCAAAGAAAAACATCCAATGTTGGTGCATCCAAAGACTAGATGATACAAAATCATTCCAGACTCCAGAGATACAGAAAACAAGGGCGATGAGAACAAAGCAGTGTTTTTGTCCTGGCAGAACTCAGGTGTTGTCTGAGACATGCACCTGATCAGGTTCTCAATAGCAAAGATAAAGTGGGAGTCAGTTTGAGGGGAAGTATGAGGGGTGCAGTCTTCAGGAGTTGGCCTGCCTTTGCCTTCCACGGGCCAGGAAGAACAATGCAGAAGGGGAGACAAGAGAATAAGTCTGATATTGGCATTTTATTCCACAGGGTTTTCTCTGTTTGTAAGTCTATCTTATCTCTCTTTGGACAGATAAAACTGTGGTTTAAAACTCTATGGCCTTTGTACATAAAGTACATCAATGCGTGTCAGTGGATGAAAGGAAGAAAACGACAAGGAAACAAAGGAAAGAAGGAAGGTCTCCATTGAAACTTTCAGGCAGAGCTCCACAGCACCCTCAACTGGTGGGCTTTCCTGAGGTCTGCACCATATCACCTGATCCATCACCTCAGTTTCTTTAAAAATGACCACTCAGGCTAATCCTGAGTCCACACTTGCTGAACACATGAGTCATTCCCAACACAGAAAACAACTTCCAATCGAGAGCTATTTTGGAGCACTTTTTGGGAAAGGTAACTGGTTTTCTACTTCTCAATACACTTTGTTTGCTTTTCCCTCTTCTATTGTCTCAGCTTGTCATCATTGCAATCATGAAAAAAAAATGGACTTAGAAGAGCTAGTGGCTTTAAGTGTCTTTAATGCCAGCCACTTTGAGAGATCCTAGCCCAAGCTAAGCTCACCGAGACTGGAGAAGGTTTTGGTTGCCCTGAAAGAATCCCACGGTACAAGCAGCTGGAGCCCAGAAAGGTGCTCTGAGAGGCAGTACGCATTAAAGACCTGAGCTTAAGCCAAATGGGAGCAGAAAAGTTCATCATTTGCTTGGTGGGTTCCCAACCAACAGCCCTTTTGTAATTTGCTCTATGCTAGATTTTGTTTTCATGTATTAGGTTTAAACTTCAATTCAAAATAATTGCTCCAAACTTCATCAATACAGGGCAATATCTATCTATCCATTGATCTTTTTATCATCTGTCTATCATCTATTATCATTCTATCTATCCATGTATCTATCTATCTATCTGTCTGTCTTTCTGTCTGTCTGTTTTGTGTATATTATCTATCTATCCATCTATCTGTCAGCATAGTTGATAAATATAAAAAGAATTCACAGCTTCAGCTGTCTAAAAGTAAGAATTACAGGCTGTGGGCCATCACACTTGGAAGATAAAAAATTAATTTTTGAAGTCTATGTCTTTGAGCTAAAGTCCCTTGATACACTATAGATAAGCCATGCTTTCTCAATACTAGATAGTAAAAATTTTGAGCATTTAAAGGTTTTCACTGTCATCTTCTAAGTCTCTCACTCTCTTTGTCACAGATGCTGCTTTAAATGATACTAAATTGTTTTCCAGTTACTAATGGTGATGAAAAGGTTTCTAATAACATCTCAGTGATAGTGATAAACTTGGTGTTCCTAAATGAAATTCAACATAGAGCGCCAACGCTGAGTATCTCTACAGGTCGTTTTCACAAGAGCTCTACACTCCTTAGAAAATGCCCCCAGCTATTGGAAAGGAAGAAATTTGGAGAGTGGGTGGGCTTGAAGAATATTTAATTTGTCACTTGCTTCAGACTTTAACAAATATTGGTATTATGAGAAAAACATTAAATGCTCAAACTTGCACTTTTCAGGGAAAGGAAAAACAATCAGTGCTGTTCCGTGCAACATGTGTGGTCTTCCTTCTTCCAGAATCTTCAATGATTTTCTGTTTTACTTGACTTAAGGAAATGGCCTTAATGACTTTTTCATCCTTTTTGGGCTTGCTTCACCTTCCGATCCATCTTTATATTTCATGACCACTTGTTAGTTTTACTTGGCTCCTGGTCACTGTTAGACCCTTATCCCCATCTCAAATGACTTATACTGTGAAAATTCAGTGTAGCAAGTATTATGGCCTAGTTGTGCAGACGATACATAGAAAGTACCAATACAAATATGAACAAAAACACCCCTGTCATACGAATCACTACGATGTTGGTGGTAAAATAAGTGACAGCCACTGATTGCCATGCAGTCCTTTAAGTGCCAAGTGGAGGGCTGTTTGAAGCTTGCAGAGACTAACAAAATGGAGGGCTTACACCAGTGGGAGAAAGGTGTGTAATCTGTGTCTTAAAGAAATAAATGTTTTCCAACGTCTAACCAGGAAATCAAACAAAGATATGAGTGTATTGATGAATTTAGTGATTGTAAAAGGACTCATCTACAGTATTTTATTTTTTTGATTGATGAATCTGTTGAGATCTACTCCACTCTAATTTTTTCAGGGAAGCTGCTGGAGTGTGGTTGTAAGCTTTATCATGTTAAATGCGAAGGCTTTAGAAGTTATGCAAGTCACCGAGTGACTGGTATAGAGAGTAATGGCTTTGCCCTGAAAGGTTTCAATTCACATGAAATTTGAGTAGCTCTGAGCGAGTCAGTCATTTCTTATAGACCTTCAGTTTTCAGACATCTAGACAGTATATTTTACTGCCAAGAAGAAAATGTAAATATTACAAGACACAAATCAAACAAATGAATCTCAAATGTAATGTACTTAATTATTTAGCTAACTTAATTCTGTTGTTGAGGAGAAGGAATTTAAAGCATTACTGTTGTTTACACAATGAATATAAAATAGATTTATTTTCCGGTCATTATGAACTAATAGAAATCAGGATCATCATACTGACACCTGATTAACCAAAACAATTAAGCAAACAAACAAAAATGTAGACAAAACACACAACATAATGATTCTGAGCCATTGCTTAGCTGGCAATAGGAGCAATAGTAAACATACTTACCGGGTTATACTCTTATATTTATATGTTGTATGTATATGTATATATATATACATGTAGTGATAATAACTAAAGAAAAGCAAAATGATACATAATATATATAAATACATATACATACACAGAGAGGTGGGAGCAGGATACGGTAATAGGAGATTGAAATGATGAAATTATATATTGTGTGCATCTGTGAAAAGTCCTAATAAAACCTATCAGTACAATTAATCAATGTTAATAGGAATTAAAAGAAAAAAGAAATGGTGTTGGTGAGATGCATCTGAGCAGTCTCCCAGCTATTGCCTTAAGAAAGCTCCCTAGACCCCATTAATAAAGAGAGAAAATTTAGGTGAAGCTCACAGACATCCTAAGGCCTCAACCAAAATGGTTTCAGAAGAGAAAGCTGTATAGTGAGGGAACCAAAAGAACCCCTTGCTTGTTTAGGAAGAACTCACACAGGTTAGGAAATAGTGCTCATTTTCAGCAGCCCTATTAGAAGAAAATTCTTTCACAAGTCTGCTTTGGCCTTATCTACAAATAGTAAAGGCAACACCAAAATAATCATCTTATGTTCTAGTAAATTTATCATTAATATCTATGTCACAAGACTATAATGATTAAAAGAGATATGCCTGTCATGCAGTGTCAGTATTATCTGTTAAGGATACAGCATTTTAGTGACTGAAAGAAAACATGAACAACCAAGCAAGATAAAGTCCAGGTACAACTTGATCAATAATAAATGGATGATGAAAGAAAAAATTATTTATCATAAAATAGTAACTTTATTTGTCTTGTTCTAGTGGCTTTTTATTTATCATCAAATAAAACTTAAATATTTGTAGCAAGACCAAGCCTAAAGTAAGCTTGTATTCATTCCTACCATTGGTAGCAAGACAAAATTAACCACCAATATATATATAATAAGTTACATCCAAAGCAAAAATTATAACTCAAATGATCAGGAAATCAATTGAAATTTATTATAGATGATAATATTGTTGGAATTGCTGAAAACATTAAGATTTAAACTATTTAATTTTCAAAACTTTAGAGTTGCTAATAATAAAAGCCTTCTTATAAAGGTTAAGGTTATAATGTCTGATGAAAATTCAAACTTGGGGTTATGAGTGGCTAAGGCATCAAAGAAGAGACTAGAGAATGACAGACACAGCAGTAAAATTGTCTCCATAAAACAGAGATAAAAGATGGATACACGTGAATACAGCAATTGGAAGCTTTGTTGCAACTAGAAATGGATTAGTAATAAATTTATGCTTGTTAGGAAGCAGAGATAAGAATTGAAAATATAACATCCTTGAACTCCAAGTCTGGCAAAAGTTGTAAGAATCACAGCAAACGTAAAACACAAGGAAGGAAGACCATTGCATGAAACCCCAGCATGGTAACAAAGCTACAGTCCACAGAATCACAGAGGTTAGGTATAAAGTAGTGAACTAAGGGGACAGATAGAGCTCTTTAGGAAAGGGCAGTAGAGTATATAATGACATATAGATGGAGGGGCTGGACTGGGAGAATCAAGTTGGGAGGAAAGAGAAAAGTGGGGACTATAGGGAGAAACAGCTAAAATTAAGGGCCACTTCAGGGGTAGCATAGAAACCTAATACAGCAGAAACTTCCTGAAATATATACATACACAGAGGCCATCTAACTGAAATCACCAAAGAGTGGGGGAGACAGAGCTCCAAATGGCTGTCTCTTGTCACCACATGAAACCAACAGCACCAAGATTAAATTGTTAGCCAAAGAGATTTCACAGGAATCCCCAAACAACCCAGGCTTTTGCCAAGGCTATAGGTTGCTCTACACAAATTATGCCAACCCCCTATTGCTGAAGACAACTCCTACACAATTCACTGGAAACAGAGAAGTCAAATCGGTGCTTACTTAGAGTCTTCACTCCTGTGGTCTTATGTCTTTTGAATAGAAAGGTACTTGGTATACAATCAAAAGAGAAACATAAACACCAAGGCATCCACAAACTGTTTGACACAGTGGTGTCCTTCCTCCAAGATCTGCTAGTGCAATGGTGGCACAAAGATCTGATGAAGGTCCACTCCAGGACAGGGAATCCATACTCATCACTGCTTTTACCCAGGGACTGAGGCAAAACCAAATACCACTGGATATAAAAGAAAAAAAAATCACAATAAAGTGATTCCTAATGACATTCTGCTATAATCATATTAGTGCCCTGCTCTGTCGTCTACAGAGACGCTTCCTCCTGTAGTATATGGGAAATACAGAGACGCACAAACATTGTGTAGAGTGTAAGAGACCTTGAAACACTCAGCCCTAAATGGAGTGTCTCCATCAAATCCTTCCCCTCAGGGAACCTTGGGGAAGCGAAGGCATAAAAAGTGTAAGAGTCACAGGGGAAGCAGGACACCAAGAAAACAGGGCCCTCTAAATAAACATGATCAAAAGAAAACCCATCATAGCTCACTATTTGAAATCTCTAATGAAAGTTATTTTAAGGAAAAAAATCTTAAAAGATGTCAGACAGAAAACAAAACAAAACAAAAGACAATGATAATTGCAGAGGGTGTGCGAGAAATCATTCAGGTGAGAACAGGTAAGTAACATCTTCAGTGAGGCAAATGGGGCAAGGAGAGTATGAGGCTCCAACTACTAATCCAGTGAGGGGGATGAAAGTTTCTAAAAAGGCTTTATTGTATGCAAATGATGAAAGACACAATCAAACTTTGATATATATCAAGGAATTCATGGATAGGAAGGGGCTCCCGGATTAAATGCAGATGAACATAAAGGAATGAACAGCATAAGAAAGAGAAAGGCAGGTATATTGGGTTAATGCATGATTATTTAAAAGCCTTTGAAAAAAAGTTGACAGAGCAAAAATAGCATAACGAGGGGATTGCAACACATGTCACAGGAAAATCACTGGCTGCAGCCATCAGCCAGAGAGGGAGCATAAGAGTGTAGTTCCGTGAAGGTCTGTCAGGGTGGTGGGGCTGTATCACTCTAAGATGAATGAAGAAAGTAATAAATATGGTAACCAACAACCACATAAAGAGTCACATAGACCAACCAAGAGCAAATAGCATTGTAAAACAGGGCAAAGCTGAAAAGAGGATTTTTTTTTAATTTACTTACTATTATTTTTAATTAATTAATTTATTTTTTTCACTTTACATCCCAGTCATAGCCCCTCCCTCCTCTCTTTTAGGTCCCACACTTCCTCGGTCTTCCTCCTATCCCCACATCCCTGCCCTCCCAGAAAAGGGGAGCACCCCCCACCAATCCAATCAAGCACATAAGCTACATCAGGACTGAATGCATCCTCGTCCTTGGTGGCCCTGCAAGGCAGCCCGGACAAGAGGACAGGAGGGAGTGATAAAAAAAGAGCTATTGTCAGAGGCAGCTCACACTCCCCCTGCTAGGCAACACACTTGATGACCAAAGCTACCCATCGGGTAACATATGTGTAGGGGGCCCAAGTCCAGTCTGGTCCATGGTTGCTGCTTCAGTTTCTCCAAGTCCTTCTGTGCCCAGATTAGTTGGCTCTCGGTCTTCCTGCGGAGCTCCTATCCCCTCAAGGTCCTTCTATCCCTCAAGGTCCTTCTATCCTTACCCTTACTCTTCCACAAGGATCCCTGTGCTCTGCCCAGTATTTGAGTGTGAGTCTCAGCAAGTCACTATAATTTGGTTCTGGAGATGAAACTAAAGACCTCATACATGTCAGGCAACTACTCTGCCATCGAAAAACCATGCAAATTTATCATTGTTAAAGACAACAATATTTTCTTACCTTTTATGAAATCAAAATATCTCACAAAGAAAGATTGATGAAATTCATATATTTCCCTCTCTCTGATGTTTCAACCTGATAAAGAATAAAACCCAAAATATTTTTTCTTAGATTAGGAAACCTTGGCAACTTTTTTTGCCAGAGCTTACATGAAAGATGCCTTCAGGCATGATTGACGTATCCTTGCTGAGGTAGATATGTGTATATGGTTATCTTTGAAATGCCATGACCTTCTGTCATGCAAGAATTTTAATGTATCTGGAGAGATGGCTGTGGCCTTGCCAAGCTATGGAGGAAGAGGATCCAGGCTATCCTGATGAGCCTTAACAAGCTATGGGCAGATGGCAATGATGGAGAACTCCCTCTTTCAGTGGACTAGGGGAAGGGGATATTAGGGAAAAGGGAAGGAGGGACTTGGGGGCAGTTGAGGGAGGTGGCTTCAATTGGGGTGTATAATGATAAATTGTGAAGGAAAAGTATATTTATGTAAAGAATCTTAATGTACTTTTGTGGATGAGTGTAAGAATGTTGACCACCAATGTTCTTCAATATATACTGAAAGGTGGGTGTTTCTGTGCTGTAGTGTGGAATACCTCACAACTTATCTAGAAGCCACCTGTCCATTATAGACAACTTGAACCTATTTCTTCAGGCACATCTGGTTCCATCAATAAAATCCTTGGTACTTGAGACTTATTTCTTCTCTTACATCACAGTAACACAATCTCTTCATTGCTTATTCCCTAAGTTATTGCTCCTCATTCAAAAATCTCCAAAGTTTAGTATTCTACCGATTTCAAGCATGAATCATAATGACTGTGGTTCTGATGGCGTTTAGAGGGCAGGGGGAAAAGTAGGGCAATGAGAGCATATGAGCTATGATTTTATATTAGCTTCTGTATGGCCTTAGGCCCAATGGGATCGTTCAGAGAAGTAAAATATACCTTGAATGACTTCCTGTACCACAGACCACTGGAAGATTATGGCACTAGACAATGGCACGCTCAAGCAAAGGTTCAGTCCAAGTAGAGGAAGAACAGTGGTCAGTAGAGCTGTATTAGTTTTGGAAATGGATAAAATTGAATGTTTTACTATTCTCCTTTATAGTACTATAATTTTTCAATTTTCTGGCAGCAAGAGATGCTATTCTAAAAGTTATATAAGGCAGTTGCTTTTGTCCATTCTGATTATATTACTTCAGCATTTTTGCAGTTTAAGTTGTATTTTAAGGCTAAGTTAGAAAACAGAGATTTCAAGTTGGTATGTGAAAGGTCCTTTGTGAGGGGAGATTATTTTTACACAAAATGAAAAGGGATATGTTTGTTGTGTTGTGTTGTGTCTGTGTGTGTGTGTGTGTGTGTGTGAGAGAGAGAGAGAGAGAGAGAGAGAGAGAGAGAGAGAAGGAGAAGGAGAGATCTGCATCTGAGTTAGGAAAAACACTTATTTTTTCCGTGTCTTATAGTTTACAGTATCAGAAGAATTAAAAATGATGCTAATGATTACAGGAAGGAAATAGAGCAGGTTGTAGCTCTTCCGGATTATTTACCCGCTGTGTGTTTTTATATAGATACTATCTTTTGACTGAATGCTCAGGATGGACCACTAATTTACACAGCTCTTTATCTCATGTTTACAGCCAGGGCTTCACAATTAGAGAGATGGGCTGAAATCCCAGCTGGCAGGTGGCACTCACTGTTGCATCCGTGCCCTGAGCTTGCCCTGTCACCTGACAGGAGGATCTGCTGATAAAGCTGGACCCTTTTCAGAACCAGACTTCACTCAATCAGCTTGGTTTTCAGGCTCAAAGCTTTCAGGTATGACCTTAAAGTACTACAGGTGAAGCCATTTGTAAGGATGCCCACAGAGAACACACCAGCTCTATGAAACATTACACAAAACCTAATAAGCATACAGTCATCATTTAAGATTGCTGCTGCCCTGAATAAGATGTCATCATTCCTGGAGTGGGGCAGTTGTAAAAGAGTATCTGTGACAGCTGACAGAGGAAGGGTGCTCTTGCCGTCCAAGCGAGCTTTTTGATCTTGGGCCAGGAGGCCTCACCTCTCAACAGTTGTGACAGCACAGGCTTAGTGCCAAGGGCAGAAGCCCTGTGACTTGGACACAGAAGATGGGGTAATCTTGGCACGAGATAAAGGAAACTGGAGGACATTTCAATGCATTTTCTAGGAACACAGTTTTTAGGAAAGACCTATGACCCACTAGCTAGACCTAACTGCAACAAGAATAACAACACTAGGCATTAAAAATTTCAGATGCTAATAAAGACTTAGGGACCATTACATAGTTGAGAGGTAAAAATATTGTACTTTTTTTACTAACTCTCCAGGATGATGACCATGGTTTTATAGGCAAGGAAATGGCCACCACATGACAAGAATCTAAACATTACTTGAGTGGCAGCTAAGGAGGTAGAACAGGACAAGACACAGATCTTCCCAGCTTCCAAGACTCAGAAATTTCTGTTTTACTTAGTCGATTTTTTTCTATTTAACTATTAGATTAGAATGGAGGAAGTTAAAACTAGAAAGAACAGAGAAGGTGAAAAATAAATCAACCAATTACAATATTTACGATCCTTTTTGTTAATTGGTTTTTTTGTTTGTTTTTTGTTTTTTTGTGTTTTTGTTTTTGTTTTTGTTTGCTTAGGGAAAATTCAAGCAGCAAAGTAATAATAATTTGATAGACCCAGAAACTGATAAAGGGTTATTAAATTACAATACCCAAACATAAACACATATGAGTTTAGGAAGTCCCTTAGAAACATGATCTAGAATTCTCACTTACTAGAAACAGAATTAGACAAAAGTCTGAGATGACACCTAAGGAAAAGCTACAGTTGCTTTCACGTTCTGTTGGGCAGAGTGCAGGGAATCTTATGAAAGAACGGGGAGATAGAAAGACCTGGAGAGGACAGGAGCTCCACAGGAGAGCGACAGAACCAAAAAGAAATCTGGGCACAGGGGTCTTTTCTGAGACTGATACTCCAACAAAGGACCATTCAGGGAGAGAACCTATAACCCCTGCACAGTTGTAGCCCATGGCAGCTCTGTCTCCAAGTGGGTTCCCTAGTAATGGGAACAGGGACTGTCTCTGACATGAACTCAGTGGCTGGCTCTTTGATCACCTCCTCCTGAGTGGGGAGCAGCCTTACCAGGCCACAGAGGAAGACAATGCAGCCAGTCCTGATGAGATCTGATAGGCTAGGGCCAGATGGAAGGCGAGGAGTGGACTAGGGGAGGGGCATGGGAAGGGAAGAGGGAGGAATAGTGGGATTGGGAGGGGATAAGGGAAGGGGCTACAGCTGGGATACAAAGTGAATAAATTGTAATAAATTAAAAAATACCAGATTAAAATTAAATATAAGATTAAAAGTTTGAATGTGAAGTTATATGTAAAACTAAAATTTTTATTAAAAATATATGGTATACTAAAAAAAGATAAAATCGGGCTTTGCAGCCAATCCTGAAGATACCTGATAAAACAGGATCAGATGAATGGAGAGGAGGTCCCCCCCATCAGTGGACTTGGAAAGGGGCACGGTGGAGATGAGGGAGGGAGGGAGGGACTGGGAGGGAATGAGGGATCGGGACACGGCTGGGATACAGAGTTAATAAAATGTAACTGATAAGAAAAAAAAAATAAAAAAAGATAAAATATTTCTAAAGAGAAAAATTACTCTTTAATTTTGAAAATAGTTTACCAGACCTGTTAAGCCTAGGATAAGACTAATAGTATGTGTGCAAATTGGGTGAAAACATTTTTAAGTGGCTTTTGAGGACCAAGGTGAAGAGAGCTGTGAGAGGAAGGAAAAGGGATGTACAGATGAAGCCTGGCTGAGGGCTACCAGAAGTGAATGGTTTTTGCTGCCTGATATTAGGTGGGGAATCTTCACACAAGTTGAGCTGGGAAAAACATATTGAAGAATGGCAGTAATCGTCTCCTTTCAGCACATGATCTCCTGGAGATGAGCAACTGTTTTGGTCAATTCCCTGAACACACAATTTATTTGTACTATCATGTCTCAACTGAGAGTAAAGCAAAGAGTTTGGGTGCATGCTGAGACAAGATCAGCAAAGAGAGAGCACAATAGTTCAGAAAGATGTTAGCACCGTATTAGCGCAGCCAGGCAAGATCTATTTGTGAGTTCTAGAAGACACTAATATTGTCAGGGACACAGCAGAGTGAAGCAGAGAGTGTCAATTATAAGCCAACTTTCCATAGAGAAAAACATATCTTATACTGAATATCCTTTGTATGCAAGTTACTCCTTTGATTACCTCATCCTGTGTCAGGGCTTTAAATAACATTTTTTTTTTATTTTTTTCCTCACAATTTATTCATTATATATCATGATTGAGCCCCCTCCCTCAATTCCCCCATCCCACCCTCCTTCTGTCTTCCCCTATTCCCTTCCCCCAGTCCACTGAAAGGGGGAGTTCCCCACATTGCCATTTGCACGTTGCTTAACATATCATCAGAACTGCTTGGATCCTCTTCCTCCATAGCCTGGCAAGGCTGCGTCATCAGGGGCTAATCATCAGAGCAGTCAACTGAGTTGATGATAGAAGCAGCCCCCACTCCCCTCACTCAGCGATCCACGTGGAGACTGAGCTGGCAATAGGCCACATCTGAGCAGGGGGTTCTAGGTCCTCTCCATGCTGGTCCTCTGTTGGTGACTCAGTCTCTGCAGGAACCCCTAGAATCAAATCCTTTAGCTTTGTTGGTCTCCTTGTGGGGCTCTTGTTCCCTCCAAGTCACTCTATCCCTGTGCCCTGCCCAAAGTTTGGCCTTGAGTCTCAGCATCTGCTTCCATCCCCTGTTGGGCAGAGCCTTTCAGAGGACTCTCTATAGTAGGCTCCCATCCTATTTCCTCTCTTCCAGCACTTCTGTTGTCTATCCTGGTAGATCAATGGAATTGAATTGAAGACCCAGAAATAAACCCACACACTTACAGACACCTGAATTTTGACAAAGATGCCAAAACCATACAATAGAGAAAAGATGGCATCTTCAACAATTAGTGCTGGTCTAACTGGAAGTCCACATGTAGAAAAATGCAAATAGACCCATATCTATCACCCTGAACAAAATTAAAGTCCAAGTAGATCACAAACCTCAACATAAAAACACATACACTATAGCTGTTAGAAGAAAAAGTGGGGAAGAACCTCAAACTCATGGCACAGGAGACAATTTCCTGAACAGAACACCAACAGCTCAGGCTCTAAGATCTATGATTAATAAATGGGACATCATGAAACTGAAACGCTTCTATAAAGCAAAGGACATCCTCTTCAGAACAAAATGACAGCCTAGAGATTGGGAAAAGATCTTCACCAACCCTATGTACTTCTATTTAAAGATAATGTCCAAGTGGAACTAAGTGAATAATGGATTCTAATCCATCACTCAGAATGTTAAGAAAAGAAAATTGTGAGTCTAGGTTCACTTGAACTTCAAAGGCAGTTCAAGACCAGCCTGGATGATGTAACAAGTCCCTGTAATAAGTAATCAAGCATCCTAACATCTAGCGTCATGTTCCTTACCTACCAAACTCCTTCATTTCTCCAATTGGCATCTCAAACTGAGTGTATGTTCAGTATTAACTTGTAAGTTTGTAAATTCCTCTTCATCACCTGTTTTTAAAGAATCCCGTCTCAGTTAATGGCGTCACCAATCATCACCAGCCTGGCCAAAGAAACAGTGTTGCCAACCTTGAATTATTGTGAACAGTCTCACCTCTAAAACTTACTTCATATGTAGCTGTTTGAGCACACTCTAGCATAGGTTCTACCTCTATGCTCTCCCGATAGCCTTATGACCAACCTTTCTGACCTTACTCTTCCCCCCTTCCTCCCACGTTTCTCCTCCCTTATGCTTCCTAGAGCAATATTTGTAGAGCGGGAGTGTGAGCAGGCTGCCTTTGCTCGTGGCCCTTCAGTCACCTCCACGAGAAAACTGGCTTATGTCTCTCCCAAGCATATGTGCGTCGCAGTAGCAAGCACAGTGCTTGGCACAGGATGAGTGTTTAATAATATGTTTGTTCACTGACTAGATAAGTATAATATTTTTCTGTTTGTACAGGAAGGTGGTAGGCACTGGGAGGTGTGTATTACTAAAGGTGCTATGCGCTCTTCAGCAGCTTTCTTTTCAAGGCTAATTTCACAGCAAACATAGGATTATGTTTTAACAGTTTCTGAGAAATGATAGCAAATGGCAGAAAATCTGTACATTAGCAACATAGACAACTTCATGGCTCAGGAAATGAGAAAATGCAAAATCGTGATAGCATAAATAGGGGGTTTATGTATACATAACTTCCTCATAGCCCAATCTTGTGGTTATTGAATATTCATTGGGGTATGTTAGAACAGTGCACAATATTTTATGAGTTTGGCAAGGGGATAAAGAGCTGAATGGTTTATGTTTTTGCTATCAAGAAACCTCTATAAAATGGGCTCAAAGTGGGTCTTCACTATACACCCATCAAAGATGTTTGAGAGCCAAGTCTATTTCACTGCTGCCATTAGTTCAGCCTCTTCTATTGAGTGAATGAGCTCCTATTTTGTGCTCCTAGTGGGCTACTGAAAAATGTTGTTTTATAAAGGTTTTTTTCTGTTATAGGTATCGATCAATTTTTTTTAATTACGCACCAAATACATTCTAAAAAACTAAATTTCTTTTTAAGCACCTTATTGCTAGAACAGTTTTCTCCAGAGGCAATATGCAATGATAGTCTCAGTGAGAATATTGTGAGAAAAGTCTATATCACATCATTACTACATTGTTATATTCAGTAGTAGTAGCTATTGCTAAAAACCATATCCCTGATTTTTTATCCCTCTATGATAGTCTACTTTCTGATGATATAGCAGAATGCTATAGACTGTGTATTTTGCAAATATAAGTTTAATTGTCTTATGGTTTGAAAGGCTGGATATCCGAGAGAATGAAATGAGCGTTCCCTCATAAGATGGCAGAGGACAAATGGACACTGGAGACAGAGAGAGGAGATGGGGAGAAATTGCTCCTTTTATTTAGAGTTCATTCTTAGAATACTCAACCCAGGCTCATGATCACAACATTAATCCGTTCGAGAGGGAAGACACTTCAAGCCCTAATCCCTCAAGGACCCACAGTTGACGCCGTCACTTGGCTGACTAAATGTTTTGGAGAGAATCATAAAACTGAAATGTTCTTCAAATTTTAATTTGGAATAACTGACTTCTGAATTAAGACCTGAAGAATGTTTCCTGTCAATTGCTATTAATCTAATAGAATTTATGTGCTGTAATAAAAATTAAGCCATAGCTATAATAATTATGACTGTCCGAGAACTTAGCGCATTGTATATGTGTTTGCCCGTTTGTACATCTGCAGGTTCTTGTGCCAGTGTGAGTGGGAGCTGGAGCCAGGCAGCAGCTCTAAGTGTTGTGTTTGAGAGAGAAATCTTTAAAACCTTTTCATTTTTGATACAAAGTCTATGACTGGCCTGAAACTTGTAAAGCGGGCTGGGTTGCCTGCCTGGAGAGTTCTAAGGAACTACCTGTTTCCACCTGCCTAGTGCTGGGGTTACAGGCTCACACATCCCGTGTAGATTTGTTTGTGTGGAGGGAATTGTTGGGATGGAACTCAGCTCTTCGCGTTCATATTTTACAGAGCTTCCTCCCCCACCTTGTTAAAACATTTTAAGAAGTACTTTACGCATATCAGCAACATTCATGAAAACAAGCAAAGCTCCAGGCACCTAGTACACACATAACAAACTGACTGCACAGATAAGCAATTGATGAAGTGAATAAAAGCAGGATTAAGCATATTACTGAGTAGAATTTAGGCTTGGCATGCTAATTTAAAGACAAGTATAAGTTTGAATATTGCTTGAATATAATGGGTTAAGAAGCCAATAATTTTATGGTAATAATGCATTCTAAGATGCTTTATGTAGAAGAATAGAATCCTGTCATGAAGTATGTGAGCATCACCTAACGTAGAGTTTGAAATTTGCCAGCTAAAATTATCAACAAGATGTGATTTTATCCTAATTAAAAGCTAACTTTGCTTCATAACCATCTTATCTTAATTGTCTTTATAGAGCTGTTAACAGATTTAAGCTTTATCTTATATTTCTTAGGTGAATAAAATTCAAGAGCTTAGTATCTTATATTTATCAAACACAAACTATTAAAATTTCACATCAAATGGATAGCTAAATGCTATAGCAAAATTCAAGTCAGCTAAGTTTGTGTAGAATTATCATTAATCTCTGTTAGTCCTCTGTGGCTTAAATCCTTCCACTTTCCAGGATATGGGGAGAAAGGTAATTGGGTGAATTCTTTGCTGCCCAAGCATGAGGACCTAGGCTAACATTTCCCAATACCTGCCCAGAAGGCTTGTCACAGTAGGCCACATTTGCAATTCCAATGCTTAGAGCCTGAGACAGGTGGATCCTGAATGCTTGCTGGCCAGCTAGTTTACCAAAATAGAGTTAGAAATTCTGTGACAGTGTGTCTCATAAAATAAGGTTGGCAGCAATAGAACACATAGAACACACACACACACACACACACACACACACACACACACACACACACACACACACCTTCCAAATGCTTCCACTTTCATCAATTTTTTTTCCTCTCTGGTTTCTCATTTTCTCTAATCCTCTTCCTCACTTTTCGTGTTCAGCAATTTATGCTCATTGCTTGTCTAGTTTTGCTGCAGTCATGAGCAAGATAATGCTGTACAATGTTTGTCTCTTACACAGTAGGTTCAACATTTGGCCCAGTCTTTACTCCCCTTTGCTTCTAAACACAGGAGTGGATATATGAATGCTGAATCTAGTATAAACTGAAACCGTGGAGTTATTCATTTAAGAAATATTAAACATTTCAAGATGGCAACGAGTTTTTGCTTATTGCCACAACATTCACACTTTCAGCCACAAACATAGTTGGCATGTATTTGGCATCACCATGTCATTTCACAGCGTCTTCCTCTGGATGTGCAGCTATACAAAGTTCATATCCGCATCTCAACTCACCCATGGGACCATAGAAGTTGCAAGCTGGAATGCCGGTCCACATCATCTAGTTCTAGCCAAGTTTCAGATACATGAGCGGGGAAAAGAAAATGATTGGAGTTTGAGCTTTGAAGTGTCTTATGAAATAGAAAAAGTGAAACAACGCACCAAATTAAATCATAATTTATCTAAGAAACTGTAGCAGCCAAGACTGTATTGGCTTCTTTTTCAAAAATATTTCTAACCAGCCAGATCATAGCCTAATTATTCATCATATTGAGGTTCTGATTTGTCTCTTTCCTACGATCCTAAGTCCGTTAGCATGCTGTAAACTCTACACCCAATACCAATTTTTGTTCTCATTCTATCCTTGTTTATGACAAACCTTGTGTCTTTCTAGTACTAATGATGTCTTCTGAAATCTCTGGTTAAAAAAAAAAATTCTGGTAATTGAAGTACAGTTTGTTATTCTACTTTCGAGATAGTCTTCTGGTCTCTACCTTAGGTAAATTTTGGACTATCATCCATCAAAAAGTCATAATAAACTTAGAAAAGCATTATCAGTTCCTATCAGTCTGTTTTGTTTTTGTATGACCTCTTCTGATAATTAGAATAACTCTGAGGGCCTAATGTTAATGGCATTTGTGACAGGGGAACTCTATTTGGAAAGAGTTGGCTCTGTAGGAGGTGGAGCCTAGTGGGAGGCTTTTAGGTCATTGGAGGTATGTTCTTTAAAATTTATTTATTTCTTTATTACAATTTATTCACTTTGTATCCCAGGTATAGCCCCCTCCCTTATACCCTGCCAATCCCACCCTCTCTCCCTCTTCTCCTTCCCTGCTCCTCCCCCAGTCCACTGATAGGGGAGGTCCCCCTCCCCTTCCCTCTGACTCTTAGCCTATCAGGACTCATCAGGAATGGATGCTTTGTCTTCCTCTGTGGCCTGGTAGGGCTGCATGCTCCAGGGGAAGGTGATCAAAGAGCCAGCCATTGAGTTCATGTCAGAGACAGTCCCTGCCTCCCTTATTTAGGGAACCCACTTGGAGACTGAGCTGCCATGGGCTACATCTGTGCAGGGGTTCTAGGTTATCTCCACGAATGGTCCTTGGTTGGAGTATCCATCTCAGAAAAGACCCCTGGGCTTTTCAGAGGTCTCAGAAAAGAACTCTGAGCTCCTAGTGGAGCTCCTGTCGTTCCTCACCCCCCAGGTCTTTCTGTCTCCTCCTTCCTTCATAAGATTCCTTGCACTCTGCCCAAAGTTTGGCTGTGAGTCTCAGCATCTGCTTCAATATTCTGCTGGGTAGAGTCTTTCAGAGGCCCTCTGTGGTAGGCTTCTGTCCTGTTTCCTGATTTCTCCCTTTTCAGTTGTATGTCCTTTTGGTTCAGTGGTTAAGAACACTAGGTGCTCTTCCAGAGGTCCTGAGTTTAATTCCCAGAAAGCACATGGTGGCTTACAACCATCTGTAATGGGATCTGATTCCCTCTTCCATTTTACATGAAAACAGAGCACTTGTATAAACAAGCAAACAAACAAATAAATGTTTTAGGGCTGGAAAGATGGCTCAGTCATTAAAGGCTGGGCTCACAACTGTTAAAATGGAGGAATGTTCTTTAAGAAGAATGTGGGACTCTATCTCTTTTGTAAGATAAATCTTTGAATTTTATAATTAATTACCTCAGGCATTTCACAAAGATATGGAAAAGTGACCAAATATGAAACAAAATCTAACCTCTTTCCTTAAAGTTTCTGCACTTTTAAACTCCCTTCTGTTTTCCCTATAAGCCAGCCAAACAAATCCTTCAAAAATAAATAAATAAAAAATAAAAAATAAATTAAAAAAAAAACAAATCCTTCATTGCTGTTATTCTCCTCAAAGTTTTCTTTATTTTGATAAATATATATTCCCTACCTTATCTTCAAGGTATCTTGATTGTAAGATGCAGTCACTGATCCACTTCTTTTACTGTCCTGCTGCATGTGAGAGATACTGTGGCTTAAGAGATATTGAAAGTTGAGCACAGAGTAGCATAGTATATAGCTTAACATTATATAGAAGTAGCAAAGAAAATAACTAGTGGTCTGACTGTGGTGCTATAAGCTCTGATCTTGGAACCAAAAAATTCTTTGAGGGTCCTTTGCTGAATACCTGTAGATAGAAAACCTTAAATTAAGGATAACTATGGGCTCTTATGAATAAAGCTGCTATGAACAGAGTTGAATAAATGTCCTTGTTGTGTACGTGAGCATAGGCCTAGGAGTGGTACAGCTGGATCTCAAGGAAGCACTGTTCCTAATTGTCTGAGAAAGCGCCAGATTGATTTCCAAAGTGCTTGTACAAGTTTACATTCTCAACAGCAATGGAGGAGAGTTCCCCTTTCTCCATATCCTCTCCAGCAAGTAATGTGATCTTAGACATTCTAATGGGTGTAAGGTGAAATCTCAGGGTCGTTTTGATTTATATCTCCCTGTTGGTAAGGACGTTGAACATTTCTTTAAGTGTTTCTCTGCCATTCTATATTCCTCTACAGAGAATTCTCTATTTAGCTCTGTACCTCATTTTTTAATTGGATTACTTTATTTGTTGCTTTATAACTTCTTGAGTACTTTATATATTCTGTATATTAGCCCTCTGTCAGATCTAGGGTTGGTGAAGATCCTTTCCCAGTAAGTAGGCTGTCATTTTGTTCTGATGACAGTGCCCTTTGCTTTACAGAAGCTTTTCAGTCTCATGCAGTTCCATTTATTGATTCTTAATCTGAGCCTATGCTGCTGGTGTTTTGTCCAGGAAGTTGTCTCCTGTGCCAATGAGTTCAAGGCTCTTCCACACTTTGTCTTCTAACCAATTGAGTGTGTCTGGTGAGTGAGGTCTTTGGTCCACTTGGACTTTAGTTTTGTGCAGAATGATAAATATGGATCTATTTTCATTTTTCTATATGTAGACACCCAGTTAGACCAGCACCATTTGTTGAAGATGCTATCTTTTTTCCATTGCATGGTTTTGGCTTCTTTGTCAAAAATCAAGCATCCATAAAGTGTGCGGGTTTATTTCTGAATCTTCTATTCTGTTCCATTGATCCATCATTCTGTTTCTATGCCAATACCATGCAGTTTTTATTACTATTGCTCTGTAGTACAGCTTGAGATCAGGGATGGAGATACCTCCAGACAATCTGCTGTTGTACAGGATCATTTTGGAAATTCTGGGTTTTTTGTTTTTCCATATGAAGTTGAGAATTTTTCTTTCAAGGTGTGTAAAAAGTTGTGTTGGTATTTTGATGGGAATTGCATTGAATCTGTAGATTGCTTTTGGCAGAATGACCATTTTCACTACGTTAATCCTACCTATCCATGAACACAGGAGATCTTTCCATCTTCTGATATCTTCTTCAATTTCTTTCTTCAGAGACTTGAAGTTTTTTTCAAACAAGTCTTTCATATGCTTGGCTAGAATCACACCAAGATACCTTATGTTATTAGTGGGTAATGTGAAGGGCATTGTTTCCCTAATTTCTTTCTTGTCCCTTTTGTCTCTGGTATAGAGGAGAGCTTCTGATTTTTTTTTTAGTTAATTTTGTATCCAGCCTCTTTGCTGAAGGTGTTTATCAGCTGAAGGAGTTCCCTGGTTGAGTTTTTGGGGTTACTCAGGTATACTATCATATCATCTTCGAATAGTGATACTTTGACTTCTTCCTTTCCGATTTGTATCCCCTTGATCTCCTTTAGTTGTCTTATTGCTCTAGCTAGGACTTCAGGTATTATGTTGAAGAGATATGGAGAGAGTGGGCAGCCTTGCCTTGTCCCTGATTTCAGTGGGATTGGTTTAAGTTTCTCTCCATTGAGTTTGATGTTGGCTATAGGTTTTCTGTATATTGTCTTTAGTATATTAAGTTATGTGCCTTGTATCCCTGATCTCTCCAAGATTTTAAACATGAATGGGTGTTGGATTTTGTCAAATGCTTTTTCAGCATCTAAGAAGATGATCATATGTTTTTTTATCTTTAAGTTTATTTATATGTTGGATTACAATGATGGATTTCCATATATTGAACCACCCTTGCATGCCTGGGATGAAGCCTACTTGGTCATGGTGGATGATATCTTTTATGTGTTCCTGGATTCAGTTTGCAAGTTTTTTTATTGAGTATTTTTACATCAATGTTCATAAGAGAGATAAGTCTGAAGTTCTCTTTCTTTGTTGGGTCTTTGTTTTAGGTGTTAAGGTGACTGTGGCTTTATAGAATCAGTTTGGTAATGTTCCTTCTGTTTCTATTTTGTGGAATAATTGGAAGAGAATTGGAGTTAGCTCTTCTCTGGAGGTCTGGTAGAATTCTGCACTGAAACCATCTGGCCCTGGGCTTTTTTTTGGATGGAAGTCTTTTTTTTGGATGACAGCTTCTATAGGATATAGGACTATTTAATTGATTTACCTGGTCTTGATTCAGGTTTGGTAAGTGGAATTGATCAAGAAAATTGTCCATTTCATTTAGATTTTCAAATTTTGTGGCATATAGACTTTTGAAGTAAGTCCTAATGATTGTTTGGATTTCCTCAATGTCTGTTGTTATATCCCCCTTTTCATTTCTGATTTTGTTAATTTGGATAGTGTCTCTCTGCCTTTTAGTTAGTATAGCTCTGGGTTTGTCTATCTTGTTAATTTTCTCAAAGAACCAGCTCTTGGTTTCATTGATTCTTGAATTATTTTATTTATTTCTAATTTATTGATTCCAGCCCTGAGTTTGATTATTTCCAGCCATCTACTACTCTTTGGTGTGTCTGTTTCTTTTTTTCCTTAGGGCTTTTAAGTGAGCCATTAAGTTGCTGGAATGAGATGTTTCAAATTTCTTCTTGAAGGCACTTAGTGCTATGAACTTTCCTCTTAGCACTGCTTTCATTGTGTCCCATAAGTTTAAATATGTTGTGTTTTCATTTTCATTGAATTCTAGGAAGACTTTAATTTCTTTCTTTATTTCTTCCCTGACCCAGCTGTCATTGAGTATTGAGTTTTTCAGTTTCCATGTGTGTGGGCTTTTTGCTATTTCTGTTATTGTTGAGGTCCAGCTTTATTCCATGGTGATCAGACAAGATACAAGGGATTATTTCAATCTTCTTATACCTGTTGAGGCTCGCTTTGTGACCACTATATGCTCTATTTTGGAGAAGGTTCCATGAAGTCCTGAAAAGAAGGTAAATTCTTTTGTGTTTTGGTGAAAGGTTCTGTAGATGTCTGTTAGATCCATTTGAGTCATTGTTTCTTTGTTTAATTTCTGTTTTGTTGACCTGTCTTCTGACATCAAGTATCATAAAGAAACTTAAGGTTGACGTAATTCTTTTCCATTTACATCTTATCTTTTTTTTCTTCTAAAATGTTTTCAAGAGTCTTGCTTACTCAAACTTATTTTCCACCAAGCTTAATCTTTATATTAATATTTTCTATCAGTTTGCTTTTATACTCATTAATATAGCTTTGAAATCATTTTATCAAATGACTCAATAGCTATGAAGATGACTATGGGTGATATCTTTCTCAGAAAATGGGTATATTTAACAGGTTAAATCATTGTACATGTCACTAGGAAGACTTTATCATAATTTCCAGTGTTTGATTATTTCCTCCAGCATTTTTTAATTTTTTTATTAATTACAGCTTATTAAACTTGTAACCCAGCTGATCCCCTTCCCTCATATCCTAACAATCCTGTCTTTCCTCCCTCTTTTCCTCCCCTTCCCCTCCTCCAGTCCACTAATAGGGGAGGTTCTCCTCCCCTTTCATCTGACCCTAGCTTATCAGGTCTCATCAGGATTGGCTATATTTTCTTCCTCTCTGGCCTGGTAAGGCTGCCACCCCACTGAGGTGGAAGTTTTCAAAGAGCCAGCCACTAAGTTCACGTCAGAGACAGTCCCTTTTCCCCTTACTAGGGAACCCACTTAGAGACTGAGCTGCATTTGGCTACATCTGTGCAGGGGTTCTAGGTTATCTCCATGCATGGTCTCAGAAAAGACCCCTGGGCCCTGATTTTTTGGTTCTGTTCCTCTCCTTGTGGAGTCCCAGTTTATTCAATAAAACTTTAACACAATCTAATGACAGGTGGTATGCTATGTAAAGAAAATGAAAAACAACAACCCTCATCCTAGGTAGATTTTAAATATTTTCAGTGATGTATCCATAGCAATCATGAAAGCTTGTGCAAGAATGAATGGAAGTATTTGGTTTAGTCTTTGAAGAAGAGAAACTAACCCTAATTTACTTTCTTACATCACCTAAGTAAAAAGGCCATGAAGAATACTGTTTCATGCCTAATAATTGTATAATATATATGTAAAGTTATGCATAATAATTAAAGATACATAAATGTAGATTCCTTATACCAACTGATTGCACATTTATTTTGGTAGCATTATATATGTTGCATCTAATATTATATGTATTTTAAAACTCATAAAAATTAACTAAAATAATACAAATGTACTAAAACAATAAACTTAGTATTCAATAGTAAAAAAGACTTAAATTAAATCAATCACGAAACAGTATTCTTCTATGAAGATCATTTTTTCTTTTCATTCCCTTTTATGTAGAAGTCTCATCAGATGTTTTCACATATATACACAAATTTGATAAAAACTGACATAGATGCAAGAGTGCAAAATAAGAATTTTTCAAGATTTAGGCAATCACTGATCAATTTTAGAATTAATGAAGGCTATATGAGATTGGTAAGTCATTCATAGGCTTGATAATTCGCACTTAAATAAAAAATCATTTATGCTTTTAGAAAATACATTGTGAATTTACCCAGTGTTTAGTCTTCTGTAATTTACACACAGAAAATAGCTGGAAGAGAAAAACACATCAAAGCAGCTTTTACCAGTTGTTCATGGTCGAGACCATGACATGACTGCTTTTTGTGAACACCCCAAAAGCATGTCTCATGAGGATAATTTACCTAGAATATTCTTTCACTTAAAAAACAGTAAATACAGATATTTACCTGAATATATTTTCTGCTAATAAACACAGTAGACACTCTAGAATGTTAAAATACATAAAAACACATGCTATGTCAGTGTCACTCATTATTCCATCACCCTAGCTCACATCTGTTGACATTTTTATGACATTCAAATCCACTAACCACCTAACACAGTGGAGGAGGCTGACATGAGGCATTAGCGATGAGGCGTTAGCAATGTGATTATTGTTTTTTCTCCTTTCCGCAAATTAAAAACAATGTATTTGAAGTGCAGTTTAGATGATTTGTTTTCAGCCAATATTTGTCTGAATGTTCTCTATAGTTTGAAACATAAGTCATGTAAGTGGTACTATATAATATAACTTTCAATGATAAAATGATTTTCCAAGGCATTGGACATAGAAAATAATTAAAATCAAAAGCAAAGAAGCCAGTAAGATAATTATATATTAAATAAGCCCTATAACTAAAGAATAACAGTAAATTTTAAAGCAAAATTGCTATGAATTTAAGCCGGTGCAAAGATTCCCACACTTCAAACCCAGATTCCTTTAGGGGGTTAAAGTCAGACAACAAAGGTCTGACTGTTTAGTTGAAAAACTACTCCTCACAGTTTACCTAGTTTCATATTCGTGAATAACAAAGGGGGGACTGAGAAGCTTGGACTGAGGCTGGAGGGAGGGTGACGGGACATGGCTTGGGGCATGAGAACCACGTTCAGTCTGGAAAGTTCTGCACTGGGGCAGGAGAGAGCTGTAAATGGGTAATTAATGGTGGGAGCAACAGCAGGTCTTCCCTTCCTCTTTGGCCTTGTTCTCACAGTAAAGACAACGAGGATAGCCCTGAGGAAGTGTTTCACTTTAAAGATCATTCTCTTCTGAAACTTTTGGTCTTTCTGTAGTTTATTGAGCTAGTTCTAAAGTTCAAGAGGGGTCAAAACGGAATGTATCTTCTCTAAGGCATTAAGCAGACATTAAAGGAATAAGGTCAGTATGAGGGGTTTCCACAGGGGCTTCTTCAAAGGTATCATCTACAAAAGAGTCTTTGTTTCTGCATATAAGATGTTTACTCAGTGACTTTAAGAGTATTAATTGATATTGTTTTTCCTTTCAGTAAAAATTTAAAAACAATCAAATTAAAATGCATATTAACAGTTTACATAAACTTTAAATCAAATTGAGAATAAGAGATCATCATCTCTTATTACAGACATTTTGTCTTATTTTCCTCTCATTTTTTATTAAAAATATCATATGCAACTGTGTTTTATAAATTCATTAACAGTCACTCTCTAAACACAGTGCAAAGGACCATATATAGTGATTCCAACTGACTGTGAATTTAATACATATAAGTTTCCTCTCCTGATTATTTAAAATAACAATGTGTCTAGTTCAACTGATAGGGGAGGTCCTCCTCCCCTTCCCTCTGACCCTAGACTATCAGATCTCATCAGGACTGGTTGCCTAGTCTTCCTCTGTAGCCTGGTAAGGCTCTACCCCCCCACCCCCAAGGGGAGGTGATCAAAGAGCCAGCCACTGAGTTCTTGTCAGAGACAGCCTCTGCTCTCCTTATCAGGGAACCCCTTTGGAAATTGAGGGGCATAGGTGGGGAAGAGGGAGGGAGGTTAGGTTGGGAGGAGACAATAGAGGGGTCACAGCCATGATAGAAATTGAATAAATTGCAATAAATGATAATAATAAAAATATGTTAACAAAAATAACAATGTATCGTTTTACTAAGCCCTTTGGGCATATAGAAATTAAAAAAAAAAAACCCTACATAGGCATGATTTATCAAAGCATTTCTCCATTGATGTGATGGCAGTTAGAATATAAGCCAGATAGAGGGCAGGTACCCCTCAATCGTAGTAAAATGTCCATTGAATAATGTTTGTCAATTCAGTCAATAAGGTGCTGTTGGAATACAGTACAAGAGTAATTACCTTGATGTGCATTTATAACTGGACCTAGTTTGTGAATAGAAGCAATCCTCGTATTATTTCAACAATGAGGTCTTATATTTTAAGTTACAAAATAAGCAAATATAGACGATGAGCTTTTAAAATCTACTACTTTGACTGCATATGTGGATACATGTTCGCACACATGAGCACAGATCACGTGTGTTCATTTAAAAGCTCTGGCTTCTATAAAATTTAATTACATCTCCCTGCAGCTTTAAATTGGGAGTGGCCCTAAATCAAATGTGTCTTGCAATCGGGGAGCGTCTATTAAATGCAATTATTTATTTCTGTTGGGTGCGCAGTAGAGGGAAAGCTGATGAAGCGGCATTGTCTGTGTGAGATGCATGGTGAATGCGTGGAGCAGGGTGGAAGGGCCTCATGCCTCCTGGAAATGACAGGCAATACTGATGCTTGCCACAGCCAAAGTGTTCTGGGAAAGCTTAAGTGATGTAAGACAAAGCCAAGGAAATTGAATTTCATGCCATTTTCATGTATGACATGTATGTGCTTGGAAGCAGTCCACGTATGCTAATTCTTCAATACATTAAAAATGAATTCAAATGATTGAGATGTTGAAAGTCTTTTGCATCATATTTGAATTTCAGAACCACATGCGTCACTAATGTGTAGCCATACAAAGGGGATTACATAGGCAAAGCAGCTTCGAATTATACTTTCATTTGTCAAAAAACAAACAAAGAATTCTAGATTTTTTTAAATAATCTCTCAAAATAAACATTTTTAATTTTAAAAATGTCTTATTATTTGAATTCCCCTCATACTTGCTTGACCACATAGGTTAATTTTTGTGAGAGTGTGTATTCAATCACAGACATGTTAAATAATAAAAATCAAGTTTTAAAAACCACAGGTAAAGGAAACTAATGAATGGATCAGCCATAACAGGATACTGACATTGATCACTGTGTTGTTACAGTTATTGAAGGCTGAAACTGTAAATCCTTGTTTTTCACATGACTTAAAGTCTCTACAGGTGCAAGCTAAGTAAAATAGGTAGTTTTCCACAAATATGTTTTATAATATTTAATAATGTATTATGCTATAATATGTTATTATTACTACTATTATTTTTTTTTCAAATAGTAGGAACAGCTGGATTATTATCCATCAAGGAGATAGGCTTTTGGATAAAATATTACCATTAAGAGCTGTAAAACATAGACAAATAGGCCAATATTATAATAAATATTGCAAGAAGATCATATTTTCCGAACTGCCTCAGTAGAATGGGATTTTTGTCCTTTATTCTTTTTCTTTTTTTTATAAACCTAGTTATTTTTTTCCTAAAATGGAAACCAAAGCAGACTTTTATTCTTGAACAAAGAAAATTCTGGCCAAATGTTTTCCTGACTTGTCTAGAAATAAAATCACTTCACACAATCGGTATTTCTGTTGACATACAGAGTTCTGCATGTTCTGGCATTGAGAGTCATCATGCACTGGTGAGACATGTTTATATAAGAAATAATCAGACTTGTGATAAGACAGGAGGGGGTGCTTGAAACTCATCTCTTTGGGGGGAACATTAGGGACTGTATTGAAGACAGAGATTTGTTTTTAATATGTTTTTCTCTTAAAGTGACACCTTTTGACTTTTTAACTAAGTGATAAGCAGGCAAACTTTTAGTTTTCTTTAAAATAACAATTTTAGAAATCCTTCAAATGCTATTTGTGTATCTACGAGATCATACAAAAGTGATCCTTCAAAACCAGAATTTTCTAAGTAAGCGGCATACTTCTATAAATAAATGAATCAACCTTCAAGGGTCATATTTTTATTATAACCTATCTGCACTTCTGAGAACAAAGCAGAATTTCTCAGCTGTGGAGACACATGCCCACATTCAGCTCAGGGTGAGGACTCTATGAAGACTTGTGTTGGGCCATGGGGCATTGTTATCAGAGCCCTCACATGCCGTTACAGTTTTGGTTAAATTTATCAACACATCACAAGTTAGCAGGCATAACTTGTAAAATTGATTTATGAATTATTTGTTTAAATTATGGTCACCGGGAAGATTGGTTCTAAAGTCAATGTGCCCAAATAAATTATATACCAAGATGTTCATTAGTAAATTGGGGGCGTGAGGGTAGAGGAGGTAAAGCCAGCTGAGAGCACAGAACCTCGCTGAATCCTGAAATGCTCAGGTACCAACATCTGTTACCCACTCAGCAGTCTTAATGAGTCATTTTTTCTCACTGAACAGTAATACAGAGATTTTTTTAAATAGCAGCAGCGCATGTCACAGTGTGCTGTATATACGCAGTACTATACATGCACATACGTGCATAAAATTGTAAAGCCTTCTGCATTCCACTTCCACGATTTCTAAATACCATAGAAAATAAAATGATTAAAATGTCACCGGATCCACATGCATTCCACTTTTGCAATAAGCATTTCTTTCTGCAGAATAGAAATGCTGTTTAATTCCAGTGCGACTGTGAATTTGGTAAAATGAGGATGTAATAACATTTTTACTTAAACTTATAGCATCTTCTGCTCGTATTGCGTTTCACAATAGTTCCTTCATAATTAAAGTGTCAAAAAACACATTTGTAACAAGAATGATGAAATCCATTCTGAATAATCCGTTAGCAAATAATAACCTGCACTTCCTGCTCTCAAACAGCATCATTTAATAGCTTTCAATCATTCGCTTCTCTCCTCTTGCTTGTTCTTGCTCTTCTTAGAAAATAACTTTCTGCAGCAGCTGAAAACATTCTGTGGGCTTAATGGGAGTTTTCCTTTTCACAGGAATGTGTGTGTATGTAGGAAATGTTTCAATGAATATGTAAAATGCTCTTTTCTGGTCCCCCACTGGCTGCCTCCCAGGACAGACTATTTTTCAATACAATAAACAAAGACATGTTTAAACTAATCAGAACTCCTCATTTCTCCCAAATATCATCCATCCATTTTTCTATTGACTGAAGAAAACAGCAATCATATTGCAGAACAGTCCCTCCACCCTGAGATGAAGTTAGCTTGACATTTAGATACTATAACATAGCATGCTTCTGATACACTAAGGGAATGAGCCAGATGATTCATGTAAGAATTTATTTCTCCTAAGATTTTGCTTTTCTTTTCTTTTTTTTTTCTGTTAGCAGTCACATTCATTTTATGTCTAAATCTTTTAAAATTGATTTAGAAAGTGTAAGGTATAAATATATATATAATATATACATATATGACTGGCAAAGATTATGATAACGTGCAAGTCAGAATAAACAAGAAATGCATGTGTAAATAATTTCACCTGTGGTGTGTGAGGCTCAGTGTTCTGGCTGGCTTAATGTTTTATATTCTAAATGCTTGAAACTTAGCTTTTGGAGAATTAATTCATCAGGTTCTCTATCACAATGATGAACACGTCTGTACGGCACCTACCCAGTGCGTCTTGACCTCTCTCATTCACATCTACTTTAGTGCGGCATTCAGATGGTAAGAGAAGGGCTATAAATTGTTTTTGAATCTATCTTAAGATTTTGCTCCAGCACAGGTCAAGCATACTTGTAAGAAGAAAAAAGAAAGTCTTTTTTTTTTTTTATAATAATTTACTCCTTTTCAAATGCTTGCACCAACTGCCGCAGCTGCAGAGCCATGACACTTTCATCAAGGATCACATCTGGGCTGTATTAAAACAGGAGCCTTTGCCAGTCCTGGAGTGCTTGTCAAGTCGAAAGTTTTTCTCATAGCTCCTGCCGCTTGTCCAGAAAATCAAGAGCTAAGACAGAGAACAGAGCTGGTCACGAGCTGGTACGAGGTTTAAGTACATTCCTGCTCCGTTATCCACAGTCTGGCTCCAATTCCGAAGCACATCTCCCCCGTGTTCACTTCATGAACTTACACATGACTAGCTCTTTTGTTTAATACGGAAATAAAGAAAACGGAGTTTGCTGGAGGATACTACTGTAGACTGAGACTTTCATTTTCCACCTTTGCTTTTTACTCCCCTCTTCAAAGCAGTGTCTCTGTCCTTGAGCTGCCTCTATATTGTAAAAGGTAGATAGACACATGACTCATAGTAGACCTTGTTTCTTAATCAAGTTTGAGCTGGGGATGTTACATTAGCCTTAATTCATTTATTTACTGCTATTAATTTACTGAATGAAGAAGTTCAAAGCTGTGTGTTATACACAAACAGGTAATCTAAAAATAGCCAAATATTTCAACAGCTTATTTCAAGGTTTAATATTATGTCAGTAAAATAATAGGATGCCATGGCATAAAATAAAGACTGGATGGTTTTATAAAACTTAAACAAAATTTTAATGTGTATTAGGATAAAATAAGTCACTAACGAAATTGAAAGAAATTGTTAAACATTAATTTGGACCTTTGTCCAGACGACGGCTGGTGCTATGGCTTGATAGCATCTTCAGTCTTTATTGATTTGTGTAGAACACATTCTTGGCTGAAAATCTTACTGTGTTCCAAAACTTAGAGCCAAAGGAAAACACAAACTCTGGGAATATGAAACTCAAAATATCATAAAGGCAACAGCTAAGGAAGGAATTATATTTCAACTTGATGTGAACTGAAATGGACTGAGATATACATTGGAGACTGTTATTAACTGAGACAGGGAAGGTCATTTTCAGCTGGTCTTTGAAGGGTAAATAGAAGTTCAACAGGCCAAAATCTTCATTGACTTTACAAAATTTTTAAAATTCACTCTTTAGGATATTGTTTCAAGTTGTAAAAAATAATCCCACTGTTGCTGGAATTTAGTTTCCATTGTTTCTATTTATTGATTCTAAGACTACCTTTATTTTAACAGGGTTTTTTTCTACTTGTGTGAAAGCAGGAAATAGAGTCAGCACACAACAGTGAGAAAAGTAATTTTAAAAAAGAAGAAGTGAGTCAACCCCCTCTGGCTGGTGTGTCTGAATGGTAACTTCACCAATCTCTCTGGGATAGAGCTTTTGGGTTAGGAAAAAAGGAAGTATTAACTAGCAATATCTACATTACAGAATGTTGAAATCATGTGTTCTGAGCATATTCTCTAAACAAAGTGAGAGATTGGCTTACAATTGTTTGCTTTCCTGGTTTACTTTCTGGATATCATATAATATATATATATATATATATATATATATATATATATATATATATATAGAGAGAGAGAGAGAGAGAGAGAGAGAGAGAGGGCATTAATGTTCTCATTCTTATAAACACAAATTATTTGATAATAACCATAGGATTAAATAGATTAAAGAAAGAAAATAGTACATAATAAAACCTATTCTGGCTTAACCACCTCCATACTAATGTCTCGATGGACATGAGAACACATTTCTGTGATTTATAGCTCTCTGAAAAAAAAATATGTGTAAGCTTCCTAAATAAAGAGGTGGTACCTCCCCTTGCTTTCATCATCACCTTCTTAGTGCCCAGTAAAAATAACTGCCAATGGCATTCAAGAATTGTTTCTTTACTGCCTCTACAAATTCAGATTTATAATTTCCCAGAGAGTTTTTATACACTTCTGTCTAGCAAGAAAGACGGGAACCATAGGCCAGCAAGAATGCTCAGTGGTTAGAAGCTCTGATGTCAGTTCTCTTGAACCGCTTCCCAAATGCTAGAAGGAGAGAACCAACTCCGTCAATTTGTTCTTTAGTCTCTCTACCTCCATGTGTGTGTGCATCACATATATGACCTTACATCACACACACACACACACACACACATACACACACACACACATACACACACACACACACATACACACATGCACACCGTATTTTAGGCTACAAAATGAAAGCCACTTCCTCCAAGGTGAATCAAGTTACCCGTGCTTGTATGTAAAACATCAAGCAGTCTATGCTTTTTAAGTTTATAAAATATTGAAAAAAATTTTCAAATATAAAATGAATAAAATGACACACTACATAACTAAACTTCTCCTTACTTCCAGCATCCGTATATAAGGGAATGTAAGATGGGAACTGGGTCTTTCCCCTCTCAATAACTGTGGTTAGTTACAATTTATTGGACTGTGAAGGTAAAAGGACCTGTTTTACTTAACAAAGCCAGCTAGCTGTTTTTATGGAAATTCTGTTTGTAACTCACGTGAATGACAATGTCAGACTAACAGCCACAGCGCTGGGATGAAATGGATAGAAACTCCTGGACAGAAGAGGCTCTCTTTCCATTAAGCCTTGCCCTCTGGGTTTCCCATTAACTACTGTCAACTCAGCCTCTTTCTTCATCGAGAATGGCCAGCTGAAAGATGCATGCACGCTGCGCAGTGCCGCACAGGGACATGCTTCTCTTTCTACGCACTTGTAAGACCTGTGTATGGACGGTGAATTTTGCTAATATTTCCAAACCACATTATTTTATACACAAATTGTCAATGATTTCATTTTCTGACCATTATGGGAATTTTGATGCTGTGTACACATGTGTGTGTGTGTGTGTGTGTGTGTGTATCCATAGCTGCAGTCTGCTCTTTCAGGTGTTTGATTTGTTCATAGACATAACTATGATGCCTCATCCAGTTTTCCTTGCCTGAATTGTTTGATTGACAAGAGTGAACAAGTGTCATAAATCCAGACTTCAGCCACACTTTAAAGGTGGGATTGGAAACTAAATAAATCAGTTCATACTTTAACACAGTTTTTTTCCCATACAATATGCTTCAAATTTATCTCCAACTGTGAATATTTATTACTTAGAATGAAATATTAAAAATGAGCCAAAAGTCACTTTCTTGAACATTAATTGCATTTTAAATAATGGCAACAGGCCTGTGGGTCCCATCATTTTCAGAATGTGTAATCAAGTTCCAGACAGAGCTTCAGATAACATAATCCTAATATATTTGAAAGTGAGAAAAAAACAACAACACTAATTGTATTGACCACAGTATGTTTAGAGTTAACTAAATGGACCTGAAAACTCAGTTCTACCCACTTAAACAGCAGAGTGAATATGACATAGTTTCAAGACAATAGGAGGTTACCAAGAAAATATTTTCTCCCCTGAAATTTTCTAGCATAAACTATTTCCACACTTAAATTATACTCTACTCTAAAATGAAGTCAATTAAGGAAACTGAGCCACGCACTCAAGCAAGGTATGAGATGGCTCAGAGTCAGATTCATAAAGTTGCCTCGGAATGGTTAGAGGTGGAAAAAGTAAAGAAGCGTGAGGGATATCTTAAAGTGAGTCACTCAACTGTGGTCTGTAGCACTGGGTTCCTGGGAAACATTTTACTGTGGGTGAGGACATTGTTTGGATACCTAGCAAGTACCTTTGATTAGTATTTCTCTTCCTACACATGTAAAACCACCCAAGGAGATCAAATTGAAAAGAGTGGTTTAACTAATCAGTGAGAAACTGCGTCTCAAAAGCTAAGTTGGGGAGTCATCTGGGAAGACGCCTTACCGATCTCCAGCCTGTCCACATCTGTGACACAGCAGTCCTGGCCACACACAGGGGTGGACTTATCCTCCCAACTCACAGTAAAATTATATATATATATATATATATATATATGTATGTATGTGTATGTATGTGTATGTATGTATGTATGTATGTATATATATGTGTGTGCATGTATGTGTATGTATATATGTGTGTGTATGTATGTATATATATGTGTGTGTGTGTGTGTGTGTGTGTGTATTATGTATAGATATATATATGGACTCTCATGCAGAGACAGAGAGAAGGAAAACCATTCAATGAGGTCAAACACCTCTAACGTTTAACAGAATGAATTTGAATTTCCAACAATTAACAGATATGCCCACCTGTGACATCTTGTCTTCTACTCTTAGAAGGCATAGTGTTCCACTTTGGTTCTACTCCTCCTAGAAAGTGCATCTGGACAGACATTGTTTCCGCACAGCCTTTCTTCCTGGCATGGTTTTCATTGGCTTGACTTCTTTTTATCTCTCCTCCAGGAATTTACCCTTCTCATCATTCAGGAGACTTCCGTGATTTGTGTACATTTAGCTAACAAATGAGGGAAGGGAATCCGTCTTGCTTTTAACAGTTAGCACACGAGGGCATGTACAAAGCTCTTTGTCCAGTACCTACCAAGATTCCTGTGGCTGGAGTTTCTCAATGTATGTTTATAAAATACGGCATCTTTATCCTACTTACACATGTATTTGCTTCATTCATAAGTCAATTTAAGTAGTTTCAGTAATGTATAGCATAATTAAAAATTCTTGAATCCCTGTTGTTTAATATTATAAATGATAAAAAAATATATTTAAGAAAATTAAATACTAAGCCACAAACACTCATTCAATTAATTAACATTGATCCAATCTATACACAATTCAGGATATAGTTGACAGAGAAAATGGTTAACCCTCTCTCATTAAGAATGGCCAACACTTTTTAAACATACTATTCTAAAGGCAGGAGCCTTGTTTTCTAATTGAGTCTCACTTAAGATGAATACAAATGTTGAATTACACTTAGTACTCAAATGCATTCGATCATGTTGCAATTCCTCTGACTTTAGTAACTGCAAATTCTGGTTTGAAAAGCATTGACCCCCTCACTCTGCTAATACCGTTAGAATGACATTCCAGCAGCACCGATCAGCATAACCAAATTAGAGCAGTTCACAAAAGGTAGGCTCACATACAAATGCACTGATGTAGCAGGAAGATGACAGCGGCTCAGATAAAAAGCACTTTTTAAAAAATTTACTTTCAACAGGTTTCTATAGCAGTAGCATGACTATCGTTGAGTCATTTCAATAATCTTGTTATGGAGCTGGTAATAAAAGAAAAGACGCTTCAGTGGAAAGAGGTAACCAGCCTTGTGACCTCTTCCGTGGCTCGAATGACAGTGATGTGTAGATTGCTTTTCTGCCCAAACAAACAGGGCCATTGCCCGACCTTTTAAAACCTAGTTTATGACCTCAAAGGAGGGCTGATGGAGTCAAGGAAGACAACAGTCTCCCCTGCAATTTCACCACTGCCAGTAGGGGGAGCAGCTGGCGCAGCTTGATGTGTTAGGCGGAAAATGGAGATGTCCATGGTAGCTCTACAGTTACAGGCATAAGGGCTTCTGCACAGTTCATATCTCTTGCATATAAACAAGCAGAGATGTGCTTGGATACAAAAAGAATTTTGAGCTTATTAAGTTAACCAGGGGTGGACATTCTGCCATGTATGTGTGCTTTGGTTTTCAGAGTACAGAATGCAAGGCCCGTGTATGCTATCCTGTGGTGATAGCTGAAAGACAGTTACTTCTTGGACATTACTATCTATTCTTCCAGATGAAATCTCTGGAAAATTAGCCAGTCCTGACATTTACAAATTTTGCTGTGTTCTTCCACTCTCCTGTGGGTCCATTACTGCTGAGACAATCTTGATATTGTGGGAGAGAAAATTTTCATGCTCTTTCCATTTCACCTTTATTTTTTTTCTGTAGTATTAATGAGATATTGTTATATTGAAAACTCTGACATAGAGGACAAGCAAGGATGAAACCCTTGTATTTACCAGGAAGAAAGAAAAAAAAATGGGATGGAGAGATGGCTCAATGATTATGAGTAGTAGCTGTTCTTACAGACGATCCAGGTTCAAGCCCAGGCCCCACACCATGGTTCCCAGTGAATCAGATGCCTTTCTGGCCTCCAGTAGAAATGAATCATGCATGTCCTGCACAAATATGCTTATATGCAAAACACCCTTACAAAATTTTCTTTGTAAAAACAAAACAAACAAAAAAACAAAACAAAAAAACCAAAAACGAAGAATTATAATTAAAACAGAAAATGAACCATGGCTGAGAAGTGGATCAGTGGTTGAACATCATCTTAGCACGCACAAGACCCTGGAATCTACCCTCAAAACTGCCAAACACTAAATCAGTTGTTTTAAACTTATATAACCATGCGTCTGTTTCCTGAATTTATGTGTATGTGAGTGGACACGTGGACTATGGTGCGAGTATGGAGATCAGAGGATAATGTGTGAGAGTCAGTTTTCCTCACCGTGTGATCAAACTTGCATCGTATCGCTGGGAGGCAGAGCCTTCACCTGCTGGGTCCTCTCACTAGCCCCGTTCATTCACTTCTTTTTTTTAATATATGTTTTTTTCTCCTCATTCTCTCCCAATCCCTCCCTCCCTCCCTCATCTCCATCGTGCCCCTTTCCAAGTCCACTGATTGGGGAGGACCTCCTCCCCTTTCATCTGATCCTGTTTTATCAGGTATCTTCAGGACTGGCTGCAAAGCCCTCCTCTGTGGCCTAGCAGGACTGCTCCTCCCTTGGGGGGTGGGGAGACCAAAGAGCCAGTCATTGAGTTCCCGTTAGAAATAGTCCTTGTTCCCCTCACTTTGGGAAACCAATCGTTCAGTCACTTCTTAATGCTAACCAACTTGAAATGTATTTTTGATCTTAACTAGCTACTCAAGTTGGTTCTCCAACATGTATGTTGTTGTGAGGTCTACTCTCCCTTCTACACACCAACATGAAATTGATGCTTGGCAAATAGGCAGCGTTCTCCCAAGATGCTCCTTCCCTGCGTCTGTGCCTGCCAAGAAAGTGAATTCGCTGAAAACGTGCTTTTCCAGTTCTGAGTAAACCATTACGTAAAGTATGACTTAGATCATAAGTACTAGGCAGCAGAGTCAGTTCAGCTAAGAATTCAGCATGCAGCTTATCTGCTGAGAATTTCTTACTTTCTATGTAACAAAACATTTTATGATAAATATTTCGTTTTCTAAATGAGCAGTTTTCCTAAGTATTTAATCAATGAGATAAGCTCCAAAAAAGAAAACCATGTTTTCAATAAGGAAATGTGGTTCAATTCTACACTGTAAAGTTGACTGGCACTCTTACACAGATCACTGTAGGGTTTCAGAAGCCTGATATTTTTTTAAATAGTAACATGGAAACAATAGTATCCTTATGAGCATTAAGTATTGCATCTAATTTCATGATTTCCTTTTTTAATGAGTAGTTTTTAATGAGTAGTATTCCATTGTGTAAATGTACCACAATATCTGAATCCATTTCTCAGTTGAGGGACATCTAGGTTGTTTCCAGATTCTGGTTATTATGAATAAATCTGCTACAAACATGGTTAAGAAAATGTCCTTGTTGTGTACTTGAGCATCATTTGGATATATGCCTAGGAATGGTATAGCTGGATCTTGAAGTAGCACTCACTATTCCTAATTTTCTGAGAAAGCGCCAGATTGATTTCCAGAGTGGTTGTACAAGGTTACATTCCCACCAGCAATGGAAGAGGATTCCCCTTTCTCCACAACCTCTCCAGCACGTGTTGGCACTTGAGTTTTTGATCTTAGCCATTCTGGTGGGTGTAAAGTGAAATCTCAGGGTCATTTTGATTTGCATTTCCCAAGGAAATCATGAAAGTTGAAGACAAATGGATGGAACAGGAAAAGATCATCCTGAGTGATGTAACCCATAAGAAAAAGACACACTCAATTATATACTCACTTACATATACTCACTTATAAGTGGACATTAGACATATAATGTAGGATAAACATACTAAAATCTATACTCCTAAAGAAGCTAAACAAGAAGGACTCTAGGTAAGATGCGCAATCCTTATTTAGAAGGGCAAATGGGATGGATATCAGAAGAGGGAGAAAATTGGGAACAGGACAGGAGCCTACCACAGACAGCCTCTAATGGATGTATTGAAGCAGATTCTGAACTCACAGCCAAACTAGTAGAGTGCAGGGAATCTTATGGAAGAAGGTGGAGATGGAAAGACCTGGAGGGGACAGGAACTCCACAAGGAGAGCAACAGAGCTAAAAAATCTGGTCCCAGGGGGCCCCGCAGAGACAGATACACAAACCAAGTATCATGCATGGAGAGGACCTAGAACCCCTGCACAGATGTAGCCCATAGGCGGGTCAGTCTCCATGTGGGTTCCTTAGTAAGGGGAGTAGGGGCTGTCTCTGACATGAACTCAGGGGCTGACTCTTTGATAACCTCCCTCTGGGGGGAGGGTGCGGCCTTGCCAGGCCACATAGGAAGACAATGCAGCCAGTCTTGATAGGCTAAGATCAGCTGGAAGGGGAGAACAAGGGACAGGGCATAGAGATCAAAGGGAGGGATGGTGAGATTGGGAGGAGAGGAGGGAGAGGGCTACAACCAGGATACAAAGTGAATAAACTGTAATAAATAATGAATAAATTAAAAAAGAATTACCATCAAGTAAATTGCATAATATTTTATAAATTGTTTTTTATCACTATTTTGAAAATTACTGTGCCAATGATATATCTGGGTACATCAACAATGTTTGTTCCAAATAAATTCCTGATACGATTTTGTGATTTGGAGAGCAATGAAAAGAGAATTAAGATCTAGCAGGAATTTCTTTGTTCTGTAGAACTGTGCGAGTTACTTCAGCTCCTAAGTATTTCTTGTTGGCTCTGTAGATTTGGTATGTCTGTTTTTTCTTCTTTTGTTTTTATTTGTGGGGGAAAACATTGGCCTGGAGTGTGCTGTTCCTCTTTTAGTCCTCTAGGCAGTACATGATAGAATTATATTTGTGCCTCAAAAATTATGAACATTGTACCATCCTAAATAATAGCCATACGCATCATATAAAGTGCCATGAAAAAAAGCGGAATTAAGAAGAATGTGCACATGGGTAGTCTTTGCTATAATATTGCCAGACAAATCCAAGATGGACTAGAGTCTCTTCCATTCAGTGGCAGAAGTCTGGCAAGTTTACAGTGTATGAGGCTGTTTAAAGAGATGTTGAGCATTAGTGGTCAGCTAAGAATAGAACTTTTGTAACAACCATGTGATTGTACGTAATGTATGTGCTTAACAACAATAATCAACGCATTTAATACAGCGTGGAAATCTATCTTTTGCATGTTTATGCTGCTGATAGCATATGTTCCTGTGATTTATTATTAAGTTGTAGTAAAACCGGGGCAGAATGATATGTAACATTTCTTCTCGCCATCCCCTACACCTTGACGTGAGTTCATGATGAAATTGGAAAGTGTGTAAGAGGATCAAGCAAGTTTTTTTTTTTTGTTTGTTTGTTTTTTTTAAGGTTGGAACATCCGAGTGAATGATTTGTGGAGAAACATAGGTTTTTGAGAAGATGGGGGCGTGCATGGGAATTTTCTTGGAAGGTTCTGTTGTGGTTTCACAGTTGAATAACAAAGAATTTGCCATATTCATATTCTGACAACATCCGTTTATCCCCAGGGAGATAGCATCTTATGAGAACTATAGCTAGGCGAGAGCTCTCATTTCCACAGGAAAACCTAGCCACAACATTGGGCTATTTTCTGACAAGCTCTTGTGTGCTGAGAAGAAGAAGAAGAAGAAGAAGAAGAAGAAGAAGAAGAAGAAGAAGAAGAAGAAGAAGAAGAAGAAGAAGAAGAAGAAGAAGAAGAAGAAATCAAACCTACCTCAAGTGGACATCTCTTTATGAGATAGGATGATGTGTGAAGGCTCAGATACCCCTAGTCATGAGGAAATTTGTCAAAGGCATTTTAAAGGAACAGTATATTCTCTGACCTTCACAGGTGGTTTTTGAGTCTTCCGTGTCGACTAGTCATTCTCAGACCTATCACAAACGAGGCTTTTTGGCCAGACTAAATGTTAAGACCTGAATGTTTCAACCTTAGCGTTAAGGACCAGCCACTAGGATGCAATCACCGATCTAAGACTTGTTCATTGTGCTTCCTTGTTCATTGTGTCACTTCCTTCTCTTTCTTTATAACCATTCATCCCTTCAGCCAGGTACTGCAGTCCTGTATTACTGAAATGGCACAAAGGTGTGTATTGCTAAAACCCAGTTACAGGAGCAGCATGCTGAAATGGAAATTACTAATACAGACTACGTATTTCTCTTCCCACAAGCTCAGTTTTAGATATAGTAAAATTATCATCTAAAACTTTGACTATGTTTTTTGTGCATGTGCTTAACAGTTCCTGATCACTGTCCTGAATGCTTCTGTACTTATTTAACCCTGAGCACAGTGATCCAGAGTATAGACGCTATTATCACAGTGAGGGAACACTGCAGATATTTTACTGTTTTTTTATTCAAAAGGTTGTCAAATTTTATATGTATAAAGCAAATACTAGCCTTATTTGACAGAAAAAAAATCAGAAGCATGAAGAAATTAACTTCCTGAAGTCACAGTTAGTAAACGCAAACCACACAACGAAATGCATAATGCCTCTCCCCTTTTCTTTCCATTTACCCCATGGTTTCACACCACATCAGCCTGTGAACCTTAAAAAATAAAGTTCTCCTAATTATAAATTTCTTTTTTGATCAACTCCTTGGAGCCAACCATCATCTGTCAGACACATAATTTTTTCAACATAAGCAAATTTCTCTTTGATTGAAATAATTTATGTGAGAAAGACCACATGAAATCTTGCAGTGGGGTAAGTTAATCAACAGTAAACAAGACACACAGCTACATTTATTGGTTAAAATTATTTCAGATATTCAGTATGCAGGCCATAAATGAAACACTCCAAAAATTCAAGCCCAGTATGGATTAGTCAAGTTAGATCATCCCTAATGAGAGAACGGAAATGGCTTTCAGCTATTTCCACATGTTTATAGCACATTGTAAAGTATTTCCCTTTGTGGAAAACTTTGAGCATATATTTTCTTGTCGGATTTCCTGACTGTATTGGCTGGAGGTAGAGTCTGCCTTAGAATTCTGCAGGCAATGTAATTAGCATGAGGGCACTGTGGAATCTTTACAGAACTGCCAATTAGCACTTAAGAAATAATTTGCTTCTGGTACAAAGACAAAGTGATAGACAGTACATTTGAAAAGCCCTAACTGCATTGGAGAGTCTTGGGGGTGGTGTTTTTATTACAAATGGAGTATTTTCAGGCTCTCAATGCTGGCCATACGAATTTGTATGAATTCAAGAAAGCCAACTGCATATCTTTGGGTGGAATTTATTTAAAGGAAGGTATAATTTTGCTTATGTATTATTTTAAAAACCTCATTTACTAGGCTAACCTTGATTTCTACAATATGCACATAATGGAAATCACACCTTTTGGTATGTGTATGAGTTGTTTTGGTCACTGATATTATACTTTCTGCCCTGGACACATACTATTTTACTTTCCTCACTGCACAATAGAATGTGAAAGTGTGGTCAGTTCTCATCCTCTACCAATGTGAGTCATGGAGATATATTGACTGAAAAGTAGCAAGAAAGGATTTGTTAGGCTTTCAGATAAGGCATCTTTGACGATTCCTGTCAGAGGAAGGAGTTCTGTGTGTCATTATTGGTTGGTTTGAAAACAATACTGATAAGATGAGGGTCCTGGACTTGCTCTCACCTGATGGTTTGCAGCTTGTTTGGGGATAGCTATATCCATCTAAAGGCCTTAGGAACCAACTCTGCTATTTGGAAGTGTATGTCACGTGCTTTTAGAATAGCATGAAAAAAAATCACTCCATCTGAAACCGTAGTCAATGCTAAAACAAAACAAAAAGACCAAACCAAAAACAACAATAACCAAAACATTTTGAAATTATGCATGATTAGTGGAGATGGTATTTTCACTTCTAAAACGTGCAAACATAATCTTCCAATAAAAATGTCTTCTTTGCATGATTATATATCATTTAATGTTGATCAGAACACATGAGGATACAGCACAGTTAAGGTAACTGATGGTTTTATGAAGTCTTTATTTTTTTAATGATCCAAAACTGCATTCAACTTGAAGAATATTCTTTTTCTTCCAAGAGTTCGTAAGTGCTACATGATTGTACTGGTTTACTTCCCTTTATTAAAATAAGCAAGAAAACAAACAAACAAGCAAACAAACAACAGCAGCACTACTCTTTGCTCAATCTCAATGAGCCTATATTTTAAAATAACTCTGCTTGCAACTTTTGGTAGAAATTAGTTCAAGCAACAGAAAAGTTTTTATTTAATGTACTTTTTGGAATTCCCATACAATGACATTGAAATCAGAGTTCTCAGTAATTATAAAGTAAAGCTTTGTCTGAGGTATTCATGTCCCCACAGGTTGAATTTATGTATTACAACCTAAAAGTTTGACAAGGCAAGCCAACCAAAATTATGAGCAATGATGCCTGATGCATGTTGTATGTCAAAATACAGGTCAGCACTTTGGGATATTTATTTATTCTTTCAGTCAATAAATGGCATATTATAATCTTTATTTGGATGAAATCCAAGTGCTTCCTCATCTATTGCAGTTAATTGTGTAGACAGGGAACCTATAGACACTAGAGAATTAAGATGTTAATTAAGTGATCATTTCCCATACTAAACCTCTTCAAAGGAGATCATAGAATCATACATGGTGCTGCACACTCATTATCTTTACCTGCATGGGAAAAGATAGGAGGATGGAAAGTTAAGGCAAGCCTGGACTTCATAGCATGATCTTGTGCACACAACACAAAACTATTAACACCACCAAGACCAAAATTGAACAGGTATCCATGATTACTCTAGTTTATGATAGTAATGAGATCTGTTAATTTGGGACTATTTTCCTTTAAACTTTAGACCTTTTTCTACCTTATGCATCGAACCTGGCATCTATTCATGTCTGTCTCCTCTGTTATGAATTTATTAATAGACATTATTGCTCAGAGTACAAAGATGATGTTGAAATTAGATGCTTAACCATGGACAAACTTCACTTTGAGTGTAGCTTACCATGAGCACAAACTTATTTCTCTTCTATTGTCCTTGATTGGCTTGGGCATCATCCAGAATTAGACAGAGCTCTGACATTGTTCAGCTCCTATGAACATGCTGAGCATGTCTGTACAGTTCTCTCTTGCTTTCTGTCTATCTGTTTCTCTCTCTTTTTGGTGCTCAAACAGATTGGCATATATCATATAGCATAGACATATGAAGACTAATATACTCAGATAAACTTGAGTTTTATCCTAGTTTTTTTCTTATTATTTGATTGATCTTAGATAAGTAATTCTCAATGAACTTCAGCTTCTCATTTAGAAAGTGAAATGAATGAAACCTGATAAATTGGAAGTAATTCAAACTTTGAAAAACAGTGGTTTTTCTTGGTATTAGTTGTATATAATCAACTATAATAACCACAGACATATCCTTTGGTAAACAAATAGTAGACACTGACCCCCTTCTATTTTCTACATAGCCACATATTTTACCTCTTCTCAAAAATATCCTACAAAGTAGTCATTCATGCTCCTGACAATCTGATCTCCATCACACATCTAAATTCCAAACAGTGGCCATCACAATTCTATATAGTATAAACTACCATTCCCCTCCACACCCATTAATACTTATAATTAACTGGTCACAAATAATACGCAATTTAATTGTTCCTTTCCTCTGTATTTCTGCCGTCTTCACTTCCTTCCTGTTTAAAGCCGTATCAGTGCTTGCCTGGATCCAACTTTGATGTCTTTTCCATGTGAAGCAAGATTGTGAGCCAACGTGTTTTCTGTCCAGCCCTGCCTCACTGTTGGAGTCTGGGCTTCTCGGCTGTCACATGCCCAAGCCCTGCCTGACAGCTTCACTCGTTCACTGGACGCATTAGCATCCCACAGCTGCTGCGATGAATTACCTCAGTCTGGGTGGCTGAGAGCAGGGCACTGGATTCATTCACGGTTCTGGAGGACAGTAGCCCAAGATCAAGGGGCTGGCGGGCCTCCACCCTCCCTGCGGGCCCTGGAAGCATTGCTACCTTGCTCCTTCTGGTTTCCGGTGGCTTCTGCGCCTCCGACGAGCCTTGGTTGTCAGTTGTTCCACTTCCAGCGCTGCCTCTTGTTGTATTATCTCCTTCTGCAGTGAATCTTGAACTCTTGTTTCTCGTATGCACGGGGCTGCGTCGTTTTGCCCACAGAATAATGCCGCACAAGCTCTTCTCAAACTCTTCAACGCAGTTACTTCCTATACCGCCATTTTGCCATCTAGCATGTGTGCTACAGGACGCTGACATATGTTCGGGAGTATGAACAGTCAAGTGTTGGTACCCACTTTTGAAATTTGTGAAAAAGAAACCCCAAAGATGACAATTCCATTTAACAAATACAATGAAACCAGGATAGTATCACTCTATGTAGTATGAGCTTTAAATTTTCCTCTGTAGCCAAATATCACACACACACACACACACACACACACACACACACACACACACACACCCTTCCTCCCTCTCTCTCTTTCTCTCTCTGTCACACACACACACACGTTTGTACACATTCTCCACGACCACATGTTGGAATAGAAGATTACTGTCAGAGATTAAGCAAGAGAAGACAGAATTGATTCCATGTCTTCGAGGCTGTTTCTCACATCCTAAAGCCAAGCCCTAGAAATGGCTGTGAGAAGCAGGAACACTTGAAAACTGTTGGTTTTTAATGGGAACTCTATGAACGCATATGGATAGCATGTGTGCATGTGGGAAGCTTGTGGATCGGTGGGTAGAATCCCTTGAACACATGAACTAACGGAACATGATCATCCATTACACATGTTCTCCACAGTCAAGTGTAAATCAAAGGAAGGACACGAAGAAAAGGAAGAAAGAAAGAAAGAAAAGAGAAAACCACTAGATTTATTCATTCTCTTATAACTATGTAACAAAAAACAAAGCTTTCTCCTTTCGTTTTTCTAGTCTTTTAAAAATTTCCCAGAAGAAAGATGGGAAAACTGGCAAGGAAACAGCGTTGTAACCGAGACAATTCCCAGGCCACCCAGTTGCCTAATTACTGGCAGCTTCTTTGGAATTTTACAGCAGGCCTCTTGTGACAGCATCCCTTGAAAAGCAGCAATCCTGCAATCTAACAAAAATGAACAACACCACCACCACCACCAACACACACACACACACACACACACACACACACACACACACACACGCCTTACAAATAATCAAGCCTGGGCCTTCTAAGTTGAATAATTCAGCAGAAGATCCCATGCCATAAAAGACAAACCAAAAGGATAAATAATTACTTTGCAGTTTCTGCCTCTACTGCAGTGTTTTGAGAGTCCTACCCTTATATTAAAGTCAAAACACAAGGTTTTAAAATTTTAAACTTATTACAGTATAATCCAACAAGATGAAAGCCGTGAACATCTCATTCCTTTCAGCATTTTACTCAGAAGGAGAGCACTGATGATGGTCACATTGTTCTGCATAACAATATCAAGGAGAAAACAAAACGAAATGTGAAAAGCAGGAGTCTCATGAAGCCGAGCACTTCAGATGCTGACACAGAACTATGTGGAGTTATTGGGCAATTCTCTAAGGCCTTCTCAGCAATTTCTTGTAACGGATTCCTTACCAATGTTTTTCAAACTTGAGAGAGGGTGAATGAGGTGTAGCTGTGCTCCTGGAGAAGTATATCTGACAAGACACAGCGAAGTCCACACAGCCCAGGGACAGTCAGAGGTGGACAGCTTGCCCTTCCCTGGATGGTTACACCTTACCAAGAAAGGCAACGCACACGTGGAGTAAATGTAACAAATGTGTTTGATTAAGAAAAAAATCTTTTTGAGAGGTTTTGACTTGTTTTGTTTTTAGAATCGTTAAACATCATCTGTTCTCTTTGGGGTGGGAGTAACGATCCCAGACCAGTAGTACAGAAAATCTTCATGTATGCATCCCGCCAGCCAGTCAGCCATTCATGGGACATTCAAGTGCTCCACATGGAGGAGCCTCAGAAGACTGTGGAGGCATGAAGTCCAGGTGACTTGTTCCCTCTTTACAAGGAGCTTTCAACCCAGACAAAAAGACAAAAAACAAGATCAATGATTGCCACACAGTCTTATCCCCCAGCACACTATCAGGAGTATGAGGTAAAGTTGACAGCTCTGACGGAACAGTGGACATTGTTACAGGTGTGGAAAGAAAGGCTGGAGTGGAGTTCAGAAATATCTATATTCTTGCAGACAGAAAGAGAGATATCTTTGATGATGCCTCTGTTTGATAACAAATACACAGAAAGTGGTCCTCTTTCATATTCCTTTCAGATTTCCAGTCTGTGTTGCTCTTTTAAATGGTTACGCTTCTTAATGTCTAACTTTAAACACTGCATACATGCAAATTACTCCTAGACACATACTATAGGAGCATGAAGAGAGAAAGGGGGTAATACAGTCAGTTCCCTTGACTGACTCTGACAAAAGTTCACAAGCTTTGCATTCCAGATCCAGTACTCACAAACTGTGTGCCTTTGGGAAAATCACATACCTTTTATACGTCTCTTCTTTAGCTATAAAGCAGCATGTTAATTATTTTCTATTTCATAGGACTGCTGATGAATAAGGTTTGGCCAGCACGCCCTAGACCTTTAAATTACTTTTGTAACTTAAAACTTTAAATATTGCTAACTGGTGATATTTTTAAATTTTAATAAGTATTACATAGGATGAGGGACATTTCTATTATCCTTTCCCACTAAAATATCAATGGTGTAATAGATTCAATCAATTCTATACACTTAAGCAATGTGCTTTTCTGGCATAATAACTTTAAAAAGAATGAGTTGTATTTCCCTGTTTTAAAACATTACTAGTTTTTTTTTCCAGGTTTTTTTTATTACAGTTTATTCACTTTGTATCCCAGCTGTAGTCTCCTCTCCCACCCCCTCCCAATCGTGCTACTATTTTTTTAAATCTTTTACCTGTGTTACATTTTATCCTTGTGTGTGTAGGTATACAGTATGTGTGTATGTATGGGAAATTGTGTGTGTGAATGTGGGTTCATACGTATGTGTAAGTCAGAGGGCAACCTTGCCCTGGTTCTTGCCTTCCACCGTATTAGAGACAGGGTCCCTTGTGGTTTGTTTTTACTCTTCATATCCGGCTAGCTGACCTGACCCCGAGCTTCTGAGGGACCCCCTTGTTGCTAGCTTTCACCCCCCATAGAGGAATACTGGAACTATAGCGTGTTCAATCACATCTGACTTTGGGTGGGCCCTTGGGGAGTGGTTCTCACACTTCTTTTCAGCACATCTGTAAACTAACGCACTAAATCTAATTAGTAATGTTTGAATGTGAAAGGGCGTTTGTGCTGTTTACTAGGTCATGAGCAACTTACTAGCTACTACTTCACTGAAGGAAAATGAGCCCCAGTTCTCCAGCCACGATCACCTCTCACTCACTTCTCAGTTCTGAGCAGGCTTCAGGAACCCCTCCTCATCAATGATGGGCTTCTGATAGGCTTACTCCTGTGCAAAGTTGATTCTTATTTTTAATAATTTATACCATTGCTAAATCTACTGGTATGTGTTCTCCACCAGCTTAATTATACTAACGGTAATCAAGAGAAAGCTGTGGTGCCTATCTTGATTTCAGGAATAATTGATTTCAAAGTATGGAATATTAAGTGGGTCTGGCTTAGATTTGAAATGTTCCCCAAGTTCAAATGTTGATAGCTTGGTGCAGTGTTCAGGGGTAATACCCACAGGAGATGATTGTACATGAGGATTATAACCATAATTAATGAATTAATCTATTTATGAAACCAAATCTCAGTAGGCTATGGGGAGATGTAAATTTAGAAGGCAAGGCAAGGTCAGATGATCAAGAACACTAAGGCAATTCTGTTGAAGGGTACACGTTACACTTTCTTCTTAAAGTCTCACTTTGTCTCCCCCTTTTCTTCATCCTCTTTCCTTCTCCTCCCCCCCTCCATGGTTGACGGGACATGGTCAGCCTTTTATGCTATGATGTATAGCCTCACAAGAGGCTCAGAGATGTTATGTATTGTAAGTCAAAGTAAATTATTCCTCCCACTAAGCTGCTCATCTCACGAACTTGAGTAATGCTTCATGAGCCCCTCCTCAGAGCCTTAAGGCTCCAACACAAAAGGAAGTAATGCAGAAATCACAATAACCTGAAACGTTTATTCACCTCATATGAGTTTCAAATACAAAGAAGAAATAAAAATGGAGATCTGAAGAAAAGAACCAAAGCTATAAAACTTTTTTTTTTAATTTTTTATTTAACTTTTATTAATTACACTTTATTCCTTTTGTATCCCCCCATAGCTATAAAACTTCTAAGAGAAACAATACAAAACATTTTTGCTCAGTAGTTAGGAAAAAAGCATTTAGAAACAACAACAAAGGCTAGGTATATAAGCGAAAAGTAGTAGTTTGATTTTAATGAAAATTAAAAGTTTCAGTTTTTAAATGAACTATCAAAATAATAAAAGGATGAAAACAGATCACCTTTAAATATTGACATGTCATAAATCTAGTAAATAATATTTATTTATAATGTGTAAGGAAAAACCTTTCAGAATTCAGTAAAGGTAAATGTCTTGGTTCTTTAAGCAAAAAAATATATATGGTAAATTCTATCTATCTATCTATCTATCTATCTATCTATCTATCTATCTATCTATAGATAAGATAGATCGATCCTTAGAGAGATAGGTATCTGAAATTTCCCTAAAAAGCATATTGATGGATTTGTCCTTAATGCATTAGTATTCAGTGATGGCACCTTAAGGAGATAATTATATCATGAGTTAGAACCATATTTAACCAATTAATCTAGTGAAAGAATACAGGCAACAAATAGTTACACATTATGTGATTCCATTTATTAAAGTTTCTAGAATGTACAAATTAAAGCAAATGGAAAATAGACTAATGGGTTTCAATAATGGTAGACAAGATTGGTGAGAGAAAAGCTTTAGTCTAAAGTATCCGAAATACCTGTAGTGATAAATATGTTTAAAATTTGTCCTGGTTGTAATGGTGTTTTTCATGAGTTTCCATAGTATCAACATCTACTGTAAAGATATGGAACATATTATTGTACTTCAGTAAAACAATTAAGCACATGAGAAAAACTAAAAACAAATGCTTACCTAAAAGAAATTTGAAATTCAATTTCAATAAATTATAAATCAGTTAGTAAGACATAAAAAATATAATCTTGCTGGTGTTCCTAGGAATAGATAAGGAATTGGGGTAGGAATTTACCTAGAAAGGTGTCTGTATTTTCTTAAGAAAATCATCTGCATCTTAAACATAGTTTTACAATCAGATGATACAGTAGTTGCTATGGAGACCCGGCATCCAAGATAGAATGACAGTGTGTAAAAGCCCTAAGTTTAAAACACCCATACTTTAAGGCTCCATATACCTGTCACCCACAGGCATGCTTAAAGAGGAAAAAGTCATTTCTTAATGAACTTAAGAATCTTTTTTAAATACCCTTTTAAAAAATTATCTGCTCACTGCACCTATTGCTAAAATTAAATTCCCCGAGTGCAGGAGAGAAAGGTGACATTTTAACTGACAGGAAACAGAGTTTTAGAATTATAAATTATTTACAATGAATTGGTGTGGGAAACTATGGTGACTTCTCTTAGACCTTCCCCACGAGTGAAAGGTTCTTTATGTGGTAGTTCAATGTGTCCTAGTGAAACGGGAAGAAAATGGCACAGTATTTGAAAACTGTGAGTTTTCCTGTCATCTCCATTCCTGGGTTCGATTACCCCCCTTCCCCAGGAGATGTGTAAGATTGCTGGTCCTCTAGATACTCTTCAGGAAAAAGGGAGGAGGCACACAAATGTGAGGCGGTCAAGTACTGACCTTCTGCCCCAGGAGGAGTAATTGGTACATTTTTCTCTGGAGCCGTATGAGCGCAGAGCCAGAAAACCTGTAGTCTTTTTGGCTGGACATCAACTATAGCCTCAATCAAAGATTTTTTTCTTTTAACCACTTGGTTCACTTGTTTCAGTTACAGCAGGTGGTTGGGATATTTGAGTTTATTGAATCTACTAGATTTTTCTCAAACCCACATAAAAATGCTATAAAATTGAACTTAAACATGAGCTCATTTCTAATTCTAAGGGTTTGAAATTGTCTCTGTTTTGCTGCCTACATTTGTTTCCCTTTCAAAGGGCAATGAAATTAGGATTGTTTGCAGCGCTCTGTCTTCAAGTCACTGCTCGTGATTACGGCAGCACGAATTAATACCTTTTTGTTTCCGCTAAGGAAAACTCAACCTTGTCTTTCCAGGGCTTAATTTAAAGTCTGGAAATTTCGCCCTGGGAAAAACTATGCTTTCACTCACACAACACACTCTCTTTCAAGGATCATTCTAAAACTTAAGTTTATCCCAACTCTCCCATGCTCTGTGGGCAAAAATACAGCCATCAACAGCCAGTCCTCTGTGGTCATGTGGCTCTTGTACTGTGTTGGTGATAGCCAGACTTTCACATTCCTTTCTTAAAAAGTAACTTTTTTTTTTTCTCTCCTTGTGGAGCTCCTGTCCCCTCCAGGTCTTTCTATCTCCTTCTTCTTTCATAAGATTCCCTGCACTCTGTCCAACATTTGGCTATCTCAGCATCTGCTTTAATACCCTACTAGACAGAATCTTTCAGAGGCCCTCTGTGGTAGGTTTCTGTCCTGTTCCCTGTTTCCTCCTCTTCAGATGTCTGTCCCATTTGCCTTTCTGAGTGAGGATTGAGCATCTTAGTCAGGGTTCTCTTTCTTGTTTAGCCCACAGCCACCCTGTTCTTTAACCTTTGTTAAATGTTGCCCAGGACTTCTCTGAGACTACTGGTGTTTTTTCCTGATGCCAACATTGTCCCTGATTTCCTGACTTCCTTAAAGAATAATCATACCCTCTTCCTCCCCTCGCTCTACCCAGCTCTCTGTTTATACACTGATTTTTGTGTGGCACAAATCACATCCTCCATTAATAAACTACCTGCTCTGACAAAGTTCTCTGACTTCTGGACTCCTTTTTTGCCCAGAACCAGCTAAGTTCATCTACCACTCCTAGCCTGTCACCATGTCCACCACACAGAGGCCATGTTAGGGGCACAACTGTGCATTTTCTGCTATGTATGGTATTGCAAAAGAAAAGAAAAGACTGTGGGCATTCTAGAATTCTGCCCTGCCATTTCCCCAAGTTATCTTGAATTACACAAAGTATCAGAGACCTGCAATTGCTGTTCCAGGTCCTGATTCTCAAAGGAAAAGTCAGGTCCAAAACTGTGAGAATGCATGATCATAGTTAGGGTCAAAATGACGTCACTTCCTCACCTGTCTTTTTTGGGTATTCAGCTGGAAGAAAGCAGTTTAGGAGAGCAGAAAATGAGCATGCCATATGCCCATCCTCACTTAGATGCATGAGATGGATGACAAATGCCCAAAGCAAATTACACAGGTAGTTGTGGATTCAAAACAATCATCAACTCCTCCCTTGTAAAAAAATAGGAAGGCCTAGACAAAGTGTAGAGAGAATTTGGAAAGTTGGCTGGCCCTACTCCGAGTGCCCTGTAGATAGCAACAGTGTTCAGTTTTCTTGCCCTAGCTTCTCAAGCTGTGTCAGTCAAATTTCTGAGACCCTATTAGAGTCGTCTGCAGTCGGTTTGTTGAAGCTTGGGGTATCACGAGCACAACACAAATCATTTTCCACTGAAAATGAAAGCTAATATTTAGAAAATCTTCTGTACCTGATCTTTATTTTTCATGCTTTGTGAAGACCGACTCATTTAATTCTTATAATAATTGCATAATACTGCTATTATGCTCACAACCTGAGAATCTATAGACTCAGTAGCTTGACCAAATTTACACAAGTAGTAAGTGACATAATTCGGAAGGTTTACTCTGGAGTCCAATCTTTAGTCACCATGAGCCCATGACCAAGGACAGCACAGAAGCTCCTAGTTAACGCATTGCTTTGGTTCCTGAAGACACAGCACTATGCATAATTGTGTATTCCTTTTCAACTAATAATCTATAGGGAAAGAATACTTCTGATAACTGATGTGTTCACAAATTTTTGTCACCTAACATTTCTTAGGAAAGGGAGTTGAACCCTTATTCAAGACTCACAATTTGAGTGCTTTGTGATGGATGTAGTCAGTGCAATAAAAAACAAAAAAACAAAAACAAAACTGTGACTTGAGAAATCGCAAGGGTAAGAATCCAGTTTATAGCATATGTCTGCGTTTTTCCCTTAAAACTCAGAGATTTGGCTATTTTACTTGTAAGAGAATAGTCCTGTTGGGAAAGTTTTGCATGTCTTTATGAATGTAATTAAAATTATTTTAACTTAAATTATTGTAGGTAGTTTGAATGGACTCTCTGAGACTTCAGATTAAGCTACTGTTAGTTTGCCTACACATTAATTTGTACCATTGATGTTTCCTTCCATTGCTTTTAAAATTAAAAGAAGAAATATTGAAAATCCATGGACTTATAACTGAAGAATTTGGTTATCACCCAGTTAGGAAACTGCGTTTAATGCAAATATCTGGTTTTTGGAAATTGTCTAAGAAGAAGCAATAACCTGGACATGAAAGGCCAGATCCTGTACTTTCTATTTTGATGGCATGCCTAAAATTACACTAAGCAAATTGTGTGTGCTATTATAAATCAGAGTAACTCGTGAAAAGTTGTCAACTAATTAGTTGAATTTTTGTTCATTCATAAAAAGTCTTCATTTTCTAGAGCTCAAGTAGCTTTAGCAAAACAAAGCTGACTGGGGAGTGCAGGTTATTTGGGATGAAAAATAGAACTATTCCATGCATTCTGCCAACTGAACAACTTGTGATAGCCTGCATTTTATGTAAAAGGCCAATTCTTGTTATATTCTCATCTGCCTTTTACCATACAATAAACTTTTCTAAAAGGTTTAAACATTTGTATTCCAAGTCATCTTTTCTTCAGGTTTTTAATAACATTACATTTATTTGTGTGTGTGTGTGTGTGTGTATGTGTGTGTGTGTGCATGAATAGGTACATGGCATGCAGCACACATGAAGGTAGGAATGAGTTAAAGGAACCAGTTCTTTCTTTACATCCTGTGGATTCTGGGATCACGCTCTAGCCACCAGGCTTGGTGCTCTTTCCCACTGAGCCACGCCACTGGCTCCTCAAGTCTTAGTCTTAATTTTGTATACTATAATGCAAGAGGGTGCATTGCTTTTTAGGTAGAGAGCACTGTATCAGAGCAAGAGCATATGCCAGAAAAATATAGACATCTATCTGATAGCCAGGTAACAAGAGAAAAGGTATGAGTTGAGAGTTCTGCAAGCTCCTTGAAGGAAGACATTCAGTCATTGTACCTGAATATTATTTTGTGGTGAGTTTTAAACTAAATAGTTTTTCCATTGGAATTTCGAAGAAATGACTAAGCGGTCTTTTAGTATGTGCAGGTATATTTGAGAGCTTTAGACTATTAAGGACCCTGCCTCCCTTTGGAGGCTCCTTTCTGGTTTTTAGAAGGTTTTACTTTTATTCATGAAATTGTAGAATTTCATGACAGTGTCTTTTGGGATCACCTCTCTGGCATGGCCTACCATATAACAGACTGGGATGAAGCTTTGTATATGGTCCAGCTTGTCCTTCAGTTAGTGACCATTCTGCCTCAGCCTCCTCACTACTGAGATGATAGGCATATGTGCATTGAAACTCACTCAGTGAACATTCTATACCTGGGGATGTGTCTCCAGTTTTAAATGTGTTTATCTATTCTTTATATGAGGGTTTCCCTTCTCTTTCTCAGTTCATTTCCTAGGAGCATTACTACCCAGATGACAAAAATATTATTATTTTGTATATTGCCTAATTGTTGTATTATTATATTCAGAGAGATTTCTTTGACTTTTTGTTACAAATATAATTTCATATATCAATTTCTTTCCTTGTTAAATTTTTAAAATTTACTTATACTTTTATATATTACAGTTTATTCACTTTTTATCCCTGCTGTAGCCCCCTCTCAATCCCATCCTCCCTCCCTCCTCTCCTTCCATGCCCCTGTCCAAGTCCACTGATAGTGGAGGACCTCCTCCCCTTCCATCTGACCCTAGCCTATCAGGTCTCATCAGCACTGGCTGCATTGTTTTCCTCTGTGGCCTGGTAAGGCTGTTCCCCTATCAGGGGGAGGTCATCAAAGAGCAGGCCACTGAGTTCATGTCAGAGACAGCCCCTGTTCCCCTTACTAGGGTACCCACTTGGACACTGAATTGCCATGGGCTACATCTGTGCAGGGGTTCTAGGTTATCTTCACTCATGGTCTTTGGTTGCAGTATCAGTCTCAGAAAAGACCTTTGGGACAAGAATTTTTGGCTTTGTTGCTCTCCTTGTGGAGCTCCTGTCTCCTCCATCTCTTCCTATTTCCCCCTTCTTTCATAATATTTCCTGCACTCTGACAATCCACGTTAAATTTTTAAGAACAGCGTTTTCCTCTGTTCTGTATTCAAGGCACCTTTTCCTGTTGCTTCTCCTTGTTTCTGATTGTCCTTGTACATTAATACCATGTTAAACATCTTGAGCATTCTGCCTTAGCAGGGTTTTGATAGGGGGAAGAAATGAATCCATAATCCACCTGACGGTGCTAGTGATGGGAGCTTTCTGGGTGAGGTTTATAGTAGGATACACCTGGAAATTGGATGTCAGAGAAGCCTAGTGACAAGCTATGTTTACATTTATTCAATTTCAGTGCTTATATTGCTTGTTGTCATTCAGGGAAACAGCCCCAGGGCCATTCAAGAGCCCCGGGAAAGCAGCAGATAATTTTATTTGTATTTTCTAGGACATCTGATGTCATATTATTTCTGGGTGACATTAGATGTGCATAAATAACGCTTACCATGAGAACCAAGCACCAATGTAGTCTGGCTTTTAAAAGTGTAGTTTCCAGTGATGGGGAAATCAATTCAAATATCACTCCAGAATTTATTAACAATGAGCCTTTCTTTATGGTTCTCGGTTTCTTAGGCTTTCTGAATCTTCTTCTGTAAAATGGGGATTAATTATTGTGTGTACTTTGTAAGCCTGTTGCGAAGATTAACTGAGATAATGTAGTTAATGTACTTAGCTCAGCATCAGGTATGGAAGATATTGAGTAAGTGACAGCTGTTATTATTGTAATGGTACATAATTATACTTTAACAAAAGCAGTAACACCTCACAAAGTGTGAGATTGTCTAAAATGAATCAAAGCATACATATGATCCTAAAATGAAGAAGTAGAAATGTAAGGTATTAATTGCTGATAATAACTATTTAATTTATAGTGAAAGAATTTACCAGAAAAATAGAACCTGACAGGAGCTCCACAAGGAGAGCAACAGAACCAAGAAATCTGGGCACAGGGGTCTTTTCTGAGGCTGATACTCCAACCAAGGACCATACATGGAGATAACCTAGAAACCCTGCACAGATGTAGCCCATGGCAGTTCAGTGTCCAAGTGGGTACCCTAGTAAGGAGAACAGAAACTGTCTCTGACATGAACTCAGTGGCCTGCTCTTTGATGACCTCCCCCTGATAGGGGAACAGCCTTACCAGACCACAGAGGAAGACAATGAAGTCACTTCTGATGAGACCCAATAGGCTAGGGTCACATGGAAGGGGAGGACCTCCCCTCTCAGTAGGGAGAGGGGCATAGGAGAAGATGAGGGAGGGTGTTTGGGATCGGGAGGGGTGGAGGAAGGGGGCTATAGCTGGGATACAATGTGAATAAACTGTAATTTATAAAAAAAATTAAAAAATACATTACTATGTAAATAATATAATATGAACGCTTAAACTTACTGTAAATATATATTTTGGTAAACATTTTCACTTGTTTCTCTTTTATTTTGTTTTCACTAAAACTGGTTTAACTTTCTTCATTTACACATATGAGCAAACATTTTCCTATAATTTAGATTTTAAAACAATATTTGAAACTAAGTGTGACTTTATGAAATGAATTTGTTATTTTAAAGAACTAAAGAGATGTCTTAGAGTATATATTTCACTGTGACAAAAATGAGCAGAATGCATTATGATATAATCATCCTTGATAATATTCTTCCCTACTTCAATCTTAAATCAAAATTAAGTAAGTAAACTAAATTTGTATCTTGATGACTAAAGCATGAAAGCAACGGAAACATAGAATGTAATTGATATCATTGGCCTTATTGTCTCACTCTTGTGACCACACAGGATGGATGGATATGTTAAAATATTTCTCCAGAATGTGAAGAGACTCTTTCTGAATATTGGAAGCTATGTTTTGAAGCAAAAAAAAGTAATGTTGTAATATGTTGAGTGGTTATTATGTTGTGGGTGTATGTGTTTGTGTGTGTTCAAATTTTTTCCTTTTCTTATAGAACCATTTAGAGAGAATAAATGTATTCAGTTTGTTAAATTTTATAATCTTTGCACATGACACCATCATTATTCAGTTAAAATCTTTTTCAGTAAGCAGTGAAGTTTTTCAAAATGTTGACATCCTTTATTAACTTTATTTATTTATATTTATAATATGCATTTCTATATAATATCTATTTATATTTATTATATTACATATTTATATATAATATAGTTATATTTATTATATTATATATTTAGATTTATTTATATTTAGATAAATTTGCTTTATGCATTTATTTGCATTTATCTTTTCTGGTAATACATACAAATAAAGGTGACTTTTAAAGAGAATTATGTTTTATTATAACACATTGTAATTTTCTTTTTATTCTTTAAAATAATTCTCCTAAGGACTCTTCAGTATATTTTGTCTTGATAGTGAATAAAGACAGATTCCTCTTTCTTTCTATTCTTCTTTTGTTTTTAATTATTTTTCTTTCTTTATTGCCTAGGACTTTAGAACAGATACCAGGTTTTACTAATTAACCTTCATAAAACTTAGAAAAAAAACCCACACAATTCTTTTCATGGATCAGCTGCTCTAGTCCTCCAATCTTTTCCAACTTTCCCAAGCCAAAAGTGGGTAGATCCCAGTCATTCTGGTCTATGAACTGGACACAGCCACAACTTCCATTGCTGCAAGTCCTTTCTTCCAGTTTTACCTCTAGTTCTATCCGTTGGGACGGCTAACATGGTCATCTCCTCTGAATGCTTCATCGACCATTATCCTAACTTGACTCCTCCCTTGCTCACTCAGGACATGCTTATCTTCTACAGACCACACCTCAGTTTGTTATGACATACATTATTACTTTTTCATTTAACTTATACACAGAATATTCAACCCTTCACAGGTTACTCAGCTGGCTTTTACCTTGTTGCTCCACACAAAAAGGAAAAAAGAAAATAACTGCACCTGTGACTTTAGCTCAAATCCCAGAAGGATCAGGGTTGATAATTACGTTAGAAAATGAAGGTGAAAGACAAGTGGCCCAATATAGTTTGATTTTGCTGCTGCTAGGTGAAGTGCCAGCATTCAGTCCTGTGGGGTCTTAGCTAGACTTGAATATGTCCTCCAAAAGTTCACGTATAGAAGACTTAATGACAAAATTTATATAATATTGACATTTTTATATAAAATCATTGGGAGATACTTTGAGCCAAGGAGATCATGAAGGTTGGACCCCATGTGACATTTATCACCTTAAGAACTGAGACTGATGCAGCCAGCCTTGATTAGACCTGATAGGCTAGGATCAGATAGAAGGGGAGGATGTCCTCTCTTTGCAATGGACTAAGAGAGGGGCATAGGGGGAAAAGAGGGAGGATGGGTAGGACTGGGAGGAGACAAGGGAGGGGGGTTGCAGCAGGGATACAAAGTGAATAAATTGTAATCAATCAATCAATAGATGAATAAAATTAAAAAATAAAGGAGTTGAAAAAAGTCTTGAGCAAGCCTACTTGCCTGTCTCACCTCAGGATGCACTCTACCATGTCTTCAAACACCAAGAGGTGTTCTTCATGCCAGGAAGATGCCACTATGCTCTTATGCCTCCAAGGATTCCAGTACTATAACATACACATTTTTTTTCTTTTCTAAATTACCGAGTTTTTGCTACCGTCTTGTATCAACAGCAAACAGACAGTCTGGTATACATTTACTGCTGACTCTTCAGTTCTTTTTTTTTATTTTAAAGGTATCTTTCTGCTTGATGGGGAGTAATTTGAGGCACTTAAGGGCGGGGTATCTATGCTCTGGGTTGGACCCTACTTCTAAAACATTTTGGTACTTTTCTTAAATGTTAGTGTTGAAACAAATGACAGACACACTCAGCCTCCTATCTATATCTATCTATCTAACTATCTGTCTGTCTGTCTATCTATGAGAGTCACAACCTTGTTTACAACATCCCTCCCTAGAAATCACCTTCTTGTCTCTAAAACCACCGTCTTTGCTTTGGATGAAGTCTTTCAAGAGTGAGTAATATGGCTAAGCACTTCCCCTTTTTAAATAAAATATGCTTTAGTCATTATTAATTAGGATATGTAGATCAAAACCAATTAGCTAGCATGTTAAAATTATCAGGGTAGTAAAATTTGCATTTTGAAATGGTAAGCGTTGGCACAGTTATGTTCTAGTTTTAACTCTTGCACCCTGATATTGAAAACTTAACGTGGCAAACTTTGAATGATGATTTGAGAATATACACTGAAGCTGAAGGGTATTTCAGCGTGTGTGTGTGTGTGTGTGTGTGTGTGTGTGTGCATGTGTGTTTGTGTGTGTGTGAACACATGTACACGCATGTGTGTATCTACCTGTTCTCTCTCTTTTTAGACCGGATTTCATTTAGAAGATCCTGGCCTCAAACCTGCCATCTAACTATAGCTGACCTTAAACTCCTGATTCACTTGCCTCATCCTCGGAGGTGATGGATGTGTAGCCGAGAAGCCTTGAGTTCCTGTTCTTCCTGCCTCCACCTTCCTAGTGATGAGTTGAAAGACACATGGCCTGTTGCCAAGCATTTCTGTGTTTCTATTCTTAGCGTCTTCTCCTAGAAAAGTGCCTGCATATAGGCACAGATAAACATGAATTAAAGAGTTCTTTTCAAGCAGCATTGTAATAGAAAATACTTAGAAAAAAATGCTGACACTTTATGAGATGACTAGCCCATTGCAAAGCCATCACACGATACTGGGGCTGGCAGGTGGTACCAGCTCAAGAAATTTTTGTTCTGTGCCGCCTGCTTTGTGTTAACATATGGCTCTAATCACTGATTAATTCGGCTTGTGATCTAACGTCTTCTGAGAAATGGAGTATTTGCTATACAGTGGTATTGTGGTTAAAATTCCCATACAATGTCTGGTTATAATCTGTTTCCCTGTTGAACCATAAACTCCTTGAAAGCAGTGGTCATTTTTCTGTTCTCTGCACTCGGCAAGCTGCCTGGAAATTTTCAGAGGCTCCATAAAATTTTGTTGATGTGATAGCTGAGTAAATAAATGAACTGTATTTCTAACACAGTTGTAAAGATGAGCAAAATTAATAATCATGTGATGCATTTAATTATTGTCCAGCGACAATATATGTTAATAGCTTGTAATTCTGATGATAGTCATGAAGTGCAGAGTTGATTGTGAAAGATGTTGGGGAAAGTAAGGCAAATGCTATTAATCAGCATTCAGCCAAAGATGTTTTATGAGGAAGTGGAGCCTTGCTTATATCTTCAAGTCAGAATATTATACTCAGGAAACCACATGCAAGCGGCTACTGGCAGGTTTCCGTGTGTTCCACAATAGCCTCTGCACCTCTCCATCCTGAAACGATAAACCTATTCTCTGTGGATTTACCTGGATGGAAACCAATCAGGCAACTGTACAAATACTACAAACACCTGCACATCAGAAAATTTAACAGTGCCAACACCAAATAGTTCTTTTAGTTTATCTAAAAAAGAATGTTCCCAGCTAATCCTCTCTTGGGGACACAGATAAACACTCTGAAGCTAATACAGTCTTTACATAAATTAAAAAAATAATGCAGAAAAGGCATTTTAGAGCCTGCAGTATTTTGTTACCTTTGGATTTCTACTCTGATTTGGTAAGTCTCATTGTTGGAAAGAAAACATTCTCAAATTATTGTTCTGAAGAGGCCAGTAACCTTAGCACTACAAACTGTGGTAGATCCCCCTCTTTCTTCCCATGGCAACAACTTTGGAAACCCAGATGCTAAGCAATGGAAGAGAGTTCCACATAGAACCTGGCTTCCTGACAGATAGCTCAGGTGGTTGGGCTGCTAACTGCTTTTCCATCTGAAGGTTGGTTTCAGATCCAAGATTTACTCCTAAATTTAAAATATCTAGATTCTTGACATATTGTCGTTTAAAAAAAATGGCATGGTAAAAAAAAATGGTATCCAAGGAAGACTTGCATGTTACATATAATATATATTATGTTACATTGTAATATACTGTAAATCTTATTATTTGCTTTTCCTGTAACCTTATTTCTGAAAGTGAGTCTCATTGTAGATATAAACATAACTCCAGGATTCTACAGTAAAATATCTTTTTATTCCTAGAACATTCAAAAATATTCATCTCTTGCTGGCATTTCCCTCTGCTTCTCAGAGCACTGATGCAAACCATGGAGCATCTTTGTTAACAGGCCATTGTTTCCAGATAGATTCTGTTTGAGGGGATGGAAAGATTGTAAAATCCAAAGGACCTGGACACAGGCTCTGATACAGTCCCTTCTAGACTTGAAAAGGATGCTGCAGCTCGAACTCTCACTGTATGGCTGTCTGCTAAAAACCTTCACAATACCATGCCTGTTGAAATGGATGGGGAAATTTTTCACAAGGCCTCTCCCTTAGATGAAGAGATATAGGCAGTTCATAGCTGCTGAGCGACTGAGATTCGGCTTTCTCCTTGGACAAGCCCAATGATAGGCTAACGAATCTTCAGTGGTCAGACTAAACAGGTATTTACTAGCAACATAAATTGTAATTTGGACTTCGTAGGGTGTCTGTGTGTGTTTGTGTGCACGGATGCTCGTGTGTGTGCACATATGCGTGTGTTTGTCAATACAATTATAAAAGAAGTGGTGAATGTATTTGAATGCATTTGAGAAGGAGAGGAAGAGGGAGAAGAACACAGGAAAGTTGGAGCATGGAAAAGAGTAAAAGCAATATAAGTACAGGATACTCGAGTATAAAATTCTCAAGACTGAATTTAAATTGAATAAAAGTATATCTTAATTATTGATTATATAATTAATATATTTAGAAATTAATAAAATGATATGGGTTTATAGATTATTTTGTATATTATTATTATATTTCCTCATGTGGTAGCATTTTCTCTCCTTTATAATTTCTACTTTTTTACTATCCAGTCCTAAACTTCTACAGAAATGATGAGTAGACTTCAGACAAAGGCTTGTTTAAAGTAAAATGTCTTGATGTTTTTAGTCTCTTTTTTTGTCAGTGTTTCCTTTTGTATTTAATGTACATTGAAGTTTTAAAAATCTCTTCGTGTTATTTCGTGTGAAATATTTTCTTACCCCTCAGTCTCTATCAGGTGCATTAAACCTGTTTAATAAAAACTACTAAGCTATGCTTCATGGAGAAAAGAAAAAACTTTGCAAAGATAAATTTTATGAATACTTTCAGGAGACTGGACACCTATTAATCATATATCTCTGCCTCTAGTATTTCAGATGGTCTGATTCTGAAGGACTAAATCATATCAATATATTCAGTTATTACAAGAAAGAAAAGGATTCTTAACTGTGCCAAGTTGGAGTGAGAGTCTAAAATGAAAAGATGAATTGAGTGTCTATTTAACCTCACCACCTCAGCATGCTTCCTTAGTTACTAACATCATCATCCCAGTATTTGCTGCCTGTTTAATGTGAACATGTAGCTACCACTGTTTGAACACTGAGGTAACATGTTAAGAAAACAAACCTCTTATCTTCTGGAAGTACATCAGCAAGAAAGAGTATTTCCTGAATTGACAGAATTACATGTGGGGAGAGTAGATCCCAGGAGGTAAAATAAATATTAATAGTGCAGGTGCAGATGCTAATAGAATGTCTGAGAATGGTCCATAATAGATTTCTTGGGTCACACAATCCCTACATCTACCTTCAAGGACTTAAAGGCTTGTTGGGTATGTTTGTTAATGTTACCAGAAGGATCATAGGCTATACCTTACATATTTCTTCTTTAATTTGCTATATTTTCTTTCCTAAAATATGTCCTCATGGTCCGAACACTGAACAATGACAGCAGTGCTGAGTTTCAGCTTAGGTAACACAGATAAGAAGCTGTAGTTTGGTTTCTTTCTCTTGACTTAACTCATCGGCCACCTTCTCCACTTTTCTTCTGCACACATTGGCTCCATCTCTTCTTTTCCCCTCCTCTCTCTCAAGTTAAGCTGTTACTTGACAGAGAAGAAATAAGTATTTCAACATGAATATTGTGTGTGACATAAATATGTGATTTCAGACAGTAATCAGGATGTGTGATCTGGATCAATACTTACTCCATAATCTTGGGGCATTCTGAGGCCAACTGGAGCAGAATCCTGAGAGTGAGCTATCTGCAACGCTGCCTTCTGGGTTTTGAGAGCAATGTTTACTGTGGCGTGGCTCAAATCAAATATCTCAGCATCTTTGTTGATTTGTAAAGCGTCTGAGTCATTTTAGACAATCAGATTCCGACTGGATAACCATGAGGAACTGTAAGACACAAAGCAGATAGAGGTCTGTCGCCTGACCCTGAGGATATGCAGCAGCTTCTCTTTCTAACATCTTCCTAGACTAGTTATGTTCTGTGGTCTAATGGAATAAGCTTCCAGTAAGTACAAGAAGATAGTGACATTGTATCCTTGTTTCATGTCAGCTTTATACAAGCTAGAGTCATCTCGTAAGAGACACTCTGAAATGATAAAACGTCCCCATGGCATCTGCCTATAAGCGAGACTGTAGTGTGCTTTCTTGGTTAAGGATTGATGTTTGTGGGTGGAGCTTGCCAGGCGCTGGGACACACCTGGACAGGTAGTCCTGGATGATATAAGCAAGCAAGCTGAGCAAACCATGAAGAGCAAGCCAGTGAGCAGCACACCTCTGGAGCATCTTGTTGTGGGTTATTAATACTTATTATTGATTAATCTGGAGTTAAACAGCAGTCATTCCTAATCCAGCTGTATGCCCAAATCACCACGCAGACTAGGATTTATTTAATTACCCTAGAGCACAATGCTGGGCAATAGTTACTCCATCCTAAACCCCCAAGGCCACATAATTCCCTACCATTCAGATTTCTTACATTATATTTGCTTTTAGTCATATCTTAGGTCCAGTTCATCATGGTTCCAAGCCATCTCCTGCTGATCTCTATTCTCGTACTCCCACACACTTCCTTCTCCTCGGCTCCAGACCAGGATGTCCCACCCTGTTCTCTCCAGTGCACAGCGCTGGCTGGTTGTTTTATTGAGAACAAATGGCGGCCTGTTTACACAAACAGACAGGTGATGCTTAGAATAAGCGTCACAATGCAATGTCTGGATTGAAACCAGATAGTGGGGTAGAGAAGTCAGCATTTGAATGAACAAGGGTAAACTGTATACATTTCAAAGAACATTATACCAACTGTGTCCGCTTCCTCTGTTCCTCGCTTCAGGTTCCTGCCTGGAGTTTCTGCTTTGCCTTCCTTTGATGATGGAATATGGTGGTGTGGAAATGTAAGCTGAAATAATCCATTTCCTCCTCAAGTTCTTCTGGTTGTGATGTTTTATGACAGAAATAGAAAGCCTAATTTAGAGATATAGAGATTAGATACATTATTTATGTTTGCAAGTACAGATATTCACAACTGTCAGGAAAAGTATTGAAAACAGTAAAAAAAAAAAAAAAAAAAAAAAAAAAAAGCTAACCTGTAATAATTCACTTGGATGATTAGCCACTAAGATCCATAGAAACATGAGCTCTAAATTATAATTTACCACTTCCTTGTTATATTCTTGTTATAATTATTTCTCTGGCAAATCCTTTAATTCCCCTCCTTGGGCTTTTCTTCTCATTCTGTTCATTTCATTTCTATAACTTATGTTTTCTACTGCTGGCCCTTTTTAAGTCCACATGCTTTCTTCTAACACACTGATAAAAATTGATCCTTGGCTTACTTTATTCAAATCAAAATGTTTCACATACTAAAATTCACCTGCTCAAAGTATACCACAGTTCAATAGTTGCTTTACTATATTCACACAATTGAGGCCTAAATCTGAACAAACTCTCCCCCAAACAAACAAAGAAACAAACAAACAAACAAACAGTACCGCGAGTCTCACCCAATTGTTTTTGAAATTTCTATTATTCTTGGACAATTTCATAAATGAATACAATGCCTTTTGATTTTATAAAGAACTGGTTCTCGCCTCAGTATCTCCCTGCTTGCTCACCAACCCCTTCTAACAAGTTCCTCTTCTATTTTCATGCCTTCTTCCTTATTATAACCCACTGAGTCCCATTAATGATACCTGAATGTACCTGGGACTTGTGCCATCCATTCAATAGCCAAAAAACAAACAAACAAAACAAAACAAAAAAAACCACCTTCCACCAGCTCCTCACCAGAAGCTGTCCATCTTCATTCTCTCCTCAGGAGACCATGCTTCATCAATGTTGAAACAATGATTGGCTTGATCCTGTGTATGTGCCCATACCTGCTAGTATGATTTTATGAACACGGAGCCCATGTCATCTCCAGAAGGCAACATTTCACAGCACTTTCCTCATCCTCCTAGAGCCCTCTGCCCTCTCATCACCTACATTATCACACCCCACTTAATTATCTGAGATTATAATATATTTGGATCATTAGATCCTTCTCTTTCCTCCCTCTGAATTCTCCCACATACTCCTCTTTACTGTATTTCAAATCCGTGGCTTCCTTTTATAAAAATTAATTTTTACAATCATATATGTATATATTCCTAAACAAAACCTGCTAATATTCCTAAATATAATCTGAATAATGTTACTTAGGTACATTTTGGGGATGTGACCATTTAGTATCTGATGATTTGTGTGCTGTTTCCTGAGAAATACTATTATTGCTCTGTCAGTATTCCTTAGTTACCTGCAGTTATTTGTGTACATTTTTGGACAGATTCTCACTATGTAGTCCAGGCTAACTTGGAACTTGCTATAGGCTATATAGACCAGAGTCACCTTAGAGCAGACCTAGCTGGCCCTTAGCTTATGCATATTCCCTGCCTGCAGAGTGCTGAGATTAGTGGTTGGTACATGCCAGCACATTTGACCTCATCCCACACTTGTTCCCTTTCCTCACCCAATAACAGCCCAAGGAAGACCTAAATCCTTCTACCAATATAGATTTTTCAGTTATTAACATTTTTATTAACATATCTTATAGATCATAATATTTCGTAATTGGACAATTTCATGTAGTGTTTTCAAGGTCCATGAGAAGTCTCCTAGAAGCAATCCAATGCCAAGAGAGCCACAGCTAGTGGTGGGACATTGTGAGCACTTTTCGCCCTCCATGCTGGAATGTTGTCTGGTTTGAGCTTGTGTAGGCCTGGTGTGGGCCTTCAATGCAATAAATAAATAAATAAATAAATAAAAAGTGATTGGTTGCACCCAAAATGTTTTTGCCAGTACTGTGCCAGTGGGCCTATCTTGCCAGATAGTTTGTTAATTTAGTGTGTCGAGGTCATAGCTGGGTGGGATTTCACTTTTTTCCCTCTGATAGTATGCATAGAACATTCTACTGTTTTAAAAGCTAGCCAGCGAGGGTGAAGCTTCCAGGTTGACTCCTAGCTGTAGTTCTTCATGTTCTATGACTCAAGAACACAGTGTCTTCAGCAATAAAGTCTTACCATCAAATTCCAAAAGGTAACCAATAACATTGACAATAGTCGGCTTTAGGTTATGTTTTAGTCAGTATTCTCTTCCTGTGAAGAAACCCCATAACCATGGCAAAGCAGTTAATTGGGGCCTTCTTACAGTTTCAGAGGTTTAGTCCATTATTCCCGTGGTAGAGAAAAGAACAGCATGCAGACAGACAAGGTGCTGGAGAATAGTGAGATTTCTACAAACAGATCTGCAGGCAATAGGAAAAGGGAAACACTGAGCCTGGCTTGGACTTTAATAACCTCAAAGCATACCCCCTCCCAGTGACACACTTCCTACAGTAAGGGTACACCTATTTCAACAAGGCCACACCTCCTAATCCTTCTCAAGTAGTGCTATTCTCTGATGACTAAGCATTCAAAAATCTGAACCTAGGAAGCCCATCCTTACTGACACCAATATACCACACTCCCTGGGTAGCCGTAGCCATGTCATAAGGCAAAATACAATCAGTCCTATTTCAAAGGTCCCCATACTATATAACAGTCTCAGTACTGTTTAAAAGTACAGAGTTGAAAATCTCTTTGGAGAATCATCACAATCTCTTAAGTGTATGCCTGGTAAAATAAAAATCAAATAGTAAATAACGTACTTAAAACATACAATGGCAAAGAATGTACATTACCCGTCCAAAAGGGGAGACAGGGAAGCATAGTAAGGAAATACAGGAAATACAAAGAATAGTAAGGAAATACAAAGAAAACCTAAAGCTAACAGTACCAACTCCAAACTCTGAGTCTCTGTGTCTGACATCAAAGCACTCTTCAGATTTCCAAATGCTTTCAGCTTTCTTGACTGCGACACGTATCTCTCGTGGGCCAGTGGGACACCCTGCTAGCTGCTGTTCTTGGCAGGTATCCCGCATTCCGTTATCTCCAGCATCTTAAGGTCTCCAACACAACCCTGGAGACTGGTTGCTTCGAGGCTCCATGCAGAGACACCCCTGGCACTTGCCTGGCCTCATCAGCCTTCCTTAGCCGTGGAGGGAGACTCTAAAACCCCTTGCTTGTGTCCTTGACTGCAAAGCCAGAGTGATTTGACCAAAGCTATCAAATTCTGCTGTTTGATGAGGCTGAAACTTGACCCCCTCATTCAAATACATTTTCACCAGTTTTCTGTTTTCAGTGGTTTCTTCCACTTCTTAAGCATTTATTTAATTATCTTCCATAAGTTGGAAGCTTAGCTGGATAGGATCTGTACCTGAGGTCACCACTCCCTTTATTCCATTTGGCATTATTTCTTTAAACTTCTTATCTCCTCAAGCTCTTGATTTAACTCCATTATACCTTCTGGTGTTCCTTTGCTTTTCAAACTGTATGTGTTTTTGTTCTTCTTTGCTCAGCTTGCTCTTGTTCATTATAGATCCACATAAGAGTGGTCATTAATAATCACGTGACACAGTCGATACTAGGTTGCCTTGAAATCTCCTCTACCAAAGCTTTCAATCTAAAACTTCTCAATGTAGCCTCAGGCAGATTTTCTGGACAAGGGAAGAAAGCAGCCACAGTCTTTGCCACAATGTGGCAAGAATGGTCTCTAGGCCACTTACTAACATTATTCTCCTCTAAAACCTCTTGAGCCAGGACATAATAATCTTCACTGTTCACAGAACAACTGTTTTTGCAAACTCCTACCAGTGTAGCCCATTAAGCCCCACTTAAAGCATTCAACTTTTTTTTTAGGCCAAAGTCCAAAGTTTACATTCTGCCAGTAAGCAACATGGTCATACCAGCCACAGCAATATTCTGTTTCCTGGTGCTAATTTCTGTCTTCTTAAGTGTTTCATTGCTGTGAAGAAACAGCAAAAACCATAGCCAATCCTATGAAAGAAACTATTTAATTAGGGCTTGCTTACAGTTTCAGAGGTTTAGTCCATTGTCAACAAGGCTGGAAGCCTGACAGCACATAGTCAGACATGGTGCAGGAGAAGCTGTGAGTTATATATCTGGATCTGCAGGGAGCAGGAAGAAAGGAGACACTTGATCTGGGCCCTTGAAACCTCAAAGCCCCCTACCAGCGATGCCCTTCCTCCAACAAGCCTGCCCCCACTCCAACAGAGCCACAGACCCTAGCCCTTCTCAATTACTGCCACTTCCCAATGACTAGGTATTCAAATTCAGGAGTCTATTGGGGCTATTCTTATTCAAACCACCACAGGGGGTCTAAGGACTCCACTATAGAATTAGGGAAAAAGGATTCTTTATTGAATAATATATTGGGGCATACAGTCAGCTACTGTCTACTCATTACAAGGCAAGACCATTTTAACTCTTCTATATATTTATGTTTGTATTTTAGAAAACTGTGGCAGTCGCAGACTTTGACATGCACAAATAGTTACATTTTAACAATATTGTATATAAATTCATCTATCATTCAAAATGATTTAACTAGATCCTGCACTTTTAGAGGAAACAAAATGTATTTTATGTGTCTTGTAATTTTTAAAACATTATCACTTTGCTACCTCATTGAGCAAGGCTATTGATAGCCTTTTACTATTTTCTGATTTTTTTCAATCTAATGTTCTTCTTAAACCTCTTATTTTAATGAAATTTCCTAAATAAGACATACACTTGTGAGTCAAATAGCTGATATCCCTTTCCATTTTTGTCTCTTCATAATGCCAGTTAGTTTGGTGGTTGGGAGTGATGGAGGAACATACATTGTCTATTTCTGTCAGGGTGAATTAGAAGGCACAGAAATTTCTACTATTAATTTGCTGCAGCACATAATTCAAATGTCAATTGATTAAATCCAACATCCAGCTCCTCAGTGAACTTTTATCCATCATTATTCTCTCATAAAATTAGTTTCATATGAAATTATCTTTGTGTTGGATGATAAAATACAAGCTTAAACATAAACCATAACAAAGACTCATTATAAAATAACAGATGCTCTTTTCAATTTTGTATTCTGAAATGAATTCTTGTCAGCCAAGGCCAACATACTCTTCTCCCTCTGTATCATATTTTCCTAGCTGTGCTCAATAGATGTCTCTTGCATAACTATTTTTTTCACATTTAGACAAGGTTATTTTTTATATTTTCCTCGGATATTAAATTATAATGATAAGTAGCATATTCCTTTTTCCCAGGTGTAATAGATTTAAAAATGTACTAGAATAATCATTGTACTGATTTTAAGACCATTTCAGGAATCTCAAAAATAACATCTAAAAGCACAAAAAGCCTGAAACCATTCTCTTCACAATGGGAAGTAAGTTCATTAACATCCAAATCCATCATTGCTCCATGGAGTCATACCACTGCTGTGGAATTGTGGTGTCTCACTGTGTTTTGGGACATGATTGTTTAGCTTTGGCTAAGGGGGTGATAGAAATATGATATAAGCTGTCCTGGATGAAAGGATTTGGTCATTTCTGTTGGGATCTTTCCTTTCTACCATCATAGGAACCTGACTGCATGATCAGGAGTCTGTAGGATAAAGAGTCACAATCCTCACCACCAAAATAACGTAACAGCTCATCCCAATCCAGATATTTCTGGCCAAACATGCCCAGATTTCTGACCCTCAACTAAGGAGCATCATAAACATTTATTTACTAAGTTGTTGAAGTCCTATGCAATATAATACTACCATAAAAATGACTGATAGCTATTTTTGAATTTTCAAGTAATAGTCACTCATAGTCCTAAGAATGACATTTTTAGAATGCCTTCTCGTCTTTAAAGTAATGCTAGTAGCAGTTAAGGTAATTAATATTTGTCAGTTATCTTTGGTGGAGAGGATTTCTCAGGCAATGGAAACTTATCATTTAGAGCATCAAAGCATGTTTACTATCTGAACTGTTCAGACACAACATTTTGTATAATGGTCACGCCTTTATATCTCATCAGTAGAACTCTTCAGAATATGTATAATGATTCTGTTGGTTATGACCAGAATATATTGTCATTGTGGGAAATGTGTTACATTTGATAAGTCAGCATGAATATAACTGTCTATAGTTTAAGTAGCAGGGATGATGGGAAATTGTTAATATTTTATAACATTTTAAGGTAGTATATTTTGGTTTATTTCTTTGCACATAAAATTCTTTAACACAGCTCTGAGTATTTTTTTTCTTTTGACTTATCACAAATTATAAGTAAATACTGTCATGATAGCTCTTTATCACAGCCCAGATATAGATATACCATAAATTATGCATGTATTCATTTTCATTGACTGTTTAATTTTAATTTTTTCTTTTATATTATTTTATTGCACTGGTAGTATAAATAATGTATTAGTGAATGTTGGTGAACTTATTTCTATGTAAGGATAGTTAAAGTAACATATTGTTCCGGAAGTATAATTACTGAATCATAGGATATAATACCTAAGGTTCATATTTACATAAGGATTATTTGTTTTCAAGGAACTGAAAATTTTTACCTTATCACTATGACTGTTAAAGTAGTTATTCAAACAGCAATTAATGTTGACTTGATTACTCATGATCACAATTGGTCATGTCAGTTGTTACACTATTCCCAGAATGAACTTTGGAAGTAATTTAGGATTTTGATTCTGTTTCAATAACATTTATTTTTGCAATAACATTGCATCTCCCACCTTAGTTTTTTGTTTCCTTTTTATTGTTTTCTTTATTTATGTACTGCCTAAAATGCAAACATTATATCCAGTTTGGGAGAGATGGTTCTGGGCTGTGGTTGAGGGAGATACAAATTCATATTTGTTATTTCTTGGTAACAAATGCAAGAGCTTTTTAAATTTTCTTGTGTTGAAAATGTGCCTATCATTGGAATCTAGAGTTCCACCACATAGTGAGTTGTAAAGCTTATAATCATGCATTATGCTAAGAAAAATAAGATAGATAGATAGATAGATAGATAGATAGATAGATAGATATGTAGATGGTAATTTTTACCTTAAAGGATGTTTAATAAATAATTTTAAGAAAAATATAATTAAAGAAAAGAAATAGATCAAAGTAATGATATGGTTATTAAAAACAGGAGAAAATCAATAACAGGGAAAATAAGGATGCATTAACAGAAAATAACTTTTATAAAAGATCATTTGTAGTTTGTAGAGAGCATGGTACAAAAGTCATTGATTCAAGTTTGTATGCAGTTTTCTAGACTTAAGGAGGCTCCCTAGTATACTACACCACTGCCATTCTGTGTGACAGGATTATGGCTTATTGTAGAACGTTTGCTGTCATTCTGGGTTCTCTACTTACATGATCTAAATAAGAGAAGATGCATGGTATATGCTGAATGAAAGTTTAGGTTCATGAGTAAAATGCATTTATTCTAGTGTAGACTCTGACGCCACATCTTTAGACTGCTCATGTACTTACTTATTTCCTGTTCTGACCGTAGCTGTTTATTCTAGCTGAGAGTAAACTGCCACCAATGTCTCTACCATTTCACCTGGGTGATCACGTACTGAGTGAGTCCCTTAGTGTCTGTCCTTCAACCCATGTCTCAGTTTCATTACATACATCATTACGATTCATCAATTGATTTTTGAAATAGAACCCCCGAGCAGATGGAACCCACTGTATGGCTGATGGAGGCCATAGAGCGAGTGCTGGCTACTCAGTGTGTCTCCTGAAGGTGGGTGTGGGCAGAGCACATTGGCTGCTGCTCACGGTCACCAGTTATTATAGTCACATGGAATTGACTTTAGTCTATGGAATTCATTTAAAACAGCACTTTGTGCATACAGATGTTAAAAGTGGTAGATTAGCCATTAAAATTAAAAAAAAATCACAAGGAGACATTTAAATGCTTGCATTATGTTATCCAACTCTATCAGGCCACACCAAATCTTCAGTTTAAAAATACACCTTGAAGTGAATTGTTAACCCAGGAAGAAAATACTGAAAAATATCATTTCATAGTACTATACTAGGCACTGCACTATGCAATATCCATAGCCACCAATGATCTTCTCTGAACATTACTAGAAAGAACAAGTCCCTAAAGGGACATATCTGCCACTTCTGTTCGCTGCCTGCTTGCTAGCCTTCTTCCTTCCTTCCTCCTTTCCTTCCCTCCCTCACTCCCATACTCCATCCTTCCCTCTCTCCCTGTCTCCCTTTCCCTCTCTTCCTCCTTTATTCTTTCTGCATCCCATCCTCTCTGCTTCCTTCCCACCCTTTCTCCCTCCTTCCATCCCTCCCTCTCTGCCTTCCTCCCTCTTTTCATCTCTCCCTCTTTCTGTCTCTCCTCCTTCCTTCCTTCTGTCTTCATCTCATCCTCTCTCCCTCCCCTCTCTCTTCCTCCCACCTTCCTTCTTTCCCCCTCTCCACCTCCTCCTCTTTCTTACTGCTTATCCTCCTTTGCTTTCTTTTCATCTTCTTCCTTTCCCTCTCTTTGCTGCTCTCCCTCTCTTTCAAGCATCACTGTTACGATGATCGCTCTGGCAAATATGCTACAAGTTATAACCTCGTCTCCTATGACACAGAGCTTAGTGAGCATCCATTGTCTCACCTACAGTTCAGATCCGGGAGGGCTATTTTCTCAACAGAATACTCACATTCCATACACATGCTATCATCCTTTGACTTTCTCTGTACTCTCCTGTTCTACTATGCATTAGATAGCACTATGCCCAGAATAATGTTGTGTTTTAGTGACACAGAAACAGGACTACATTTGCTCTTTCTGTGTGTGATCTTATTTATCACTAGGCAGAGGCAAGTACCACACATTTAAAGAAATTCCTCTAGACGTGTGAGGTATAGTGGTACCTCCTAAAACCCCAGAACTCAAGAAGCTGAGGCAAGGGGATTACAATTTTGAGGCCAACTTGAGCTTTATAGTGAGACCTTGGCTAAATAAATAAATTAATTAATTAACAATAACAACAATGACGACAATAATGACAAAACAAAACAGAAAGCAGAAAGGAAGACATGGATAGTAATGAGACAATTCACCTCAATTCAATCAGAGTCACTCAGGCCAGTAAGAGACACATCACACCTGAACTGGTGGCTAGTACCATCGTTTGTGTCTAGTGCAGTGCTCTGCACAGACTGAATCTCTAGTCAAAGATTGAGAAGTAACTTGAAGTTTAAATGATTCCATTACACATAGCTTTTGCTGTGAAATCATTGTCATCAGCAGCTGCAGAACTTCTGAAAATCACTGGTGCCTTGGATGGATCCAGACAGGTTAAGGCAAAATCATCGTGGGGAAGCTAACAACAGAGTTATTCATAAAAAGGAGAGTGTGGGGCTGATACCAGGGCAGCTTTGAAGGCATTGTCTACAGGCAGGTTTTAGTGTGTGTGTCCTGGTACCTCAAAGAATGCATGGTTTGGTCTACTAAGTTAGGAAGCTTCCTTCCAAGGCAATACTCAGTTCCTCCCCTGGGAATGGCAGTCAAGAGGATTTTCCATGGATATTGCAGACTTGAAGAGATCTTGGATTGCAAAACATACGTGAAGGCAAAAAAAAAAAAAAAAAAAAAGGCTATGGTCACTGAGACACAAAATGTACTGATTTAGGCTTCTGAAACTCCACTCAATTGACCTGGCAGCTCCGGTGTGAGATGAGGTGGAATTTAAATGTGCAAAGTGGTCTATTCTGTTCTTTTCTATTCTATTATTATATTCTCGACATCTGCCATTTGGGTCCATATTTTTCTGAGGTTAAGAATTTTTCCCATCTCTTTTCTGTGCGCAAAAGTGTTTGGATGATCCCTGGCAATAAGTAAGGATAATGATGCTAACACAGAGTCACCTTGTATTTGGGTCTCATGCTCTGTGGAACAACACATCCATTATCATGTTTGATCCTTGAAGCAACTCAGTGAACTAGAAAAATTACTGAGATTAGGCAAGTGCTTGGAGGGCGCATGGTCTCTAGCATTTATGTGAGTGTGAGCTCTTGTGCTCCTAGACAGCAGCTCCTTCTGCTCTCGCTGTCCGTGCTCTGCTATTTAAACTTTAATTTTTTATAATCCATTTGACTTTTTAAAAATCTTGCCATCCTCTGACCTTTCCATCTTGTTCTAATAGCTCCGTAGCATTACTAAAACCAATTATTGAGAAGTAATGCACATTAAGACTAGGCTTTTGGCTGAATTTGTCCTGGTTATGTTCCTTACAGCTGGTGTCAACATTAAGTTCACTTTCTTTCTCTCTGTTTCCCTCCCTATTTCCTTCCCTCTCTTCCCTCTTTCTTTCTTTGCTTGAATTATTTATTATGAGAAAAGGCCTTTGCACAGTTGAATTGGAGGAGGGTAAGAATGAAGGACAAAGACGAAGATGACCTTGAACTAATCAAAGAGAAGGACATCATCAAAGTATCCAAAATTATTATATGGATGTTAATGATACAGTGAACTCACTTGTGAATTCACTATAATTTCATGGAACATGCTTCCTTTAGGTGAATAAATGCTCTTTGACTGTGTCTGCTCCTTAAATTATGCTGCTATATTCAGTGATACTAATATCAGTGATAGTAAATAATTTTAATATGACTTTTATTTAGGGAATATATTCTCTCCTAGTAGTCATCAGTAATGTTCATCAGGTGAACACACATTTTCAAATGTGTGTGATAAACACCACAACAATTATCATGATCCTTTTCCTAAGTCTGTCTTATATTTCAAGATCTTCATTTTGCCAGATGGCTTTGAGATTCCTAATACAGCAGCCAGGAGTTCCTGTGCAGGCAGAAATGCAACCACCAGAAGTTGGTGTTAACAGAGTGAGAATTATACTTTTTGTGATTGAGAATTTTGGGTCCAAAATGAGACATAAATGTTCTATATATACTGGACCATGACCGTCTTTGAAATAAATATAAGTTAAATTAAAGGCATGACCGCCACAAAGCCTATCCTTAGTATTAATAAAATAATGGCTTTTAAACTAAGAAAAATTGCTGACATTCAACCAAGGACCATGTATGGATATAACCTAGAACCTCCATTCAGATGTAGCCTGTGGTAGCTCAGTAACCAATTGGTTTCCCAAAGTGAGGGGAACAGGGACTATTTCTAACAGGAACTCGATGACTGGCTCTTTGGTCTCCCTACCCCCGAAGGGAGGAGCAGTCCTGTTAGGCCACAGAGGAGGGCTTTGCAGCCAGTCCTGAAGATACCTGATAAAACAGGATCAGATGAATGGGGAGGAGGTCCCCCCCATCAGTGGACTTGGAAAGGGGCATGGTGGAGATGAGGGAGGGAGGGAGGGAGGGACTGGGAGGGAATGAGGGATCGGGACACGGCTGGGATACAGAGTTAATAAAATGTAACTGATAAAAAAAAAAAAAGGGGTTCTGAACCTGTTTGTTTGTTTTTGTTTGTTTGTTTGTTTTTTAATAAACAGGATCTTTCTATGCAAAAAAAAAAAAAAAAAACCTAAGAAAAATTAAGAACAAAACCTAACATATGGTAGAATCATGCACCTATTTGTCTGACACATTTTTCATTTGATTTCAGTTAAAGTTACTAAATATTTTGATAGGGCAAACCCTGCTAAATGTTGTCATTAAGATCTGAGGCTCTGGAGTTAGAATGAGCTAGATTTGACTACTAGTTAAGCCTACTCCTCCCAGCCTTGACTTTTTTCCTTTACAATGGTATGTGTTGGAAGGCATAAGAGCAACCAACATGATTTCTACAATGACCAAGTAGGATAAATGTGAGGTGTTTAACCAAGAGTATAGCACAGAATTAGTGTGCAGAAAATAGTACTATTTGTACATATTTTCAACTGTGTATCTCCTATTTTCTGGAATATTTTTTTTTTCCTATCAGGCTATCTAAAAGTAGAATTATCTCTATGCTTATAAATACATTTATTTCTTGTTTCCTTGTTGAGTAAATAGTCTAAGAATCCTGATTACAAAATAAACTGAGACAAACGAGCTAGTGTGTCTTTTTATAGAAGTTATAGTCACTATGGGAGAAAGGTGAGGAACATGAAAACTAACAAATCTCCTTTTGGCTCGTGTGTTTAGCAACAGCGCATCAGTCCAGGCTTTTAAGTCCTCTGAACGGACTTAAAAGGAGTGTTTGTCTTAGGCTCTATAAGAGAGGGGGAGTTAGTCGTAGACAGGAAACAAGAAAGTATTCCTTCACTCGGGAGCTTAGAGGAAACTGGTTTTACACAAATATTGTAGGGCTCTATAACCATTCTAAAAGATAGAAGAAGCGTGTGTGTGTGTGTGTGTGTGTGTGTGTGTGTGTGTGTGTGTGTGTGAATTTACATTATAGAGACTGAGCAAATAATAGAAACATTAAGCAGAAGAAGGGTCATTCCTCACAAGGGATGTGGTCCATAATTGTACAGCATCTCTAAGATAAGTGGGATGTAAAGCATCAATAAACAAATCTATTATCTTATCTTTCTTCCGTTCCCAGAAATTCAAGTTAACACTTTGTCCTTATCTACTCAAATCTTTGCATTTGCTATCTGAAGAAAAATGAGAAGGACTCTTCAAAGACAGTCTTCTCTATTGTGTGTGCAGGGACAGCGGGGTCTTGGTGTCTCTTTGGTATGCCTGGGAAAATTGGGCGTAAGAGATGTCCAAAGTCTCCCTGGGCTTCTCAGCTTCTTAGCTAAGGTTCAGGCTCTTCTGATGCCTCAGGTGTTCTGATCCCAAATAAAAGCACCTAGAATGACAGGGAAAGTTTCCTTCCTGGCTCTCTGTGGTGAACTACAAACTGGCATTCTCTCCTCCCATTCTTAAAACTCAAAGGGTGGCACAGGCAGCGATGCTGACAGTGTGCATTCGCAGATGCCACCATATGGGTCTCAGAAAAACTAGTTGCACTGATGATTCCCTGCACATGTAGGAGACAGTTTGCATTGTTGGCATCGTCCCCACACAGAAACATGCACAGCTTAGCGAGGCTGAGCAGATGGCACTAGATCTGGTGCCAGGGAAGCAGTGAATTAAAGGTTATACCCACCAGGTTTGATGCGGTGCCAGTTTGAATTGGTACAGAAGCTTCGGCCCACCTGCTTATTGGCCTCATGACATCTGGCATCTTTTTATTTATTTTTTTTTAATTTGGATTGAATTAAAGGCAGCAAGGAAAAAATGTCATTTTAAAAGCCAGTTACAAGTCAATAGATTTAAACTCTTGACCAAAAAACAGGGAGGGGAACTACAGGCTCCCCACATTAATGTTTTATATTAATGATTCTTTTTTATAAAACCTTGGGGAAATTATACACTGATGTGTTGAATTGTGTTGCAATTTATAGCATCATACAATGGAGAGGGTGGGCTGTTAAAAACTGGCTCAAAGTTGCTAAATAGTAACAACAGCAAAGGGCTATTATCTGCAGCCTGTACATTGTAATTAGGAAACAGGCGAGGAAATACATTTGCTTCTGTTTGCTCTAATGATTTTCACATTGTAATAATTAGAAAACACTGTGGCGGGTCATATACAAGCATACTCTGAGAAGGTGTTTTGCACTTTCCGTTTGCTCTGATGAAGTCTTTCTTTTTCTTTCTTTCTTTCGTTCGTCCTTTTTTTTTATTTCTGTGGCAGTGTGTTGCGTTCTGCTGTATTTCAGCTGTAATCCCCACTTGCTCTGCACATATTCGTATAATATGTACACAAACATGCAGCACCCCAGCCCCGGGGTCGCGCTGTGTGCACACTGAAGCCTGTTTGTGTATCTTCTCCATTTGGGGGTTTCCTGCCTTCATCCTGGGTGTGAAGCAACAGAACACGGCAGACATGAATTTCTTAGGTCATTAGCTCTGCAACTCAGTCTCAGCATTTAACCTTTGTAAGCCTCTCTTACACAGAACACCCACAATTTAAGTTTTCAAGTTGGCTTTCAATGATTACGTTAAGAAATCATTAAAGAAAAACATTGATTATCTGAGACAGCCTAGACATTTTAGCACATAACTCTGACATGAATCACGTTGACCACCCCCACTCACATTAGCTTGACATTTGTCTGTTTAATAGAATTGTAACCACTAACAAATTTTATGCTAGTTAAAAGAAGAAACAACTAAGACGTCCTTCTAAACTGTGATGACAGAGAGAGAGAGAGAGAGAGAGAGAGGTATGAATAGCTTCAATGTAAAGAACAGCAAAGGGTATTGAGAAGCCAGTCATTCGTTTTGTGTCTCTGTGACATATACAGACAAGGACAGTGAAGAATCAGAAATTCCTGAACAGTCTTCACAATATATAAAAGGCACAAGAAATGCTAAGAGTCTGATGGGGAGATTCCATGCAGTTTATGTCATTCATCACATCATTCCTGATGTGGTCTGGAAACCTACTCAGTTTTGAAGCCTTTAACTGCACAATAGAATGACTCTTTAATATTAAAATATTATTTATTAATAATGATAAAATTAAAGCACTTCAAAACGATACTTTTAAATATTAAAATGTTATTAATTATAAATCTTGAAATATTAACTAGCATCTCATTTCAAATTTCACAAACTACAAATATATACAATTGTAATGTGAAATAATGGAGAATAACTATTTCTACAACATAAAGAAATGATCGTAACAATGGTAAGGTTAAAAAAATGTAAGCCAGAAAATTCGAAATCATGGTTTTATAGACCTATGTACCCTAAATCCTTGACTTTCTTTTGAATGCAAGGATGGAAAGTATCTCATTTCGTGGGATGGGATTGAAAGGTTACCATAGGCCGCACTGCAACTGCAGAGCAGTGTGGAGGGCGAGAAGAGAACACCATGCCATGCTTCCCTGGTGTTCCAGCTCCCCACAGCTCCTCTGCTCATGTCACCAACTCATTTATATTTGATTCTTCTTCATAACTCTATTAGACTGGAATCTCTTTCACAAGCTTCTAAGGTGCTTGGAATAATGCTCCTTCATTATTGCTGTCCAAAGGCATCTTAGAATTGTCACAGTCAAAACTTATACATTATTCAGTGTTGTTATAAATAATTCTTGTTATAGACCAGGTACTAAATTGCTACCTTGTATTCACTGTAGTGAAAAACCTGTCTCAAGGTTCTCCAAATAAATAAGTAGACTGAAAAGAAAAAAAAGTGTTCTTTCACTCTCTCAGCTGTGCAGTTTTAATGAGGTGGCAGCTTATGAAATTCCCCTATGAGAGAGGGCAATATAACTTACAAAGTTATAGCAATTTTGAGTTTGGTGTTCTGTTTTCAAATGGCTGGTTTAGATGGATATTTGAGAATAAATTCATTTACAATATAATTGATAATGTTAACTTTGTGGCCATCAGTTAGGTTTTCCTAAGTAGCCTCATCACAACATATTTACAGTTTTGCACTTTTTTTTTTCTCCAGAGCCAAAGGCTGAGAAAAGCAGTCCTGAGAGTAATGAAGGATCGATCTCCTTAGCTTCCTGAGACATTTGGTCTTCAGAGCTGTCTCTTAGCACACCAGATAGTGGATTTTATGTTTATATTCTTAAAGGTACCTTTGATATCTGTCTCCAAAAGAACCAACTGGGAATCTGAGTTAATAGCTGTGTGTCAAGTTTCAGAGTGAGAATTTTTCCTGCATACATCAGACCTTTCTGGAATCTCTTAATTATGTTCTATCTGTGTACATAATTCTTTTTTTCAGTTGTTGACATTATTTAGGTAAAAGTTCATTATTAGACTTTTTTCTGGAAAAATGTCTATATTTTAGAGAACCTTATTCATGGATGTCGAATCCTTTACACTTCACCATATGAAATGTTTCCTAAGTATTGATTTTTAACCCTCTGTATACAGAAATTGTAGTCTATGTTATTAGTAGGCAACAATTTCTTTGAAAAATGTAGCCAAAGATGGATGCTTTAAACAATAAATCTAGAGAAAACCAATCCCTTGTCTTTAATTTAATGACCAAGGTTAAAATTCCTAAAAACTCCATTTGAATAGAGTCTGCATTGAAAACCGGTCTCATGTATTTAGCTCTGTGTCACTCGGTTTCTGAGTGTCCATCCTGTGAACATGGAATGATCTCACTGTCTACAACATGATCTTACCAAAGGGAAGGTAAAATGTCATACCTGCCTCAAAACAGAAATTCAAAAACACCGGCCAAGTGGATTTATGAGCCGTGTAGCGAATTATTTCTCCATTCTTTCTTTCTCTTCCTTGGTGAATATTGACAGAGTGCACATCCCAGAGAGGGGCCCAGGCTGCAGCATAGTGTCTCAGGCTTCACATTGGCTCTGCTCACTGTATTTGTTAGGGCGGTTTGTTTAACTTGTCGGTTCCTGAGTTCCTGTTTTGCTAAAATAGAGAAACTCAACTACCTACGCTATCCAATAACACATACTTAATAAAGCTTTATGAATAATGAATTACACCATAGCTTCTGTCAATTCTAGGTATTCAATTACTGAATTACAGGCAGTTCATCAATATAAATACTGAAGATAAATGGATTAAAATATTCCCAGCATAGAGTGCATAACGCCACTGGTCTCTCTTCCTAATGTACTAAAAAAACAAAACACACAATATTTTAGCCTAGAAATGTTTTAACCTGCATGAAAATCAAGTTTAAAAATTTACTTAATTTCATTATTTTATTTTATGGGTGCTTTTGCTTTCATGTTTGTGCGTGCATTGTGCCTGTGGGGGCACTGACTCTCCTAGAACATGACTGAAATCAGTCGTGAGCTGCCATGTAGGTATTGGTATTTGAAATCAGGTCCTCTGGAAAGAGAAGCAACTGCTGAGCCATCTCTTCAGCCCTCAAATTTTAACTCAAAAGGAAGTTTAGGCTTTGAGCGTGGGAAGATAAAATTTACCAGAAGGTTTAGGTGACAATCAATATTCCTTCATGCCAGCATAGCCTGTCTTATTGCCTCGTAGGTTCAGGTGCAAAAAGAGACTCTGCCTCAAGGAAATGCAATAGAGGGTAGCAGAGAAAGACACCCAGCATCATCCTCTGGCCTCAACATGTGCATGTACCCGTATTTACATATGCATATCACACATACACGTGCACACACACACACACACACACACACACACACACACACACACACCAAAGGAAATACCCTTAAAATGTTTTATTAAAGTGTCAAGAAGAAAAATAACAGTCAACTATCATGCTTATGAATATTTTCAGATTTTATGAAGAACAGGACAGGACAGTTCTTGCTACATGAATGAAGAGGGACCCAATCACCTAAAAGCTTCCCTGGGGATAAGAGCCTTCTCTGAAGGGGGACTGCTGGGTGAAAAACTACACAGCATTGCTTAAACACCCTAACGTCACCTGTGGAGGCTTCCTTGAAAGGCTGTAACTATACATAACCTAAGCAGAAGCTGCGTACATTTTCCTATCTAGCATGATAAGTCATATATTATCACTTTTCCTCTGATATGCTAATGACAAGGGGACAATCCTTAATTCATTTGGAGTTGTAACTACGCCAGAGGTAAAGGTTACTAGAGATTATCTCAGAGGCTCATTGCCCCGTTCACAGGGTAAGCACACTTTTCCCATCCACATGAAATTACTTGAATAATAATGAAGAACAGAGAGCATGAGATGAAAGTGCAGCGTACTGCCATTAGAGAAGAGTGAGAGATACTTCAAGCACTCCTGCAACCATCCTGAAGCACTTTTAGAGATGACCTAATCCGATGGTTTACTTCATAGGAAAGAACAGACAGACCCACAGAGAACTTGTGGCAGGAATGTGACAAGTGGTCAGGCCAGCTCTGTCCTTAGCCAGTAAAGAACCGAATGAAGTAACTAGCAAGCAAATGAAAACTCCTTGGCCAAATCTGAGGAACAAAGCTACAGGCGCACTCATCCGGTGTTTAAAGGGACCTGGAAATAAGTCAGTGCTGTTGGCTTCTGTCATGCAACACCATCGTGGTTTTGCTCATTGGTTAAAAGTGCTCCACACTGATTTGTGTGGATGTCATTCCCTCATAATTACTCTGTCCATATGTTCTCAAACACACCAATTCATAGACCTTACAATAGGGTCACTTATTCTGAAGTTTAAATTAATCATGATCTATTCATTTATTCCTATGTGAATTACAGAAATATTAAGAGAACCTTTAAAATATGATGTAGTATAATACAATGTTTGCCATTCATTCAATCAACCAATCTTTGACCTTAAACAAAATTCTTAGAACACACTTGTGGTAGAAGGCAAATAATGGGAAAGAAAGAAAGAAAGAAAGAAAGAAAGAAAGAAAGAAAGAAAATGTGAGTTCTGTTTTTCTTTACCCTCAAGTTAACGCCAGATACAATTTATTTGTCAATGTTTCTTTTAAGTAATTAAGTTTTCTTATGTAGTCTAATGACAGTCAGACATGATACTTTAAAGCCGTATTCATCCCTACATTATTTTGACAACTTAAATTGAGTGCTAAGTATTACAGAATGAAACTGTTTTATAGACTTTCTTTGTGATTCGATCGGAATACAAGACAAATAAAAGTACACATAAAAAGGGTCGTTGGATTTTGAAAGTTTTATTGCTTCAGTTAAAGGTCCACATACTTAGAGATAAAATACTGGGCCTTACATTCATTCTGCCATATATTTTGCCCTGGCTTCTTAAGAGAATAGGATGTGATGGGAAGAAATATAAATTTTCAATCTGTTTTCTTCTGGAGGAAAATGCATCTTCTTTCTATGACCTCTGAAAACACTGTGTGAGGCAGGCCCATGAATAAATCTCAGGAGTTACTCTGCACCTAAACTAAGCAGGAACAATGTGCTAACCTGTTTATGGTCCACCTCCATTGCCAGGTGTTTCCCCATAATGTTTTCTTTCTCCTTTTATGCATAATAGAATAGTTATTCCCAGGTAATTATTTTATGTGTGTGTGTGTGTGTATTACATATATGTGCATGGTTTAAATATTGATTGTCTATAATTGCAATCTCAGTGAGTAGCTATCTCTATTAAATGCTTAGGTAAATGTTTTTACTGTGCAGTCCAAGTATGAATGATCATTAAATCCTATATTATTTATTTTATTTGTATTTTAAAAATTATACTTTACTCATTTGCTGTTGTGTCCTGTTATTAAGCAAGCAAACTACCCACTGAGTCTTCTTTGTAGAGGGAGTTCCTCAACACACTTTTTGAAGCTATCCCAGCTGTGAGAAAAGATGGGGAAACAAATGCATGACTTCAGCTTAAGCATTGGTTTAAGCCTGTGAATGAGGTAATTTAGAATTGATGCTTTGTAAAGTTCATAGTAGATTAATATCAAATGTGTGTGTTTGTGTGTAATAGAGAAATAGATACAAAGATAGAAGATAGATAATTGATAGATGCATAGAAAAAATATAGATAGGTAGATGATAGACGGATAAATCAATTGATAGAATGATATAGACATATATACATGCATTCATATGATATAACTAATAGAATAATAAATACTACCTTAGTGAAATTTTAACAGAAAAGATAAAGTTACACAGCATGCGTGATTTTCATCCCCTTATAACTTGTGTGTTCTTGGAGTACATGTGCGCTTTTTACCATGTAGGAACACCAGCGTGAGCATGTTTATGGAGCCCAAAAGTCCATGTCAGGTGTCTTCAGCATTGCTCTTTATTTCATTATTTCGCTGGACCTCGAGCTCACCAATTCTGCTGGGAAGTTCCTCAAAGTTACTGTCTGTGCTTCTCCAGCTCTGGAATGACAGACACATGCTACCATGCCCAGCTTTTTACATGACTATCCAAACTCAGATCCCCGTATTTCTTCAGCAAACTCTTTTCCATCCCAGCCACATCCCCAGTTCCCACTTCCATATAATTTTGATGTAAGCTTTATTACTTGTTTCTGAATTTAAAGGCGTTTACTTTGCCTTAGTAATCATCGTGAGCTGTAGAGCGTCAGGTTGGTATCAGTTTCAAAAATTATAAAGGCAATTTATTGGTTGTTACAAAGTATGAAACACTGGTTCTCATTTTGCTGCGTTCCCAAATGCACTCTTCATCCTTCTTGTTTGTGCTTTATTTCTTTCCCTCCTTCATGTTTGCTTTGGCTTGCAAACTTGCTCCTGCCAAAGGAGACAGTTGAAATGGGAACATTAATTTTTATGCATGGAAGCATGTCAGCTACTCAGGGAGAGAGGGGGGCTGGTGTATGTTGAGCAGGCTGAGCTGTCAAAGGAAGAGACTCTGACATTTGTAATGCAAGTTCTTTACCAGGGACCCTATGGATGAAAGCCGATGGTAAGTTTTGTGAAAATCCTACTTTTTAGCTTGAAAAAGAGAAAATAAAATTTATTTTCAACATTTGACCATTTAGATCCACTCCCCAATGCACAGCTTTGACCTTTGAATCCTTGTTACCAACACAGGCTTGAGAAGCATTTAAAACAAAATAAGCACAAGTAATTTAGAAGATGGACAAAAATAAAGCTTCAGCAGTCTTGGTGCACCTCTGTGGTACTGAAAGGCACAGGAGACACGGGGCTCTAGCTACGATAGGATGACAAGCTCCTGTGCCAGAGCCTGTGCATAGGTGCATTGGGGCCCTAAGAACTCAGCAAGGTCATTTTGCAGGGCACTTAATGCATGAACAATAATGTCCCCTAATGAATAACTAATTGACTGTAAGAACCAATTGTGTTCAAGATAAAGATTTGTATTCTCTAGTCTCAAGAGGGTGCTGGGGCTGGGTGTGGTTGTTCATGTCTGTATTCACAGCACTAAGGAGGGAGAGGCAGGAGGACCATATTTCAAGATCATGTTGGACTACATCATCATTTAGAGGCCAGCCTGAGATAGTGAGGCTCTGACTCAAAAAACAAAAAATTTAAAGGAGATATACTTAACTATGAGATGGCAAAGAATAATAGACATGATAATGTACAAGGAATATGAAAATCGAATCTTAAAACTCCATAGAAGATAGTAGCTTTTGAGATAGCATCTTTATAGTGATTGGATTTTTTTTTTTTTTTTTTAGCAGAGGTTAATGCAGTGTAGACAATGACCAGGGTGTATGAAGTTTCCACTGAAAATTATATACATTGAAGAGGGACTTGATTGTATGACCTACCTTTAAAATACATATGAAGAAAAATAGGAATATTTAGTAGTAAGATAATTAAAATAGACCTTGGTGCTCTGTTCTTTGTCGGTCACGAACTGGAGGCAATTACCACTGAGACAACCAGGCAGAAGCTGGGTGACAGCAGTCATCTCGGATGTTGCCAGTCTTCATGGCTAAGGGAAAAGGAATGTGCGCAGCAGCTTGTGGATAAAAGGGTCAGAGACACTGGCTATTCCCAAACATAGCTCACTAGCCAGACTAGACATTTACCCCAAATCATAGGAACATTCTGAAACATTCTGTTCTCTGCCTGGATATAGCACCACTACACCCAGCTACTCAATAAAGCTGCTCTGAAGAGCATGAAATGAGGTGGCTTTTGGAAGCCTGAACGACTTCGGTTTGTTGATTCTTCAAAACACACTTATTTTCCCAAATCTTATGCAACCTCTACCACATTTATTTTCATATATCAAATCTTACGTACATTAGATTTGCTTTGTGGTTTCTTCCAAGAAAGAAAGTTGTAAATATGTTTATATTTAGCTGCTTTTATTCATTAAATTAGCCTTAATTGACTTGGATTTGTGTCCCTTACTCTGTCTGGGTTTTTTGGTTTGTGGATTCTGTCAAGCACTGATTTCCCTAGTTCACTGTATCTCTAGAGCTCTAGAGCAGAAACAGCTAGTAGCTCTTCCAAGCCTTCCTTTTCTCTTTTGTGTAAGCATGCTTTGAAGTGCCTTCCCGTTTTAATGCAACTTCCTACTGGCAACAACAGGACTTATTTCTTAGACTTGCCATGGAGGGCCTTTCAGGAGGGTTTGCATTACATGAATATGGAATGTTTTGAAAAATTCTGGAATTCCGGGCAGCATGATGGGAAAGTACAGGTTGCTCCTACGATGGCAACCTGGGGATCCATTTTCATAAAGATCACGATTTGTGTTACTGCGTTCTGACTCTAATACACTCTTCATCAGCATGGGTCTGTCTGAACACGAAGACTAGAAATAGATTTTTATAGCTTGATTAGTTACTTCATGAAAGCTTGAAGTGAAACCACATACTCTTCCATATAGCACAGTAATGATGGTCAATGAAGAAAGTCTGGTGTTCTGGTGACTACCTGCTTCTTTCCTTCATGCTGTTCTTTGTTTAATGGATGTGCTGTGTGTGTGCATGCACGTGTGTGTGTGTGTGTGTGTGTGTGTGTGTGTGCATTTAGACTGATTATGAATACACACAACAAAATCGTACTGACTTCCAAAGTAATCTTGTCTGTTTATTGTTAGAAGTCATGGTATTTTAAGGAAAATCAAGAAATATTGTGCAATGTAGCAATATAGTGCAATTTATAACAATTCTCAGAAATATAGAATTCTGTCCTATTGATAGGTATATAGTTAGGCACAGCCTATCAGAATATGAGATCATCTTTTTTTTGTTACTTCTTAATTCTTTTTTTTAACTTTTATTTATTATACTTTATTCACTTTATATCCCCCTATAAATGCCCTCCCTCCTCTCCTCCTAATCCCACCTTCCCTCCCCCTTCTTCATGCATGCCCCTTCCCAAGTCCACTGATAGGGGAGGTCCCCCTCTCCTTCCTTCTGATCTTAGTCTATCAGATCTCGTCAGGAGTGGCTGCATTGTCATCTTCTGTGGTCTGGTAAGGCTGCTCTCCCCTCAGGGGGAGGTGATCAAAGAGTAGGCCAATCAGTTCATGTCAGAAGCAGTCCCTCTTCCCATTACTATGTAACTCACTTGGACACTGAACTGCCATGGGCTACATCTGTGCAGGGGTTCTAGGTTATCTCCACGAATGGTAGAATGGTAGTTGGTTGGAGTATGAGTCTCTGGACAGACCTCTGTGTTCAAATTTTCTGGTTCTGTTGCTCTCCTTGAGGAGTGCCTGTCCTCTCCAGATCTTACTATTTCCAACTTCTTTCATAAGATCCCATGCACTCTGCCCAACAGTTGGCCGTAAGTCTCAGCATCTGCTTTGATAGTCTGCAGGCCAGAGCCTTTCAGAGGCGCTCTGTGGCAGGTTCCTAGGTTGTTTCCTGTTTTCTTCTTCTTCTGATGTCCATCCTCTTTTCTTTTTGGGATAGGAATTGAGCATTTTAGCAAGAGTCCTCCTTCTTGATTAGTTTCTTTAGATGTACAGATTTTAGTAGGTTTATCCTATGTTATATGTCTATATGAGTGAGTATATACTGTGTTTGTCTTTCTGCTTCTGGGACAGCTCACTCAGGATGATCCTTGTGTTGTTTGGTCTATAATGTTGCTGTTGTCTTTGTTGTGACACTGGAATAATTACAGGGTTCTTTCCACCCTCATACTTTACTTGTTTGTGTTTAGTGAGGAAACATAGCTCATTTGTCTGGGCTCCTCTGAATGAGAAGCACTGGTGTGCCTCTGGCTTGCTGAATGATGTGAGGTGATGAGTGTGTTCCTCTCGGAAAGACATGTGGGCCTGTTCTTTCTGGAGTTTAATGTGTCTAACAATCACTATCATGAGACTGGAGAAGACAGGCTGGGTAGGATAATATCTGTGGAGTGACTAAAAATACACAAACGCGGGGTCACACAGCTGACAGTTGTCTGGACAGCTCTCTCAAGTGACTGTCATGTGAAGAGGGCGGGTGACAGAAACCCTGTGCCATCCTGAGTGAGCTTTGCCACACCTGATAGGAAAGGGCATCGTCTAAGGTATAGACACAGCAATAATGGAGATATTTCAGAACGATAAAGGATGACTCAGCCTAAAGAGAACCCCCTAACTATGCTCATCCCTATCAGAAAACTGAATCTTATTTGAACTTCAACTCTGCTATGACTGAGAATCAGATTTTTTAAAAAGTGAATGTAAGGAAAGAGATTCTGGAAGAACTGCATTACCAGTTCTGTCCCTGTTCTGGTTTACCTGATCTACCTAAGATGGCTGTGCAGTTCCAGAGTTTGCTTCATTGTTCCCACTGTCTTTTCTCCCCAGTCCTCTCAACCTAGAAAAGATTTCTTCTCTCTTCACCTGCTTTCTTCATTGCTTTAGATCAAGTGCAAGTCTAACCCTGTTTGTCATCAACAAGGATTTTCTCACCCTGCCTGTAGTCTCCTGATCTCTGCCCATCACCTTGGGAACAGACTTATTCCCACATGTGACATTCCATGTTGAAGGTACAAGTGCCAGACGTCTCCAGTTTCAGTCTGTGGATTTCTTGAAGACAGCAAGCTTGCTCCCAACATCACTTCTCACCCCTGTGTAACTCTGAGCACCAGCAGTATGCTTGGCTTACAGTGGGTGGTCTATAAATGTTTGCTTTTTATTCTTAGTGTTCTTGTGAGCATATGTTGATTATACATAGTAGCGGATCTCATTAAAGCATTTTCATACATGTAAAAAAAAAAGTGAATGTAAAGTCTTATTTTTCTCTTTTTTTTCAGTAAATTTTTCATTTTTGGTGTGTGCTTTCCTATTGTCAAATCATGTGTTATATTACTATATACTGTAATATAGTTGACATATTTCAGACTCCCTCTAAGTTATGAGAAATCAGAATATAGAGGGTAAAAATAACAGGAAGATTGAAGTGAGAACAAGGCATACCATTTATTAACGCCCAACCATGCAGCTAAACTTGAGAGCTGAGCTATTGTCTCAATGTATTCTTAAAATGCCCTCCCCTTCTACTAAAACTTTTGTACAGTAAGTGTATGAATATGCCCATGTACACTTAGCTCATGATATAAAATGCAAAGATTTTAATAAAACTCAAATATGCCTTGCTTAATTTTTTTTATTAAGTTGGTTGGTTTGCTCTGTTTCTTATAGGTGAGTGCCCCTAAATATATATATATACAAAGGGTTTTAAGGTACTTCCTACTTTCTAGGATTTTTTTTTATGCTTTCAGAATATTGTGACATGTGCTTGCTGAATATTTTGAGCAGCATCATATACTATGTTTCAGTATCTTCCAGAAAGCCAGCTCTGAATCCAGCAGATGGGAGAGGAAGTATTCCTTCTAACGTGCAGATCCTTCTTAATATAGGGTTATTGACTACAGGATGTCTTGTGCTCCCTTGGTTTAGTATTTGTAGTTTTCTGATGCACATGCATGTACTGTACATGTCTGTACTTCAGAGAGTTCAGGAAGGATCCAGAAGTAAGCCCATGCTGAGGCTACCATAATCACCATTCTCATTTCTATAGCTCCCCAGCATTCTAAAGTACTCAAACCAAAGAACTCTTAGAGCAAAAGCAGAGGCTCAGAGCTGCAAATGCATGGGTACAAAATTAATTGTAGTCAGTGCACTTTAGTTAATAAGTGAGATTTACTCATGGCTCAGTTTCATAGTCACATGTAGGCCATTACATATAAAACGCAGGCCTTTGTTGTTACTGCTTGTCTGCAAACTAAACTATTTCAAAACCATTCAACTATTACATGCATTAGATACATGGACAGTGTTTTAGAAACTCTTGAAATTTATGTTGCCTACAAGGACAGAGGAAACATCTGCCTCAAGGTTGCTGTGCATTGGTGCATTTAAAGCAAAGAAGACATTGTGCAGGTCATTTCCAGGTCCTATCTGTAAGTATTACAGCCTTGAATTCTCCAGGCTGCAGGGTGTCATGCTGAAGTGTTATTAGCGTGTAACAAGAGTCTTAAGCACAATAATTCAAAGAAACTGATACAGTAGAAAATGGAGATCTAAGCAAATGTGAACAAGTTCAGCAGAACCTTTTGAGGTAACCTTCTTGAACTCTGAATGCAAATCCTTTGAATAGGAATTTGAGAGACAGAGACGAGCACCACCTGAGAGGACTGGCAGTTGAATTGCTTCTCTTCGTGCATGCTAACATAGTGAAAACATATTTATCCGTATACTTTTTAGTCACTCAAAATGGGCACAATCTGATCTGAAAAAGGAGACTCGGGGATGCACAAAGGCGCTGTTGAATGTCTTCTGAGGATGATTTGGTGAATGAAATGTAAAGCCTGGATTTACAAATATTACACAAGTGAACACTGTTACCGCACTCAGGCTGAAAAATCCTGTTCAAATCCAATAAGTGGTTTAAGATGTGCAAATAGAGGCTTCTGCGGGGAGTCAGGCATTAGAAGCCACCTGGAGCATGTGGTGGAGATTGTATCCATCAATACAGCAGCTGGGCTGAAATTATAAAGCGAGCGGCTTTTCAACACACTTGTTTTAATGCATACATTTCTCCTGTCACTGGCACCCCAGGAAAACTGCTAAGCACAAAAATGAATGGTGCCCATTACCTGATATTCATACTTGTGACAACAGAGGGAAGAATCACAACACAACAGTAAGCAAAAACACTGATATCCAAATTATTTTTAAGTTGCTGCAGTAGGAGAAAATCATGAAAACCAATTGGCAATATTTTAATGTAAGAGTTGGGGAGAGAATCTGAGCCATTTCCTGTCTGGTCATAAATTTCCATCACCTGACATGCTATAGGATGTCTCTACTATCATTTCTGAAACAGTCACGACTTTATTTAGGGACACATTTTAAAATACATGTTACAAGAAAAAAAAGAGAGAAGCAATGCACTTTCTTTCATATAAAATTCTGGCTAGGAAGAAGCCCAGTAACCCACGGAGACTGTAACCCACTCTAGCAGTAAGGGCAGGGAAGAAGTAATTATTGGGCTGACGGACTGAGGTTCAGACATTTCTAGCATTTTATAGGGCTCCTAACTAAATATCAAGTGCCAGTTACTGCCTAATTTGTGTATACATACATGTAGATAGTACAAACTGCAACATCATCTTAAATGGATGCCTTCGTTGTAAGTTTAGAGCAGCCTCAATAATAGCTAATTATTTAAAATTCAAAGCAAATTCATGGTTACAAAATGGAGATTAGTGGTTGCCTTGAAGCTGGAGTCAGATAAGGCTTACTGGAAATGATATGAGAGAAATTTAAGGGCAATGTACACATTCTCTGTGTTCATGGTAGCACAGTGGTATAGGTATTTGGATGTGTTGAATCTCATTGGACTGTTCTGGAAGGTGTCTCTATGAAAGCATCTCATGTGTCTGTATGAAAACATCATGTGTAATTTAAAAAGAAGAGCTATGGCCTATCAAAATGGGTGATAGAAGATAGGTCATCCAGCAGGCAGAAAGGATTCTGTGATAGAGCCACCAGACATGGGACATTCATCTGGGAAGATGTTAGGAGAACAGATGCATGGTACCTGAGCACAGGTAAGCAGACACATGGAAGAATGTAGAGTAGAATAAATGGGATATTTTAAGTTATGAACTAGTCAGATAAGAGCCTAGCTATATGGCCTAGGTATTTGTTATTTTGAAACTCGTGAGTCAATATTTCCAAAGTTTGGGACCAGGAAGAAAAACCACCACAAAAGACTGCACCACTAACATGGATATGGCATATGCTATATAAATCATTCCTCAATAAATCCAGTAATTGTATTTCAGCATATTGTGGATCAATTATGAAAATGTATTGTACATAAGTGTACTAAAATTATATTTTACATAGGTATGCCATAAAATTACATTTTACATAAGTACATTTTACATAAATATAAACTTAAGAATTTAATATTTTATATATCTACATAAGTATATTTTATGAATTTACATTAGGATACCATAAAATTATATTTTAAGTAAGTATATTTTACATTAGTATAAAGTTAAGAATTATCTATTCTTAACTTGGGGAAAAGGTATAAGTTAAAATATCAAATTTGGCTTATTGAAGTTATTAGATGTAACTCAAGAGTGAATTTATCTCTCAAAAACAAATTCTGAATATTGGCTCATCATAGGTAGCTTAAGTGGGAAAATAGATCCTGATGAGTCACATATACCTTTAGGTTAATTTGATGAACAGAGCAATGTATTGAGTTCAGAGCTAAGCCTGGCCTATATTGGTGCCTGGTGTGAAAGCTGAAGGTGAAGCACATCTTTATGTATGTTTTGAAGAGCTTAAACTTGAAAGATTAGAATGCCTATATCGTTTCTACACCAATTCCGTTCCTCTCAGCATTGTAACCTGTATCACTAAAACATCCCAACCCCAAAACTTTCACACCTGCTACCTAAATAGATCAAGCCAAAATCAGAGTCTTTAAATTTATTAATTTGTAGTGACAACATTTTCATTTCAAGAAATATATCTTACAGAACACAGAAGCACAGCCAATAAAATTGGTAAGAACAAATGTATTCTGATTGAAAGGCACACGGTTTGCTGTTCACAAACTCCTTGAAATTCAAGATTGATTCAGAAAAGGGTAACACTTCTTTTCTTTTAAATTCCATCACAAATTTTACATTTTTAGAAACCCACACAGAGGAATATTTGGACTATTAATAGTATATTGTTATACATTTTTTTAAAAAGGCTCTTTAAAGGAAAGAACATAATTTTCTCTAGAGAAAACAACACAAATAAGCAAAACCCTTAGAGAAGTTAATAAATGCAAAAAGGCTCCCAATTATTTTGCTGAGCCAGCATTTTACATACATATCTTTAGAGAAACTTGGTGATAGTGCATGTAAAGTTTTCTTTTCTTGTAAAATCCCATTAGAATTATAAAATATTGTTTCACCATTTGAATTTATTATATTTCCCTTGTTTGGATAATTACTTTTTCGTTTAAAGCTTGTAAAGTAATGCTCATTAAAACTTATGTACAGGATCAAAGTTACTCATCTTAGCCACACAGAGTGGCCCTTAGCTGTAATCCTAGCACTTGTGAAGATGTGGCAAGAGGAATGTTGTGAGTTCAAAGCCAGCCGTGGCTACCCATATACTTAGTTCTGTCAACCTGATAGAATGGAGACTATAGATGGGCCTCTGGACAAATGTGTGGGTGCTTTTGTTATGTTATTATTATTAATTGGTCTGGAAGACTCACCTACTCTGAGTGACACTGTTCCTTGGCTAGAATCCTGGATTATACAAATAAAGAGAAGGGACTGAGGACTGATAAGTGTTCCTTGCTCTCTGCTTCTTGAGTGTAGATGACCAGGTGCCTCGAGCTCTTCATGTGGTGACTTCCTCACAAGATGGACTGAAACCTTGAACTGTGAGCCAAAATAGACCCTTTCTCCCTTAAATTGCTTTTGTCAAGGTATTTCTCACAGCCACAAAAGAAAAATAATAATAACTAAGGTTGCAAAATAGTGAGTTATTTGCCATCATGTGCTATAGAGTGAACTCATGTCTCAAAACAAAATAAACCAACCCAAACAAACAAACAACCTATCTTCGATATAGAAAATATAGTCCAGCATACTTTCAAAAAAGCCTAGAACAGTTTATTCTACCACAAATACAGGATTCTGTACTTAATTGGTGAATAGGTTTGCTACATTATTCTTGTTCTTAGCATTTTATCATCTTGAAGATTACATGTTTTTAGGTTGAATCTCATTTTTGAAAAATCAGATACAGAATATTCCCTTAACATAAAGTTCAAGTACTTAGAAGGGAAAAGCCTCTTAGAACACCCCCCCCCATTGTTTTCGTCTCTTGTAACAAAGTCTTACACTATAGCCTTAGCTACAGTGTAATGAGCTGGATTTCACTGTGTAGACCATTCTGGCCTCCCATTCCAGAGAGATTCATCTACTCTCGCCTCCAGATTGCTTAGAATAGAGATGCACACGACGACACATGGCTAGAATAGACTTTTAAATAAAACTAACTACCTTCATTTTCTCTCACTCATTCATCTATTCACTCAACTTCCATGGATTGATTGAGAAGCAAATACATGTTAAACACTTATACCACGTTATGGAGATGCAAGGTGAATGACAATGTGGTTAAAAGTTCAGAATCTCATGGTAGAATCTACGAGTACAGACTAGTAGGAAGTTGTCTTTGTAGCTCAGAGGTGACTCCTGTTCTACCCATGGTGTCTGGAGTCACATTCATGTAGAAATGAAAATTGGTTTGTGTTTTTAGTGTTGAGTCATCTCCTGGGCAAAGGGATTGGGTGTTGTGGCCACAGAACTCATCTAGAAGGACTATTACAGCAGATGAGAGGCCTCCAGAATTTAGAATGTGCATCTTTTTGTCTATGTGACAAAATACCAAGGAAAACTATGAAAGGAAATACTGATTTCGGCCACATTGTTGTCCTGTTTCATGGATTTTTATACAGTGGTGAGGCAGGCTATCATTTTGGTAATCACCAAAATGTGATTACATGTGGTAAATAAAGCTGCTTACCTCATGGTTACCAAGAACTCAGAGAGGCAGAGACGGGAATATATACCCTTCACAGTCATGCCTTCAAGGCCTTATTCTTCTAACTAGACCTATCCGCCTCCAAGTCTCTCATGGCATCATGAAATTAGGAATCTATCAATGATTAATCCACTCATAAGGCAGGACAAGAACTGCCAGCTGAAGCCTTTAGCCTGTGGCGCAGATTCAGATCCCGACCACAACAGTGTGGCTGAAGGTAAGTGCAGTGTGGCTATCGTTTGCAGTGTAGCTGTCCTGTCCTCACAATGCATTGGAAACAATGAGTTTATACTCACACTCTCAAAGAGGACTGCCAAGGTCATCAAAATAATACCTTACGTTGTCATTAATGGAGATTTCCCAGGACTTTGCTTTTAAATTTTTTAAATTAAGTACTCGCTTCCCTCCTCTCGCCTCTTATATCAAAAAGATGAAGAGAAAAACCTTACCAATGTAGTTTTGCTCTTCCAAACATGTACTTCAAAGTCTTTTTTTATTTTTTAATTTTATTATTAGTTACATTTTATTAACTGTGTATCCCAGCTATATCCTGCTCCCTCATTCCTCCCAACCCCACCCTCCCTCCGTCATCTCCTCCCTGCCCCTTTTCAAGTCCACTGCTTGGGGAGGACCTCTTTCCCTTTCATCTGACCCTGTTTTATCAGGTATCTTTGGGGACTGGCTGCAAAGTCCTCCTCTGTGGCCTAGCAGGACTGCTCCTCCCTTTGGGTGTGAGGAGGTCAAAGAGCCTGCCATTGAGTTCCTGTCAGATATAGTCCCTGTTCCGCTTACCATGGGAAACAAATCGGTTACTGAGCTACCACAGGCTACAACCAAGGAGGGGTTCTAGGTTATACCTATACATGATCCTTGGTTGGAGAAACAGTCTCAAAAAAGACCCCTGTGCCCAGATATATTTGGTCCTTGTGGAGCTCCTATCCTTTCCACGTCATACTAACTCCCCCACCTTTGGCAGAGTGATTCCCTGCACTCTGCCAAAGGTTTGGTTATGAGTCTTAGTATCTGTTTTGATACACTGCTAGGTAGAGTCTTTCAGAGGCCCTCTGCGGTAGGCTCCTGTCCTGTTACTTGTTTTCTCCTATGTCCAATGCACATCTTATTTGTCTTTTTAAGTGAAGATTGATCATCTTACCCTGTGTCCTCTTTCTTGTTTATCTTCTTTAGGTGTATAGATTTCATTATGCTTATCATATCTTATAGGTTTATATAAGTGAGGATATACCATGTGTCTTTCTCCTTCTGGGATACTTCACTCAGAATGATCTTTTCTAGATACCACCATTTGCCTGCAAATTTCATGATTTCCTCCTTTATGATTGCTGAGTAGTATTCCATTGTGTAAAAATACCACAGTTTCTCTACCCATTCTTCCGTTGATGGGCATCTGGGTCATTTCCAGGTTCTGGCTATTACAAATAAAACTGCTACAAACATGGTTGAGCAAATGTCCTTGTTGTGTACTTGAGCAAATTTTGGGTATATGCCTAGCAGTGGTATAGCTGGGTCTTGGGGAAACACTATCCCTAGTACTTCAAAGTCTTTGAAATACTTTTATGAAACATATAATAGTTTATGCTTTAGTTAACCCAGCCTAGAGATCATTCTAATAATCTCTTTAATAAAACTTTTCTGAAGATTCAAAGTGGCAGTGCAAGTTAAATATTTAAAAAGCATTAAATATTCAGTTGTAGTTAGCGTATCAGAAATGTCTTTCCTTGCTTTGTTGGTTTTATGATTCTGATTGATATTTAACTTTGAATGATAGTCTAGATATTTTATGTCTATTAATCAAAGATTTCATGGTGTTGGTCGGTTTGTCCTGTTCATATTGAGACAGAGGTAGAGACTGGAAGCATGAAGATGAGAGCTAAAACCTCTATAAATATGCCTTCTAGAAAGTTAATCAATATACAGTGAAAGTCTATTACCATATAATTAGCTCAAAAGGTTCATTTCAGCTCCATTTCTCATGCCAATATAATTCTGAAATATGCCAGAATAATTCTGCCTGCCCACAACATACAATGAAAACTAACTCAAATGACTGAGTTTTCCAACTCTGTGAGTCCTTCTTCAATGTTGCCGTGATCCATTTCCACAGTGGACTCTGTAGAGCATGTGCTTATCCTGAGCATACCTGTGCTTTTATTTCCAAAAGCGGACTGTAGGAACAGGAGTTACACACAGTTCTGGATGGCTCAGACCCTTCCCTGTGCAGCCGAAGGGCCAGAGGACTGCTCTCATTGTCCTCTGCTCATGTTCCGTCATTGTGTGAAGGGGAGCCATGCTGGCTTTTTCGCTTTGGAATAAGCACTAGAAAAACTAGAAATACTTTCTCACTAAAGTAAACAAACAGATTTAAAGGAGGAAAAGCATTGTATGCTCCATGAGTGGAGACTATCGACTTCAAATTTATAAATTTTTCATGTTTCTATCTTTTTTTTGTCCCACATGATTTCTTAATTCATGATTTAGCTGGCAGTTTCTCCAGGAACATTTGATCTAAAAACAACAAACTTGAAAAAAAAAAAAAAAGACAGGGGTGGTAAGGGATTTTTCTGGATGCTTTGGTCAAGAGTTTAATTTTGTTCTGAACAAACTCATCAAATTTCTATAGTGGAACTTTGCTATTAACTTTCATAAATTAGTTACAGTTTAAGCCACTGATTCATGAATAATTCTTAGTAAGGCACAGTCTCCAAGTTCCTATAGCTAGTGCTCAGGTCTCTGAGGAAATGGAATCCCAGCATATTTATCTTGGATAAGATTCTTGTCATAACTTTTAGTGTGCACATATATTTTGTGGGCAATTTTTAAAATCTGTTTTTCTATTTCCAAGTAGAATAAACCAAAAAGAAAAAGGGGGGATTCTACTCCCTAGTCCTGGTAAAGCTATTAAAACCTTAAAGCCCCTTGAATCTGAAGGGGCTTCACACACACACACACTCCTCAGTACAGTGAGGGAGTAAATCAATGATGTGTTCTGTGAGCAGGAAGGGAAGAAAGTGTTCACCCAACACTACCCTGCCACCCATGATGCATTAGAGAAGCCAGCTCTCCTGGTTATGAAAGTGTCTGGCCACACCTGCTAGAAAGTGACAAGCCACAGAACCAGAGCTGTTCTATCATAGTGCTGGGCAGCTGAATAAACCTAGAGCGCTTGGTCCAGGTCCAGCTCACAGTTCAAAGCTTTCGAGAGTCGAGTCAGAATGCATACTACAAATGAGGCCTCCACCCACTGTGTCAAATGAAAGAGATCAGAGCAGGCTGCGAAACTGGTAAGTGATAGTTATTGCCAATTGACTTGAAAATTAGTCTGAAATCTGGTTTTCATGATGGTTAAAACTAGAAGGCTCTGGCTGGAAATGTACGGGGCAAGTAAAGGTGTCTGCAAAGTTGTTTAAATTGCTTTCTTTCACAGAACTCCTGGTACTTCCCACACTAGAATGAAGATACCAAAAAACTTCCCTAGTTCATATATCTACACAACTTCTCTGTAATCAAGGATCCTGCAACATTGTGGAAGAGAGGATGGAAAGACTGTAAGAGCCAGAGGACCAGAAGGTCTCTGCGGGATTGTGCCTTCTACCTATGACAAAGAAGTTACTCGCATAAATGTTAACATGGCTGCCTAAATACATACAAACTATTTCAACAACAGTTTGCATCCTAGTGTAGATGGGAGAAGGCTCATGGAGTCTCAGGCTGGATAAAGAGCTACAAGCAAATAATAACAGCTGAGAGAAAGAAAATTAGTCTTCCCCAGGCGATGAGCCCCGGATATATTATCCAATATCACATGACCAGCCCTAGACATACATACGTGGAGGCAACACTGAAAGGCCTCAGCAGATCATATTTTTATGTTGATTCATATGTGTGTATATATGTATATGTATGTGTACATGTATCCATAATAGTTAAAAATGACAAAGCTTTAAATTTCCTGGGAGTTGGGGATGCAAGAATAAAAGGTATAGGAGAAAGAAAAAGGATGAGGGAAATGATGGAATTATAATTCTCATTCAGAAAGGAAAACAGGTTAGATACCTGTTGGCAGAAGAGAGGGAACAGGACTGGAGCCTACCACATATGTCCTCTAAGAGACTCCACCCAGTAGAGGATCAAAGCAGATGCAGAGACTCAGAGCCAAACTTTGGGCAGATGGCAGGGAGTCTTATACAAGAATATATAGAAGGACCCGGGGATGGAGAAGGACCTAGAAGGGACAGGAACCACACAAAGATACCAACAAAGCAAAAAAATAATCTGGGCTCAGAGGGGACTTCAGAGACTGATGCATGAGCCAAAGACCATGCATAGAGAGGACCTAGATCTCCTACTCAGATGTAGCCCATGGACAGCTCACTCTCCATGTGGGTTCCCTAGTGAGGGGAGAAGAGACCACCTCTGACAAGAACTTGGTTACCTGCTCCTTTATCACTTCTCCCTGGTGGGGAGACCTAGTCAACCTACAGAGAGAGAGGATCCAGGCAGTCCTGGTGCGATCTGATAAACAAGGGTCAGACAGTAGGGGAGGAGGACTTCCCTTATCAGTGGACTAAGGGAGAAGGACAGGGGAGGAAGAGTGAGGGAGGATGAGAGGAAGAGGAAGGAGAAAGGAAGGAAGGAAGAAGAGGGAGGAGATGAGGAAGGAGGCTGCAACTGGGATACAAAGTGAATAAAGTACAAATAACAATAATAATAACAAGTCATAATCCAAAAATAAAATATCCTAGTATTAGAATGGATTATGGAATGTATGAACAGTATAGAAGCTGTGAGGAGATGGCCCAGGAGATAAACTTCCTGCCTCAAAGCAAGAGATTCTGAGTTTGGATCTCCAGCAGTCATAAAACCAGGCAGAAGCGGAGGCCACAAGCCATCCCGTTGCTTGGAAGGTGAAGACAGTGGCTGAGGGTGGGGCAGGGGGGTGAGCTAACTAAATAGACTGGCCAGTTCTGTGAGTTCCAGGGACACAAAGAGATCTCAGTACACAAAGTGGAGAGAAGTTGAGGACGACATTAGGTGTCAACCTTTTGAATTTCACGCATGTCCCCTCACACAGGTGTGCACATTTATGCTCCCACATGTACACACGTGCATACATACTGCACACAGGCACAGGGAAATAAGGATTTGGGAAAAAAAAAAAAACAAATTGTCTGAGGACTGAGCTTCGCATTCCATTTGATAATCTTCTGCTGGCTATTGAACCTTTCTGAGTCTGTACAAGGGAAATAGCCAAACCACGCTAAACCATATGCCTCAATTCATTTAATATTGGGGAAGGTTTTCAAAAAAATTTCAATATTCACTCAACACATTCCCAATATATACACTGTATTATATTCTTAATATATGCAATATGTCTGTGCTTCTTGCTAGACATTTTTATAAACTACCTTAAAATTGACCATCTCTTCTCTTAAAGTACTAAATTTTTATGCCTTGGGAGAAAACGTACTTTAAAGTTGCTATAAGTTTGTTTCATTTCTTCTGAAAAGGAGGAATAAACCATTGGAATAAAATCTGAAAAAGAAAAATTATTACAATTGTATTACATTTACCACAAATTAAAAACCATTTTCCAAGCTCACTATTGAAAATGTTTTATACGTTAGGGAACTAATATATAGGTTCATTATTTTCTTGTTTGCTTTTGTAGGTAATGTTGACCTAAAATTTACTTACTGAAAGCTGTGTCAAGTTACCCAAAACAGTGAGTTCCAACAATTTTCAACACTAGGTATGTACTCATTTTCAAAAGCCTCATACAATGCAAAAATATTTTACAATAGGGCAATGTTAATTTTTACTTTAAAAAGTCATTTTCTTTTTTATTTTATTCCAATTTTTTATAAAGTAAGCATTTGTATCATTTAAAATATAAGTACTTTTCAAATTCATATAAGATTACTGGAAGTTAACTTGCCCACTTTGGCAGGGTTTATGGTCTTCAGGGCAATGACAGATGTCTTAGCTACAGGTGCTAATCTCATCAATAGCTTTATCACAGAAACATTTTAGTCTATTGTTTGTTCCATTTTATTTACAGAACATAAATATTTACCCAAACTGAAAACATTACCAATTTTTTATGACTGTATCAACTATTTTGAAAGAGAGTAACTATTTTAAAAGACTGCTCTGTGCATCATCCCTGACCTTTTTCAACAGAGAAGACAGTAGCAACTTCCTTAAATTGTCAGAACCAAATATGTCTGTGGTTGAATGCTCTTTTCTCTCACTCATGTTAGTGTTGGGGAGATGGTGAGAATTCAAAATCCCTTGGTGAATGAATCAGCACAAAAGCTGAACCCCAAACAAAATCAGCTAATGAAACAAGTGATGGTGGATGGTCACAGATGTAGGAAGAAAAATGAAAGAATGTATTCAAATATAAAAAGTAACCTATTTTATTAATGTATCATGTTGTACTAGCAAACTAAATGCAAATAATTTGAGATAGCATCCAGTAGCAATAAATCCAAATGTAGATCAAACAGAACACTCCTTTCCCGCTACATACAAGAAGCAGCCTCACAGCCGCTGTTGCAAATGCAAAGGAAAATTGTCATGCATGAGGTTCGTGTTCTCATGATTGATGGGCATTTCCCTTTGAAAACATGCCTATTTATAATCACAAATAAAATTTCTGTTGTCTTATGAACATGAGACCATGAGTCTTATGGATTTACCTCCCAAGAGGTAAATAACATCCTAATTCCATTTGACAGTAAGGATAAGGTATCATTCGACTGTGATAGATAATCTCTCCTCGGAGTGGTGGGACTGGAGGAGCAACAAGAAGGCAAGGGAGAGGGGACGTCCATCTCTCTAAGGATTTATGAATTGAGCCTTAAACCCTTAATACACTCCATGGTGAGTCTGTGGGCTAATGCACACTTGATTGAAGTTGCTTTAAAATGCCAAGTTAAAATGTGCAGGTGGCCTCAGCAGGTGCACAGAATTCTCCTAATAAACGGAAGAGGTCAAACTTGAAGCAAGGCGTATTTTGCTGCATTATAGAAATTTCACAGACCTATAGAATGTACATGAAATATTGCATTCAGTGTTTCTTCCAAGTCTGCAAATCATGAAAACAATATACTAGTTCAAATTTGTGCCATGAAGTTTTTCTTTCTTCAACAGTTAACATTAAATATAATGATAATTCCCCCTCTATTAGAGTGTCCTTGTGTTTTTGTAAGTAGTGCTGAGAAATGCTGTGTCTTTTTGAGAACTCAAAAAAAAATCTGTACATATACAGAAATCATATCATGGTATATTTTTTTCTGAAACACTTATGAGCACAGTTGGGGGTTCCAGTGTCATAATGAAAAATTGCTGTTAATTTTCAGCTTATGGCTGTGAAGAGCTGGGAATGCAGGCTGCACTGGGAATTAGCTTGTACATAGTACAGATATCTGTTATTTAAGGTGCAGCAAGATTTGAAGTAACATTGACATTATGATAGAAGACTTACCAGCAAGGAAATACGTTCCTTTGGGGTGGTGACATTTTTCTAGGAAATTCCTTATAGGAGGCATCTGAGGAAATCAGATGTATTTTCTATAGATGCCCAATAAGATTTGAATAGGATGCCATTTGATAATCTTTTCCTTATAAAATGCTTTAGCACTATTATATACATTTAAGATGATTATTAAATTATCATTACTGGAGCCACAGCAAGTGGCATTGTCCACTGAAGAGTTAACTAACTGCTGTGTCTTGGGGACTAAAATCTAAATAAAGGTAATATATTAGGCTCTTTCTTGATGCTGTGATAAAACTATACTTACAGAAACAACTTAGGGGAGGAGCCTACAAATTCATATTGTCTCCTGGTTTTATAGAGATTTCAGTCCGTATGTCAGGGAAGGCATGGTGGCGGCGCATAGTAATGTCATGTAACAAAGTTGTTCTCACGGATGTGGAGCAGTAAGGAAAGTGTGGTTGAAATGAGCCCAGCTATAAACATGAAAACCTGGCCATATTTATTTTTATTGTTATTGTTATTTGAGCCCTTTTTATTGTTATTGTCTCTTTTCATTCCTACAGTCTATGTAGCTATCCATTGCACATATCTTACGTTAAATATGAAAAAAATTAAAATTTATTTAATATATTTTTGGGAAGAATGGTTATACGAAAGTGAAGAAATCCCTTTTTACAATATAGAAAATAATTTTCTGATTTCTAACAGATCCGTCCTTCACTGTGCCTGTCACTAGTTTGGGAAAGAACTAATCAGGAGACATCTGCAGAAAAACCATAAGCAAGGATTAGAATGTTCCATACTTTCAGCGTTCAAGACTGAAGTAAAATTTTACTTTTTTTATGCTCCTGGCATAGTCCTCCAAAGCAATGACAACTCCATCAACCCCCTAAGTCTAGCAACAGGCCCCACATTTCCCAGTGAACCAGAAAAGAAATGGCAAGTTCTAACCTCCAGGAATTACTGTTAAACACCTTAAATTTTCTTCTGTGTTTAACCTCACACGAATTAGCACATAGTCACAGAAATACATCCACCCCTGAAGATTTGTGTAGAAATGAGGGAAACTCTTCTCCCCCTACTGGATCAAAGTGCCTCTGTCCTTCCATGCTGGTCTGTTTATGTGTGATACTCTTCAGCACCTTCTGGGTTAAGTAAGAAATCTGACCATTAATACAGGTGTTTTGTACACAAATAGACACTTGCAGGTTACAGAGGGGGAAACATGCACAATCACACTGTCTTAATTCATAAGCATCAAAATGACCTACTTTAGGAAGGGTCGTGGGGACTTGGGTATACAACTCGTTGCTTTACCATTAATGCTAATCATAAATTGACTTTGAAAATTTTAGTTGACCAATTGTGACAAAGCAAGACTCTCACAATTTTTAATCTTTACTTCTCTGAAGAGTCAAGTAGTATTAGTTGATTGTCAAGTTCCAGTCTTGTTACTAACGCTAATTCTTTTTCTTTTCTTTCTTTCTTTCTTTCTTGATTTATTTATTATTACAATTTTACTTTGTACCCAAGCTGCAGTGCCCTCCCTTGTCCCCTACCAATCCTACCCACCCTCATCTCCTCCCTGCCCCTCCCCCAGTCCACTGATAGGGGAGGTCCTCCTCCCCTCTATCTGACCCTAGCTTATCAGGTCTCATCAGGATTGGCTGCACTGTCTTCCTCTGTGGCTGGTACAGCTGAACTCCCCTCAGGGGAAGGTGATCAAAGAACAGCCACTGAGTTCATGTCTGAGACAGCTCCTGCTCCCCTTATCAGGGACCCACTTGGAGGCTGAGCTGCCATGGGCTACATCTGAGCATGGGGTCTAGGTTATCTCCATACATGGTCCTTGGTTGGAGTATTGGTCTTTGCAGAGACCCCTGGGCCCAGCGTTTTTGATTCCTTTGGTCTTCTTGTGGAGTTCCTGTTTCCTCCAGGTCTTTCTATCTCCCCCTTCTTCCATAAGATTCCCTGAATTTTGCCCAAAGTTTAGCTATGAAAGTAAACATCTGCTTTGATACCCTGCAGGGTAGAGTCTTCCCGATTTCTCAGGAAATTAGGACTAGTGCTACCTCAAGATCCAGCTATTCCACTCCGAGGCATATTTCCAAAATATGCTCAAGTATACAACAAGGACATTTGCTCCACCATGTTCATAGCAGCTCGTAATAGCCAGAATCTGGAAACAACCTAGATGTTCCTCAACTGAGGAATGGATACAGAAATTGTGGTACATTTACACAATAAAATACTACTCAGCAATTAAAAACAAAGAATTCATGAAATTTGCAGGCAAATGGTGGGAACTAGAAAAGATCATCTTGAGTGAGGTAACCCAGAAACAGAAAGACATACATGGTATATACTTACCATGTGGATATTAGTGGATATTAGTCATATGCTGTAGGATAAACAAACTAAAATTTGTACTCCTGAAGAAGCTAAGAAGATAAGCAAGAAGGAAGACACTGGAGAAGTTGCTCAATCCTCACTCAGAAAGCAAATGGGAGAGACATCAGAAGTGAGAGAAAACAGGAAACAGGCTAAGGTTAATTCTTACAAGAGAAAATAGTGGCTTTCTTGAATCTGTGAAGGGTACCAAGGATTCTTTACTCTCACTCTGCCTCTCATACTAAGTCTCAGAATGACTATCTTCTTTGTTCACTTCAGTATATATAAGGGAAGAAGAAATATTCTATGGAAATGTCCTTCTCTTGATTGTTAGCTATATCAGAAGGAATTGAAGGCCATAGTTTAGCACATAGTTGGATTTGCTTAATATTCTTACACCTTTACGAATGCAGTACATGTTAGTGATTTAAAATAAGATTGATCTCAAGGGACTTCACACTGGAAGTTAAAGTATGATGGAAGACGTGTTCATTCTACCGTTGTTATTATTTTAAATAGAAAAATCATTCCATAAATTAATGTTTGAGTTTTATTTTGCCCTGTGCTTGTAGGAGCTGAGCTTGGCATAAAAGGCGCAACTCAAAGGCCTTTGATCATCAGGCCATTCATGTTTACTCAGTCTTGCAGCAGGTCATCTAGTGTCAGGGAAGTTCAGAATCACTGGCGATGCATGAGAGCAATACTTGGTCCACGAAAATTGGAAAGCTCTGACACTGACTTGTTTTACTTTCTTTTCAGTGTACTATGGCTTTCAGTATCTCGACCCCAAAACTGTGGGTCTTTTTCACTGAGGAATCTATACCCATCTACAAAACTATTTGTAGTTTACATGTGACTTTACTTTAAAACATGATTGATTATTTGTTCTGCCAATATGACATCAACCTTACAAAACTTAATACCTTCCTAACACAGTGGTTCAGTATTTTAACATGCTTCACTTATGTTAAATAAAAAAAAAATTATTTGACCTAGCTTGAAGAGCCTCTTCCCATACTGTAGTTTCTACTATAGTAGGCCTGAGGTTGTAAGTCTGTATTTTTGGTACTGGTCATGGTACTGGTCTTGACTGCTCTTGAGAACCACTGTCTTTCATCACCTTAGTAAAAAGCACTATAATGGCTTGAAGTACTTAACGAAATGATGCAAGTGTTTCCTTTGGGAAGAATGCCTTGATAATCCTAGAAAAAGTGTTGATTCCTTTCCCTTCAGACTGAGTTGGAGTTACACATGGAAAGGTTTTCTTTGCTCGTCTTCTTTCTTGTGCTACATTACGTAAGTAAAAGATCTTTGTTTTGGTCATATACGCTCACAGAATACATTGGATTTCAACAGGATATAATCCTTACAAATATAAAATGATAGCAAATTTCTTCTTAAACTTTGCTTAGACAATATTCTGCCATTTGACTGTGCCATTTGTGGTTGGAATGATCTTAGGATGTTTGACACAGTACCAAAAAAGTACAAGAAAAATCCTACTTCAGATTTTTACATACTCCATACATCAGAGGACCAAAAGAAAGTGTTCTTAATCCAACTACAATATGAAGGAAGTAAAGAATAAACTTTAAGAAAATGAAAAACTTGATGAAATTAAACTTCACTGTAGATCTGGAAGCCAGACACTGCTTCATTTGTTGTCCTAATGTCTCCTCATGTAGAAAAGGTCCCAGATGTCTGTCTGCAGAAATGACTCTAGATAAACCATCCCTGCTAACTGAGAAGGCAATTCCAATTTACCTGCAAAGGAAATCCTCAAAGTATTTGCAACGAAATGAGCGGTTTCCTATGTGAATTGTTTTCAAACCTGGGAAAATATATATTTAAATGCAGAGACAAAGAACTGAACTGAACTCCTAAATTCATCTGTTATGACAGATAATCTGTTATTTTGATTTTTTTAGGAATGTACAATATTAGAGAGAGTACAGCCTTAGAGGTGTCTAACAGGTTTCAATTTAAACATGTGAGTGAGTAATGGATTCAAGTTGCTACATTTATTTGAAAGTTGAGACTATGATGTATCAAAGAGTAGTAAAATACTGAAAGTAATATAAGACTCACCATAGCCATAGACTTAATGTATCTATTCTGTGTGACTGTAATCTAACAACTGAGGCAAATTGTATTTGCTAATCAAAACCTAAAATATGAACAAATGAAATAGAATTTTAAATGTATAATGTCCATTCAGATTTTTTAAGAACAAATCAAGTTAGGAATTTTCTCAGTAGTTATTATTGGAAAAGTACATATTATTACTGCAAATTGAATTACATAGATTAAGGAAGAAGCAGGTCTATAAGTGGCTATCTTTATAAATTTAATGATAAATTTTAAAGCTAGAAGTAATTAGCAAACAATAATTTGTGTGTAAAAGCCACTCATTAGAAGCACCAAATACCTCATATTACCAAACAAAAGATAGTTGTGCAGGTGTGGGTACACAGAATGAGTTTCCTGTGGGAACTGACTGAGCCCATTGCAGAAAAGTTTAGTATAATGTACATTTGGCATTGTGATACAAGTTAAATGGAAAAGCAGAATTTTGGTGAAATGACAGTTTCTTCTGCAAAATATATTGTATTAAAATACAGCCTGTTCATTCTTATGCAGAATATGGACAGAGTTACACTTCTAAAGCCAAAATACAACAAAAATTACCTTGGTAAATTTTTGTGAGTATTTTTATCTATCTATCTATCTATCTATCTATCTATCTATCTATCTATCTATCTATCTATCTCAATTTATTTACTTTATAATCCAGCTTCAGCCCCCTCCCTTGTCTCCTCCCAGTCCATCCATCCTCCCTCTTCTCCCCCTATGCCCTTTGTCTAGTCACCTGATAGGGGAGTACTCCTCCCTTCTATTTGACCCTAGCCTATCAGGTCTCATCAAGACTGGCTGCATCTTCTTTCTCTGTGGCCTGGCAAGGCTGCTCTCCAAAAGGGAGGTGATCAAACAGCAGGCCACTGAGTTCATGTCAGAGACAGCTTCTGTACTCCTTACTAGGGAACCCACTTGGAACCTGAGCAGCCTTACAGAGCTAAACAGAGAGTTCTCAACATAGGAATGCCAAATGGCAGAGAAACAAACCCTTAAAGAAATGCTGACCCTCCTTAGTCATTCTGAAAATGCAAACCAAAAACACCCTGAGATTTTACCCATCAGGATGGATGGCTAAAATAAAAAATTCAAGGGATGATGCATGCTGGAGAGGATGTGGAGAAAGGGGAGCCATCCTCCATTACTGGTGGGAATGCAAACTTGTACAATACTTTGGAAATGAATCTGGCACTTTATCAGAAAACTAGGAATAGTGCTACCTCAAGATCAAGCTGTACCACTCCTAGGCATATAACCAAAAGATACCCCAACATTCAATAAGGACATTTGTTCAACTATGTTCATGGTTACCTTATTTGTAATAGCCAGAGTCTGGAAACAACCCAGATGTCCCTCAACAAAGTAATGGATACAAAAAATGTGATACATTTACCCAATAGAATACTACTCAGCAATTAAAAACAAGGAAATCATGAAATTTGCAGGCCAATGGTGGGAACTAGAAAAGATCATACTGAGTGAGATACTCAGAAGCAGAAAGATGCACATGGTATATACTCACTTACAAGGGAATAATTAACCATATAACTTAAGATAAAAATACTAAACTCTATAATCCTAAAGAAGCTAAACAACAAGGAGGACCCTAGGGAAAAGGCTGAAATCTTATCCAGAAGGGCAAACAGGATAGACATCGGAAGCAGTAGAAGACAAGGAACAGGACAAGAACCTTTCACAGAGGACTTCTGAAAGCCTTTACCAACCAGGGTATTGAAGGAGACACTGAGACTCATAGCCAAACTTTGGGCAGAGTGCCGGAAACTTTACGGAAGAAGACGGAGGTAGAAAGACCTGGAGGGTACAGGAACTCCACAAGGAGAACAACAGAACCAAAAAACCTGGACCCAGGGGATCCTGCAGAGACCGAGTCCAGCCAAGGACCTTGCATGGAGAGGACCTTGACCCCTTGTTCAGAGGGATACCTGGGTAAATTTTAAAGCTCTTTCGCCATTTTTCTTTTCCAGTCCTAGGGATTGAAGGTTGGGCCTCATGCTCCCAAGCACTGAGCTATGGCCCCCGCTGTCTTTCTGCTTCCATAGTCACTGAACAGCATGGTCCTGGAAAACAGTTCTTGCTCTCCCATGATCCCCTCAAACCATCCTTACAGACCTAATCAGCTGTAGAAAGAAAGCTTCAGTTTCAGAACCACTTCCATCCAGGCATGGACACGCCCTCTTAACTATGATCCCACATGATGAATGTCACCACAAGAGTTGGGTAAGCTTTTTCACTTTCCTGAGGACACTCTTAATTCCATTCTATCTCCACAAAACTGGTCAGTTTTGAAACTTTAAGTTAGGACTGGCATTGTTCCAACAATGGATGTGTTTGTTGCTATTATTTTTTTAAAACAGATATTCTTTCTACTTCAAATGCTCACGGTTCTAAGTTTTATAATTATTAACAAACAGCTTTAAAGGAAGACTTTTAATGTTGTTTTAGTTCTTAGTCAGGTATAAAGGCACAGGTATGAAATCATAGTACTGTGGGAGTGGACATACAAGCATCAGGAGTTGAAGGCCAGCTTTGGCGACATAGTGATACACCCTGACAACTCCTTCCCAAATTTATGTCTTGAAAGACCTATACTTGTCATAAGAAATAAGCCAACAGATTACCTAGATTATCCAGCTTTATTCCTTAATATAGAAGACTATTGCTAACAACATTATTCAAAACTTACAATATTTTATGTCCTAGTTTATGAAATGCTTTGAAATTCAAAAAATTATGGATGTGTGTGTGTGTGTGTGTGCGGTGTCTGTTTATAATCCCAATACTTGGAAATCTAAAACAAGGGTGTGAGTTCAAGAATATCTTGGGGTATATAATGAGACATTGCCTCAAACATTAACAACAAAAACAAAAATCCAACACATATAACACACACACGTATTTGAAATTTATATTACCTACAAAATAATATTTTCATCAACCCTTGCAATATGTCTATTAAGTAGATATTTTTAATTTGTCATGAAGATAAAAATATAACTCATTAAAGCTGTGACCCTGTTAATTCCTCAAGAATTCTCAATACTCTTAATTTCTCAGTGTCTGCAACTATGGCATATACAAGTGGAGAACTAATACATATTTGCCAAGCTGAATTAGCCAATACCGAATAGCTGATTATTACAAAACCTGCTAACTTGAAAATATTTTTCTACTGTATCAGATTTGATAATTTTTGTCTTTTAACTTCGAGGCACAGATCCAAGTAATGATCCTAAAGAACGGTCAATGCAAGTGCTCATTTACTGCTGCCTGAACACAGAGAAGTGTCAACTTTGGGTAAACTAAATTCACTTTAAATCAACAGTATCCGTACTGTACCACAATTTCTGTGTCCATTCCTCAACTGAGGGACATCTGGGTTGTTTCCAGGTTCTGGCTATTACAAATAAAGCTGCTACAAACATGGTTGAGCAAATGTCTTTGTTGTGTACTTGAGCATCTTTTGGATATATGCCTAGCAGTGGTATAGCTGGATCTTGAGGAAGCACTATTCCTAATTGTCTGAGAAAGCGCCAGATTGATTTCCAAAGTGGTTGTACAAGTTTGCATTCCCACTAGCAATGGGGGAGGGTTCCCCTTTCTCTACAACCTCTCCAGCATGTGTTGTCACTTGAGTTTTTAATCTTAGCCATTCTAATGGGTGTCAGGTGAAATCTCAGGGTCGTTTTGATTTGCATCTCTCTGATGGCTAAGGACTTTGAGCATTTCTTTAAGTGTTTCTCTGCTATTATGTATTCCTCTACTGAGAATTCTCTGTTTAGCTCTGTACCCCATTTTTTAATCACATTGCTTGATTTGTTGCTTTTTAACTTCTTTAGTTCTTCATATATTCTGGATATCAGCCCTCTGTCAGATATAGGGTTGGTGAAGATCCTTTCCCAGTCTGTAGGCTGTTGTTTTGTTCTGACAACAGTATCTTTTGTTTTACAGAAACTTTTCAGTTTTATGAGGTCCCATTTATTGATTGTTGCTCTTAGAGCCTGTGCTGTTGGTGTTCTGTTCAGGAAGTTGTCACCTGTGCCTATGAATACTACTCAGCAATTAAAAACAAGGAAATTATGAGATTTGCAGGCAAATGGTAAGACCTAGAAATGATCATCCTGAGTGCGGTATCCCAAAAGCAGAAAGACACACATGGTATATACTCACTTATGTTTATATAATAAACATACTGAAATCTATACACCTAAAGAAGATAAACAAGAAAGAGGACCTGGAGTAAGATGATCAATCCTCACTTAGAAAGACAGATGGGATGGACATTGGATGTAGGAGAAAATAAGTAACAGGACAGGAGCCTACCACAGAAGGCCTCTGAAAGGCTCTACCTAGCAGTGTATCAAAGCAGATGCTGAGACTTATAACCAAACCTTTGGGCAGAGTGCAGGGAATCATAAGATAGAAGGGGGGAGTTAATGTGACCTGAAGAGGATAGGAGCTCCACAAGGACCAAATATATCTGGGCACAGGGGTCTTTTATGAGACTCCAACCAAGGACCATGTATGGAAATAACCTAGAACCTCTGCTTGGATGTAGCCCATGGTAGCTCAGTATCCTAGTGGGTATCCTAGTAAGGGGAACAGGGACTATTTCTGACATGAACTCAATGGCGGGCTCTTTGACCTCCCCCCCTTCCCAAGGGAGGAGCAGCCCTACTAGGCCACAGAGGAGGACTTTGCAGCCAGTCCTGAAGATACCTGATAAACCAGGGTCAGATGAAAGGAGGGGGGAGGTCCTTCCCTATCAGTGGACTTGGAAAGGGGCAGGAAGGAGATGAGAGAGGGAGGATGGGATTGGGAGGGAATGAGGGAGTGGAATACAAAGTTAATAAACTGTAACTAATATTAAAAAACTAAAAATAAATAAATAAATAAATAAATAAGCCAACAGTATTGCCTAGAGTCAAAGGCTATACATTGCAAGCTATCAATAGGAGCCTTATAAATAGCAAGGATAAGGTAGATGTGACTATGACTCAGTATACACAGTGAGCTTAATTAACAAGTTAAAGTAGGTAGAGGACAAAGTGAAGAATAATAGTGTAGGACTCAAGGTGGGCCAGAGAACAGTGCAGTAGCAAAAAGCACTAAATCCAATGGCTTCCAGCAACAAACTCTTTCTTGCTAAAGCTTTCACGCCAGGCATGGAACAACTCTGGGCTTCTCGCTTTCTTTTCACTCTGAGGCTCACAGATCAGCCACAGTATTGAGTATTATTGATTGCCAAGGCAGAAAGAAAGAAATAGAAAATCCCCCATCAACCATGACATGCCTTTTCCATTTGTGAGTTGCTGATCAGAAATGATGACAAGGTTATATCTCAGCACGAGAGGGTCAGAAAGTGCACCGCTATCACCTGTGTGGCAATCACAGCACTATCTAATCAGCTGCACTAATGACTAAGATGACTGTACAGTAAGAAACAGCATATTCTAGGCGGGGGTAATACAACAGCATCTCAAGGAAGCACTGGTCCATTGCTCATGCTACAATTTGTTTAAATTAGAGATACTGTTAATATATAATCTTGAGGATGCAGAGATTGCTCATTGGTGAAGAGCACTGACCGCTCTTCCAAAGGACTCAGGTTTGGTTCCTAGTACCCACATAGCAGCTCACAGCAATCCCTAACTCCAGTTTCAGAACATTTGCAACCTTCTTTTGGCCTCCATGGACTTTGTATCCACATTGTGCCCACAGATGTAGACAAAACATCTATACATATTAAAATACATTTTAAACAATACATAACTCATGTCTTTGCTAAAAAGAAATACATATAGTGCCCTGTTCTAGCATGCCAGAAAAAAATAAGAAAATAAGAAAGAAAAAAGGAAAGAAAGAAGGAAGGAAGGAAGGAAGGAAGGAAGGAAGGAAGGAAGGAAGGAAGAAAGGAAGGAAGGAAGCTCTATCGCCTTCAAATACAGAAAAGTTACACACATCAGGATATCAGGGCCTGGGGAAACCTCAGACTGTGACTCAGTTTACTCTGCATTTCCATGTGTGATGTCTACCATTTCCTTTTATCTGAAAGTCCTTTTTGCTCAGTGCATTAGAGAACTCCAGCTGGCTTTGTGTCCTACACCAGCCGTGAATTTGCAATGTAGCTCAGTTGTTATTTAAAGATAACAAACAGCTCCTAAAGCCTGAAAGTAATGGCCAGTCATCAGGCAGCCTCCAAGGAGAGAGGTCAGGAAAGCTTGCTGGCAGCACAGTAGCTCCTACAGCTGTAAGGGAACCTATGCCAGAGGAAGAGCATAGGAGCAGCAGAGCAGAGAGCACAAGTTTTGCTTTGATGGATGCAGCCGGAGGAAAACACTTGATGTATTTTTGCTGATAATGATCAGAGGGAGAGGAGCCTGTGGAGTCTGTGTGTGAGTCGGACACTTGCAACTGTGGAGTGTGTAGCTCGAGTGATAATAAATGTCAGATATTTTTACAGAATGGCATTGCTGCTCCACACACTATAGATCTAACAATGTTTGATTTGTCTTTGTTTTGTGTTTCAAAAACTGATAGATTGTTTGATTTTGGAAATTGTTCTACACCACCAAGAAAAAAAAATAAAAAAGAATACAAGACTAGCAACAGAAATTCAAGTAGAATGGATATATTTATTATTCAAATGAACATAAAAAATCAGCAAAGATCTGGTTGAATATTTTCTGTTGCTGACTTTCCTCAAAAATCTTTTCTTCTAGAGACTGTCAAGGGAATAACCTCAGTCTGTTTCTTGCCCTGATAATTTTTCAAGATTTTAAATCTGGAGTCTCCAGGATATATGGGCTCACTGATTGCTGATTATAATTCACTGTAACACAGATACACACGTGACTCTGACAGCCTGAAACCTCTGCAGTCTCCAGCATGTTGATTTTGCTACTTTATATATTTAATTTTTCTTTTAAAAAATGTATCGTATTTCTGTGAACATTCATTTGCTTTTCAAATTATGGTTGCCTAGCTAAGGCTTGTGTACCAGGTGCCATGTAAAAGCATGTTAAAAGTAGATAAAAGCAATTTATCCTGCCCTCTAATTAGGGATGTCTCATCTTTACCACTGACAATAGCAGAATGCAGCTGTGGCAGTGGGGAGATAATGGGAGTGGGAACCGGAGCAGGGAGAAATTACGGATGTGCTGGCTGATGCAGAGTGTCACCTCTCCATTGCTCAGCCTGGGTGGGCTTCAGGATGAATGGGGACTTGGAGAATTCCCCCTTTCCCGGCTCAATGCATTTATTTGCCATGAATAACAGCTTTTATTTTATATCTTTAAAGGGGAAGGCACAGGGTAGGGAAGCGGGTTAGAGGACCCGCTAAAGGACTCACCATATGGGATATGCTGCTGCCCACCTCTTCAGCTCACCTACATTTAACGCCTGTTGGGTGCTCATGACCGTACTTAATGAAATACATTTTCAAAATAAGGTAGAGAAGGCACTGCACTTAGAAGGGTCATTTTTACAGTTTAAACTTTATTGTCTGAGACTCTCATGGATGTATATAATGTGTTTTTATGACATCAACTTTTAATTCTCCCCTATGTCCCACCACTTTTGTGTTCCAACTTACATGTTTTATTAAGACTTTACTTTTTGTTCTATGTTTAAGTGTGAGTACCCACATCTATGTGTGTATCCCACGTGTGTGTGTCTGCTACCCATGGAGGACGGAAGAGGGTGTTGGATACTATGGAACTAGAGTTACAGGTGATTTTCAGCCACCATATGGGTACTGAGAACAGAATCCAGATCTTCTTTGAGAACTATGAGTACTCTTACTTGCTGAGCCATCTCTCCACCCCCAGAGCTCAGTTTTTAAACTCATTGTGTCTATGAGGTGCAACTTGTATGTGCAGAGATGTAGAACAATCTACGCAAGTACGTGTCGCTCTCAGGGTCAATATCCCATCAGAAACTTGATTTTTCCCCTTCCTGGTAGTCATTCATTGTCAGAAGTTCCCCAGCTAGGGCCAAGACTTAATGAGCTCATCCTCCATCATACTAGGATCTTGGCTGGCTTAGTATATATAGGTCTCATACATGCAGTCACAGCTGCTGTGAGTTCATGTGAGCAAGCACTGCCATGTCTGGCAAATGTCTACTGTCTCTGGCTCTTACCATCTTTCCTCCATCTCTTTCACTAAAAGCTCTTAGCCATGTGTGTGTGTATGTGTGTGTGTGTGTGTGTGTGTGTGTGTGTGTGTGATATAAATGTTCCACTCAGAGATGAACACTCTATGCTCTTGTTCTCTACACATTGATAAGTTGTGGTTCTCTGGATTAATTGCTATCAGTTGAAAATAGGCTTCTCTTATAAAGGTTGAGAGATACACTAGTCCATGGGTATAAAAATAAGAACTTAGAGGGATTCTATTACTATGTCTGTTTCTCAGAGTATTAGGTTCTTCTCTAGGGCCTATGACCTGTCTAGCCATGGTTTTTGGGCCCAGTTAACAGTTTGAGGTACGTGTTGTTTCTTGTGAGCAGGCTTTAAATACAATCAGAAAGTGATTTGTTACTACTAAAAGATTTGTGTCACTATTGTATCAGTGTATATATTGTTAGGTTAGTCATTTTTCTAACTCATACAATTCACACCAAAGTAAGACTGTTGATGGCTTTTCTATCATGCTAGCAAACATAGACATTTCCAGAACTGTGGAAGCTGATCAATAGGAAAGAAGCTTCCTAGTCAGTATAAGTCTGGATTTCTCCATACCTATGACGTAAGTATCTATAACAATATGTTCTTACCAGCAACATGGTAAATAAGGACAACGACAAGAGGCTGTAGTATCTGGGATGATGCATATGAGACCCCACCAACTAACAGCTCAAAAAGTGGTGGTCCATACCTCACAATGGATTTTATTTGATATCATTCAGCATCAGGTATTGCCCCCTTATTGCCATATAATTCCATTTTCAACTGGTGTTTGTGTGTGTGTGTGTGCGTGTGTATGTGAGTTTGCTTGCTTGTTTGTTTTTTAAAGTTTCTACAGCAATAGTTTTTTACACGACTCTTTCAAAGGTCTTTCTTGTTATTTATCTTTCCACATAATCCCTCCTCTACCCTGGCTTCAACATCTTCTACCCCTTTAACCCTTTCTGTTCTAGTCTCTTTTCCCCTTTCACACTGGCTTCTTTTTAATCCCCCTTTTCTTGAAAGCTGATATCCATAGTTTGTAGGTCAGCTCTGCTGTATTGTGATCATTTGTTATGTGCAGAGGAAAGATAAAACTAAAGAATAAGCTTCTTCTAATATACTTGTTCTGAATATGCCTATAAGAAAGAATAAATGTTGAGAAAATGTTAATGAAATGGTCAGCTTGAATAGAGGGACAGAAGAAAGGATCATTCCAGAGAAAATACCAGGAGTAGAGAAAGTGACCAGCAGATAAACATAAGAACAACTGACAAAAATGTGTTTTCTTGTTGAGGTGCAAAAGATCTTCAAGTCAATACAGTTAGAGCAACGCAGTATGAGAATTTAATACTAGACCACATGGAGAGGTGTGGTTTAAGTGGCATTTTCAAAAAACTATCCAGTAAATATGTATCCTGGTCATATTAGATTAATAAAAAGTGCCAGAGCTTAAGTGAAAAGGAAGTAGCTATTTTTGGGTGCTGATCAGCATGAGAAACAATGCCGTAAAGGGGCAAGATGGTCACTCTATAGGATGTAATAATTAGGTCTCAGCTACTGTGGTGGTTGAAAAATTTAACTACACAAAAATAATATTAAAGAGTTAAGTCCAAAATACAGGCTTATGTAAGAAAATGACACCCATGCTTCATAACTTAAACAACATACGTGGAACATTGAAATGTAGAGATGAAAAGCTGTGGAACTGTCAGGACTGGGCATGGAGAGTTGGCATGTGCTTGGCCAGCTGTAGCAGAGGGATCATGGTAAGGGACGAATGCTTCATGAATAAGAAGAGAAGTACAGCAGTGGAGAATAAACACAGCGACTTCAAGGAGTATGTGGGTGAAAGAAATGAGAAGATGAAATCAGGCGGGGGTACCCAACAGGACTAGTTACCAAAACCCTGTTGAAGGTAGCAACAGGAAGAAAAGCCTTGTAGATAAAATGAAGGAGAAGTGATTCTCCTAGAAGCGGATAGTTGGTAAATTCATTCACTGGAGTGGTAATAATGAAGAGGAGGGCTGGCAACAGAATTCTTCATTGTTCACCATGGGGAACATGGTCTGTTAGAGGCATTAGTGGGTTAGCCATTTAACGAAAGCCTGGGGAAATATGAGCATTTACATTTCTAGCAGGAATTATCTATACACCGATGAAATGCAGAAGGGTGGAATAAAAGTGGTATAGGCGTGGAACATATGGGCGAACATTCCTTGTTCATGCTTTTATGACCTTAGGAAATGCCCAACTAGATTTTGGGCAGAGAAATCTGTTAGTCTAGAGATGGCATCAGAACTCTTTCAGAAAATAATCTCTTCTCATAATAACACATGACTTTATATTGGTTTTGCTTGATATCCAGAGAACATCGCTAGGATGCAATATGATATCCAAAATGACCTGTGCAGCTTTGCATAATAACTTTGCATTCTAGTGGCATCCAAAAGGAAACAGAATGAAGGCAAAGAATTGGAAAAACTAGACTCTAGGGATGGACGTCAGGATGCCTCACTTTGTGTGTGTGGTGGGGGGAGTCATTTGTTGAAGAGACAAGGGAACCAACTAATGAGACTTTCCTACTGACATGGACAACAGAAACATTCAGGGTTCATCAGAACAACGGTCCATATTCATACAACACTTAAATAAATCTTAGGTTTTTCTAAAGTGTGTAACTCTCTCCATCTCCCCATTGACTGTTAAAGTAATCAAGAAGAGGGGATTTATTTTACAGCTGGGTTATGAAGAGGAGAGCTGTAAGAATTTTTGAAGTCTTTGAGAGATAAAACTTTAGAAGTACAGAAGATGAATGTCTTCACAAATGCCATCCTGACCAATTGCCATATCTTGAACCCCGGTGATATTGCGATGAAGATTTCGAGATCGGCTTTAACTTAAGTCTTGAAAGGTAAGTCTACCCCAGATACCGAATGCCTTGCTTGCTGGTAACCACAGGCTCTATTTGAGATGCATATGGCACTTTATGCATAGAATATAACTTTCCAATGGTAATAACAATAGATCTCCTGTTCTTCATTTTTAATTACTGTGCTGATATCAAACCCTAAGAGAATAGTATTCAGATTTAACTTTGAGCTTATACAATTAAAAGTGCTACTAGATTACATCTTTCAAAAAATGTACATTTGAATCAAAGTGTTGATATTTCCTGTCTCTTATGATCACACATATTGACTGCAAGTGAATTGTTAAATTCATCAGGCAGTTATTTTAATTAGATAAGTTTTATGTTTATTGTCAGTGAGAGGTTGTAAATGTTATTTGAGGGGCTGGAGAGATGGCTCAGTGGTTAAGAGCACTGACAGCTCTTCCAGAGGACCCAGGTTCAATTCCCAATACCTATATGGGAGCTCACAATTGTCTGTCACTCCAGTCCCAGGAGACCTGACATCTTCACAAAGATATAAATGAAGAAAAAAACACCAGTGAAGAGAAATGTTATTTGCAATTTTATATATGTATACATAAATATATATATGTATGTATCGTTCTTTGAAAGAAAATAAGTCAAAATTCAAACAACTCAATGTGTAGACATGTAAAGCAAATGCAGTAGTATGAAAATTAAAATAATGGATATAGCCATGCTAGGTGTCACTGGTGATCAGGGATCCGTGTCTCTTAGAATTGATAAGAAAGAGTAGCTATGTTGGATATCTTCCTACAGAAAGTTATTTTTGGATTTTCTTTAGTGATAGAAAACCTACATTTGGGCTCTTAGTTAGGATTCGGCTCACATTTAGGAAAGTGGAGCTGTTTTTAAATGGCCACATATAACTCAATGAATTTCCCAGGACTTGATTGCACTTGCCTTAGCTAACAAGTGAGACATAATCACATATTTTATTGTAGCTTCTTAACATTAAAAAAAACATATTTAGTTTTCTGAAATTCATCTTCAAATTTTTCTCTGGATGATTCTATGAGACAAAGTAGCTATTTTTCCTCCTGCTTCTTAACCCCAACCACATAAATGCTCTCAGGTTCAAATCACATCCTTTAAGAAACAGACACTCCGTGAATGATTCACCAAATGATATATTGTATCATTTACTGTATGAGAGCTTGGAAACTCTCAAGACAGAGGTTTCTTCCTGGAACTCACATAATGAGAGAGGCAATTTTAATATATAACTTCCCAGTAAACTATTACAGAAAACAGCAGTGAAGTTATCAATCACTGGTACTCAACCTGGCCCACCTATAACCAACCCCTACATGTTCTTAAGCTTATTGAAATATGTGCGTTTAACATTTATAACATGCAGGTATCTAAATCATTATCATGGAAACACTTAACTTAAATTGAAAGAAGCATTGATAGAAGCATACAGTGGCTTTTTGTTTGTTTGTTTGTTTTTTAGGTATTTAAATGAATTTATTTTTTACCAGCAATGTCTTCTATTGCTCACTGAAATAGAATCCATTGATGATGACCTGTAGCTTAATAAGATGCCTTGTGGTAACTAAACCTGAGGGGGAAATAATGGGGAAAAAAAAGAATTTAATAACAGGGTTCATGGAGACTGAAGAGGCCACCTTCTAACTAGACACAACTCCTAGTGGATGGAGGGGACACAACCCACCCACAAAAGCTTCGACCCAAAATTTACCCTGCTTACAAGATGTGCAGGAACAAAAATGAGGCAGACACCAAGGGATTCTCCAACCAATGACTGGCCCAACTCGAGACCCCATTTGAGACAGCCAAACCTGACATGATTAATGATATGCTGCTCTGCTTGCAGACAGGAGCCTAGCATTGCTGTCCTAAGTGGCTCCACCCAGCACCTGATGGAAACAGATGCAGAGATGTAAAACCAAACATTGGGGGTGGGGCACAGGGAGTCTTGTGGAAGAGTGGGGGAAAGGATAGTAGGACCCAGAGGTGACAAGAGCTCCATAAGAAGACCAACAAGAACCAACTAACCAGAGCCCAGGGAGGTTTGTGGAAACTGAAGCACCAACCAAGGATCATGCATGGACTGGACCTAGGCCTCCTACACAGATGCAGCCTATGGACAGCTCAGTCCTCATACGGGTTTCCTAGTAAGGGGGGTGGAGGATGACTCTGACCTGGACTTTGTTGCTTGTTTTTTTGATCACTTTCCCCTGGCAAGGCTACCTCAGCAGGCTACAGGGAAAAAGGATGTGCTCAGTCCAGATGTGACTTGATAGGCTGAGGGCAGGGTGCTTCCCTTCTCTGAGGAGTAGCAGAGGGAGGATAGCGGAAACAGAAAAGGAGGAAGGGACTGGAAGGAAAGGAGGAGGTTACAAACGCAATATAAAGTGAATAAATTAAAATTAAAATTAAAAGGAATAAAGTAAATATATGTGCATTGCAGGTAATAAGACAGAATCAGGGATATTAAAGCAGGCATTCTGAAAGCCAGCCTGTGTGAGTTGCATGATGTCATAACTAAAGAGGAAAGGGATTGTTGGGGTTTAAAATGTGAGTCAAAGAGAAAGCGTTTGGTACAAACAGGTCTTCAGAGATGAGCAGAGGTTATCAAAAAACACCAATGTGACCAACATTATAAAGCAGCTACCAATAGCTAAGAAGTCCATGCTACCCCTTAAACATCACATCCAGCTCAAGAAATCACACCTTGAGAAGTCCAGATTAACGCACAGAAAAGAAAAATCCAAACTGGGGATGCAAGAAAAGGAGACTCTTGTCTCCAAACTGGGGATGGAAGACCCATGCTTAAGAGTAAGCTCAGGGTTCTCTTCCTCCTCTCTCACAGTCCCTTTTCTACTTATACACACACACACACACACACACACACACACACACACACACACACACACACCACATGTGGGCACATGCTACCTAATTTTTAATCTAGATTCAATACATGAGAGAAAGCACAGGATTGTGGCTTCTTTTAGTTAACACAGTAATTTCCATTTTCTTGCAAATGTCATGATTTCATTTTTATTTTTGAGTGAATAAAATTGTCTGTCTTTTTGTAAATGGAGACTGTAATACAAGTATACAATGTGTTTTCACTCTCCCCACATCCTTCCATCACTCTTCCTTCCCTTATTTATGTCATATGTGTCTGTCGCTACCTCTCTGTGTCTCTCACTGCCTTTCTTTGTCTCTGTCTCTCTCTATCCACACGGAGTCTGCTTAGTGCTTCCAGTAAGTGCATGAGTGTTGGAACATTTATGTGAGTGTGGGCATCATCTCATCTTCTCTCAGGGGTAAAATTCTCGAAGGAAACTGAGTCTTCTTCCAACAGACATCAACTCACAATAGCTCTTCAGCTGGAGCTAGAGTTTCCCAACCATCCCCTCACTCCATGCTGGGATTTATGTCTGGCTTGATATTGGGGGGGGGAGCATTGTACATGCAGTCACAGCAAATGTCAGTTCATAGGTGCTACTACCCAGTTTTGACTGGACAACTCCGTTTAGCTGTAGTCATCCACCACTTTTGGCTTTTACAACTTTTCTAACTCCTGTTCAGCCATGATCCATGAGTATGGAAAGAGGACACATGATATGGATATTCCATTTAGGGAAGAATGCTCTACAACATTTTATTCTCTGTGTGTTGGCCAGTTACTAGTCTCCATGTGTGTTTTCTCTATCTGCTCGTCTATTGACAGGCTTCTAGGCTGAGTTTATTCCACAGCTATTGTGATAATGAAACAATAAGCATGGATATGCACATATTTGTGTGCCACACCAAGTTATGAGTCCTTCAGTAGATCACCAAGAATAGGTGAGTCATATGGTACTTATAATTTTAGGTTTGAAGGAAACTTCATATTGGTTTTTAGTGGCTGCACTGTGTAAGAATTATTTTTCTACATCTTCAACAGTATTCCTTGTGTTTCTTAATGACAATAAAGATTATTCTGAATAGTATGAGACAGAATCCAAAAGAGTTTTGAAATTCAATTTCTCTGATAGCTAAGAATGTTTTTAACACTTCTTCCAATACTCACTAACCGTTTTTTCAGATGGTCTACATAATTCATTAGTCCATTTATGAATTGGAAGACACCTAATGGAGATGAAAGAAAAGAAAAAAAGGAAGTGATAATGGCATACAAGTGACATGAAAGCAGGATAAATTGCTGGAATAGATGAGACCAGCAAGAAAGATGGAGAGGAATGGGTAAGACAATTGGAGAAAAAGGTGAATAAGAAGAACTATAAGGCCATGTAAGAATGCAAATAATAAAGAAATCCAGTATCTTGTATGGTAACTTAAAAAGCAATAAGAGGAGCTACTGTTACACAGAAAGATGAGGCACCAACACAGAGACACAGAGAGACAGAGAGAATACATTCTAAGGGAGAATGGTCCCTGTAACTCCAACTGATGGAGCTCTGAAAACACTCTAAGATTTGTCTCATTATTTCAAAAGTGTTTAAAAAAAATCAGATCACAGTAATATTGGCCCAACTGGAGCTAGTATGCTCAAATGAAACTTCTATGTGGAGCGGTTTGCTTTTTAACCCACCTTGTATATCATGGAGCATTCCCGTCAGCCACTCTGCCTTAGGGACTGCACAGCAGGACGTCTAGGGAGCAGCACATGAATACATACCACCAATTTGCATGTCTGCTTCGATTGCTGAAATTCAAACTCGGTAACTGTCACACTGTTGTAGCAGAAAGGACCTGTGTTTTGAAGCTGGACAGAATCATCACTCTCTGGTAATTGACTGTGTCACCTTGATCCAGACATTCAGCCTGTCTGAGACACATGGACAATGAGAGCTCCATTTGCAAAGTGCCTTTTAAGTGTCTGACTTGTGTACCTGACCAAGGTGTGTGATTTTCATTTGCTTCCAAAGAATTCAAAATAACACTCTGGAATAAATTTTAAAGAACTGGATTCTAGCAGGGCCAAACATTTCTGCAATAAAATATCTGAGAACTGAACAAGAAGCAGTTCTCTCTCAAGGTTGGATAGATTATTAAATCCTTGCCCATTTTCTTCTTTCTTATTGCCTTCTGCCTTCACACAGATAGGGCACCAGCATCTCAGTGGTACTTCAAACTCAGCATGTCCAAAGTAAAACAGTATCTGCCAACCAAGGGCATCTTTATGATTCTCCATGACTCTCAACGACACCAATAAATAGTCTCTCAATTCTTTGTAATAGCCAAATAATAGTTGAAACCGACTCTCAGTTGTCATTCTTTGTGTGGTGGTAGATAGGGGAGGGTCTCTTATCAGAAATAGAATATGCTTTCTCCTACTTTCAAGCCTGTCTCTATTGTACTGGTCCAGGATCTCTTGATAAAATCATAGAATAGTGCCTTTAGAAAAAAAATTCAGATTCTCTGGATGAAGAAGAAGAAAGAGAGAACTGGCTAGTTCAAGTTTCATGATGCTTGATTATGAACCCTGACCTCAGAACTGACTGACCCTTTCCATGGACTGCCAACACTTGCCATTATGTCGTCCATTTTTTTCCCACATTCACATTCATTATTTTGCTACAGCATAGAGCTGAACACAAAGCCGTCAAGAGCCACTTCTGGAGGACCATCTTCCAGCAGCAGCAGCCCTCGGTTTTTCCACACTGCCTGTTCAGTACATGCTTCTCATTCTGGTATCCTGGATCTTCCATGGTCTGTGCCAAGCAGGCCTTTTATTGGTATTTCACCCTACCATCCTTCTGCCTTTTTTTGAATGACAAACTGTCCCCCTGGCTAACTCCCAAGCACATATCGGGCATTTATATCTTCCCTCAAGCTGCTGCATTTGCCTAAAATATTCTCCACATTCCCTCCTTGTCAAATGTCTACTGGTATTCAAATGTTTCCCTCTGCATGAAATTTTAAAAATGTATTACCTCAATCTATATTGTTTATCTCTTTACCACCTTTAATACTTAAAGGTAGTTCCCAAATTACTGTGGTCTGCTAGGCACCTTAGTTGTTCACATATTTTTTATTTTTTTATTTAAGGACAGAAGCTAGCTAACTACCATACTGAATGCAAGTAAGCTACACCATATACATTTAGGTATAGGTTCACAAATTCAGCACAAATGGAGAAAAGTAGATCAGAATGAAAGATGAAGCCTTCTACCCCTAACTGTTGATTGAAGAAAACATGAAAAACCCATCTTGATCTCCCCACAAAGCTCCTTATAGCATCATCATTTAAATCTCTTAGAAATATATTTCAACTGCAAAGAAAACAGAAGGGAATGATGTCACCCTTGTCCTCCTTGTCACCCAGAAAGTTTTATACCTTTGTCATCATCTAACCTATGTGGTTGGCAGCAAAGATGGAGCCTCATTAATAAAATTCAGAGGCAAGCTTCCACTTTGCAAAGGGGAGCGGGGGAGACAGTTGCAATTCATCTAACTGCCTGGATAACTGATAATCCTAAACCAGCATTTCTAGTTGACTATCAATTGAGTTTCAGAGCCAGGATTCTGAAAGAAAACTTTTTTTTTTTTTTTTAGTAGAAACATTCTAAATGTTTACTGAGACGTAATCTAAAGTTTAATTTGGAATTACCTAGTAGATGAAATTGAGAAGTGAAATGTAGCTGGATTCTTGGTATACCGAGATATAGAAGACTTCAGTGGGCATCTATATGAAGACTAAATTTACTAATATCTTGCAAATTGTCTATGAGTTTTATTAGTGTGTTTCTACCTGAAGACTATCATCTGATGAGTGAGGCCCAACATAAGTGAGATAAAAAGACCTGGCAAGAATTTGTGAATTTGAGAAAGATATCAAAAGAAACAAGAATATTTAAAGGCCTATAATCCATCTTAGATTAATAGATTATCAACTTACAGGCCATGGGCTCACTTCAGTAGCTCATTGCTTTGTGCTTACTGATAAATGGTAAAAACGCATTGGTAATCAAGTGGCTATATTACAGCAGTGAAACTTGTGTGTTACTGGAATTAAAATTATTGTGTTGACAATATTTTCCGTTTTAGGCTCTAGGGTGATTTTGAGGGATGTTTTTCTTAGGTTTAGAGGAGAAAAACTTTTTTTTCCCCCAGAGCTGAGTAGCTCGGATAAAACGTAATCATTATACTGCACTGTGATTTAATTGGGTTTTTACATAATCGTGTATTCATTTTTAAAAAGAGCTACATTCTTTTAATTTGCCATTTGTTATATTTTCTCCCAGGCTCTGCTATCTGAACTTTGGGTATAGCTGCAATTATGGTATGCTCACATCATTTTACATATGACGTTGTAAGGTCCCAGATTTCATTAACTTGCATTCCTTATAAAAATAATAGAGTTCAGTAGTAAATGTGTGATTTGGAAAATTATTGTATAAATAATTAATATATTTTTCCATGATAATTCCTCTCTGTACAGAAAGGGCATGCCACTTCTCTACTGGATGCTCCATCGAGTCATGTTTTCTGTAACCAGGCGACAAAATTTCCAAACAAGCCCTAGTTGTTGACAACACTTGGAGAGGCATGTGGCCTGCCATTCCGGGCTCTAACAAGCATGTGTCCCACCTGCTTTTTGGCTTTGGCTTAATAAGTTGGTTGGACCACAGCACAAGTGTGAGAACATGAGAAGCCACAGGCCAGGTGACATGCCAGTGTTGAAAGCTGGTACATGGCAGGAGACCATTGTGTACATAGAAAGGCCACATGCCACATGAAAATGTAGCAGCCACTTCTCCCAAATTAGATGAATATTTTTCTTTCCATTATGTTCTCAAAAAACATGTTGTGAAACAATGAGCATTGAGCTAGACGAAGTACAAAAGTTCAGGGTTTCAAATGAGTGACAAGTGAATATTCATAGCTGTTTTTGCATTGATTGGCAAGTAGACTACAGTTTTCCTTTTCCTTTTTGTCGAGCATGGGCATGCATAGTTTGAGAAATACTTGTTTGAGGCAATAGTAATTATTCTCCTAGGTATGAGTCTTCTGATAGGGTCAAATGCTGTAGAACAGCAACCAAGTTTCCATTTTTGTCTCGTGTAGAAGAAGAGAAGTTTCTAGAAAAAAAAATATGCTAAGACTGAGTACAGTTCTCGGCTTTTTCAGGGTTTCATACCTCCAGGTGCTATCACCAGTCCAACGATGCTAACGTCACTGCACTTGAATTCATTGTGAGTGTCACTGGGGAACAAAAAGAAATAAGATAATTAGATTTTTAAAATTCTGTCTGGTCCAGTGTGGGCTGCAGAATTCATAAATGTGTAATGTCAGGTGATGCAAGGTCTTTTTTGAGTTGACTCCACTACTGAATAAGTATGTGAATATAAGAAATGAATCAAATTTCCCTGACTTGTTTCTTTCACTTTCATAGTAGAAGAAAATCTAGACTAAAATACTCACAAATTTATGAAGCAGTGATGAGGATTTCTCTCTTGATGAAGCAACATAGCCATAAATGCTGAAAGACTAAAAAGTTCTTTGTCTATGCTACACAAATTTTGAACATGAGAAAAATCATAAAATTTTTGACATAGTAATTTTTAACATGACATATATTTTTAATTTAATTTAATTTAATTTTAATTTAAAAGATCAATTTAAGCAGTCACTCAGAGCTTCCAGCGAGCAGTGTAAACGCACGTCTATCCTTTTTTTATTATAGATTATACATAAAGGTAAATAGAAATCAAAGGCAATGCACAGAAAGCCAGCCGCATTTAATTTCATTTGTAATTTAGATTAACATGATGTAGAGGTTGGCTCTGACAGATAGCCCATGCTTTTCCTAAAATAGTTCAAGAGGCGTCCCTATAGCACCCGAAATAACCTTCGGGGTAACTGTTTGCTTTAGAGGAATGAACAGACTGTGGTGCCAAGTACTGTTCCTTTCATCCGGAACACAGCATCTTTACCTCTGTGGTGGAGATGTGCTAGTATGTCAGAATGCTACGATGCTTTATCAGGAGAGTTGGAGAAATTTGTTTATTCCCCTTCTGTATGATTAGTGATGATACAGTTCATCTTATTCTAGGTGTGAGTGATTTCCTGCATCGTGGATTAAGGGTCATCAGTTTGGGATAATCTGTGGAGCAGAGGTATGTCACTTTAGACACTGCCTCTGGATAAACACACAGACTGCGACAGAGTCCTGGTTCCTGTGACGAAGGCAGCTTCCCAGAGAGTTCATGCACTGGTTTTCAGCAAGGTGATGGCTGAAGGTTAGACACTGAACGTGACTTCTAAAGCCGGATATTGGACAGAATATTTAGATAAAACTTGCACACGCCATGCTTTTAAACAAAGCAAATACTCACTGTGCTTTATATTTCAACAGAGAACATATGAAAGAAAAAAAAAATAAGAAGACCTTGGCTCAAAACAGAGATGCATACCGACTGCAGATTCTCTATTTTCAGGGCTGTAGTTCTAATAATGCTAATACTTATAGGCAGCCTTGAACTCACAATAATAAACCAGATAAAAATTTATCTTTTTATTTTCACTTGCCATTTAATTTCACCTTTCTTTTTGATGATGACTCTTTCATTTCTCATTCACATTTTTTTTTTCCTATGAACTGCATGGGTTAGTAATTCTCTTCAACCTCAAGGCTTTCCATATCTATAATCACCAAATTTTATATTTTCTACTATTTACTTTTCTTGTTTTGGTAATTTTTTTTACTTATTTTAATTATCTTTGATACCCTCAAATACAAGAGTGCATGACATTAAGGAGGTATACATAATTCAGAGATGGGAGGAAATCAAATATTTGCAACTTATTTCACATTCTCGTAAAATTTTTGTTTAACTAATTTTTGTTTGTTTAATTGTTTTTTAGTAGTCCAGTGGCCTAGAATTGATTTTCCTGACTCCTCCCCTCCAGGGCCTGTGCTACTGGAAGGTTCAATATACTCTACTGTATCTATAAGGCAATAAAGGAACACGTTCTCATAAAATGGAATACAATGGACATAATTTATTCACTATGATGAATTTTGGGAAACCTAACTTAGTCTAAACAAGCTTGTGGAAGTAAAGTTGACCCCATCCATTCACCTCCAGATTGGATTTAGAACACTTACTCCATTTCAACCATGGTGCATACATAAAGTACTATTTTCTATTATATCTAGCTGACTGTTAATAAATATTTGACAAGTTATCATGCAAAATTGTGTCCTGGTGATATATAATTATTGTACTATGACAAACAAAATAAATTTTTTCTCCAAAGACTACAGATACAATAAAAGAAAATTTCATAATATTAAGTGAGCTATGATACAATAAAAGATAATTTCATAAAATTAAGTGAAATACTATATGATAATAATTTTATAAATTTAAGAACACACTAATATACAAACTAATGAAAATATTTACTAACACAAAAGACATAGTTACTGTAGTAGATGCCAGAAGAAGAGGTCTGAAGCCTTTTGGCAAACAGAGAAGACATGTCTATGCCATACTTTGTGCGGTGATTTTTGCTTGATACTAATCTCACTCGTTTTTAATAATTGAAAATAGAAAACAACCTGAAGGTGATGCCTACTTGTGACAAGATAAAATGGTTGTCCATATGCTTGTCGTTTCTTTTTGCGGGCTTCATCTATCTATCTATCTATCTATCTATCTATCTATCTATCTATCTATCATCTGTTCATTTATCATAGATCCTCACTTTGAACTTAGGTCATTCTGCTTTCAGCTCACGTACTCTACTGCTTCCAGCCCTTTATTTTGTTCCTTAAAGTCTAAAAATTTTGGTTGCCTTATTTTCAAAACCCGTATGATTAACACAGAAGGCTTGAAAAGCATCACATATATCAATATGACTTCGGAGTTCATTAGAAGGCATGTTTCACCTAGCTCGGAGAACACCAGATTGATAAAAGAAAATGTTCTCATGTGAGTTTGTGCTCACTTCAGCTGGATGACTTGCCAAGCCACACACGGAAATTGAAAAACAGCCTTTTCTCTGACCTGCAGTGAGGACCACACATATACTTCAGCGAATTGAAAACAGCTGTGGACAGTCTTTGGCCAGGCACATTTCTTGAAAGATTACATCTGTGTGTTTTAGGTTTTGATACAATAGCCTTGAACTTATTAAATAAAAAGATATGAACTGTGTAAAAACCATTTTTTAAGAACTGAAACATCCACTCCTTGAATTCACTGTCTTCTTCCCTCATTAGTTTTTTTTATTATTATTTTACTGTGATAATAGTTTAAATAAAACTTCAAAGGCAAATGTTCATCATTAAATTTGAAGGATGATAGAGCCTTTTAAAAATTCTAAACAGTAGGAACTCTTAATTCACTTTTGGCTGCACAAGATACTTTGCAAAGGACATTGCTCAGTTTTGGGGGTTTTTTTGTTTCTTTTTTTTAAATATAAATGTTGAAAAGCTTTCTACATTTATACATTTTTTTAATGGAGTAAATATTTTCTTACCAATTTTCAGAATATGTTGCCTTCACATTTTGGAAGAAGATGCAGTCTATTTTTTTATTTTTATTTTAGGAGAATAGACTGAAATGAGTAGGTATTACAGTTACAGATTTATTTACCTATTATTTTTATTTATTTGTATGCATGCGGGCCTATATAAAGTTATGCGTCCAGGAACCCATGCATGCCAGAAGACAGCATTGGATCATCTGAACCTGGACTAGCAGGTAGTTATGAGCTGCCACATGGGTACTGGGAATTGTCCTCTGGTCCTCTACCGAATAAAATCGCTCTTAACCACTGAGCCACCTCTCCAGATGCCCTGTGAATCAAGTGGAAAAGTATAACAGAATGAATTTATTATATTAAAATTTTTTTTTAAATTATACACTAAACAACTCAAACCAACATCCACTGAATCTGCTAGGAATGAATTTGCAGGACATCTTTAATGAACACAACCCTAATGCATAAACTACTGACAGGAAAAATCACTGCAGCTAAAGACACAAGCAGGGTGGCTGTCCAGTCTTCTGTATTACCTCCAAAACATTTTAAAATCATTTTTACTAATTTTTAAATTATTTTTTTATTTTTAAAACTTATTCATTTTATATCCTGATTGTAGCCCCCTCCCTCAACCCCTCCCAGTCCCACTCTCCCTCTTCCCCCCATCCCCTTCCCCTAGTGCACTGAAAGGGGGAGTTCTCCTCCTCTGCCATCTGCCCCTAGTTTATCAAGTCTCATCAGGACTGCCTGGATCCTTTTCATCTGTGGCCTGAAGAGGATCAAAACAATTTTTTTTAAAGTGATACCAGTTCTTTACATACATTTTTCTAGATGTCAATTTTCCTTAGAAATAAATTCAGAAATATAAAAAAATAAATGAGTCTGTGTATGAATGTTGGCTCCGAAAAGTTTCACCACGATTGAAAGTAGGAGGAAAGGTTAAGAGGAGACTGTTTGCTACTGTAATTTGTAAACTGATGTGATAACCTCATGTTTAATATTTTATAGAGTAGAAGGTGAATGCACAGGGAGAAATGTCACTTGGAGATAAGGGAAGTCATATGCTAAGAATATGTGTAAATGTGACTGAGAATTAACTTGAGGGTTTCATACTAATTGATAGATCAGTGTAACTTGATGATGAAATAATGAAGGTATCCTAGCAACCATATTTTCATAACAACTCTAGCCTGTAAGAGTGTGATGACTGTCGGGCACATTTTATTAATGTAGTGGGGTGCAAAGAGAAAATCTGCATTAATAAACCCTCCATGTAAACAAAATATAATGTATATTTCATCTGGTTTAAACAGAATTTTTTATTTATAAATGTATTATTTCTTGATGGATGAATCACTTTAGGTTCAGAATAATCAATTCTGTGAACCAGTGAGGTATTCAGCTATTCGTTTTGTTTGTGTAAAATCATGAGAAAATATGAAAAAAATTCTAAGACCTGTCAGAATTATAATTCCTGCTTTTAAAACCAAATACCAAAACACATGCTTTCTTATAAATTTATATTTTGCTTTTTTTGTAGCTTCTCTTCTCTTTCTAACAATACAAAAATGAAAACTTTATTCTTCTAAAACAGCTTTTTTGTGCTTTTAACGATTTTTTGCTTAAAAACAATTGTCAAATAAATTATATATTAGATGTGTATAACACTGATACATTGATTTTACTGACTATATGAGTCAAATGTACATGTTTATTATCACCCAAAGCTACTATTTGTGAAAGTTATTTTAATTAAAAATAAATTAAAATATAATTATATCATCTTCCTGCATTTCCTTTTTCCTTCCCTAACAACAAATGTACCATTCTTCCCGTGCTCTCTTTCAAATTCATGGCCTCCAGGGCCAGCATGTAGGTATTGAATTTCTTTTTGAAATATTTTAAATTCTGTGCATGCATGTAGGGATTTGCATATGTGGGTACCATGTGCTTGGGGGACAGAGATAACATATGAGCTGCTAGATGTGTACTGGGAACAATCTTAGATTTTCTTCAAGAGCAGTATGTGCTCTCAACAACTGAGCCATTCTCCAGGTCCTTGTGTTTTTATCTCTCTAATGTGATACCAGATTTGAATCCATGAATCAGTATATGGCTAAGTGAAGGAACTAATGGAATGAACAAAGTTTAATTGCTCTTCTTGGGACGAGTTCTAGGACAGATTATACATATGTGCAATGTCTCAGTGTTGCACTGAGTGTTGACCCTACTCATCAACTCATTCAACATGTGAACATGGCCACCACCCCAGGCTACTTCATCATGCACCTGTCTACCCAGAAGACCTTCTCTAACAACGACCTGATATGCTCCACCACCAGATGACATTTCCTATTTTAAAATCTATGTAAATACAATTATGTACTCTATATCTTTTGTCTAAGACATGTTGTGCTTAACATTCTGAGACTGATGCTTCTGTTTCACGTATCAGTAATTTGCTTTATTTTATTTCTGTCAGTTAATGTGCTCATTAACTAATGGACGTTTTGGAAGCTTCCAGTTTAGACTATTAGGGACAAAGCTGATAGGATCAAACAAGCAATGTGTGTACATTTATCATCTTCTCCATCTTCTTGCCTCTCATATAAACATGTCATCTTAGGATCATCAAGCCACAGAGTTTGTATGTTTCACTCTATAAGAGATTGTCAAATAATTTTCCAGTTATATGTAAGAGTTATGTAGCTCCAAGTTTGTTGTACCTCTTTGTGTTGTTAAGCTTTCTGATTTAAGCTGTTTGAAGTGAATGTGCAACAGTGCCTCACTGTGATTTTTAATTTGCATTTCTCTAGTGGTGAATCCATAACTTTATGGCTTTAGATGTTTTCACAGTCCAAAAACTATGAAGTATTTTTTCCTATGAGAGTTTGTTGCTGTTCTTGTTTACTATTTTATACAAATCCTACATGACCTTAATAAAGGTATATCCAGATGTATGTAATGTTTCATTTGTCATTTTTGAGGTTTAGTAGGACATGTATAAATTATAACATACCTGGGTTTCAACCCACTAACAAACTATGGATCCTCACACAGACCTATTTCAGCCTTAATTATATACACATTTTACAAGTGTTAATGGAAATATATATAAAACAAAAAGTTATCTCTGTGGCACTCAAATATATGAGACTTATGGGCAACCTTTGGGCAGAGTGCAGGGAATCTTAGGAAAGAAGTGGGAAACAGTAAGATCTGGAGAGGACAGGAACTCCATAAGGAGAGCAACAAAACCAAAAAAATCTGAGCACAGGGGTCTTTCCTGAGACTGCTATTCCAACCAAGGGCTATGCATGGAGATGACCTAAGACCCCTGCACAGATGTAGCCCATGGCAGTTCAGTATCCAAGTGGGTTCCACTGTGATAGGAACAGGGACTGTCCCATATATATATATATATATCTCAAATATATGAGTCAATGGAGCCATTCCTATTCAAAGCCCCACAAGAATGCAAAAACAAGGCACCATGATGGAGACTGTGAGCTGGAGAGAGGTAATGAAATCATCAGGTCTGGTAGCACATGCCTGTTTTCTTGGTCCACGGGAGGTGAGGCTGGAAGATGTTGACTTCAAAGCTAAGCTAGTCTACATAACAAGACTTGGGTAGAAGAGGAAAAAAATGTCAAGTCATGAAAGGAATGAAACGAACCACCAGACTTATGCTTTTCTGTCCATGAACCTTGGGTAGCTATTAGGTTTATCCTATCTCTTAGGTCTATATAAGTGAGTATATACCGTGTTTGTCTTTCTCCTCCTGGGATACCTCACTCATGATGATCTTTTTCTAGATCCCACCATTTGCCTGCAAATTTCATGATTTCCTTGTTTTTAATCGTTGAGTAGTATTCCATTGTGTAAAAGTACCACAATTTCTGTATCCATCCCTCAACTAAGGGACATCTGGGTTGTTTCCAGGTTCTGGTTATTACGAATAAAGCTGCTACAAACATGGTTGAGCAAATGTCCTTGTTGTGTACTTGAGCTTCTTTTAGATATATGCCTAGGAGTGGTATAGCTGGATCTTGAAGAAGCACTATTCCTAATTGAGAAAGCACCAGATTGATTTCCAAAGTGGTTGTACAAGTTTACATTCCCACTAGCAGTGGAGAAGGGTTCCCCTTTCTCCACAACCTCTCCAGCATGTGTTGTCACTTGAGTTTTTAACCTTTGCCATTCTGGTGGGTGTAAGGCAAAATCTCAGGTTCATTTTGATTTGCATCTCTCTGATGGCTAAGTATGTTGAGCATCTCTTAAGGTGTTTCTCTGCCATTCTATATTCCTCTACAGATAATTCTCTGTTTAGCTCTGTACTCCATTTTTAATTGGATTGCTTGATTTATTGCTTTTTAATTTCTTTAGTTCTTTATAAAGTTTGGATATCAGCCCTCTATCAGATATAGGGTTGGTGAAGATCCTTCCCAATCTGTAGGCTGTCATTTTGTTCTGACAACAGTGTCTTTTGCTTTACAGAAACTTTTCAGTTTCATGAGGTCCTATTTATTGATTGTTGTTCTTAGAGCCTGTGCTGTTGGTGTTCTGTTCAGGAAGTTGTCTCCTATGCCAATGAGTTCCAGGATCTTCCCCACTTTTTCTTCTAACCTATTTAGAGTATCTGGTTTTATGTTGAGATCTTTGATCCACTTGGACTTTAGTTTTTTTCAGGGTGATAAATATGGATCTATTTTCATTTTTCTGTATGTAGACATCCAGTTGGACCAGCACCATTTGTTGAAGATCCTGTCTTTTTTTCCATTGTATGGTTTTGGCTTCTTTGTCGAAAATCAAGTTTCATAGGTGTTTGGGTTTAATTCTGGGTCTTCTATTTGATTCCATTGATCCACCTTTTTGCTTCTATGCCAATACCAGGCCATTTTTATTACTATTGCTCTGTAGTACAGGTTGAGATCAGGGATGGAGATACCTCCAGATGATCTGTTGTTGTACAGAATCGTTTTGGAAATTCTGGTTTTTTTGTTTCTCCATATGAAGTTGAGAATTTTTCTTTCTAGGTCTGTAAAGAATTATATTTGTATTTTGATGGGAATTGCATTGAATCTGTAGATTGCTTTTGGCAGGATGGCCATTTTTACTATGTTAATCCTACAGATCCATGAGCACGGGAGATCTTTCCATCTTCTGATATCTTAAACATATGCTTTTATATCTACTGTATGTCAGTCACTCTGATAAGCACAAGGCATGACTCAAGAAACAACAGAAGGAAGGCTGGGAGGTTGCAATAGTCATAACGGAAGCACCAGACATTCACACACATGGAAAATTATGCACTGATGTTGGTGGATCAATGAAGCAACATCTTACTTGGCTGGTGCAGTCGTCACTGGACATTATGTCATACAATTCTTTTCCATGTGCTGGATTACACAAACTGTTATATACGAACATACAGTGTCCATACCCGATCACAGTACTTAACTCTTTGCTGTTTTGAAGTCATTCTAGGTCAAGTACTTTAAAGACAGCCCATGCTTTCCAATACACTGTTCAGTAATAATAATAATAATAATAATAATAATAATAATAATTAAAGAAAACTTTTGTAAATTTTATGATCTCTAAGTATGCTCTGTACCCTAAAGTTTACAGACAGACCAAAGTGGAATCTGTTTCAGAGATATCTGCTACATTTTAAATAGCTGGAATTTATTGGGTTAAACAGCGTCAAGCCATCTGGAATATTCAGCTGTTGAGAGGAACTCACTTCCAGCGAGTTCTGTATCGTCAAGGACTTACTGTGTGTGTTTTCACATAATGTGAGTAAAAGTGTGACTATTTGTAACATTTAAACTCACAATTTCCATAAATGAAAGAAAGTTCGGTAGGAGATTTCTCATGACTCAGTCTTTCTCTGCCTCCCGAAAACAGAAGTGCAGCTTGCGGGGAGCTGGTGAATAGGAGAAGCTGTAAACGAGTAGGTGACGGTGAGCCGCTCAACAGCGTCTGCGGAGCATGAATCGTGCTCTTTCCCAGGCAGTTGGCTTTTCAAGATCTTTGCTAAAGAAGAGATGCAAAAACTCTCTGGGAGTCTTTCATCAGTCATCAAACTTGTGGCTTTCAGAGCAAGTTGGATTTGAGAAGCTTTTCATGAAGCACCTTGAAACAGCTTGCTATGGAAATGGGGAAAAAGGACGGCAGATGCCTGAAAAGGCATTTTTTTCCTTTTAGTTAACATATCACAGGATGGGCTCTGTGCCCAAACTTGAGAATTCAGAACTCGTTGACATGAAAAGGAGCTCTCCTCTCACAAAGCTGTTGGATTACTCCGAGATCTGAATAAAAAATTCTCTTGCTCTCTCTCTCTCTCTCTCTCTCTCTCTCTCTCTCTGTCTGTCTGTCTGTCTCTCTGACCCATAGATGGTCTCTAAATTAAATCTGGGCAACTATTTTCATGTTAAATTGCTATAGCTCTCTGGATATTTCCATAAAGCTCATATCTCATGGGTTCCCAAGGAAAGACACACAGTGGTGATGTTCTTATGAGAGGAAAGTGGTGGTGGAAAACAGTCGGGACTGTCTTTCATCAAGGTAATAGTTATAGCTAAGCAAATCAACATCTCGGCTCTGGAAATCCTACATTTGTTGCCAGACAGTATCTGGAGATTGTTGTGGCCATGTTGACTGAATGCAGATCCCTTTAACTTTTCTGGGAAACCTTGGTTTCTGTCTTTGTCCTTGCCCATCCTTGTTGAATTCTAGGCTAAACCCCAAATCTCCTAAGGACATCACTGAGAATGGGCTGTCATTGTTGGTGAAATGAACTTTTTCTGAACTTTGTAGTCGTAAATGTTATAACAGTATCTGAAAAAAAATAAAATAAAACTTTAATTTGTTCAAATTGTTCCTTTCCTGATGGGGGAGAAACCTGTTTTTAATAATTAGTAATTTGTTTCCAAAATCTTAGATTTCGAGCTGTATGATAGATTGTCCGTGCATGTTTAACACAAATTAACGGAGTATCTCTTATGTTCTACGCACTCTGGTGGATGCTGGAAGAACAAAGAGTGTCTACCCAGGAGACATTGCTGCAAAATCAAAGAAAGCGGGAGTGAAATAAAGCAGACTATGCAGTAATGTGTATGTTCCGTTAGAGACTTCTTTTCATTAGGGTGCACAGGGAGCCGGCCTGAGTCAAAGTATTGATGGGCCCCTAAAGGAGAGTTCAGAAAGAGAACTGAGTGTTCTCTGGGAAAACTACAGGGTAGCACAGCACAAGGAGACTTCATCAGAGACCTCAAAGCTGAGGTCTGGTCTCCCAACCTCTGCTCTCTGTAGTTTAGGCTTCTTCTTGGATCCATGTGCCAGATTAGGAAACATTAAGAAAAACAACTTTTGTCAAGGAAGATGGTTTGGTTGGTAAAGTACTAGTTAGTAAGGTGTCTGACCTGAGCTCAAATCCCACCACAATTGTAAAAAGTTGACTACCATGGTGAATTTATGTATTCCTACTATGGGGGAAGAGACAGGGGCATACACAGTTTTCTGGCCAGCCAACCTTGCTAGCTGGTGATCTCCAAGCTCAGTGAGAAACCAGGCCTCAGGCAGTAAAATGCAGTTACTGAGGGAAGATATTCAGTATTGACCTCTGGAATGTTAACTGGAGACCAAATTTAAAGACATCTGAAAGTGACTCCCTTAGTAAACTTTCATATTATCTCCAATCTGATGGTGTTATCTGAGCCTATCTGAAGATTTCAAAGATCATCATGGCAGGATTGCAGAGAATGAATGAGGAAGATGGGGAGAGGGTGCTTGATGGTTCAACTCTGAGAAGACAGGATATTAGAACAGCCTGTGGAGATATGGTGTGTTCAGACAGGAAGGAGAGTGAAATAACAGCTGTTTGGATAAGAACTGAAAGGACGAGGGCTTCGTGAAGGTACTTAAAGGGAGGGGTGAGAGGATGAAACACAGAGAGAATTGTACATTTGGGGGGCTGGATGTTGGTTGGATGGCAATGTCACTCACAGATCAATCACTGTGAAAACAAGGAAATACTTGCATTTGGAAGATGAGCTTATTAAGCATTGCCATTTCAGATGAAGCTCGGTTTATAAATGTTGGTGTGAGCTCCTTGTTGAAAACTGAGATAAAAAAATAAAAACTTTGTATTTTTGTCCTCTTGTTCTTTTCACAGTAATATTCTGTCTAAGGGTCCACACTGTTGGGTCTATCATGTTAGGTCAAAGGCCAAGTAGTTGAACATTTAAGAGGCAATGTCCTCAGGCAGATAAGTAATAGAAAACTAACTATATGTGAATGGGTTAACAATTTCGCTTCAACATCATGGATTTAAATATGTAACAGATTTGAAAGCACATTTCTTAAAGAGATGTTACTTTTAATGGGATTTAGGTGATTTGAACTAAAAATATTTATGTCCCATCTGACTTGACATATTACTATAGACTAAGATACATATACGCTTAAGAATTTGAGCCTTGAGCTGTCGGTAGAGATTATGTCTAGAATTAGATTTTTAAGAAGTTAACCATACTTGGCTGTCAGACAGTGAATCACAGAAGTGTGCTAAGTCAGAGCAACTTTGGGTCTCAGACCTTATTTTTTCTCTTGCTAAATAACCTTTTTAATATATTTGTGTTTTTACAATTTTATCACCTTTAAAATGAAGGTAACACAATGATAACATAATCTTAAAATAGATTAAGTACACTATCATTTATCAATGAAATCTCATTAATATGAAAATATGATGAAAGTAAATATTAAAATAAAAATATTTTAAAACAATTTAACTATATTTAGATATGCAAATTAAACTTAAAGCCAAATAACTATGACTTATTATGTTGTTTTGAACTATCTTAGAAAATGTAAAATTTAAAAAGTTTAAATGTCCATTAAAATATAAAAGTTCGTTATTTAAGGTATATTTTAAATAATGTAAAAATCTAAGATGCTATAAATTTTATAACTATTTATACTAAACAAAATGTTCTTACACTCACAAAGAAAATATGGTAAGTATAAGAAAACAAGAAGGAGTTAAGAAATTTCAAAAGTGATATTAGATGGAATAAAATTAAAGCCTTAAAAACTATTACACTAAAAGTAGTAGATTAAGAGCATTTAAAGATTGTGTTATGATAGGTTACAATAACATTCTAACAAATATATAGATTCAAAAGACACAAAACTTGTACAGTACTTAGCTCAGCCTATTTTGCTAAATTTTATAGTGTCTCAAAGATGATTTTTCTAGCTAAGCAGTAGGAAGTACAGTTCATTTGAGGCTGACACACAACTTTCCCATGGTGTAAAACCTCAGACAATTTCCTGTACTGTCCACTTCCCCTTCTGGCTATGATATGGTGTCATCTCTTCATGGTCAACCTCTTGGCATCAGAACGCCAAATAGATGTGGATTTAAATCAAAAGCCATGACCTCTGCAGAGTTATAGCTGACATTAGCTTCTGAGTACAAAATCAAGGACAGTGACGAAGATAAAATGGAAAAAATAATTTAGACAGAAAGTACCAAAATTGATTCAAGAGGAAATAATATTTCAGAGACTACAACAATCAAAGGAATTAAATTAATAATCCAAACTTTCCCACACAGAAAAGCTCAGGAACACACAGCTGTACTGGAAAGGAAGACTGGACATCAATTCCTTACAAAACAACACCAACACAAAAAGAAAGCAAGAGAATTTTGTTCACCTCATTTTCTGAGGCCACTTAATCTGACATCAAAACAATGGACATGTGAGAAAAGAAAAATTGTAGGTCATAACACTACATAACTACACAAAAAGATATCTCAACAATACCACTACCACTGGAGCACAGAGAGGAATACATCATAACTAAGTCGGATTTCTCAAGCAAGTGAAACAGTTAAGTAAGGAAAACAGAAGGAAATACTCTTGAAACAGAGAAAAAATATCTCTATTTGATATTGTATAGCAAATTTTATTAGTAAAATGAAGTCTTATAGTAAAAATTCTTAGCAATTTCTACTGTATACATTCTAATGAATTCCATAAGACTGACAGGTACACATTTTTTTTAAAGTTTAATTCTGTATAAAATGAGGGAACAAACTGAAAACGAAATTTAAGATAAAAAAAAGTGAAATGCTGAGAAACAAATAAGTATGGCAGGGAATGTGAGATACTACGCTTTCAAAGAATAATAAGCAATGCACAGGTAAGAGATACTTTGGTGTACAGACCACATGAAAATTCTTAGAAATAAAAAAATAAACACAAAAGCAAGCAATCCTTATAATTTCTCCAAAAACGTGAGTAGTTACTGTCCCCTAAATATATATACAAATGCTCTAAACCTGCACTAAATGTTCAGTAGCTTGGGATATAAAAGACCAAATAATAATGGTATGCAATTCCTTATCCACTAGGACCTGGGTTATAATAAGATGAGAGTGTTTCTTGATTTCCTGATCCGAAATGCATAAGCATCAGACTCTACCGAGGGCATCAGCCACAGACCAAAAAATATTCTACTCAACTCCAGCATAGGAAACTAACGACTTTATAAGTGTTCCTTTAAAGAGCATGACAGAGACAGCCCCTGCTCCCCTTACTCAGAGACTGACATGGAGACTGAGCTGCCATGGGCTACATATGAGCAGGGAGTCTAGGTCCTCTCCATGCATAGTTCTTGGATGGTGTATCAGTCTCTGCAGACACCCCTGGCTCAGATTTTTGGCTTTGTTGCTCTCCTTGTGGAGCTCCTTCTCAGTTGTCTGATTTTTGCTCACTTGCCCCTGGAGGGTGGGAGTGGAGGTGGGGTGGCCTTGCCAGAACACGGAGGAAGAGGATCCAGGCAGTCCTGATAAGATTTTATCTATGGTCAGATAGTAGGGGAGGAGAAGGAGAACGAAAGTGGAATAGGGGAAGGGGATGGGGGAAAGAGGGAATAAGGATGGAAGGATGGAACTGGAAGGAGATGAGGGAGGGGGCTACAATTGCAATATAAAATGAATACATTTTTTAATAAATAAATAAGCATGAATGAGGTTCAGTCCTGCATGGCTAGTAACTCATGAAAACTGCATCCATGAATCTTCCAGCCCAACTTGCAGGCAGCTCCACTGAAGACAGTACCCTCTCCACCAACAATTGGTGACTGACCCATACAACCTTACAGAGTTGGCCTGGTGAAATTTGTAACTCTGGTAAGCTTCCCAAGTCTTGTAAATTTCATGAGCTGGCCCCGACTTACTGAGATAAAACTTAAATGTCATGGATATAATTAATTAGACTTCAGTATTTTTCTAAGGCCATCCATCTATCATCATTATTTCATTCTAAACATTTTAATCTCACCTATGGGACCCCCTGTCTCTGATCGTAGTCATTCCTGACTTTCTCTTCTGCAATATTTCCCCATCACACTGACAGTCACTATTCTTCTTTCAATTTCTATGGATTTGCTTATTCATCACAGCACATGCATTGACTTATACAACATAAAGTCTTTTTGTTTGGATTCTTCCACTTAAAATGTTTTCAGAATGAATATCTGACCACATTTTTGAAGTTGAGTAATCTGCTATATGGGCAAAGAGTATTTTGTGTATCCATTTATCAACTCAAGATCGATATTTGTATTGAACAAGATTCATTCTTTTGCTGTTTGGTGTAATGCTGCTCTGAATATGTGCCCAAGTTTTGACATTTACATACATTTTTATTTCTTTTGACTGTACACATAGAAATGGGACTGTTGAGTTGTTGTCCATTTCATAACTTGTTGTCCATTTCATAACAAGTGCAGATGACAGATGTAGCCCATGGCAGTTCATTGTCTAAGTGGGTTCCATAGTAATGTGAACAGAGACTGTCTCTGACAGGAACTGATTGGCCTGCCTTTGATCACCTCCCCCCTGAGTAGGGAGCAGCCTTACTAGGCCACAGAGGAAGACAATGCAGCCACTCTTGATGAGACCTGATACACTAGGATCAGAAGGAAGGGGAGGAGGACCTTCCCCATCAGTGGACTTGGGGAAGGACATGGGTGGAGAAGAGGAAGGAAAGGTGGGGTTAGGAGGGGAGGAGAAAGGGAGCTACAGGGGGGATACAAAGTGAGTAAACTGTAATTAATAAAAATAATAAATAAATAAATAAACAAAAAGAAAGTGCAGATGAAGACAGAAGGTACACATCTTCTAAGTCTTCTTTGCATATGGGTACCAAAGATATCACAGGAAGGGAGGGGGGACTGAGTTGTCATACATTTCTGGTTACTGTATCAAAATACTTGACATGAGACTACTTAAAGGAGAAAGGGTTTGCCTTGGCTGACAGCTTGAGAAAGCAAAATGGAGGAGACATGGCTAGAGGAGCAAGATGGCAGTCACTGGAGGAAAGCAGGGCTTTGAAACCCCAAGGTCTACCCTCAGGGACCTACTTCCTCCAAGAAGCTCTGCCTCTTAACTGTTCAACAACCCTCCCAAACATTACCACCAGCTGAAGGCCAAGGACTCAAACACATGAGCCTGTGGGAGAATTTGACAGGCATACTACAACAGAAAGCAACATCAATCCCAATCAAACATCTCTATATTATTATAGATGTTTTTGCCCTTCATATTTCCTAAGAGATAAACTGAAGGGGTATTTGTGAAGGCAGAAATATAACTTTCCTTTTTTATATTGTTCACTGATTAGGTTTTCATATCAGTGAGACATCTTTTAAAATATATGGTTTCCCAAGTGTGAACTCAGAGCTGCTGGGAAGGTTCAAGAAACAAGTCCAGGGCTCAGAACACAAAGCAATGAAGCTTACAAAGGTGGTATTTCATCCAGGAGGCAAGGATTGACCGACAAATCTTCTGATGCTTCAGGCAGTGAAGGATTTCTACCATTAGCTCAAGCTGAGAAGCTACAAAGCCCAAAAGAATCCTCTGAACTCGACTCCCTAAGTCTTCAGCCTCTATTTAAAATCACTAACTTTCCTAACTAAAAGGTTATGTTGGGTGGAGAAAGAGGAACAGAAAATCAGGGCCAGTGCTGTAATGATTTTCCTAAAGGGAAGATCATAACCAACCTGCCTTCTTGCCCTTGTATGGGAATGACCAAAGGGAATTGCTGAGCAGTTTTGAAGCACAGAGATCTGACTGTGCAAAGTGCCCCACTATTTGCTCTCAGGCTGCAGTATCACATACCTGTGGATCCAGCTCTGCTCTCCAGTGAATCTCCTCTGCCTCTCCTGAGTGGCTATGTTTGGAACCACAGTCAAAACTAAAAGGACACGTAAAGAGGCATGCCAAGTTGTGACTCTTACAGAAGAGCTCAGAGAGCTTCACTTATGTGTAGCCCAAGAAAGGACATGGGGACAACAGACGGTTGATGTTCACATTCCAGGCCCTAGCACTTCCTTCCTTATTCCTTTGTGTAGGAACATAGCACAGCTCAGCAGCACGGGTGTCTAGAAGTCACTCAGTACCTGACTGAAAGCAGCAGAAGTGGGAGATTTGAAGAGTTTGCATAGGCAGGAGGGAAATGCTCTTGACTCGTCACTGTGCAGCCAACACTTACGCCTTCCTTATGGCAGCGCTATCTAAAGTCGCTTCCCTTTCCGTTGCATGAGATATGATGATGTCACAAGCCGCTTCTCGTGCTCAGGGATGTTTGGGGGAGTCAAAGGTTAAAGTGGAGGCTATGGGTTTTGTGGGGAGCTTTTGTCCTCTGCTAGTTCTTTGCTCTGACTGATAACAGTAACCCTGTTTCCCCAATTTAGAGAAGGATTCAGCTGTACTTAAACTTTCAACTATGTTGAAATCTACACACCACATCATACAACACATGTTTTAATCAAATCAAGCAAAACGGTGAGGGCGATTAGCCTGGGGTTTGCATTCTTTGCATTCTGTTGGCTTTGGCTGCCAGACTTCTCCTCTTCGAATGCCACAGATACTAGTGGATTCTCCAGTTAGAGGCTGGACCCCATTCCAGTTGATCTGGGTTTGTTTGCATGAAAACTGACACTCTCCACTATCATGTGATAAGAGTAGTATTCAGAGACTCATTTTTAACAAGGGTTTTGACTAGGAGACCCCATGATTCTAACTGAAAACTAACCTGTCATTTTGAGTTAACCAGCTTTCTTTTATTAGAAGAAAAGTTAGAGTGGGCCAAATCTGAGGTTATGAGAAGTCATTTTCATGAGGTAGTCAGCAGAGAATATTGAGAAAGCAAAAAATTAGAAAAAATATGATAGACAAAAACATGGGAACTATTAAAAGAATATACACAGCTATATTCATTGTCATCTCTGAAATTCTCATTCTCAGTGGGTAGGAAAGAGTTGGTTTGAGATCATTATGCAAGAGTTAATAGTCATGAAAGAATTTTTTATAATAGTAGATAAAAGAAGATTAAATAAATAGAATTTGACAATAAAAAGTGACAAGGGATTTTGGCCATTTTCTCCAAGACTTAATTCTTCTATCGAGAAAGATTGATTGAAATCCAGAAACATTGTGCAAATTCGTGATTATCAAATGATATCTATATTAGACTCAAAGTCTGCCTCATAAAAATAAAATTATTATGTGGCAATTGCAAACACAAAGCCCCAGAAATAGAAGAATACAAAAATCATGCTCTGAGATCCAGAAGCTGACCAGGAAATAAAGAGAAACCATGTAACCTTTTCCTGACAAGGAAGTTCCTGTGTAGGATGGTTCTGCAGGCACCCAGGTAGCTCCTTTTCTTAGGGAGCCTGACGCTGGTGAGAATACTAGGCTCAACGAATCTCTCAGCTTTCTCACCAAACTCTGAGAAAGATAATCATCTCCTCGCCACGTGTAATTTTTTTTTTCTGGAGCATCCTATATTTCACATCAATGTTTTGGTACAAACTCATTGTGCTTCCCAGGCCTCCTGACGATCCTCACACACTTGTTAATTCACGTGGAAACAAATACTACAGCCTACTATTGCTCTCTTTCTTTGCAGTGAAGAGCATATTTTGCTCACTGTGGGGGAAAGGCAGGAGGCAGCCTATTGTACTGTAACAGTTATCTCTGAGTGAATAGAAAGAATCGCTTCCAAATGCAATCACAGAATTACTGTAGATTAGCGTACTCTGTGAGTATTAGGGCTCAGGTAAAATTGTTTCCTCTAGTGCATGGCCATGATCCTGAAAGTTTTCCTTTTATTCCAGTAATGGAGATGCTTGATCACACACTGAGTCAGGCAAGCCAGCAGTCCTGAGCAGGCCATAACTACTGCTACATCCAAGAACTATGTTAACCACAGTCTGATAAAATACAGTCCAACAATCCAGTGCAAGCTCATTTGATGTGGTGACAATGGGAATAGAGACTTTTATTCAGAAATACAACAATGTACTAACAGCAAATATTCTCATTGTACACTATGAAAGAGAAGCCTCGGCACTGTTCATTGCAGTCTCTAGAGTGTTTTGTTACTGAGAACAGGACTCGCGTGTCATGGGCTCTGGATGTGGATGAAATGAACAGAAACTGTGAGCTAAGGGAATTATGCACACAGCAGATATGAGAGGATGAAAGAGCCTCATTGTAGCAGCATTGTAGTATCAATTACAATGACAAACACGTGGCTGCTTACAGATTTTTAGCTTGAAACATGAAAAGAGATTGTGATTCAGCATAGCAGAACATACGAATAGTCTACAGCTCTGGCTTTGAAGTGAATGACCCACTTTTCTTTCATGTGTTCCTATGAAAATTAAGGAGCACCTTGCTTAAAATGTTGACAAATTTGAGATCGGTTCAGTGTAGAAAGATGAACTGAGACAACAGACTCACGCTTTGAAAGTGCATACTGAGGAAGAATTTGCTCATGTTAAGTTTAACCGAAGTAAAAACTATGTCTCTGTACCCCTGTGAGTTTGTAGCGAGCATGAGAGAATCAACAGATGATTGACTTGAAGCATGCCTGTGAAAGAACTGGCCTGAACAATCAGGAGGTTTTTTAAGAAAGTTCTAGACAAACAGATAATTAAAAAATGTCAAAGAACATACTCATGATTATGAACCCAATCCCATTAGGGGTTAATAGTTGTTGCCAAGCCAACAACTCCACAAAAGCTACGGGGTAAGTTATAATAGTGTAAGAATTGAATGGTGCATGTGTTGAGCTGACAGAGAGCAGAGAGATCTTCAGCACTGAAAATAAAGCTAAGTAGAACAGTGATTACCTGGATGTATAAGACCCCGGATTTCATCCAGCAGCAGAAAATACAAAAGGGAAGGGAGGGAAAGGGAAGGAAGGAAGGAAAAGAAAGGGAAAGAGAAGGGAAAGGGAAGGGAAAGGGAAGGGAAAGGGAAGGGAAAGGGAAGGGAAAGGGAAGGGAAAGGGAAGGGAAGGGAAGGGAAGGGAAGGGAAGGGAAGGGAAGGGAAGGGAAGGGAAGGGAAGGGAAGGGAAGGGAAGGGAAGGGAAGGGAAGGGAAGGGAAGGGAAGGGAAGGGGAAAACATAAAGGGAAAGGAAGAGCTTAAATAGAATAGGAAGTTTGGGGGAGTTGTTTGTTTTAATGTTCAATTCTTAATACACAAAATATGGTTGCACTGCTCCATTGTTAGGATTCAGGGTTAGTTTGAGTAATACATTAAAAACATCAGATTTCAGAATTCTACACTACCTAATATCTACTCCTAGGCCCTAGTCCTTTATCCAAACTAGGCTCCCATGAAATCAAGTGCCCAAAGAGCAAGGAACATTGAAAAGCTAAATCTGAAAGTGCTTAAATTCCTCTTGGCTGGCTGCAAGGTTTTGTTGAAGGGGTTCTCTGAACAGCTGAGCTGTGCCCTTGGCTCAGACTCCTGGCTCAAGAGTCTCTGAACTCACTCACCCTTACCTGCAGCTGCAAGCACAAGTTGATGCTCACAGTGAAGTGGGGTGGGGGAAGGCTGGTGCTGTGGGACCCCACTTAAATTGAGATCTGCTGGTCTAATCTCTGTAACTACCTTCTTGCTCAACAGAGAGTGGCAGTTGGGGGAAGCAAGATAAAAATTAGGAGAGAGTAGGGAACGCCAGTGCAAAAGGAATGTGCTTAGAGTCCCAACTAGTCTGGAGACTGAAGGCTTCTTGCAGAAAACATGCTGTATCCCCATTCTGTGGGCAGCTCTGCTTTCTGAGAACCAGAAGAGAACAGAGAAAGGGGTTCTTTTCCATGAGAGGAATCAGATCTGGCAGGAGAGTGGACTATAGTGTCAACACCATGCAGTGTATGTTTTATGTACATGACAACCAACGCTCAGAGATGCTACAAAGAAGAGCAGCTTCTGTGATGAATGCAAGAGTGGTTAGAAATGGCTAAAATAATCATGAAGGAAGATCTGGAAAGGCAAAAGGCAGTTTTGGTAAAATGTTGAAGTGGCAAAATATCTTATGAGTGAGTAGAGAAGAGGAAATCAAAGGAGAGAATAAAAGTTACAAGAAGGCAATAGAGTATTACCTGGCATGTACGGTGAGGGTTTGGCTAGAAATCTGGGGAGTATGGGCTGAGGAGAGGGAAAATGTTCCAGAAAAATGTGTTATTGCCAACACAGAAGGCACCTTAGTGCCCCAACAGTCTTATGAGGAGAAATGGTAAAATCCTGGAACTGTCAACACTGTGAAGGATGGAGAGATAGCTACAGGGAGGAAAGGAGATGCAGAGCAGAGCAAGATGTGAACTACAAAGAGATGGAGGTGAGGAGGTGCCAGTCCACCAGTGTGGATTACTGTATACGGCAAGGCAGAGCTACCAAAACTTATGCAGCCGGTAATGCTAAAACTGCCCCAATGAAACAAATGAGGGTTTCCCTGGACTTCTTCTCCTATGGATATCGCTAGAGCTTTTCTCTTTGGTGAGTGTCAGACTACAGTGCTATTGAAGCTGTTCCTGAATTAGAGAAGTCTTGGTCATGATGCAAATCCATTTCCTTAGATGCCGTTAATGAATAAAAGCAACTCAAGCACTTGTTTCTTTGGGAAGAGATGAGTTTAGTTTGGCTATTTTAGAAGTCAAGATGACAGGCTTCTGAGTGGTGATGTCACTCAGACTTGGCAACCGCTGACTGAGGAGAGATGGCTGAGTTTTTCAGAGCAGTTGCTGCTCTTGCAGAAGACCTGAGTTTTGTTCACTGCACCTATGTTGGGTGCAATGGCATCTAGCTTCAATGGCGTCTTATGTGCTCTTCTGGTCACCATGGACACAAGCACAGTTATTGTTTGTGTGAGAGAGAGAGAGAGAGAGTGTGTGTGTGTGTTCATGTGTATGCACATTAACAAATAATCAAATAAAATCTTAGAAAAACAAAAGAAAACAGAATGGCAATGGAAAAATAATACCAGAATGCAGAGTTCCTTCACTTACCTTGTGAAATAGCAGGTAATGTTGAAATATAACAAATGCTGGGAAAAGACAGAAGCCTCTTATGTAATCTTTTTTTTTCTTTAACTAAAATACTCATCTTGTTTTAGTATTTAGGTTGTGTAGACCATGATATTTTATAGGCTAACATAGATCAGCTTCAGATGCGGGGCCAGAACCTGGCTGCACTGTTAGTCTACACTTGCGAATCTTCAGGTTAGGCTTCCTTTTATAGACCAAGAAAACAAGAGAAGAAAAGGCCTGAGCAACAAGCGCAGCCTGGCTCAAAGCTCTGTGGGTCATGCACATCATGGCCATTCAATTAATACATGTTGCATTAAACTTGGTGAGATGATGCTGCTGATTCTGATGGTGATGATGGTGATGATGATGATCGTAATGTATCATTGTGGGAACTGGGATCCAGGAGTGAGGGAGAGAGACTGAGTCACCAACCCCAGGAAAAAGACCAGGGAAACCAGCATCTACTTTTTTTTAGTAGATGGTTTATTTTATCATGTTTTATTTCTTACAATTTATTCATTTTATATGATGATTGTAGCCCTCTCCCTCTTCTACTCCAGGTTCTTCCCTTCTCTTCCCTCTTCCCCCAATCCCCTTCACCAATTCCGTGTAAAGGGGGAGTCTTCATCCCTTGCCATCCATCTCTAGCCTGTAAAGTTTTGTCAGGACTGCCTAGATCTTCTTTCTCTGTGGCCGCAAAAAGCAGGCAATAGAGTTCATGTCACAGACAGTAACTGCTACCCTTACTAGAAAATTCACATGAAGACTGAACTGCTTATGGGCTATATCTGAGCAGGGCACTAGGTCTTCTCCATGCATGGTCCTGGAGAGGACAGGAGTTCCACAGAGAGACCAACAAAGCCAAAAATTCTGGGCTCAGGAGGGCCTGCAGAGACTGACGCACCAACCAAAAAGCAGCAAGTTTTTTATACAGCCTTTGGACCAATGGAGAGTTGGCAGGAGTTCTGGGTTAGCCAACCATCCCAATGTCATTATGGGGCAGTGCCAGGCCTGCCAGCACCCTGGAGAAGTTCTGTGCACATGGGGAAAGCAGCCACAGCCCTTTTCCAGAACCGTTCTGAGGCTCCTACCAGTTTGGTAGGTCACATGGTATTGCAGTGGTCTTGAGCATTGGTACCATTGAGCAGTCTGGAAACCTCCCTCACTCTCCACCCAGTCCCACTCAGTTGAGGTCAAGCTGGGAGGCACCCATGCGTCTTTCACATTTCTAAATGTCAGTTTTCTCTTCTAAAGGAGCCACAACAGGGATGTTTTGAAATCAAGTATTGAAACAAGTGTATTTTTTTTTTTTTACCTCAATAACACACCCAGCCATTTGTATGCTCTTTTTTTTTTTTCAATGCAGTTTATTCAGGAACCTTGAACAATCCTCGGACCCTGGGGAAAACCAGCCCACAGCTTAAATAGCCTCTGGGTAGCCAACCCAGGCGTGCCACGTGGGCAATGCAGATAGGTCCACATACATGGAAGCAAGCCAGATCCTCGGCCTTAGCCAAATGTGGAGTTGTTCGTGACAGAGAGCACTCACCATCGGGAAGGTGGAAGGCGGAAACCAGCTCCATCTTTAAGGCATAGCATTCCGCAGCTCTCTACAGTTGCCCCTTTTTGTTTTAGACGCATCAGGCAAGAGTAGAGGTCTGATCTCTGATATTAGAAATAAATTGGGACTTTGTACAGATGTTCGTTTAGGTGTCATCCACCCAAAGAGCATCAGACCTGTCCGATACCTTTTTCTCAGAGGCGGGACCTGGGGCATCAACCCGCATGCAATCAGACCTGCTCTTCTCTGGGTCCAAAGCGGCTGACCCTGAGTGCAGTGCTTAGCCTCGCATCTTGAGCTTATCATTTGTATGCTCTTTAAGCGGTGTTTTCTTGTAAAGTATAGAAACTCATTAGAAGGGTCAACCATGTCTCCTGATGTCTTTATTTTTAGAATTCTTTCAAAGAACATCAGTGGACTTATATATTTCTTTCTATGCTTAAAATTAGGACATAATGGGACAGTGGGATGGCTCAGTGGGTAACTGAGGCTTGCTGCTAAGCCAGAAGACCTGAGTTCAAATCTAGGGATTTACGTGTAGGAATGAGAAAATGAATTCCTACAAGTTGTCCTCTGACCTGCACAGACATGCTGAACATGCATATAGAGAGTAAAAACATAAATTAAAGTGAGTAAGTAAGTAAATAAACTATACAAACATAATAAAAATTAGGCAGGGCACATTAACCATCATTAATAGCTTACAAAAATCAGCATTGTTTTACAAGTTTTTTGATGAGTTAATTATGTATACACATCATCTCAGTTCTACTATGGAAGTATGGATGCTTGTTACACTCCATTTTTACATGAGAAACTCGGAGGCACTGAGGGGTCAGAAGCATGTCCAAGATCAGCAACCAATTGTAATGATCCCTAGATCTGAGCTAGTTAAAATGAATCTCATTTTTTTTTCTATCCAGGCATCAGAAATTGGGGTGTGATGATTAAATGTTTACGAGTAGCCAGATTCTGGGATTTCGATTGTAGCTTCTTCACTTCCTGCTTACATGATTTATTATATGGTGGATTAAGTTACTTAACCTCACTGCACTGTAGCTTTCTTCTCTACGAATGTGGGTGAGAGTACAGCATCCCGCAGGATTCCATCACCCACTGAATATTTTCTGTTATGCTTACTACGACTTAATGCATTTCAATTATTAATACAGGTTATAACTCTGCCTGGCATACAATACCAGCCCAAAGGCTGTTTGGCATAATTAAAAAAATAGAGAGTATCATGGTAGTTGAGCAAGCGTGGTATTAACAGTTTGAAATTTGGGATCTGTCATTCTTACACTCGATGACCTCAAGTAAATGACACTCTTTCTCTCTGGCTTCTGCTAAATGATAAACTTCTTCGGCTTCCAGATTTACATATTTCCAAAAAAAAAAAAACCAAAACAAACAAACAAACAAACAAAAAACAGATAGGAATACTTTTCACTGGCTAGATGTTTATTGATGTTTGAATGCATTAGGATATGGGAAACCCTCATTATAAGGCAATGTGGGTTGTAATTACACCTCTTGTTATGTTAACACACGTGCCATGCGTATTTATCTTTACACACACCCATATCTTCATTCTCAGATTTTCTTCTTCATAGCTTAACAGTCAGAGTCTCCTTTCACTTTGTTCTGCACACTCTATTAATCTTGCTCCTTTTTGGTTAGTGATTTTTGCTCTCTCCCCATGGGCCTTCTTGTTGTATTAGTTAATATGGTTCCCTCTGCCTGGAACTAGAGACATTGAACGGTCAGCACAGGCATGCTCAGAAGAGACTGGAAGAGCACTGAGTAATAATGTGTCTTCATCGTATGATAACATTAGTAGAACCTGGGTGCTGTTCGCCTGTCTAGTGAGTAGACTGGATTACATTGGTGCAAGTCTCCAGCATATGTCCTGCCTAGGTCCAATGTTGCCTCCCTAATTATGGCTGAAAACATTGCATCAACATTTCTTCTCTTTGTGTTTCAGTTTATTCACTGATTGACAACTTGTTTTTTATGTCAATTAGTATGAAAATAGTGGCATTGCTATCATGTTTTCCTCATCTATAGATATTAATTTGTTCATATAATAACTGTCTGATGATATTCTTGGAACTAGGCTAGTTGAAAAAAACTATTAGTGAGATATATCTTTGAACTCACAAAGCACAATTATAATGGTATAATGGAAAAAAATAAGCACTACATTGTAATCAATAAAGTTCTTTAGGAGCTCATAGGAAAGGGTGTGGTTACCTCTCTAGTCATTTCAGAAGAGAAACACGTGTTAGAGTCCAAATTTTATAAGCCTCTGAAATCTATGTGTTAAAATCTGGTATTTATTGGTAGGTCTTGAGGGAAGTGGTTGGGGCATAAGGCTTCTGCCACCATGAATCAGATAAGTTCCTTTACAAAGAGGCCCTACAGAGCTCCCCTCCCCTGCTGTCGTGTGCAGACACCGAGAAGAGATAGTGCCATTGAAGCTAAATGAAAGCTTGCTGAAAGTGAATCTATTGCTTTGGCGCACGGCTTCTGAGCTACACACCTTGTGAAAATACAGCCTTTTAGTTCTGAAGCCAATCTGTGATACTGCTTACAGAAAGCTGATTGTGTTATGTCCATGATTAAAAACACTTTATCTGGAAGTTAATATTTGAAAAGAATCACCAGGCATAGCCAGCAGAACAGAGAATGAAGACTACAGAATTGGAGAGAAAAGAAAAAAAAAGACAGAAGGAAAGAAATACATAATTTCAGTGTTTGCTTTATGCAGAGAAAGTCCATGAGGACAACAAAAATCAATAACCAAATATGTAGCCCTGGAAGCAAATACATAATGTAAAATCATACAGATTGAGCAGGTTGTATTTATGTACTTAGGAAAATGTATACATGTAACAACAATTAATCAAAACACAGGCCATGAATTTGAAAGAGAGCAGGGATGGTGTAGGTTCTTCATGGGGAAATGGAAGGGAGAAATTGTGTAACTATATTATATTCTCAAAAAAATAAAGAAGTAAAAGAGACTAGGTAAAATCAAAGAACTTAGCAATTGTTTAAAATCAAGGGAAAGTGCCATTGATAGGAAAATCATTTTTCTTACTCCACATCCAAGGGGCCTAGAAGAGCAGAGGTGTCTTGTTAGTCTGTGTGCTGTAGGTTGTTGAACAAATTTAGTATGATCCCTGGTAGAGCGGGCAACTCTTTCTCTTCCTGCTGTGATTAATTGATATCTAAGTGAAGACTAAATGGCCGTGAAGTTGGCTTTATTTCTATCCTGCCTGCTTTGAAATAATGACCATTTAATTTGGAAAAAAGCACTCTTTAAATTTTAAAGTGTGTGTGTTTGTGCTTGAGCATGTGATTTGCGACAGGGCATCTGGAGGTCAGCAGACAACTTGTAAGAGTTTCATCTCTTCTTCCACCAGCTGGGCATGGATCCCTAGGACTGACTCCAAGTCATCAGACTTTCTGGAAAGTTCTTTCTTTACCTACTAAGCCATCTTTTTTTGCATTTTATGTTTAATTTTTTAGATTATGCAAATCCTCCTATGTTCAACTCCCCAATCTCCTTCAAATTCATTATCTTTTCTTCACCATTATTGCCATGCATATGGATATGGATATACATATATTCATAAATATGACCTTCTCTGTCTGTGAATGCTACACGGATGTATGTTTTCAGGGCTGACTGTTTGGCTGTGGACATCAATTTGGTGTGCTCTTCACTGGAGACCACTTCTGTTCTTGGTGTTCCTCAGTTGCCTATAGTTGTTTGTTTAAGGCTGTGGCCTTGTGGACTTTTCCTATCCACTTCGGCATATCCATTAGTCTAGTCCTTCTTTGATGGACATTTAGATGGTCATGTTGGTAAGACTTTCTTGGTGTAGCTTCTGAAATCACCTGGAAGCACAGTCTCACAGCCAATTCCCTGATCCTCCGGCTTTTACCATCTTCCTACTCCTTCTTTCCATACTGTTCCCTGAACCTTAGGTGCAGGAATGTTTTCATAGACATGTCCATTGGGACGTACCTCCACAGCTCTGGGCTTTAACTGGGTGTGGTTTTCTGTAGTGGTCTCTATCTGTTGCCAAGAGACATTTCTTTGATGAAAAGTGAAGAATACACTTCTCTGTGTGTCTAAGAGCAGATGTTCATAGATTGCTGTTAGGGATTATGCTTGCTATGTTTTAAAGAGTATAAGAATTCCTTTCTAGAAGTTAAAAAGCAAGGAGCAATCACAGTATTATTATACCACTAAAACAAAGCAGTATTTCATTGTTTTTACTCAGGCAATGTATATGGTCATTATACAAATATTCTGCAATACTTAAAATAACCTCCAAATTAGCATTTCTTTATCAGTCCTTCTTATCTGGTCACTTTGATATCACAAGAGGTAGAATATGTGTGTATGTTTATGTATGTATGTATGTGTGGTGTATTTATGTACATATGTTTTACATTTGCATATTTTATGTATGCACATGGGGTGTAGATATATGTGTGTATCTGTATATGAGTATTGTGTATGCATGTTTATGTGTACATGTATGTATGTAGTCACATGGTCTGCCTTGTCATTCGCATTATTACCTTTGAACTATTCTACTCTACAGTTCTGCA